>NC_064628.1:415962410-416698613 GCF_023864275.1 Schistocerca cancellata
CCCCCCCCCCCCAACCCTCACTCTCTGAATTATCTACGAATGTTTATCCCAATTTATGTTGAAACACTGTTGTCGTTATTCGTCAGTTAATTTACTGTGTAAAGAAATAAGTTAAAAAGGGAACACATAGTGCGTAGTGGGGCGATCACTCTGTTGTAGAAATAATTCAGAAGCCAAGATCGCTTAAATACTGTTTACTGGGTAACCGGGTTCAACACACTAAAGGTGCCGTCATCGGATCTGAATGTAGATTAACATTTATAAACCATTTGGATATAACGATACATGAGGCAGACCAGATGATTTTAGATCAGCTTGTGTCATTCGTTTATTATTTTTTTAATTAATTTATTACACATAAAGTTAATTGGCGAATAATGACAACATTATTTCAACATAAATTAGAAAAAAAAAACATTCGTAGATAATTCTGATAGAGAGGCAGGAAAAAGTAGTAATAAAAAAACCCAATATGGTCTCGAACACGGGAATCAAAGTTAAGAAGGAACGACGGTTGCCACTGAGCCACCGCTTCAATTGCGTTCTCGGCTGCAGAAGGTATCTACACTATAGCAAGAGCGCGTTGATAACTTTGACCGTCGTTTTCTCGGAAACGGTCGAGTGTCTGCAGATAAGTCGAAACACATGTTCGCTTATTTTGTCCTCTCCTTTACTGAGCAAAGTTTCCGGACAATCAGCCTATGACACCTGGCGAGTTCTCCTCGTTAGTCGAGTCGCTTCTTACGCCCGGCCTAGAATTATGTATGCCTCAGAGAAAACTGCGCTACTTGGAAACACGGCGAGCGAGGATAAACACGTTTTCCTTCTTATAAGGCAACCTTCTACAGCTAAAATTCACGAAGTGTTCTTCAGGTTGCCTCATATATTTCAGAAATGTTTCTTGCTTTAGGCCTGCCGCATATGCAAAACGTAAACATTTCATTTCATGTAATATTTATCAGGATAAGACATGACAAGAGTGGATCAGTCCCTTCTGAGAAAAATTACAGATTCTAAGTTGCTCCACTATGTAATGACACGGGTACGGGCTTGCGACCTCTCGTTTATGCCATCGATTTCCGTGTTACACATACTTGGCCACTGCGTTGTGGCTGCCGTCGTGGAGGAGGCAGTCTGTTTCCTATTAGCGCTGTTTCCGCAGCAGATATTAACCGCGACGAATCATTCAGTCAACGCTAAATGGCCCATCTGGCTGAGGAAGACAAGGGCGCTATAATAGCACTCCATGCAGAGGGATCTTCAAGTGGCTATACAGCACGAACTATGGGTCTTCCCAAGTCGACGGTAGCCAGGTGGATCAGACGAAAGGAAGAGAGTGGTAACCTGAATGGGAGGCCTCATGGGCGTCGCCGCAAAACAACAGCAGTTCAGGATCAGCAGATACGCCGTTTCAGTGAGAACCACCCATTTGTCACCCCACGACAAATTCAGCAGACCTTGGGTCTCAATGTTAGTAGTAAGACCTTCACTCGTCGTCTAAGGGAAGGTGGACTGAGAGCAAGAAGCGCTGCTGTGAAAGAGACATTGACTGTTTCCCACAGAGAAGCTCGCCTTGCTTTTGCTGCTGAAAATGTCGACAAACCTCTCCAGTTTTGGAGGCGAGTGATTTTCACGGACGAAAAAGTTTTCTCTACGGCATCAACCGGAAAAGTACTTGTTTACCGGCCTGAAGGTGCTAGGTATAATCGAAAATATATTACAGTTGCCGAAGGAATGGCAGGGAGTCGGTAACGGCATGGGCATGGATATCGGGCGAAGGGTGTAGGCTCCTGTGGGAAGTGGAAGGAAGATTCGATGCACGCAATTACATATCAATTCTGGAGAACGTGATGTAGCCTTCTGTGACAGCAAGATTTGGCGATGATCAGATCATGTTCCAACAAGATCGCTCGCCTATTCATATGGCACGTGTGGTTAAGAGGTGGTTCGACGACCATAGTAATATTACTGTAATGGAATGGCCACGTAAAGGAGCTGACATGAATCCCATTGAGAATATTTGGGCAGAAATGGTCAGAGTAATACGAGAAAAGGGGCAGTCACCGTCGACTCGCCGACAGCTTCCTGATGTGATTCATGACGCTTGGAATGAGTTACTTGAATCTCCTAGTTATGTGGCTCGAGTTGTGGGCTCAATGCCCAACAGACTTCGAGCTGTTGTGGAAGCCGAAGGAGGCTATACGCGATACTAAGCAGCATCAGCGGAGGTGGGTTTTTTTTTTCAGCCCTTCACCAATCAGCTGCAACAGCTGTTTCAAGTTTTTTCTTTATTTACAGACGTATATTTTATATAATTTCAAGGAAACGCAGTAAGTGGAATGTGGACAAACAAATTAATTCACAGCAAGATATGTAATATTTAATTTGACAAGAGAAGAAATACACACCTTATATATTCATACAGTCTGTAAAAAATACATGACACACGTCTATATGCAAGAAGGGTACAAAACAATTCAGCACAAATGAAAAATATTGAGGAGAAGCTCGCCGATTAAGGCGTAATTGGAGAACAAAGGTTGGGCTAGAAGGAGAGGTAATGAGGCCCGAGAAAGCAGAGAAAAATCAAATACCCAGTAGACTTTGAGTCGTTGTCGCTGCAGAGGGCGGTTGGTATATGCGATTCGGAGCAACAGTAGAAGAATAGTTTTATTTACTGATTTTTGAGGCTTTATTTTGTGACGGCTAAACAGTGCTGCATCATAAGACCCACTATTTGTCCACATGTGGCTAAATATCAGAGGTGTAAAAAATTTTGAGAGATGCCGAAGTTCTCTGGGAGAGTAACGTGTTTTAGACAAGAAGATGATTTTTAGTTCATTTCATTTTAACCATTCACACTATGCTTTTACATTCTAATCTTTGATTTCATTTTATTATCATGTATCTTTTCTTCAGTGAAAGTCAACGGTAGTAAGTTTCAAGATATGAAGAATAACTGGAAGTTTTTAATTTGTGGAATAGCGTATTTAACAGTTAATATTTTCAACAAATCTGTAGTTATAGGACATATTAAGAAGCAAGTCAAAAATGGCATTGTGGAAAGATCAGGTTGGTTTCTAAAGGGTAACGACGGTAAAATAGCAAATACGAAACTATGGGTAACAACTATTATTGATGGTGAGGAGCAATAATCGATATCCAGAATGAGATTTTCACTCTGCAGCGGAGTGTGCGCTGATATGAAACTTCCTGGCAGATTAAAACTGTGTGCCCGACCGAGACTCGAACTCGGGACCTTTGCCTTTCGCGGGCATGTGCTCTACCAACTTTTTTTTATCTCATTTTGTTCGTTTTAGTTCGTTGCAATTGTTCGTGGCGGACGTCCCCTGATGCCCATTGAAGTTCGTTATTGATCGCTTCACTCAGTTTTTTTGTTACAGAGGGCAGCTAACCCTCTGACCGAACACGCTGAGCTACCGTGCCGGCTCAACTGAGCTACCGAAGCACGACTCACGACCGGTACTCACAGCTTTACTTCTGCCAGTACCTCGTCTCCTACCTTCCAAACTTTACAGAAGCTCTCCTGCGAACCATGCAGAACTAGCACTCCTGAAAGAAAGGATACTGCGGAGACATGGCTTAGCCACAGCCTGGAGGATGTTTCCAGAATGAGATTTTCACTCTGCAGCGGAGTGTGCGCTGATATGAAACTTCCTGGCAGATTAAAACTGTGTGCCCGACCGAGACTCGAACTCGGGACCTTTGCCTTTCGCGGGCTGTGGATAAGCCATGTCTCCGCAGTATCCTTTCTTTCAGGAGTGCTAGTTCTGCAAGGTTCGCAGGAGAGCTTCTGTAAAGTTTGGAAGGTAGGAGACGAGGTACTGGCAGAAGTAAAGCTGTGAGTACCGGCCTTGAGTCGTGCTTCGGTAGCTCAGTTGGTAGAGCACTTGCCCGCAAAAGGCAAAGGTCCCGAGTTCGAGTCTCGGTCGGGCACACAGTTTTAATCTGCCAGGAAGTTTCAATAATCGATATGCCACTACTCTGTAATTGTTTTTCTGAAGTTTATCGTCAATCCTAGGACTGAAACCGATACTCTGTTTTACGTAAGGAATATAACCTTCAAAATTTATTTAGCAGCGCAGAATATTAAATGGTTCAAATGATTCTGAGCACTATGGGACTTAACATCTGTGGTCATCAGTCCCCTAGAACTTAGAACTACTTAAACCTAACTAACCTAAGGACACCACACACATCCATGCCCGAGGCAGGATTCGAACCTGCGACCGTAGCAGTCGCGCGGTTCCGGACTGCACGCCTAGAACCGCTAGACCACCGCGGCCGGCTATTAAATCATAGTTTATAGATCAGGAACCTAATCCAACTGCCTTTAATTTTATTCTCACGGATGACATTGAGACAGTAAATAACAAGAGAAATATCAAAACTCTCAGAATCAATATAGAGAATTCAAGTGTCCAGTGGATTCAAAAGTTTGCTATAATAGCGAATAATTGCTTTTACTGACTCCTTCATGCCTACGTCTTCTGTCAGACAATATTTGAAACTAGGACTAGCAAGGTAAACAATTTTTCCACAAATTGTCAAATTGGAAGTCGGAGAGCCAGTTACATAAATTACGATGGTAACAAACGTTTTTCAAGTAAACTGATCACAGGAGGCATCCAACACATTTATTGTGTGTTACATGCACAGTATGTAAACTGGCAACGCCACCAACACACAATACCACTAACAAGGGAACATCCCCATCGCACCCCCCTCAGAATTAGTTATAAGTTGGCACAGTGGATAGGCCTTGAAAAACTGAACACAGATCAATCGAGAAAACTGGAAGAAGTTGTGTGGAACTATGAAAAAAATAAGCAAAATATACAAACTGAGTAGTCCATGCGCAAGATACGCAACAACAAGGACAGAGGGAGCTCAGGAGCGCCTGATCCCGTGGTTAGCGTGAGCAGCTGCCCAACGAGAGGTCCTTCGTTCAAGTCTTCCCTCCAGTGAAAATTTGAATTTTTTCTTTTCAGACAATTATTATCTGTCCGTCCGTCCGTCCGATGCGAGGTAACTGCGCCGTAGTATGATGACGCTACACCGAAACAAACATCGAAACACATGACGTCAGTCGACTACAGCGCACGGAAGAAAGAGTATTCCTGCTGACGAGGCTCCATGGCTGGCAGTTGACTGTTCGCTACTTTAGAAGGGAGTGCATTAAATACGTGAGATGCATTCCGTGGGCAATATGAATCCAGCAAATAGAGCTCGCGACTTCAAATAACACTGTCAATGAATATTTTCCGAACTGGAAGACATCGGAAAGTTCCTTAAGGGAACGAACGATTGTCGAACATTTGTATGATTATTTCCTACATTTGTTGATAAACAGTACGTGTGGTGACGATTGTCTGAAAACAAAAAATGAAACGACTCACTCGAGGGAAGACTTGAACCAAGGACCTTTCACTCCGTGCTGCTCACGCTAACCACGCGACCACGGCGCTCCCGAACTCACACTATCCCTGCGCATGGACTACTCAGTTTGTATATTTTGCTTTTTTTTCATAGTTCCACACAACTTCTTCCTGTTTTCTCGATTGATCTGTGTTCAGTTTTTCAAAGCCTATCCACTGCGCCAACTTATAACTAAATCTGAGGAGGGTGCGATGGGGAGGTTCCCTTGTTAGCTATGAAACAACTGTAGCAAAACGGAGCATCCTCGTTATCCATGTGATGGATAAGACGACTAATTCGCAACATAAATGTCAGTGTAAGCATCAATTTATGTTGGAACGAGCTTCCTGGACCAAATAACATACGTTTCCTACGTCTTCAATACAAATCATGAAGCAAATGTAATTTAAAGGACATAAAAATATCGAGTGATTTTACTAACATAATTATAAACCACCCACGAACATAAATCGATGATCACATAGTTGTCAAAAAGTATTCTACAGTATTGCCATTGTACGCTCAGCTGTGCTGAGACATCTTGCACTGACGAAGCTCGCGCTTCGAAGACACCACAGCATCATCTGCCACCATTTCATGGGAAACGAAATATCTCAAGTGTACAGCCTTAGACATAAAAACACCGCCGGCGCAAGCACCGTGCGATCCGCGATATGACGCCGTTGAAAGCACGGCTAACCCGCGCCGGAAAGCTGTTAATATCATCTGATGTTGCTAACAAGTTATTTACTTCTGGTGAATGATTTTCTGCGCAGTTCATTTAAGATAGAATAACTAAAATATATTTGATGTTACGGAAGACGAAGGACGCCTAATTCATTTCCCTCTCTTTACTTATGATGTTACATTCGCAATCTGAGCATACGTATTATCCATAACCACACTTTAGCGCCACACAGATACGTGAATGAAACACATTGGCGTACAGTTTTAGACATAAAAACTGACCGCCGGCCGCCTGCCACAGAGACTAAGTCCGAGTCTATTCACTTAACGTAGCCAATAAAACTGACCGGCCATCTGCACAATCTGGCAACACTGTAAGATGCGGAAGCGTTAGGAGGAAGTGTTGTCTACTTCCGAGATGTTCTCGGATTGTGTGAGCCCGTGGTCTAGTGCTATCCGGCACGGTAGCTCAGCGTGTTCGGTCAGAGAGCCGGTTGACCTCTGTAATAAAGAAACTGAGTGGAAGGATCAACCACCGAACTTGAACAGGATGTCCTGCGACGTCCGCAACGACCAAACACAACTATCAATAATGAACAATAAGAAAAAAAAGAAAAGAAAAAATGGTAATCGTCATGCATTCTAAGCTTATGGACGCCTGTTCGTGTCCAACTATTTTTTTTTTTACCACATTTCGGTCTAAAGTTATGATTCTGATTGAGCATCGAAGATAATTCGCTTAACATTCTACCCACCAGCAATGACAAGTATTCCAGAAACAACTGTCATTTTCGAATTTGAAGTTCTAGTTATCATCTTGCAGTTAAGCACTGGATTTTGCATACTTGAAAATCATGAACTACAGTTAAGCATTGTAAAATTGAGTCGCAAGTGGAAAAAGGTGTAACACCTGAAACACAACGTTTATTTTTGGTATAACAGAGGGGTGAATGCAGAGGAGGCAGCTAGAAAGATTTCAACTGTGTTTGGAGCGAGTGCTTTTGGTAAAAATACGCCAGAAAAAGATATTCGTGTTTCAACAAAGATCGTTCTGGCATGAATGATTTTCCACATTAAGGAAGTCTCGACTACTGATATATGTGATAGATTACTATTTAACCATCATGCGAAGTTTGCATTCAACAGGAAAAGTTCAGAAGTCTGGTGTAGGAGTACTGCATGCTCTAATTCGAAACAACAAAAATCAATGGAGTGACTATTATTGAACGTCATCAGGTCACTCATCGAGCATTCCTATTCAGTACTGTTACTGGTGACGTATGTTGTTGCCTTTATTGTCAACTTCCTAAGAAGAAATAAAGGCTGTGCCCCACCAAAAGACGTAAACTCGAGGAAAGAGTAACGTGAACATGATATTTTACATCTGATAATTCCAAAAGTGTGTTTTGGGCTACGAATTCTGCCCCCAGGGTGTGTGCAACACAGCTGGCATTTGTTGCCACAACTGAGACACCTTTCATTCGCAGTGTAAGAAAATCGAGCAACAAAACTACATCACCTGTGCTACTGCATGATAACGAACTATGTTGATTTGAGAAACAAAACAATCCAGGAGATTGATAGAAAAGTCGTCTGTCAGGCACTTGTATTGATAGGGAAGTCCTCTCTCAAGCACTTGTCCCTCTCGTCATATATTTGTAAAATTTTACCTTTCCCGCTCTTGATCGATCAACCGTCAAGGCAATTCATTTCTAGACGGAAATACTCTTAAAACTGCTCTGGTTTAATGACATCGTTAGAACCAGTAAGTTTCTACAGGCGTAGAATTTGTAAACAACTTTAGCATTGTCAGATCGTTTTAGATATCGTGAAAGAAAATTCTGCTGCTGATTAATTTCTCTTTGATAATTACTGTTGCGTTTAGTAAACTAATGGAAAATGCAATTAAAATATTCACTGTGCTAATACAAATTAAATTCAGCTTACTACAGAAACGTCACGACGGCAGTCTATCTTAATAAAGCATTAAGAGTCTGTGAGACGATTGAACCTATTTTGATACGAATTAGTAGGATATTACCAACTTTTGACTTCGAAAAGATCTGTATTTATTTCATTTCCTGTACCATTCGCAAGTATTATGAGAATGTGACATTTCATAGATAAAATTATGTATTCACAACAGTAAAAAATATGTCGGCTGAAAACAAAAGTGGCATTATGAATTTGGCAGTACCGTAAGGTTTTCGCTCTGACACTAAGAGTTACTGAAAGTAGCAAGACGAATTTTGCTCGAGCGTTGCCTTACGATTCCCTTATTGAGTTTTTATCAGCCTGCTTGTAGCTGTGCTACAAAAAATTTAAAAAATCTGGCTTTCAGCGAGTCGCGAATGGCGAACGAAAGCAACTTGCACCTGTTAGCTAAGCATGTTACCTGGGAACTGGTTTGTCCCTAAAGTGGGAAGACGTCCTTTTGTGGTTCAATTGTTGGCAAATGTCAGTCAGACGTGTGCCGTTGGTCTAAGCGTTTCAGTGTGTTGAATTTGTACCAAAGATTTTTCTACAGGTTTTTTCTGCCCAAATATAGAGTTGAAGTTTCCCATTAGTATTTTCACGTCATCCTGGTGAACTTTGATCATAGTATTTTCGACTGGGTTCCAGAATTTTTCCCATGCACTTCTAAGCGCTACAGTCTGGAACCGCGCGACCGCTACGGTCGCTGGTTCGAATCCTGCCTCGGGTATGGATGTGTGCGATGTCCTTTGGTTAGTTAGGTTTCATTAGTTCTAAGTTCTAGGCAACTGATGACCTCAGAAGTTAAGTCGCATAGTGCTCAGGGCCATTTGAACCATTTTGAACCAGAATTTTTCAACATTTTCGGTGTTTTTCTTATTTACGATGTTGGTGGGGACACGTGCATTGATGAGTGTATATTTTTTACTGGGGCTCTGAATGAGCATAGTACCTAAGCTTACACACTACTTAACCTAAATTATCCTAAGGACAAAGACACAAACTCATGCCCGAGGGAGGACTCGAACCTCCGACGGGATCAGCCACACAGCCCATGACTGGAGCGCCCCTGACCGCTCGGCTAATCCCGCGCGGCTACTAAAAGTATACTCGTCCACAAAACCCATGTGGACAATTATCTGATAATCGGTCAAGCTTCGCTTAGTCGCAGCTCTTTAGCATACAAGTCCATTTACTTTCAGGCTCCTCCATACAATTCTTGCAATGCAAGGTAATTGAAAAATCACATCCACTCGACGCCAACTGAGGAACTGACGGGTGCATGTGTTGTTCAACACACAGTAGTTGTCAGCCTCACTAGAATCAATGACTGTGTGACTGTGTGTCTGTGTGTGTGTGTGTGTGTGTGTTTTCGTTTTCATGCACAATCTGAATCAATACTATTAACATTAGAGAGACAACCAACAATAAATAATTCATCAAATATGACTGTAAAGTATTTTAATGCGATGGGAAGTTACTAACTGAATTTTCACCCAACCCACGACCTGCATATTACGTTAAGTAAGATGTATTAACTCCATAGTATTGTTAGCAGAGACAGTGCGCTCTTGTTGTCGAGGCTCGCGACAAGCGCAGCGATCAGCAGTGCCCAATGCCGCCGCGATTTGTTTATGTTGGCTGAGCGTGGACACTGCAGCAGACGCTTCGCCATAAACAGACAGAAATCACCTTGTCTCTGACCGCAGTGAGCGGATATCACTGCCTGCGTGTTCTTATAGTAACCAACGTGAGACTCTACTCACAGGAGCCATGGAGCAATTGCAACGGGTATCATGTCATTAGTCATCAGAATATTAACCAGTGATGAAATGTCCACTGTATATGAATCCCAAGAAAATAGGAACCTTCTCACAAAGGAATGTGAGGTGATATCAAAATTTATCCAACATACAAAAATTAACTGCAGGGCTTTCATGTATGCAGTAGTAGCACACAAGGAAATATTATGTCTTGGAAGCGTATATTTCATTTCCTCTTCTCATATTAACACCCTTGTTTTAGTATGAAGTGGGAAAATAAACACGAGAAACTTAAGTTCCTGAGAAGCATATAAGTCATTTCCTCTTCTCATATCATAACTTTTGTTTTAGTATGAGGTAAAAAAATAAACAGTTTAGGGTTCTAAAACATAATATGACACCAGATTCTTATCGTAGGCGCTATCGGAAACGCAAAAAGTAGGGAGCTGTCCATTGCTTTGTCCAAAAGTCTGTTTCCTTTCATGCATTACTCACGTTAGGAGATTCTTATTGAAGGACTTGTGGGCATCAAGTTCTTCAGCAGAACAAGCCTTATGTTATTGTGCTAATTACGGTATGGAACAAATGCAACAAAGACGAGTTCTCCTGGAGCACATGTCTGTATTCAGCAATGACCGCCAGCTGCCACAACACTTCACAGAATCCTTGCGGCGGGCAACACAACTGTGCGTGCACTTCTGACTTCATTCAGTAAGACGTCAGGAGATGGATGGAAACGTCAAATTAACGTTTGTTTCCGAGTCGTATACAACCCAGAATGAGGTGTTATTAAGGTAGTTGAACGTTCTAGCAATTACACTTATATAATTCCAATATGAGTATTCAGATAGCCAAAAGAAACCGTTAGTGCGAAACCATCTGGAACTGCATTAACATCAAACTGCAAGAACTTGAGACAATACGTGGACTCTTCTCTTCGCTAGGTGACCTATTACTGATATTTAGGATTCTCTCCGTCCTAGGCGTAATGGAAACGGAACTTCAGAGGCGCTTTCAGCTATTCTTGACAAACATGAGAAACTTGTAATCACTGCGAGTTACAACTGCGTGATGATAATGGTTCAGGTTGTCAGTAATTGTGGTGGTGTTATGCTGTCAAACTGCTTACGGCAGCGTTAATGGTGGCGCACATAATTTAGCGCTGACTACCTACTTAAGTAAACATAGTGTTGTGGCGTCGTCGCTTGTCTTTATTTGGCCTCAGCTTGAGTAATCCGATTTAACGAACATAGTACTACATTCGCGGGCTACTAATGATACAGTATGACTACAGAGATCATCGTGCGGGTATTACATTAATTCTGCAATGAATTGCTTAAAAAATGTTACCCTCAGCTACGCAGCTGGAATGACTCATTACACAGGTACTCTATGTTGCATTTGGTTAAGTGATCAGTTCGCTGCAATCATGCTTCTTCTGTTTGTTAATGCTTGTTGTTGTTGTTGTGGTCTTCAGTCCTGAGACTGGTTTGATGCAGCTCTCCATGCTACTCTATCCTGTGCAAGCTTCTTCATCTCCCAGTATCTTCTGCAACCTACATCCTTCTGAATCTGCTTAGTGTATTCATCTCTTGGTCTCCCTCTACGATTTTTACCCTCCACACTGCCCTCCAATGCTAAATTTGTGATCCCTTGATGCCTCAAAACATGTCCTACCAA
The DNA here is from genome assembly GCF_023864275.1 of Schistocerca cancellata. Lineage (NCBI taxonomy): Eukaryota > Metazoa > Arthropoda > Insecta > Orthoptera > Acrididae > Schistocerca > Schistocerca cancellata. Next base: position 415,973,954 of record NC_064628.1, read on the forward strand.
CCGATCCCTTCTTCTAGTCAAGTTGTGCCACAAACTTCTCTTCTCCCCAATCCTATTCAATACCTCCTCATTAGTTACGTGATCTACCCACCTTATCTTCAGCATTCTTCTGTAGCACCACATTTCAAAAGCTTCTATTCTCTTCTTGTCCAAACTACACTCCTGGAAATTGAAATAAGAACACCGTGAATTCATTGTCCCAGGAAGGGGAAACTTTATTGACACATTCCTGGGGTCAGATACATCACATGATCACACTGACAGAACCACAGGCACATAGACACAGGCAACAGAGCATGCACAATGTCGGCACTAGTACAGTGTATATCCACCTTTCGCAGCAATGCAGGCTGCTATTCTCCCATGGAGACGATCGTAGAGATGCTGGATGTAGTCCTGTGGAACGGCTTGCCATGCCATTTCCACCTGGCGCCTCAGTTGGACCAGCGTTCGTGCTGGACGTGCAGACCGCGTGAGACGACGCTTCATCCAGTCCCAAACATGCTCAATGGGGGACAGATCCGGAAATCTTGCTGGCCAGGGTAGTTGACTTACACCTTCTAGAGCACATTGGGTGGCACGGGATACATGCGGACGTGCATTGTTCTGTTGGAACAGCAAGTTCCCTTGCCGGTCTAGGAATGGTAGAACGATGGGTTCGATGACGGTTTGGATGTACCGTGCACTATTCAGTGTCCCCTCGACGATCAGCAGTGGTGGACGGCCAGTGTAGGAGATCGCTCCCCACACCATGATGCCGGGTGTTGGCCCTGTGTGCCTCGGTCGTATGCAGTCCTGATTGTGGCGCTCACCTGCACGGCGCCAAACACGCATACGACCATCATTGGCACCAAGGCAGAAGCGACTCTCATCGCTGAAGACGACACGTCTCCATTCGTCCCTCCATTCACGCCTGTCGCGACACCACTGGAGGCGGGCTGCACGATGTTGGGGCGTGAGCGGAAGGCGGCCTAACGGTGTGCGGGACCGTAGCCCAGCTTCATGGAGACGGTTGCGAATGGTCCTCGCCGATACCCCAGGAGCAACAGTGTCCCTAATTTGCTGGGAAGTGGCGGTGCGGTCCCCTACGGCACTGCGTAGGATCCTACGGTCTTGGCGTGCATCCGTGCGTCGCTGCGGTCCGGTCCCAGGTCGACGGGCACGTGCACCTTCCGCCGACCACTGGCGACAACATCGATGTACTGTGGAGACCTCACGCCCCACGTGTTGAGCAATTCGGCGGTACGTCCACCCGGCCTCCCGCATGCCCACTATACGCCCTCGCTCAAAGTCCGTCAACTACACATACGGTTCACGTCCACGCTGTCGCGGCATGCTACCAGTGTTAAAGACTGCGATGGAGCTCCGTATGCCACGGCAAACTGGCTGACACTGACGGCGGAGGTGCACAAATGCTGCGCAGCTAGCGCCATTCGACGGCCAACACCGCGGTTCCTGGTGTGTCCGCTGTGCCGTGCGTGTGATCATTGCTTGTACAGCCCTCTCGCAGTGTCCGGAGCAAGTATGGTGGGTCTGACACACCGGTGTCAATGTGTTCTTTTTTCCATTTCCAGGAGTGTATTTACCGTCCATGTTTCACTTCCATACATGGCTACACTCCATACATATACTTTCAGAAATGACTTCCTGACACTTAAATCTATACTCGATGTTAACAAATTTCTCTTCTTCAGAAACGCTTTCCTTGCCATTGCCAGTCTACATTTTATATCCTCTCTACTTCGACCATCATCAGTGATTTTGCTCCCCAAATAGCAAAACTCCTTTACTACTTCAAGTGTCTCATTTCCTAATCTAATACCCTCAGCATCACCCGACTTAATTCGACTACATTCCATTATCCTCGTTTTGCTTTTGTTGATGTTCATCTTATATCCTCCCTTCAAGACACCATCCATTCCGTTCAACTGCTCTTCCAAGTCCTTTGCTGTCTCTGACAGAATTACAATGTCATCGGCGAACCTCAAAGTTTTTATTTCTTCTCCATGGATTTTAATACCTACTCCGAATTTTTCTTTTGTTTCCTTTACTGCTTGCTCAATATACAGATTGAATAACATTGGGGAGAGGTTGCAACCCTGTCTCACTCCCTTCCCAACCGCTGTTTCCCTCTCATGCCCCTCGACTCTTATAACTGCCATCTGGTTTCTGTACAAATTGTAAATAGCCTTTCGCTCCCTGTATTTTACCCCTGCCACGTTTAGAATTTGAAAGAGAGTATTCCAGTCAACATTGTCAAAAGCTTTCTCTAAGTCTACAAATGCTAGAAACGTAGGTTTGCCTTTCCTTAATCTTTCTTCTAAGATAAGTCGTAAGGTCAGTATTGCCTCACGTGTTCCAGTATTTCTACGGAATCCAAACTGATCTTCCCCGAGGTCGGCTTCTACTAGTTTGTCCATTCGTCTGTAAAGAATTCGTGTTAGTATTTTGCAGCTGTGGCTTATTAAACTGATTGTTCGGTAATTTTCACATCTGTCAACACCTGTTTTCTTTGGGATTGGAATTATTATATTCTTCTTGAAGTCTGAGGGTATTTCGGCTGTTTCATACATCTTGCTCACCAGATGGTAGAGTTTTGTCAGGACTGGCTCTCCCGAGGCCGTCAGTAGTTCCAATGGAATGTTGTCTACTCCGGGGGCCTTGTTTCGACTCAGGTCTTTCAGTGCTCTGTCAAACTCTTCACGCAGTATCGTATCTCCCATTTCGTCTTCATCTACATCCTCTTCCATTTCCATAATATTGTCCTCAAGTACATCACCCTTGTATAGACCCTCTATATACTCCTTCCACCTTTCTGCTTTCCCTTCTTTGCTTAGAACTGGGTTTCCATCTGAGCTCTTGATGTTCATACAAGTGGTTCTCTTATCTCCAAAGGTCTCTTTAATTTTCCTGTAGGCAGTATCTATCTTACCCCTAGTGAGATAAGCCTCTACATCCTTACATTTGTCCTCTAGCCATCCCTGCATAGCCATTCTGCACTTCCTGTCGATCTCATTTTTGAGACGTTTGTATTCCTTTTTGCCTGCTTCATTTACTGCATTTTTATATTTTCTCCTTTCATCAATTAAATTCAATATTTCTTCTGTTACCCAAGGATTTCTACTAGCCCTCGTCTTTTTACCTACTTGATCCTCTGCTGCCTTCACTACTTCATCCCTCAAAGCTACCCATTCTTCTTCTACTGTATTTCTTTCCCCCATTCCTGTCAATTGTTCCCTTATGCTGTCCCTGAAACTCTGTACAACCTCTGGTTCTTTCAGTTTATCCAGGTCCCATCTCCTTAAATTCCCACCTTTTTGCAGTTTCTTCAGTTTTAATCTACAGGTCATAACCAATAGATTGTGGTCAGAGTCCACATCTGCCCCTGGAAATGTCTTACAATTTAAAACCTGGTTCCTAAATCTCTGTCTTACCATTATATAATCTATCTGATACCTTTTAGTATCTCCAGGGTTCTTCCATGTATACAACCTTCTATCATGATTCTTAAACCAAGTGTTAGCTATGATTAAGTTGTGCTCTGTGCAAAATTCTACCAGGCGGCTTCCTCTTTCATTTCTTAGCCCCAATCCATATTCACCTACTACGTTTCCTTCTCTTCCTTTTCCTACACTCGAATTCCAGTCACCCATGACTATTAAATTTTCGTCTCCATTCACTATCTGAATAATTTCTTTTATTTCATCATACATTTCTTCAATTTCTTCATCATCTGCAGAGCTAGTTGGCATATAAACTTGTACTACTGTAGTAGGTGTGGGCTTCGTATCTATCTTGGCCACAATAATGCGTTCACTATGCTGCTTGTAGTAGCTTACCCGCATTCCTATTTTCCTATTCATTATTAAACCTAATCCTGCATTACCCCTATTTGACTTAGTGTTTATAACCCTGTAGGCACCTGACCAGAAGTCTTGTTCCTCCTGCCACCGAACTTCACTAATTCCCACTATATCTAACTTTAACCTATCCATTTCCTTTTTTAAATTTTCTAACCTACCTGCCCGATTAAGGGATCTGACATTCCACGCTCCGATCCGTAGAACGCCAGTTTTCTTTCTCCTGATAACGACATCCTCTTGAGTAGTCCCCGCCCGGAGATCCGAATGGGGGACTATTTTACCTCCGGAATATTTTACCCAAGAAGACGCCATCATCATTTAATCATACAGTAAAGCTGCATGCCCTCGGGAAAAATTACGGCCGTAGTTTCCCCTTGCTTTCAGCCGTTCGCAGTACCAGCACAGCAAGGCCGTTTTGGTTATTGTTACAAGGCCAGATCAGTCAATCATCCAGACTGTTGCCCCTGCAACTACTGAGAAGGCTGCTGCCCCTCTTCAGGAACCACACGTTTGTCTGGACTCTCAACAGATACCCCTCCGTTGTGGTTGTACCTACGGTACGGCTATCTGTATCGCTGAGGCACGCAAGCCTCCCCACCAACGGCAAGGTCTATGGTTCATCTCTTTGTAGCCCACATAAAGCAATAGATAAAAATTTTTTAAAACATTCCTTATATTTGTTATTCTTCTTCAGCTTAAAATGTTCTCATGCAATATAAAAATGCACTCTTCTAAGTTCTGAGTTTTGTTTATTACGACGTACAACACAAACTGTCCCAGAAGCCACGAATAACTGTTATTCTTTGTGGACGGGTAACATTTCCAGTCGGGTTTAAAGCTTCAGTTATCGGTATATGACTTTCTGCGGTTCTGTGGATAGTGCTAATTTCTTCGTAGTCCAGTTCCAAATTCTGATTCACATAAGAAGGTGTGCGCTACAGTTTCTACAAGCCCACATTTGTCGCAGTATGAAGATGGTCTCAATTTGATTTTTCATAATCGTTCCGCTGTGGGTATGGTTTCGTTTACAACGTCGCACCATACGGCACTGACTCTAGTTGGTATAATTTTATTGTTGATATTTTTCCAGACGTTTCTCCTGTTTTTTGTAGGTTAATTCACCGGAATTGGTTTGTGTAGACGATGTCTGGTAATATAATCATAGACGGTTCTAGTGTTGGTTTGTGCTGGTGGAAGTCTTATACAGCTCCAATCGCCATAGTACTTTCGGACGTAATCTAGGCTGGCGTGCTACGTTAACAGGAGCGTTCCTATCTCCAGGATCTAACGACGGGAACAGAAGTTTCGTGATGCCTGTCTTAGTGACGTGTATTAGATTAAAAGCTCGTCTTAATTCCAAGTCCCGTGTTTTGCCTCTGCAAAGTCGCCGTGTGGAAGGGTACTTTGAAGATATTTTGTTTCCACACATACCAAGAGGCTACAGCTAATATTTTATGTGCAGTGACCTGCAGTATCGGTAAGACTGCTGCGACATGATAAATTTTGCCAAGTATGTATGTATTTATAAACTGAACTTTCTGCAGTCAGTCTAACGATCGCATGTCATGGTCCTTCAACACGGTTCCGATGACATTAAGTTTCCGCTCCCAACTGTTCGTGGCCATTCGCTTGGGGTTCGCCCTTAACCACAATCCGAGATCGAGACTCACTTCAGTTACATCTAACCAGTGCGCTCTTATGGCACTATTGTAGGAACCGAGATGCAGTATTTTGGATTTAAAATTTTGTAAATTTGTGGTGAGAACGTATGGGACCAAGTAAGCTTACACACTACTTAATCTAACTTAAACTATGGACAATGCCGGAGGGAGGACTCGAAGCTCCGACGGTGGGCACTGTCGGGACACAGCAACCAACCTCTCTGCAGCACATATCTACACACGCTCCTCATCAGACGCGAATTGCCGTCTTTGCCGTATACCACATGCGCGGTACTCCCCCCTCCCTCCCCCCCCCTCCTCACCGGCCATTATTCCACTCGCTCGCGGCCACACTGTATTCCCGCGAGGGTTCGGACGACGTCGTGCGTCAGGGTTCGGACGATGTCGTGCGTCTAGCACTGAAAACTTTAGATGACCCGTCGAGAGCCAAATAATTATACAGGATGTTTCAGGAGAAATAGTAATTATTTTAGGAGATGGTAGTATAGACAAATTGCAGAAACAATGACATGTAACATGTGTCCAATTTTTATTGAACATACATATAACTGGGTTGTAATGTATCTAGAGGTAGCCCTGGATGGAAAAATATTATGAACACCTCACATAAATAATGTGTTCCACTGCGAAAGACAATCTTATAAGCAGTAGAAGCTGCTGTAGGGTAAAATGTGGTCTAAACCCAGTACTTACTGGATATACACCTCTGTAAAAAGACCATTGGTAATTTATAGGCCTATAATATGAACAAAGTCGAACAGAAGGTGGCTGCTAGGGAGTCTGGCAAAGTGCAGAGACTGATCTGCTTTCCCAAACAGATGGAATTAGCAGGACATCCACTCTTGGGATTGATATTACGCTAGACATGCCAGCCTTACACCTGTGGCTTAAAATGGAGACAGCGGCAGGGACATAAAGGCTAAAAATTGTAATTAGCTGGATATAGTTAGAATTACGGAATCCCAAATCAGTATGGATCTGGCTCGGGAAATGCCGACTAACTATACAATAACTTGTAGCTGTTTCAATAAACCTTGCCATGTAACAGTTGGAGACAGGGAGCAGTGGAAGAACGAACCACTAAACCGTGCAGGAGACATAATATAGTGGTTTGCTGACAGGTCGAAAACAGATGAATGTACCGGGTCTGGTGTACTGCCTAGAATCTCTTTAGGGAAGATGGCCACAGTATAACATGACATCTTCTATCAGCAAGTGCACGGAGGAGAATTAGAGTAGACCCTACAAAAATCGTAGCATCTACTTTTATTCAGACAGCCAAGCAGCTCTGAAATCTCTATCAGCCCGTACAACTAGATCGAAGGTCGTTGCAGAATGCCATGAAACATTTTCTTTCGAACATGTCCGAAAGAACAGACACCACACATATATCCATATACAGAGTGTTTCAGGAGGAATAGTAGATATTTTAGCAGGTGGTAGTACAGACGAAATGCATAAAAAAATTCCATATAAATGCGTCCACTTTTTATTGAGGACAGAGATACAGCTGTTAGTACGTAACCCTAACAAACTCAAATCAAAGGCAAATGAGGACGTTCAAAGTTGATTTTCAAAAAATTCCGCACCAACTTCAATGCACATTTGACTTCTCTTGATAACACCACGTGTAGCTCTTCTGAGGTCGTCTTTGCGTTCTTTTATGAGGGCTGCACTATTCATAATCCGAACGATCAAATCGGCTCTTGGGTTTACTTTTTCTTTGTAGACTTCGCCTTTAACCATCCCCACAGGCAAAAATCCAAAGAGGGAATGTCCAGGGACCTTGAAGGCCAAGATAAGTGCCCATATCTAATGATCCATCTTCCAGAAAATGTTAGGTTTGGATAATGTGTCACCTGACGACTAGAATTTGCAGGAGCCCCGTCATGCTGGAGGAACATAGGCATTCCTGTAGCCAAATAAACCTCTTCCAATAACGCTGGAAGTCATTTTCAAGGAAATGTAGACAACTGGGTCCTGTAAGGACCAACATACGAAACGTAAATGCATTGAACCCAGCTGTATGTACGAAATAAAAATTGGATACATGTTATATGGCATTTCTTCTGCAACTTGTCTATACTACCACCTCCTACAATATTTACTATTCCTCCTGAAACATCCTGTATAATTATTTGGGTCTCGGCGGCTCATCTAAAGTTTTCAGTGCTAGGCGCACGACATCGTCCAAACACACGCGGGAATACAGTGTGGCCGCGAGCGAGTGGAATAATGGTCGGGGGGCTTGGTCTCATAAGTTCTTATCACAAATTTACAAAATTTTAAATTCAAAATACTGCATGTCGGTTCTTACAATAGTGCAGTAGCTGCGCACTGGTTAGATGTAACTGAAGAGAGACTCCAACTCGGATTGTGATTAAGGGCGATCCCCAAGCGCATGGCCACGAACACTTGGGAGCGGAAACTTAATGTCATCGGAACCGTGTTGAAGGACCATGACATGCGATCGTTAGACTGACTGCAGAAAGTTCAGTTTATAAATACATACATACTTGGCAAAATTTATCATGTCGCAGCAGTCTTACCGATACTGCAGGTCACTGCACATAAAATATTAGCTGTAGCCTCTTGGTATGTGTGGAAACAAAATATCTTCAAAGTACCCTTCCACACGGCGACTTTGCAGAGGCAAAACACGGGACTTGGAATTAAGACGAGCTTTTAATCTAATACACGTTACTAAGACAGGCATCACGAAACTTCTGTTCCCGTCGTTAGATCCTGGAGATAGGAACGCTCCTGTTAACGTAGCACGCCAGCCTAGATTACGTCCGAAAGTACTATGGCGATTGGAGCTGTATAAGACTTCCACCAGCACAAACCAACACTAGAACCGTCTATGATTATATTACCAGACATCGTCTACACAAACCAATTCCGGTGAATTAACCTACAAAAAACAGGAGAAACGTCTGGAAAAATATCAACAATAAAATTATACCAACTAGAGTCAGTGCCGTATGGTGCGACGTTGTAAACGAAACCATACCCACAGCGGAACGATTATGAAAAATCAAATTGAGACCATCTTCATACTGCGACAAATGTGGGCTTGTAGAAACTGTAGCGCACACCTTCTTATGTGAATCAGAATTTGGAACTGGACTACGAAGAAATTAGCACTATCCACAGAACCGCAGAAAGTCATATACCGATAACTGAAGCTTTAAACCCGACTGGAAATGTTACCCGTCCACAAAGAATAACAGGTATTCGTGGCTTCTGGGACAGTTTGTGTTGTACGTCGTAATAAACAAAACTTAGAACTTAGAAGAGTGCATTTTTATATTGCAGAAGAACATTTTAAGCTGAAGAAGAATAACAAATATAAGGAATGTTTTAAAAAATTTTTATCTATTGCTTTATGTGGGCTACAAAGAGATGGACAGTTTTATTGATTAGAAGCAGAATACTATTCTTTCACTTTTTTTTATTCCTGGAATATTCTTTTACGTCGGTTCTTAAATCACAACTGTTCTAATTTGGCAAACCCCCTCCGGCTCCGAAACTTCTTCCATTTGTTGAAAAATATATGGCTTCCTTATAGACTTCATATGCATCCAGTGCATAATAACTTAAATTGTGAATATATTTCTGAATGAATGTTTGTTATTTATTTTTCCGTCACCCTGTTCACTGTTATAAGTTATGTTCCACAAGGAACGCACGCCATTGGAGGCGACAATCTGTAATTTATTTTACCTTAATTACTACTTCAATTTTGTTCAACAATTTAAAGGAATATATGGGTGCAAACATGGAATACATGTGAATAATGCAGCTGCTCAGTGACAGGTACGGGGGAGGCACTATGGCCAGGCCTCGGATTTTCGACCCCTGCCCTCTTTGCCTCCGCTTACCTGGTGCTGAAATTCTTCTCAAACTTTAAAGAAAAGTAATAGAGCAGTGGTCAGAAAGTCTGTCTAGTAAGCAGCAGGTCTAGGTTCGAAGCTCAGTCGGTCACAAATTTTCATCTGCCGTCGTTGCTGTATTTCAACGCGCTGTGACAGTGTGGACGTCGGTCCTTCGATATTTAAGATGCAATTGTTTTTTGAGGCAATAGAGGTGATTTGCGAACATTTGTCTTGCCATCCAAATAACGGGACTCCAATGGAATCCAATCCTTAGTCATACCTTCGTGCCGGAGCTAACCCATGCCATATACATGCGAATTAGATTGTAGTTCATATTTAGTCAAATAACGTATGGTCAGTATACAACTATGCCGGCCAGGTTGGCCGAGCGGTTCTAGGCGCTACAGTCTGGAACCGCGCGAGAGCTACGGTCTCAGGTTCGACTCCAGTCTCCGACATGGATGTGTCTGATGTCCTTAGGTTAGTTAGGTTTAAGTAGTTCTAAGTTCTAGCGGGGTGACCACCTCAGACGTTAAGTCCCATAGCGATCAGAACCATTTGAACCATTTTTGAAGTATTCAAGTATTTACAAACAGAAGAAGCAGGATTGCAGCGAACTGATCACTTAACCAAGTGCAACATAGAGTACCTGTGTAATGAGTCATTCCAGCTACATAGCTGAGGGTAATATTTTTTAAGCAATTCATTGCAGAATTAATGTAATACCAGCACGATGATCTCTGTAGTCATACCGTATCATTAGCAGCCCGCGAATGTAGTACTATGTTCGTTAAATCGGATTACTCAAGCTGAGGCCAAATAAAGACAAGTGACGACGCCACAACACTATCTTTACTTAAGTAGGTAGTCAGCGCTAAATTATGTGCGCCACCATTAACGCTGCTGTAAGCAGTTTGACAGCATAACACCACCACAACTACTGACAACCTGAACCATTATCATCACGCATTTGTAACTCGCATTGATTACAAGTTTCTCATGTTTGTCAAGAATAGCAAAAGCGCCTCTCAAGCTCAAAAAAAAAAAAAAAAAAATGGTTCAAATGGCTCTGAGCACCATGGGACTTAACTGCTGAGGTCATCAGTCCCCTATAACTTAGAACTACTTAAACCTAACTAACCTACGGACATCACACACATCCATGCCCAAGGCAGGATTCGAACCTGCGACCGTAGCGGTCGCGCTGTTCCAGTCTGTAGCACCTAGAACCGCTTGGCCACAAGGGCCGGCACCTCTGAAGTTCCATTTCCACTACGCCTAGGACGGAGAGAATCCTAAATATCAGTAATAGGTCACTTAGCGAAGAGAAGAGTCCACGTATTGTCTCAAGTTCTTGCAGTTTGGTGTTAATGCCGTTCCAGACGGTTTCGCACTAACGGGTTCTTTTGTCTATGGGAATACGCATATGGGAATAATAGAAGTGTATTTGCTAGAACGTTCAACTGTCTTAATAACACCTCATTCTGGATTGAATACGACTTTGACGTTTCCATCCAAGTCCTGACGTCTTACTGAATGAAGTCTGAAGTGCACGCACAGTTGTGTTGCCTGCCGCAAGGATTCTGTGAAGTGTTGTGGCAGCTGGCTGTCATTGCTGAATACAGACATGTGCAAATATCCTCACTGCTCCAGGGGAACTCGTCCTTGTTTCATTTTTTCCATACCGTAATTAGCACAATAACATAAGGCTTGTTCTGCTGAAGAACTTGATGCCCACAAGTCCTTAAATAAGAATCTCCTAACGTGAGTAATGCATGAAAGGAAACAGACTTTTGGACAAAACAATGGACAGCTCCCTGCTTTTTGCGTTTCCGATAGCGTCTACGATAAGAATCTGGTGTCATATTATGTTTCAGAACCCTAACCTGTTTATTTTTTTACCTCATACTAACACAAAAGTTATGATATGAGAAGAGGAAATGACTTATATGCTTCTCAGGAACTTGAGTTTTTCGTGTTTATTTTCCAACTTCATACTAAAACAAGGGCGTTAAAATGAGAAGAGGAAATGAAATATACGCTTCCAAGACATAATATTTCCTTGTGTGCTACTACTGCATACATGAAAGCCCTGCAGTTAATTTTTGTATGTTGGATAAATTTTGATATCACCTCACATTCCTTTGTGAGAAGGTTCCTATTTTCTTGGGATTCATATACAGTGGACATTTCATCACTGGTTAATATTCTGATGACTAATGACATGATACCCGTTGCAATTGCTCCATGGCTCCTGTGAGTAGAGTCTCACGTTGGTTACTATAAGAACACGCAGGCAGTGATATCCGCTCACTGCGGTCAGAGACAAGGTGATTTCTTTCTGTTTATGGCGAAGCGTCTGCTGCAGTGTCCACGCTCAACCAACATAAACAAATCGCGGCGGCATTGGGCACTGCTGATCGCTGCGCTTGTCGCGAGCCTCGACAACAAGAGCGCACTGTCTCTGCTAACGATACTATGGATTAATACATCTTACTTAACGTAATATGCAGGACGTGGGTTGGGTGAAAATTCAGTTAGTAACTTCCCATCGCATTAAAATACTTTACAGTCATATTTGATGAATTATTTATTGTTGGTTGTCTCTCTAATGTTAATAGTATTGATTCAGATTGTGCATGAAAACGAAAACACACACACACACACACACAGACACACAGTCACACAGTCATTGATTCTAGTGAGGCTGACAACTACTGTGTGTTGAACAACACATGCACCCGTCAGTTCCTCAGTTGGCGTCGAGTGGATGGGATTTTTCAATTACCTTGCATTGCAAGAATTGTATGGAGGAGCCTGAAAGTAAATGGACTTGTATGCTAAAGAGCTGCCACAAAGCAAATCTTGACCGATTATCAGATAATTGTCCACATGGGTTTTGTGGACGAGTATACTTTAAGTAGCCGCGCGGGATTAGCCGAGCGGTCTGGGGCGCTGCAGTCATGGGCTGCGTGGCTGATCCCGGCGGAGGTTCGAGTCCTCCCTCGGGCATGAGTGTGTGTGTTTGTCCTTAGGATAATTTAGGTTAAGTAGAGTGTAAGCTTAGGTACTGATGACCTTAGCAGTTGAGTCCCATAAGACTTCACACACATTTGAACATTTTTTTATACCTTTAGTAACCAATCCACCCACGATCATTACGTAAGATATCTCGAAGGCTTAGGGAATTGATTTCATTAAGTCGTCGACAGTGTAGCGTGATGGTTTACTTCCCAACATATGTTTTCTATATTTGTCCAAAGGCCGCTTGCTTTTGTAGATCCACGTGGCAATGGCCTTGTTACCTCTGCCCACATATTCTCTATCTGGTTGATGTTTGGTGATCGTGGAACAAACGGCAAAGGCTTTATCCTCTGTTGGGCCTGAAACCAATCTCGCACTGCTCTGCTATGATGGATGGGGCTCTGCTCCTGTAAATAAACTATTATCTCGTTAGTCCATGTATTTATATTTAAATAACGTATTTGTAATAAGCACATTGGATTATTATTTTCCACAGTGTTTAAGAATTCAGGCCCTGTCATAGATAAGTGATCTATATTCAACAGTCCGATTAAGAATGTGATTTTCCCAGTCCATCACATGATGAGAGTCGTAGTCAGTTATCCACATTAAGACTGCCTAGCTAAATCCGGTTAGAACTATCTGGTATCGAAACGAAATTACAGAAATCGGATAATTTGAACGTCTGTATTGCAACAATGCTGCGCACATAAATTCCTATGATGGAGTAACAGGTAGCAACTGTCTAAGAAAAAGTGAGAAATATGTCTTCTACCAGCAATGTAACGTAATTATAACCCACATTTATGTGATGGAAATACTGAATCGAACAATACACATCTATTTCAGTGGTGGGAAGATACACCATATCGGATTTGCTGATGACATAATGACAATAATAATAATAATAATAATAATAATCGCGTGTGGCGGATAGGGGAAACACTCCCCCATATGGGTGATACCGAGGAAATCAAATACTAGGGATGTACCAAATACTAACACAATCCTGAACGGCTACCAAATCCGTTGAACCCAAAATCCAGACACTTCTGAGTGAAAATCACCGCTACTCTGGTCACCGTCTCTTAGGTCAATGAGCTTGGCTGAAAATATTTGCTTTCAAAGGCTTCAACACCCTCTGGTCCTGTCCGGTCCTCGTATCACCCAAGCCAAACCAATGAAACACAAGCAAACATGAACTATGCAAGCAAAGTCAACTTTACCCCAGGTGGTACACAACCCGGCTGTCGACAGGCGGCAGTTGGATTTTCGGATTCTGGGGAGTCCAGGTTAGCACGGCAGAGAATATCGAAGATCTCTGGTAAATTTCCCTACAAGGAAGAAACATGCATTTAAAAGTAAACATCCATACATTGATCCAAACACGAAAACTAAATAATCTCACAAAAGAAATCCACCGACAAAACATTCTCATCCTAGCTCTTCAAGAACCACGACTAACTGACAATGAAACCTTGCATTAGGGAAACCATTGCGTCTTCAAAAGCAAAATACAACAAAAGGTAGCGAAAGGCGTACCAATCTTCAGCATTGCATTTCTCGAACACAGATCTATCATCAACTCTGTCAAAGAAATCACACCCATCAACAATGAAAAGGTTCAAATCACTCTGAGCACTATGGGACTTAACACCGGAAGTCATCAGTCCCCTAGAACTTAGAACTAATTAAACCTAACTTAACCTAAGGACATCACACACATCCATCCCCGAGGCTGGATTCGAACCATCGACCGTAGCAGTCGCGCGGTTCCGAACTGAAGCGCCTAGAACCGCTCGGCCACCGTGGCCGGCCCATTACAAGCGACTTATGACTATGCTCATTCAGAGCCACAGTAAAAAATATACGCTCATCAATGCACGTGTCCCCACCAACATCGAAAATAAGAAAAACTCCGAAAATGTCGAAAAATTCTGGAACACACTCGAAAATACTATGAGCAAAATTCACCAGGATGACGTGAAAATACTAGTGGGAGACTTCAACTCCCTATTTGGGACAGAAGAAACCTGTAGAAAAATCATTGGCACAAATTCAACACACCGAAACGCTTAGACCAACGGCACACGTCTGACTGACATTTGCCAACAATTCAACCACAAAAGGACGTCTTCCCAGTTTAGGAAAAAACCAGTTCCCAGGTAACATGCTTAGCTAACAGGTGCAAGCTGCTTTCGTTCGCCATTCGCGACTCGCTGAAAGCCAGATTTTTAATTCTTTTATAGCACAGCTACAAGCAGGCTGATAAAAACTCAATAAGGGAATCGTAAGGCAACGCTCGAGCAAAATTCGTCTTGCTACTTTCAGTAACTCTTAGTGTCAGAGCGAAAACCTTACGGTACTGCCAAATTCATAATGCCACTTTTGTTTTCTGCCGACATATTTTTTGTTGTTGTGAATACATAATTTTAACTATGAAATGTCACATTTTCATAATACTTGCAATTGGTACAGGAAATGAAATAAATACAGATCTTTTCGAAGTCAAAAGTTCGTAGTATCCTACTAATTCGTGTTAAAATAGGTTCAATCTTCTCACAGACACTTAATGCTTTATTAAGACAGACTGCCGTCGTGATGTTTCTGTAGTAAACTGAATTTAATTTGTATTAGTACAGTGAATATTTTAATTGCATTTTCCATTAGTTTACTAAACGCAACAGTAATTATCAAAGACAAATTAATCAGCAGCAGAATTTTCTTTCACGATATCTAAAACGATCTGACAATGCTAAAGTTGTTTACAAATTGCCGTGCGGTTAAAGGCGCTGCAGTCTGGAACCGCAAGACCGCTATGGTCGCAGGTTCGAATCCTGCCTCGGGCATGGATGTTTGTGATGACTAATGACCTCAGCAGTTGAGTCCCATAGTGCTCAGAGCCATTTTTTTTTTTTTGTTTACAAATTCTATGCCTGTAGAAACTTACTGGTTCTAACGATGTCATTAAACCAGAGTAGTTTTAAGAGTATTTCCGTCTAGAAATGAATTGCCTTGACGGTTGATCGATCAAGAGCGGGAAAGGTAAAATTTTACAAATATATGACGAGAGGGACAAGTGCTTGAGAGAGGACTTCCCTATCAATACAAGTGCCTGACAGACGACTTTTCTATCAATCTCCTGGATTGTTTTGTTTCTCAAATCAACATAGTGCGTTATCATGCAGTAGCACAGGTGATGTAGTTTTGTTGCTCGATTTTCTTACACTGCGAATGAAAGGTGTCTCAGTTGTGGCAACAAATGCCAGCTGTGTTGCACACACCCTGGGGGCAGAATTCGTAGCCCAAAACACACTTTTGGAATTATCAGATGTAAAATATCATGTTCACGTTACTCTTTCCTCGAGTTTACGTCTTTTGGTGGGGCACAGCCTTTATTTCTTCTTAGGAAGTTGACAATAAAGGCAACAAAATACGTCACCAGTAACAGTACTGAATAGGAATGTTCGATGAGTGACCTGATGACGTTCAATAATAGTCACTCCGTTGATTTTTGTTGTTTCGAATTAGAGCATGCAGTACTCCTACACCAGACTTCTGAACTTTGCCTGTTGAATGCAAATGTCGCATGATGGTTAAATGGTAATCTATCACATATATCAGTAGTCGAGACTTCCTTAATGTGGAAAATCATTCATGCCAGAACGATCTTTGTTGAAACACGAATATCTTTTTCTGGCGTATTTTTACCAAAAGCACTCGCTCCAAACACAGTTGAAATCTTTCTAGCTGCCTCCTCTGCATTCACCCCTCTGTTATACCAAAAGTAAACGTTGTGTTTCAGGTGTTACACCTTTTTCCACTTGCGACTCAATTTTACAATGCTTAACTGTAGTTCATGATTTTCAAGTATGGAAAATCCAGTGCCTAACTGCAAGATGACAACTAGAACTTCAAATTCGAAAATGACAGTTGATACATACACTGACAGCGTGGCGCCGCGTTCACATGGATGGCGCCGGTTTTCAGGCGGCGGGTGGCGTCTGGCCGGTGGCCGGTAGCCGCTGCAGCGCGAGCAAACGGTCGAGCGTAAGCTGTTATGATCGCGGCGCAGCCACGAGCTGTCCTGCGGAGTTGTTTCTGGAATACTTGTCGTTGCTGGTGGGTAGAATGTTAAGCGAATTATCTTCGATGCCCAATCAGAATCATAACTTTAGACCGAAATGTGGAAAAAAAAATAGTTGGACACGAACAGACGACCATAAGCTTAGAATGCATGACGATTACCATTTTTCCTTTTTTTCTTATTGTTCATTATTGATCGTTGTGTTTGGTCGTTGCGGACGTCGCAGGACATCCTGTTCAAGTTCGGTGGTTGATCCTTCCACTCAGTTTTTTTATTACAGAGGCCAACCGGCTCTCTGACCGAACACGCTGAGCTACCGTGCCGGATAGCACTAGACCACGGGCTCACACAATCCGAGAACATCTCGGAAGTAGACAACACTTCCTCCTAACGCTTCCGCATCTTACAGTGTTGCCAGATTGTGCAGATGGCCGGTCAGTTTTATTGGCTACGTTAAGTGAATAGACTCGGACTTAGTCTCTGTGGCAGGCGGCCGGCGGTCAGTTTTTATGTCTAAAACTGTACGCCAATGTGTTTCATTCACGTATCTGTGTGGCGCTAAAGTGTGGTTATGGATAATACGTATGCTCAGATTGCGAACGTAACATCATAAGTAAAGAGAGGGAAACGAATTAGGCGTCCTTCGTCTTCCGTAACATCAAATAGATTTTAGTTATTCTATCTTAAATGAACTGCGCAGAAAATCATTCACCAGAAGTAAATAACTTGTTAGCAACATCAGATGATATTAACAGCTTTCCGGCGCGGGTTAGCCGTGCTTTCAAAGGCGTCATATCGCGGATCGCACGGCTGCTTGCGCCGTCAGTTCGAATCCTTCCCCGGGCGTGGATGTGTGTTAAGTTAGCTTGGTTTAAGTAGTTCTAGGTCTAGAGGCTGATGACGTAAGCAGTTTGGTCACATAGTCCTTGGAGCCATTTTTTGACCTTTCACGTAAATTTTCTTTTCATAAACGGCCGTATCTTTAGATTGCGTTGACATAGAAGCTCACTTTTTTACACCATCAAGGGACCGGTTACCACAAGAAGTGCGATACATTTCCGCTTATTATGTCTACCCGTTCTGGAGGTAAACGGGTTTTAAAGGTTGGGTAGACCGATAGACGGTCAAGAAAGTGAGACTTGTAGAGTTCCGTTTTTACCGGTTTAGGTGACGAAATCCTAACAACGAAAACAGCTACGACAGATACTGAAGATGAGGGCTGCATAAATAACACCCCCTATTCTTTATTCGAAATGTTCTAGTTGCAATCGATACATCAGCATATTAATCGTAGCTACGCTTTCGATCCAAATCACGTTTACAGGAATGCAAATAGAATCCATTTGCCTATACACGTTGTAGTTGACATCCCAGTATTAATGCTACCGCGTTTTAGAAGTGCGAACATTCCCATTGCTAGGTAGCTTAAGAAACACTTAGGCTAATGAACGTTTTGCGGCTGTGGCGAGTCTAGTGGAGAATTCGAAACAGTGTAGAATACGTTTGGTAGCTGTGTAGCCGTTTATTTCCTGGGGTGGTGCAGAAATATCCTACTAAATTTACTCTCTAATAACAGTATTTTGCTATTTCGATAAACATCCCGAATGGTTGCCACATAAGCGGTGACATAAAGGAAGAAAATTCATGTTTTTGAGCCCAGAAAGCTCTATGCAACAGAAACTGCAGATCATTTTGCCATTTTCATTGCGAAATTGGTGGCTTATTCATGTCTGGGGTAATAATAGAGGGCTGCATGGGTTGTCTGCTAGCGTAGTGAAAGGAAGGTCTGGTTTGTTTTAGGTTCTAATCTCGATGGAGGCAGGTAGAATATCAGTAAAGCAATTTTAAGAAATTCTCGCGGCCCCAATACGTTTTATCGCTACCTTTATTCTGTACTGCCGCCCTGTGCATGTCAATATGACACTCTTGTAGAATTTCATACATGTTACTGCCTACTTTTTCCGCTTCTGTCAATAATGGAATTGACTTAAGTGTGGCACTGAATGATTTTTAACTGAATTTCGTTATGAATCTTCACGCATTGTTAAATTTGCACACTTTCATAGTAGGTCAGCAACGGTAATCCAGTATGACTGGTCTGAACGTTGACACAGACCGTTTCGCGGCCGAAAGCGGATAATATTTTGCTAATTCGTAACGATCCGGCGTTCTTTGTATTACTAAAGCAATTATGTTATCTCGATAAGTTGAAATTCATTTTTATTGGTACAGTTCATACCAATTAGCGTTTCTTCTTTCAGTTCTGTCTTATATTTACGTGTTGTATTTAACACACTAATCAGCATTAATATAGTCTTACAAATTATTGAAAACAGCCTAAAAAAGTTCAGATAGTTTGTCAATTTCACGCAAGTGCATAGTATGTTGGTACCACTTCGTCGCCTTTCCGGTTATGTTGTGTAGCAGACTTTAAAGCCGTGCGGATCAGCATAACGAAAAGGCGAGGGGTCTCGCTCGCTTTGTCCACGACTGTACATGTTCTAGTTCGCTGTCAAACACATTCCTCTAGTGAACTCGACCTCCATGTAGCTCGGCAGGACACGGAACTTGCTGATATCGGAAAAATTAAGTGTAAGAACTCGGGAACTTTCTGGGAAAGTTATTCCTCTTATCGCGAGGACAGTGGGTGTTTCACAGCAATGGTTTCCAGCTACCAAATAATTTATGAGTCGAACTTTGAGTTGGCTGAAGGGAAACGACTATAGTAATTTCCTCATAAGGATAGGGCAGATAATCTAGAGTGGGACATTGCAGAGATTTCATTACTAGGCTTGATTAAAGTATTTCGGGGAGATCGCGCATGACTTACCGTGTGGGTCATTGCTGCTCACATCAAAGGTCCAGTCCTACACCGAGCTGCAACCACAGACGAACGACTGCCGCCACTGGGGGTTTCACACGTAAGTATGTGTTACACTGTAGTTCTGAGCGTGCACCCCCAAGAAGAGTTGTCATCACCAGTTGAGGTGTAGCACCTTTTGTTGCGCCTATGGAAGTCAGACGGCAGCAAGCAGGTAACAGCATACGTTACTCACAGTTCTAGCACAATGGATGTGCGCTTACGGTGCAGCAGTTCCTAATAGTTACGTCTGCAGACTAGAGGTGTCAGCATCGTACGGATTTAAATCATACGCAGTGAAAACAGTATATTTTGGAAACAAAACTGTATCTTAGACTATGTGAATACTACGTTTT
Organism: Schistocerca cancellata; assembly: GCF_023864275.1. NCBI lineage: Eukaryota > Metazoa > Arthropoda > Insecta > Orthoptera > Acrididae > Schistocerca > Schistocerca cancellata. The sequence goes on from NC_064628.1 coordinate 415,993,704, forward strand.
CTATTAATTATTGTAGATTTCATATTTTAATTATTAGCGTGAATAATGATGTGAGTGCAAAGTAACATAATAAATGAATATTGGTAAGTCTGTTAACCGAACAAATCATTGTCTGAGAGAAATTTGTAAAGTGTAATTCACCTGTATATGGTACTGGGAAACAACATTTTACGATGATTCCGTTATTTAAACAAGGTGTAATTTCTATATTTGTGGGTTTTATAAAATTTTTCTTCTAATAAATTGCTGACAGCAGATATTAAGTTGTTATTGGTTCTGTGTAAAAGGCGTGGGATTGCGCCTTTTAGTTCCGATAGCGGATTGGCAATGATGCTCCGCAGCCGAAGCACAGTACGTTCATGAGTAATTTGGGAAACTAAGAATTGTTTTGTGAACTCTAAGTGCAGTTCTGAGGTCAGCTATCAACGTGTTCGGAAGTGCACATCAGGAGCTGAATAAATATGATGACTTTATGGACCCTGGAGTGCTGCAAACTGAACATGATCGAGTGAAAAGTTAATCAAAATCTACGGTGTGCATTATACAATCCATGACCGAGAACAGAAAATTCGTTGTGGTCAATTTGTGTAACGTTTGAGTGACCTTCATGTCACAGACAAATTCGCTTTTCAGTTCATTACGAGTTTGTATGATTGTGTGTGAATGACGAAACTCTAACTTCTGATTAGTACGGACTCAGTGGTGATTTTCTATCAAACTACCGTACTGAAGTCTTCAGTCACAAACTATTTATCATTTACAGGCTCATTTATCCTGAAATCGGAAATCTTTAATGCAACCTGTAGATATAATTAATGCGGCTGGTTGTAGTACATTTCTATGACTTATTAAATTATAGAAATCTGTGGGTTGTCCTCGAGGATGAGTGTTCATCAGAGGCGAGGGTATCGTCAGGAGCGGCACAGAGAAGTGTGACAGGACCGTTGATGATTTGGCGGACAGGACCGGCAGCAATGCGGTTGTTTTCTGATAATTCTCTGGTGTACGGCAACGTGTCGAAATTGAGTGATTGCAGGAGGATATAAAATGACTTAGACAAAATTTCTGGTTCGTGCAATGAACGGCAGCTAGCTACAAATGTAGAAAGATGTAATTTAATATGATGAGTAGGAAAAACAAAGCCGCAATGTTCGGGTACAGCATTAGTAATGACCTACTAGGCACAGCCACGTCGGTTAAATACACCGATGTGAAGTGGAATGTGCACGTAAGGGTTGTGGTAAGGAAGGAGAATGGTCTGTTCGGAAACCTTTAGGACAGTGTGCTTCATCTGTAAAGGAGACCCAGTATATGAAGATAGTGCGACCTACTATTGAGTACTGCTCGATTGTTTGGGATCCGTATTAAATCAGATTAAAGGAAGACATTGAAGCAGTTTAGACGCGTACTTCTAGATTTGTTATCGTTGGGTTCGAATAACACGCAAGTGTATCGGAGGTATTTCGGGAACTGAAATGGGAATCTCTGGAGGGAGGGCAACGCTCTTTTCGAGAAACACTACTGAGGAAATTTAGAGAACCAGCGTTTGGAGCAGACTGCAGAACAATTTTACTACCGGCAACATTCATTGCGCGTAAGGACCACGAAGAGAAGATACGAGAAATTAGGATTCATACGATGACATATAGATAGTCGTTTTTTCATCGCTCTTTTTGCCAGTGGAACAGGAAAGGAAATGACTTGCAGTAGCTTGTTAAGTATCTGTGTAGATCTATGTCTTGTCCAATCTAGCAACATTCATTCGTTTCTAACAGGGGAGGCGTGTTGACTACACTGGAGAAGAAGAAATCGCTGAAAGGTGAGTGGAAGTTTTCTGAAGGGTGAACAAATAAAACCACGCAACTGCTCAGTGCTCCCTTCTTCAGCACATAATAATGACATACAGTGAAGCACTCCACTGAAGGGTCGCTTGCCACTGTTCTAGAGTCTGAGAGTATCGACTAAAGCCTACGACAAGCAACGCTGAGGTAATCGATAACTCAATAGGCATATGAATGTTTCCATTTTGATCGTAGTGAGTATTAAATACGAGGTGCATTCAAGTTCTAAGGCCTCCGATTATTTTTCTCCGGACTGGAAAGAGATAGAAACATGCGCATTGTTTTAAAATAAGGCCGCGTTTATTGTCAATACGTCCCAGAGATGGCAGCACCGTACGGCAGATGGAATTTTACCGCCAGCGGCGAGAATGAGAACTGTTTTAAATACTTAAAATGGAGACATTTTCCTAACTTGAACAGCGTGCAATCATTCGTTTTTTGAATTTGCGTGGTGTGAAACCAATTGAAATTCATCGACAGTTGAAGGAGACACGTGGTGATGGAGTTATGGATGTGTCGAAAGTGCGTTCGTGGGTGCGACAGTTTAATGAAGGCAGAACATCGTGTGACAACAAACCGAAACAACCTCGGGCTCGCACAGGCCGGTCTAACGACACGATCTAAATAGTGGAGAGAATTGTTTTGGGGGATCGCCGAATGACTGTTGAACAGATCGCCGCTAGAGATGGCATTTCTGTGGGTTCTGTGCACACAATCCTGCATGACGACCTGAAAATGCGAAAAGTGTCATCCAGGTGGGTGCCACGAATGCTGACGGACGACCACATAGCTGCCAGTGTGGCATGTTGCCAAGCAATGTTGACGCACAATGACAGCATGAATGGGACTTTCTTTTCGTCGGTTGTGACAATGGATGAGACGTGGATGCCATTTTTCAATCCAGAAACAAAGCGCCAGTCAGCTCAATGGAAGCACACAGATTCACCGCCACCAGAAAAATTTCGGGTAACCGCCAGTCCTGAAAAATTGATGGTGTCCATGTTCTGGGACAGCGAGGGCGTAATCATTACCCATTGCGTTCCAAAGCGCACTACGGTAACAGGTGCATCCTACGAAAATGTTTTGAAGAACAAATTCCTTCCTGCACTGCAACAAAAACATCCGGGAAGGGCTGCGTGTGTGCTGTTTCACCAAGACAACGCATCCGCACATCGAGCTAACGTTACGCAACAGTTTCTTCGTGATAACAACTTTGAAGTGATTCCTCATGCTCCCTACTCACCTGACCTGGCTCCTAGTGACTTTTGGCTTTTTCCAACAATGAAAGACACTCTCCGTGGCCGCACATTCACCAGCCGTGCTGCTATTGCCTCGGCGATTTTCCAGTGATCAAAACAGACTCCTAAAGAAGCCTTCGCCGCTGCCATGGAATCATGGCGTCAGCGTTGTGAAAAATGTGTACGTCTGCAGGGCGATTACGTCGAGAAGTAACGCCAGTTTCATCGATTTCGGGTGAGTAGTTAATTAGAAAAAAATCGGAGGCCTTAGAACTTGAATGCACCTCGTATATATCAATTGTGTCGGAATTGTAATTTTGTATGTAGAAGCTAGTATTCGATATCAAAAGACAGCTTTATATTTCTGGAATAAAAAAACCGTAACGAACATATTTTGACTTTCCATCGTATAGTAGGAACTCAGCCATGTGATTATTTGCAGTTAAAAACACATTAGCCTTTCGGTGCTAAATTGTTCGTGAATTTCTGTATCACAAAATCACTTTCGGCACTACCAGCCTCATCTTCAGACGCACCTTGCGATGCACACACAATCGAAGTTAGGTATCATTTCTTTACTTCCGGGATCTGCGCTGGCTATTACCATCGATCTGCAATACGTGTAAAACTCGTGTTCACAACATCACGCAGAAAGTGGCGCATAAGAGGTCGGTAGCGGACCCTAAAAGTGTTACTTACTTTCATATTTTCACAGAGTACGTTTGCTAACCTGTGACTATACCTAACTTCGATTAGATATACACGGTCGAGTAACATTAATGTGAAAACCGCCTATGTTCAACGTCAACAAGCAATAACGACTCACAGACGCCAGGTGGCAGTACTAGCAGAGGCACGTATATAAAACGCAGAAAGCAAAGGAGTCGTCGTCGTCATGAGGAAACGGAGCGATTTATCTCAAGTTCAAAAGGACACGATAATTTGCATTCGGAGCATGGTTGGAAGTATTTCGGACACTGCTAAATTTGTGAACTGTTCGCGTGCCGCTGTAGTTGAAGTATGTCCAGCGCGGCAAAATGGCGCTGTCGAAGATCGGCGCCGACGCAACTATGGTGCACGACGTGCCAAAGAGGACAGGGGTGACCGACGGTTGCGGACATGTGCACAGGCGAATAGATACGCTACAGTTGAGCAACTTTGATCACTCAAATGAACCGACCGTCAGCGAACGTCGCTGTGTGTGTGCCTCCGCAGCAGGCACTTGTTTCAGGTAGGCAAGCTGACTGCTGTTCACCGGCAAGAAAGGCTGGAATCTGCGTGCCAGTACCGCAGCTGGCTGTTCACATACTGCCGCAAGGTAACCTTTACACATGAACCACGTTCTATGCTCCATCGGACAATGGCCATTGGCATGTACGGCATGATAGCCTGAAAAGAAAGGATTCAGACTGGAGAAGGGAGCATTATGGTGTGGGGAATGTTTTCGTGGCATTCCCTGGGTGAACTCATCATTCAGGAAGGCACAATGGATCAAAACAAATAAGGATCTATCGTTGTGGACTATGTGCACCCTTGCATGCAGTTTATTTTCCTCGGCATGGAGACATCTAAGGCAGGACATTGTACGTGTCAGAACAGCTTGCAGTCTACGTGCTTGGTTCGGACCCTGATGAGTTTTCGTTACTGCCCTGGCCATCAAACGCCCAGGATTTAAATCCAGATGAGGATCTCGATAAAGCTGTTTGTGCCATGGATCTTCAACCGAGAAACCTAGTGCAACTGGCCACACAATGCAGTCAGCACGGTTCCGTAGCATTGTCGGTATCTTCCACAACCTGACTGACTCCCTTCTTGCACGCCTCACAGCGGTCCTTGCTGCAGGACTTGGTTGTACAGGCTTTTGACATTAATGTGACTGGGCAGTGTGTACATTACAAGATGCACCTAAAGATGTGATTGGTAACCCAGAAATCTATTAGCCAATACAGAAATTAACATGCTGGGTAATGTAATGTGTAATTGAAAAGCTGCTACGAACCTAGATATGATCACACAACTTGTACACCGAGTCAATTTATTCGTTGTTAACTCCGGTTATTACACTCAACAGCAGTTATTTTATTTTTGATAAACGTAGCTACTTGGGGAACTTTCAAATGTTGCGTCAAAAGTAAGTTAGATACAGACATATAAAGCCACCGAAAAAATTTACCGTATTCAACAGGGCAATTAGTGACGAAGGGGCATGAAAGGCTGGATCTGATCGTGTTCAAGAGCATTTAGTGAATCATTTGTCAACTTTATTTACAAGAAAATACTTGCAAGTAACACTGACAAAAATGCAAGCAGTTGAAATGAAACTTTTATATTGTTTTAATTGAATCAACTGTGGGTTCTTGGTAAAAGTTTCTACATTAACTAAACAAACACTCTTTTTGGCATTGTTTCACACATTTTATTATTGTTACTGTACACCATAGGTTTCCGTTTATAACCCCATTTCCAAGTACATAACTGATTCTGAAATACGATAGTTCAAAGATTATGATGATGACAAGGAAAAGATAATCATCTCAACTTCTTAATGTGTCGATCCATGGCTTTATGTAAAATTGCTTAATTGGCCATTTTTAACAAATTTCATATGGAACTACACAATTCAATAATTACACTAACGTGACTATAAATACCTGGGAATGAAGTCTTGCATCAGCTGAGAACTTTGTATCTAGTGATGGATTGAGGCCCAGAGTTTTACTTCTGTGCTGAAGTTGTGATATGATCTAAAAGACGTGAATAATTGATTTGGGTTTTATCGTTTGATAACAGGTGTGGGGATATACACATCTGTTTTTTAATTTCTAAAATCTCTCACTGGTTCAGTTTAATCCCCTTTTCGTCTAAGACTTGCACTTCTATTATGTATAAGTGGTTATTGTTAAGGCAGTGTTCCCCAAAGGCTACATCAGGCTTCTTCAATCTCCAGTTTCTATGATGTTACTTAAGATTGGTGCGGATTGACCTCCATGAATGTCCAATGTAGCAAGACTGACAATCGAGGCGTGTGATTTTATAAACACCACTTTCTGTGATGGCTGGTTGATTGTCTTTTGAATTTAACAAGTAACTACCTATTGGCTGAAGGAAATAGAAAAACACAGAGAAACTCTTTGCCTTACTTTAAGCCATAGATCGATACATTAAGTAGTTGAGATGACTATCTTTGCCTTATCATCATGTTTATTTTTGCATTATGATCTTTGGCAATCAGTACTATTATTGAAAATATTCTTATAACCCGAAGCCTAGGTTGTGCAGTAAAAATAATAAAATTTTGAAACAAGCAAAAAACAGTGTTTGTTTAGTTAAAAATTTTGTGTGTATCGCGCGGTCAGAGCCGTTTTGAAAACCATGCAAGGGTGTTTCAGGATAGATTGTGCTGAGAAATAGTTGTTAAGCAAAAAATTCAATACGTTGCGCCGTTCCGAGTTAATAATCACTGAGTTAGGCAATCTGGCCGTTGCGTGTGCAAATTGAAACGGAGAGCTACATATGATGTTACTAAAAGGGTTCTTCGTTTAGTTTCCTAAAACCGAAAGTCAGAGCGACACAATAACAGGACCTGAGACGGTAGTGGAAACTGAAGTCGAGCCAGAGGCTGAGCTCTCTCGTGCGCTGTCATCTGCGCTATACGAACAACTGACACTCTCTGTGTCTGGCAAGACGATTGAGTTTGTGTGCTAAACGCATTGATTGCCTAACTTTAACACCAAGCATCTACACTATTGGCCATTAAAATTGCTACACCAAGACGAAATGCAGGTGATAGAGGGGTATTCATTGGACAAATATATTATACTAGAACTGACATGTGACAACATTTTCACGCAATTAGGGTGCATAGATGCTGAGAAATCAGTACCCAGAACAACGACCTCTGGCCGTAATAACGGCCTTGATACGCTTGGGCATTGAGTGAAACAGAGCTTGGCTGGCGTGTTCAGGTACAGCTGCCCATGCTGCTTCAACACGATACCACAGTTCATCAAGAGTAGTGACTGACGTATTGTGACGAGCCAGTTGCTCGGCCACCATTGAACAGACGTTTTCAGTTGGTGAGAGACCTGGAGAATGTGGTGGTCAGGGCAGCAGTCAAACATTTTCTGCATCCAGAAAGGCCCGTACACGACCTGCAACATGCGGTCGTGCATTATCCTGCTGAAATGTAGGGTTTCGCAGGGACCGAATGAAGGGTAGAGCCACGGGTCGTAACACATCTGAAATGTAACGTCCACTGTTCAAAGTGCCGTCAATGCGAACAAGAGGTGATCGAAACATGTAACCAATGGCACCTCATACCATCACGCGCGGATGATACGCCAGTATGGTGATGACGAATACACGCATCCAATGTGCGTTCACCACGATTGTTTCTCAGCTCAGTCTACTTTGCAACACCCTTACAAGCCTGAAAGAGTGCTTTTGAGCACATTGTATAAAAGGAAGCAATTAAAAACGTGTCTTCGTTAAAAAAAAAAGAAAAGAAAAGAAAAGAAAAGAAAGAAAGAGAAACAGCTGCCGTGGACTAGACCGGCTTCAATAAAGTCAGTTAATGTTTAATATTAGCATAATATGTTGTGGCGATAAATCTAACTAGCCCCAGAAAGAAGCTTAAGAGAACATCGCACCTAGATGTTACAAGAAAAGATCAAAATGAAATATAACAACACCGTGCGAATGACAGTTCTGTACAACTACTGCAGCAATTAATTAACGACTGGCTGAATGTACTGTGTGTGCTAGCAACCGCTGGCATGCACTCCATACATACGTGCCGTTACAGACCAACAGGATGAGCCAGCCATCCGCTGTGCAGTCGCTGCTTGCTTACACGGCACATACCCAGACCGAGGGAGACGACCGCGAGGACTGTAGCGCTCTTAGAGGCGTCGTGTCACGGACTGCGTGGCCCCGAACGCCGCAGGTTCGAGTCCTCCCTCGGGCATGGGTGTGTGTGTGTGTGTTTGTGTGTGTGTTGTTCTTAGCATAAGTTAGGTTAAGTAGTGCGTAAGTCTACGGACCGACGAACTCAGCAGTGTGGTCCCTAGGAATTCACTCTCATTTCAACATTTTTTTCGAGGGACACGTCCACTGCTAAGTTGTTGTTGCTCCCGCCGCAAACAGACTGCTCTTTTTCCAGCGCTCCCGTCTGCGTTCCTCAAGGGACAGCGAGAGTTCCCTGCCCAGCACACAAACATCGCCTTGCCGTAGTTGCAGCACAGGCAGCGGTTGCAAGTCAACGGTCCGTGACCAGTACAGCGTGTCGAACAACAGCTGAAGTTTACTACTGAGCAATTTGCGCCTGATGGCGAGTCAGTCTTACTGGAAACTACAACTATAAATTATATGGGAACTATTTGATAACTAACGCAAAACTGTTTTTTATGAAAGAAAGTTCGTTTCATTAAGGATTCCAACATACCATATTATCCACCAATATTATGGCTGCAAAACACTGCTTTCCAACACAATCTGCGTCCGATGCGACGGTTTACGCCACCTCACTGGTAGGACCTGTGTACCCGCAAAGTACCACTCTACTCTTCAATGACGACTTTTTTTTTGTGCGGGGGGGGGGGGGGGGGCGCTCAGCTGCGTGGTTATCAGCGGTTGTACAAATCAGCATCATCTGCTGGTCGACGTCTGAGCCAACGTTATGCTGCGTCAATAGCCTCTCCATCATCCTCACACTGCTTCCCGCGGAGTTCATGCTTCATTGCATTAAACAGATGGAAGTCGGAAGATTTGAGATCCAGGCTGTTGTGTGTATCAGGAAGAACAGTCCAATGAAGTTTTGTGAGTTCTTTCGGATGCGCAACCTTGTGAGAGGGCTTGTGTTATTATGAAGAAGAAACTGGTTTGCATTTTTGTGGCGACGAATCAGCTGAAATCGTTTCTTCAGTTTCCTGAGAATTGCACCGTAACGGAGGACATCAAACAGGGTAACCCCTTCGGAGTCTTAGAACACCATCGCTACTATCTTATCGGCTGAGGGCGCGGCTTTCAACTTTTTCTTCAAGGGAGAGGTGGTGTGACGCCACTCCGTGGATTGCCGGTTTTGCTTCCGGTTCCGAGTGATAAACCCCTATTTTAACGGCTCGTGACAGTATTCGACTGAAACTGTTACGATCAGCCTCGTAACGTGCTGGAAATTCCATTGCTCTTTATGATCTTTTGTTAGGTGGCGAAGAACTAAGCAGGCACACAGGTTTGAGTACCGCAAATGGCTGGCGAGTGTGTCAGCAACACCAACAGAGACGTCTAGTTGAGTAGCGAGGTGTTTGGTTGTGACCCGTCGATCACTTTGAATGAGAATGTTCCCACGTTCCAAGAATACTGAGGTCACAATTGTGTACGGCCAGTCGATACGTGGGAGTGCACATTATTACGATGACGACAGACGCCTCCACTAGCGATTCACTGTGCCTTCGTTCACTGCCAGGTCTCAGTAGACTTTTTGCAAGCTCCTGTGAATATCTGTGATGCTCTGGTTCTCCGCCAAAGAAACGCAATGACAACTCTTTGCTTGGAACGCTCTCGGTTACAGACGCAGTTTTGAAGTCCACGTATAGCACCGCCACCTATCTGAACTTCATGAAACTATGGGGACTGAAACGGGAATATTCCACGATGTTCCACAACAAGTTCCAAATTTTCGAATCAAAATTTGCAAAAAAAAAAAAAAAAAATGACAGAATGACAGATGTGTTGCATTACTTATTGAACGCCGTTTGTAGTTAGGAGTGCGTCTAGAACTGCATAGAGAGCTAGCGACAAGAGATTTCTCGACTTATCTGTCATACTTAATGTGTGAGTCTTGTGTGGCTTCAGCGATATTATAAACTCGTTCTTGGTTCAACTTTTCTAGTCAGTGTTCGACGTAGCGTTAAGAACGAACATCACAACGCTGTGTTAGATAAATTAGTATATAAGTATATCAAAAACTACACGACAACGAAGAAATGTTTTAATATTGAGAAAAAGAGCGAGATCTGCAGGCTTCATACATTAGAAAAAAAATCTTGTTATCAGAGAGCCTGCGAAGAATAACATAGATCTACGCAAGCTATAAGATAAGTACACTTCTCTGCAACAAATCGTTTCCAACGAGGCCTTGGTACAATGGCCTCAGCTGAAGACGGGAGCTCCTAATCATTTTATAGCCGCTGATATTTCATGAAGATCGATCTAGAGATACACTTTGTAAGGGTACAGTACCCTTACGTAGCATCGATTATGCACTATGCAGAGATCATACATGGTTTAAGCAAAGACTGCAGTGCAGTCGACAGTGTGCGAGTGGGTAAGCAGTAGTCAGGTGTTGGAGTCCGTGGGTGGAAGTCGGGTGTGAGAGGCTAGAGAGAGAGGTTGCTTGGTAGCGAGGCCGGAGATGAGTGGAAGAATGGCACACAGTGTTTGATGTTCATAAATGTTATAAATTGAGTGATTTAAATAATGAATTCCAGCATTTAAGAAAGGAGATGTTATCATTTAGTAGTTTTCGCAATAACAGAAGTGGACAACAATGAGTCTCATGACAAGGACGAAAGATATGTATTATGCTAAAATAATTAAAATATAACTTCACCTACAGCGTATGCGAATAATATAGTTCGGTGCGAAACTGGGAGGAGGTTACATATTGCGACTGTGACAGGACTTCGATTCCACAGCAATCTTCAAAAACAACGGAGAAGACAACACAGCAAACGTTGAGTCCGCAGCATTTCAGCAGAGCAGCGCTTCGAAATTAAGTGAACTCAACGTTGTGTAGGAATGAACAGGAATAGGAATAATCAATATCGTTACTAACTTTAAGTTGCGAGTGAACTTTTCAATTTAGAGCAAGCATAAGTTATAACGAACAGTGATTGTTGTGAACAGTGTTAATACGGCTAATTCAGAACAAAACGATAGTGTTACTAAAGACGAGGGAGGACAAGAACAAATTAATGTGATGGAAAACACTACTGTTAATTCGACAGAGGACAGTGGTATTCTTAGTTTTGATTTGGCTAATATAAGTTCAATACCGATGGTGATCCAGCAAACAGAAACTGCTATTGTCAGTAAAGATTGTATATCTCAATTGCTAGAAGCAATCAAAAATGTTCATGAGGAAAATATACAGGCGCGTCTAGAAATAAAAGCCTTTCAAGAAGAAAATAGACAGCCCGGTGTAGAAATGAAAGCTTTTCGTGAAGAAAATAGACAGGCGCGTGTAGAAACAAGAGCGTTTCATGAGGAAAATAAAAAAAGTGCGTGAGGAAATAACAAAATTTAACGGGGAAACAAAGTTCCATCAGGAAATCAAAAATGATTATCAGACACTAACTAATGCGATAAGCAATTTTCGAACGGAACTCACCAGCTCATTTGAACAAAAGCATGATGAGCTCCGAAACGAATGTCAAGACAAACATGAGGCAATTTGGCAGCGAAGTTACAGATCTTAAAATTCAAGTTAACGGACGGTGCAGGCAAACGGAAGATTTTATTTGCAAAGTTAATGACAAAGTTAAGGCTGAAGATGACGAAATCGTCAAAATTAAAAGTTCTTGTAAAGCCAACAAAGAGTCGATGATTAAGATGGTTAACGGCGTACAAACGCGATGTGATGAACTAACTGATGAGGTACATGAGATACGACAAAAGGTAGCGAACAACGACACAATGTCAAATGGAATTAATAAAGAAATTTGGTTCGATGAAATTAATGTAGTATTACGTGAACCAGATAACAATATTGTTGGTTTGCCGCAAGTGATTGTTGACAATGGACTGAACGGTCGAGAATTTAATGAATATGAACCGAAACAAGGCATCCGCGCAGTTGCGTTCAATAGACAATTCAAACATGCGTTTCCGAGGCAATATATGGAACGTGCTAAAATTGATACTTGCGTCAGTCACATGAAGGGTGAGACACATATTTGGGGTATAAGTGTATCCGACAATTACACCAAGTATGAAGAATTTGAAGCAGTATTTTTAAAAAAATTTTGGCCGAAAGAAAAACAGTGGGATGTAAAATCAAAAATTCTTACACCGCCAAATTATGCAAGACATCACGGTACAATATGTGAGTTTATGCAAAGGTACTGGAACGGCAATGTATACTTGGACGATCCGATTAAAGAAGCTAATGCTTATATTAGTCCAGAAATTACCATTTTTGGTTCGTGAGAAGTTAGCACTCACACCACAGTTAACAATGGAGCAAGTGTGTTTGCTAATTGACCAAATGGAATTGCTCAGTGCCGAACGCGATCAGCGTGAGCGACACAGTAATAACAATTACCCAAATCGTCATAACGGCCCAGCGCGGGAACGAATCCCAAGTTACAAACGACCGAAAGTATTTGATCGCCGAGACGATGATAGACACAGGAGAAGCGAATACAATGTACAAGACGGATTCAGGTCAAATCATCCGCCAAACCGGCCACACAATGACAGAGGACAGTATCAATCGCAGAACGTGCAAGAAGCCGCGATCGCAATCAGCGAGATTGTGAACAGTTAAGCTAAGCAAAGTTTCGGAGACGACCCCTTCCGGAACTCTGTCACAGGGACAAGGGTCGGATATTATGATAAATGCCATAAAGTGTGAACATGTAAATGATGTCAACGGAGGTTTGTGTAGAGAAAATGGAGAAACTAATAAAGAAATTCTGATGACATTTGTGGAAGTCAAAGTATGTGGTATTGTTATGGATGCATTAATTGATTCAGCTAGCGAGGCCAGTGCTATTTCTGAAAATCTATTTTCGCAATTAAACAATCTTGCCGCTATTCCCACATTTCCTGATAACGGCGTACGTATTGTCTGTGCAGTTGGAAACCGAAGCAAACCAATTAAAGGACGAGCATTACTAAGATTTCGTAATCAAGAGGACAAATATGAGCAGAGTGTGTTAATCGTTGGTTCTCTCAATGTTGGGCTAGTTCTCGGCGTTGATTGGTTGTCAGAGATGAGATGCTCTATTAATTTTGAGGAGAATACTCTAAATTGTATTCAAACTAAGATTCGAGCGTTAGTGGACTTGACTGAAGCAGAACGAGAAGAACTGAGGGAACTACTGAGATGCTACGTCAAGTTGATATATTTTCAAAGATACCAGGATTAATTAAAGGATATGTTTGTAAAATTAAAGTAAAAGACCATGAACCATTTCGCAGTAAGTCATACGCAATAGCACTGGCAAAAAGAGAAGCTGTTAACAAGGAAATACAGAGGATGTTGAACAATCAAATAATTGAGCGTTCAGATAGCGAATATTCAAACCCAATGCATGCTGTAGCAAAGAAGGATGGCACAGTTCGCATTGTTTTTGACGCCCGTGCAATGAATCGCATAATTTTACCACAGCGTTATCAGCCAGAAAACCTGGAGTTTTTGTTACAAAGATTCAAATGAGTCAAATATCTAAGTAGCCTTGATTTGACTAATAGTTACTGGCAGTTAATGCTAGAAGAGAGTAGTAGAAAGTATACAGTATTTCTTTATAATGGTAGAAGTTACCAATTTCAGAGAATGCCTCTTGGTCTCTCGATTTCTTCAGCGGCTTTTATGAGAGCACTGGATAAAGTTTTGAGCGAAGATTTGTTGAAACATGTAACGCTTTATGTTGACGATATCTTGATTAGCACAGCTTCATGGGAAGAACATTTGGAAATTATTCATAGGATACTTGAAGCATTTAGGAAAGCTGGAGTGACTGTTAACCCGGAAAAATCGGAGGCGCGCTCACAAGCTGGGAGCGAAAATATACCGTCACGGAAGAGAAGCACTTGCCATCGTTTGCAGCTTCGGAAAGTTTCGTTTTTATCTATTTGGAAGGCATACTGTCGTAGTGACAGATCACAAAGCATTATCATTCTTGATGAATTGCAAATTGGTGCACAGTAGGTTAACCCGGTGGTCGTTAATGCTTCAGCAAAACAGTTTTGAGATTCAGCACATACTAGGAAAGCAGAACGTCGTACCGGATGCACTGTCAAGGCTATCAGAAGGACAAGATTCAGTTAATGTTGCGCATCCACACCAGAAAGATGTAAGGATTCATTTTATGCGAGGTGTCGAAGGCGAGCGTCATATACGCAAGATTATGCGGAACATCAAACAGCAACAGGACGCAGACGAAATATTGAGGATGGTTAAAGAAAAATATGATGATCCGAATGCCGAGAGTAGTGGCAAGATACGTCAATATTACATAAAACAAGATGGTATCCTTTACCGGCGAAGCAACTTCAGTTCTGATCATTGGAGTCTATGTATACCCAAACATGTAGTGGATGAATTAATAAGATACGTTCACGTGAGCTATGCTCATTTTGGGCCACGTAAATGTATACTAAAATTGCAGGAGACCGTCATCTTCGACAACATGGCACGAAAAGTACGATCAATTCTAAAATCTTGCGATCTCTGTCAAAAAACTAAAGTGTCTACGATTCAGCACAAAGGTTTCATGCATACCATTATACATCAAAATCCTGGTGAAATTTCAGCTCTCGATCTCTATGGACCGCTACCAAGATCAAAAGGGAATTCTACTCAAATTTTGGTTGTGATGGATGTCTTTTTGAAATTTGTACGCCTTTACCCACTCAGGAAAGGCCGCAGTAAGATCATAATCAAGAAACTCAGGGAAGAATACTTCGTAAATACTGTCAAGCCAGAGTGCATTTTATCGGACAATGATCCACAATTTCGGTCACACTTATGGAAAGATTTTATTAATGATGAAGGTATTCGGCACATTGCAATTTCGTCTTTCAGGCCCGCGTCCAACCCGACCGAACGTCAAATGTGTGAACTCGGACGTTTATTTCGTGCACATTGTGGGAAGAAACAGAAATGATGAATAGAACGATTGACAGAATTTGAAACAGTAATTAATAGTTTGTCGCATGATTCAATAGGATTGCCTCCATGTACAGTTCTCTTTGGAAAGAAACCTGACAGTGTCTTTCATGAATACATTTCCTTTCCGCAAGAAAAGGAAATTACGCAAGAGGAGCGCTTTAAAATCGCGTTGGAGACGATGAAGAAACGAGCAGACATGACATGGCACATGACATGATAGTGAAGCCCATTACGTACAAAGTCGGTGATTTAGTACTTATTCGAACTCATACGAAATCATCAAGTGCAAATGAAGAGATAAAAAAGTTTCATCACTACTACAGAGGACCATTCAAAATTAGAAAACTTGTTCACCCTAATTCGGTTGAAATTGAAATGGTGCAGTCCGGTCAGTATCATAGCCTACAACATGTAGAAAACATTAAACCGTATCATCCATAAGAAGTGTTGCTAGACAAGAGATGCTATGTAGAAAAAAATTAACATTGTGTTGTTTGTGTACATATCATTTTGCCTGTGTGAAAATAAATGGACAATAGTCGGTAGCTATTGTGAGTTAGTTATAGTGGACAGTAGTAGGTAGCTACTGTGAGCTAGATGCAATCAGTTTTAAGCATTTTATGCCGTCACGTAAACATTGTGCAGTGTTTGAGTCAGAGACAGGTCTGTAAGCAATAATAGGGACGCGTGGCGCGAGTGTTGTGGTTACTACAGACTGAATGACGTGCGCGCGCAGTGTATTTTGTTTCCCCACTGCCGTAATTCCGTTATGTGTTTGTATGTTGGCGAGCCGATGTGGAGCCACCGACGTGAAGGGATGCGCGCGCAGCGCGGTCGTCACATGTTACAACTGCAATAGAGGATGTACCAACCCCTACGATGACCTAGCACGCAGCGCGACTGTCGCCTGTTCCAGCCTGTCCGGTTGGCGAGCTGTGTGGAACGCGGAACCGTGGGATGCTGACGTTAGCGGCCAGCTGATCAACAACAATAACAAGCTTCACGGCGCGGGAGTCGGTGTTATGACGCTGTTACTACAATTCCACCAATTTGCAGAGACAACGAGTCCACAGTCCCCGGCGGCTTCAATGCCACAGCCCCATGATCCTTCGAAAGCTACGAATACGTGAGTTTTGCACATAGGGAAGTGAAAAAGGAGAGTAAACAGTGAAAGCGTTCTTGTTATGGCGGTGGTATATCCCCGGTGGCATCGATGCCACAGCCCAGTGCCGTAGTCAACCAGCGTGTTTGCGTGTGTTTTACGACTCAACGTATAGGCAGGGACCTAAAGTAGAGTAATAAGACATGAAGTGCTACGCAAAAAAGGTGTTTTCCAAGGTGATTATTTGTTTATGGATTACTTTCCAAGATATGCGCTTTTTGTCTAATTTCTTGTATTACTAACCCTGTAAACTGTGTGCCATAAATATAACAGTATCGCATTTTCAAAATATGCTGCCACTTGGAGTGTTAATTTATGTGGGGTAGTAATAGAATATTTCCCTGTGAATAGTGTGTAGTAGTTAGACTTGTCTGTTTATTATTTTGATTATTTTTTGTTCAATTCATTCAGTTAGGCCTATGTTTCTATTCATTCAATACAGTGACTATCTGATCATTAGTATTTAATTCATTACAAAAAAATGTATTCATGAACAAGCTAATAGACACTTGTTATTCGTGTATCACAGTTAGCCACACTATTTATTTGGGACGTTACAGCATTGTGTTTCATGTTGCTGCGTTAATTCAATGACATTATGCAGTGTGCACAAGCATTTGCGATTAACCTGACTTATCTTGTTGCTAACTAGTGAGTGATTTAATGATATAATTTGATTAATGTACTGTGATTAAGTGATAATTGAATTTCGTAAGCACAATTTTCCTTACACAAATGAGAATTATTCTTAATGACTTGAGTTTCTCTATTAATAAACAAATAGTTTTGACTAAATAGTGTAATTTTACATTTTTTCCTTTTTTGTCTTTCTATGTATATTTCTACTTTAATATTCAAATCTAATATCACTATTACATTTTTTCATATTAAAGTATTATTTTGGTGGGGATATGTAAGGGTACAGTACCCTTACATAGTATCGATTATGCACTATGCAGAGATCATACATGGTTTAAGCAAAGACTGCAGTGGAGTCAACAGTGTGCGAGTGGGTAAGCAGTAGTCAAGTGTTGGAGTCCGTGGGTGGATGTTGGGTGTGAGAGGCTAGAGAGAGAGGTTGCTTGGTAGCGAGGCCGGAGATGAGTGGCAGAATGGCACACAGTGTTTGATGTTCATAAATGTTTATAAATTGAGTGATTTAAATAATAAATTCCAGCATTTAAGAAAGGAGATGTTATCATTTAGTAGTTTTCACAATAACAGAAGTGTACAACAATGATTCTCATGACAAGAAGGAAAGATATATGTTATGCTAAAATAATTAAAATATAACTTCAACTACAGCGTATGCGAATAATATAGTTTGGTGCGAAACTGGGGGGGAGGTTACAACTTCCATCACATAGTTATCTTAGCATCTTTGTCGTGCAAATGTAGATGTTAATCCTAAAGAATTGATCGCTTGTCTTACCAAAGAATCAGCAATTTCAGACATCATTTCCCAACTTCAGTCTCTCTACTATATTGCACTACGTGAAACACTTGTTACTAGAGGTGACTGTAACTATAACTGTCTTGACAGTGACTCATGTTGCGAATGACAGACAGCTGCCAACAATACTTTTTATCCATGCACTATCAACAACTCTTTCTCCTGTGCAGTGGACTCTGCAGACTAACAAAGTAAGTGATCTGGTCGTAATTTGGGTAATAATTTCTCTGATCACAGTCTTTCTTCCCCATTTACGTGAAGATTGCATTGTAGCACTTTCAATGAATTACCCCTCAAAGTATTCGACACTCTATGTATCTGAGCCATACTTCGTGAACAATTTCTGTACCCATATCATCGACAGCCCGTTCAGGCCCTAAGGTCACAGGATCATCACGGCAGAAGACGGTTCTGTCAGTAACTGTTCCAGGAGTATGCCATAGGTCTAAAGTCAACATCCTAGATTTTATTTACCAATGAGGCAGGGTTCACAAAAGATGGTGTTGTAAATTTCCGTAACCAGCGTGGATGGACAGATGTCCATTCCCAAGCAATTAAGGAGAAAGTGCATCAACACCGGTTCTCAATCAACGTATGGGTAGGCATACATGGCGATAGATTAATAGGCCGATATGTTCTACCACAGAGGTTAACTGGGGTGCATTATCAGAACTTTCTAATTAATGTATTGCCTAGTTTTCTTAAGGCTGTGCCATTGTAACAACAAATACATATGTAGTTCACGCATGATGGAGCACCAGCAAGCTTTCGTCACAATGTGCGCAAACATCTGACGCAGACTTTCAGCGCCACTGGATTGGTCGGTGTGGTGGTTGGTGGCGAGAGGGGGGGGGGGGGTAGGTGTGCAGGACACCATGGCCAGCTTGTTACCCACCAGACCTCAATCCCCTAACATTTTTTTATGGGGACACTTGAAGGTACTGGTTTACGCCACACCAATCAACTATGTGCGGACATTACAGAGTCGTGTCTTCAATGCGTGCCAGCAGTTACAACAACAAAAAATGGCTCTGAGCACTATGGGACTCAACATCTGAGGTCATCAGTCCCCAATAACTTAGAACTACTTAATCCTAACTATCCTAAGGACATCGCACACATCCATTCCCGAGGCAGGATTCGAACCCGCAACCGCAGTTATACCGCGGTTTCATACTGAAGTGCCTAGAACCGCTCGGCCACAGCGGCCGGCTTACAACAACAACCAAGTACACTTCAAAGGCTGCAGAGAAGTGCATTGTTATGAGTGGATACCACATTGAACAACTCCTGTAAACACTTGTTTATCGTAGAAAGTATGCATTTCTGGATCCAAGTTTTTTTTTCTTGCCTCTATGAGTACTGCCATCTGTTTTTTTGGAACACCCGGTATAGAAAAGATTTTTACTTTATAAATTTTACGTCGAATCAGGTCGTAAGCGCACATAATTAACTTGTTGATTAATTAATAAGCTAATGAAACAACGTCCATCGTGCATAATTGTATTACATTTCCTTGGCATTTATTAGTGTTTAGGATGTTCAATACGATCTCCTTAAAGTCACATAACCGAAATGAAGAAAATCAGGCCTTTGAATCTCGGAGGTCGGCAAGTATCACCTTTAAGATGTCATACTGAGGCCTGTCTGTGAGTTGCTGAAGTTTATGTTAAAATCATTGGTGCAGGAATCCATGAACATAAGAAAGAATTGGTCTTTACACATAATACCGTGCGCTCTGTCAACCCGAGCCGCATATCAAGTGCTTTTCTCCCTGGGTCCGTCTAGCGAGTCTGTCCCAGGCACTGGAATTTGTAAATTTATGTGATGCACCTGTGGTGTATCCACTAAAGAATAGTTCCATTGCTCGTGCTATCGTTTTTCGTGTCTCTGTTCCTCTTTAGCGTAGCTAGTTTATGCTTTCATTGTCTTCTACAAGATATTTAGAGGGCGCTGATCTCACCCGTTTAGCGCCTTGTTCAAATGATCAAATATGTATGAATTCCTAAGGGACCCAACTACTTAGGTCATCAGTCGCTAGACTAACACACTACTTAATCTAGCTTAAACTGACCTATGCTAAGAACAACACACACACCCTTGCCCGAGGGGGACTCGAACCTTCGGCGGGTGGGGGGGGGGGGCGTGTAGTCCGCGACATGATGCCTCAAACTGTGCGGAATAGAGCCATAAACGACTGATCATCGTCGTCATTATCATCACCACTTTTAGAAATGGCTATTTTATTGCAAAATGTTAATTTTAGCATTTCTTGAATATAGGGAGAAAAGTTTCTAAATATAATGTAAGTTCTGTAGATATCTATCCCATTTTCTCAAGAAGTGAGATTTTGTTGTCTAGCCAAGGTAACAAACATGAGCAACTATTTCGAGGAAAGTGCTCTCAACCGTGATACTGGGAGTGTGATTTACAACTGGAATTATGAGTGTTCTTAGTCTTGAAGATTGTCGAAAATAGGGACACACCTTACCACGCTCTTGATGGTTTTCAGAGTTTGCAACAATTGCAGCATCGTAAGTACGTATTACTTCCCGTGAATTAGTAAGGTTTAAAAGATGGATATGTAAAGTCTCCTGCAATCGCAGATGATTCTCTAAAATTAAAGCTGAGAAAAATATTTCATCGAATGTGAGCGCCAAATTGTAAAGTCCTTCACCAAGTATAGCAGCCAGATATTTAACCATCAATGGCCTTACAAAGGGACAATACAATTGGGATTGACAAAATTTTAGGGTTTAGACCGTGAAGTTTACTCAGAGTGTGACAATGTTACTTTTATAGAAATGGGTAAGAAATACTGTGATCAGAGAAAACATTACACACGTTATGGCCAGATTACCTACTTTGTTCATCTATAGAGGGCACTGCACTGGAGAAAGAATTGCTAACGGTCAGTGCATGGATAAAAAAGCTTCATCGGCAGCTGTCTGTCACTCACAATGTGGATCACTGTCAACATCCAGAATGCTGTTGCAGAAATTGTAGAATTTAGTTCACTGCGTTTAATATTACTCGTTTGGAAAATCTCTTTCGTAAAGACAGAAAGTGTGGTTTTTACTGGAATAGAGGTATTTTACTGAAGCATATTAACGGATCTATGCATGTGAAATTCCTGGTATTTTGCTCATTGTTCTAAGCGATACAACTGAATTATAAAGGGACTAATATTCATCAGTCATTGTACCTATTACGATTGTGAAATAACTGTAGACAGTGGTAAAGTGGGTGTGAAAGTAAAAAAGTAATTTGGTGTAAAACTATGTGGCTCTAATTTAGAATCATCCTCGAGAGGTGTCTTTACAAGCCTGATGATTCAGAAGAACTGAAAGCAACTCATTTCCTGCCGTTTCTAGAACTTTTTAAACTGTCGTAAGTACTGCAGCCGGTCGGTGTAGACTAGAGGTGTATTTACCAAGCAATGCCAATATAAATGTGGACCCTCGTACTTAACTACAGAACCTATATGAAGCTGCGGAAACCTAATCGTGTCACCCAATGGTGAGATTGTTAACTTGTTGGTAGAAACTGACTCTCTTCCTAATATTACCCCCTTTACCATGTCACAACGGAAAAACTACGAACTGCACTTTGTTTCTATCACAGATGAGAGCTGTCATATTTCCTCTTTGTATGAAAGACCCACACTTTATATTGTTAAATTACAGCATAAAGCAATGTCTTCCCACGTCACGTGTATTGATCATTAATTGCTACGACCTGTTAACTGCTTCCTTAAACTGTCACACCCGCACGAATAGAATCAGTTACCTGTAATCATTGTATCTCAAAACTTTCGAGACAATGACACATAAAATCCCAATACAGTGAAACGTGACAAATTTCGACTGACTGGGGCGAGTGACAGTTCGAATTATTGAAAGCGTGAATAATAAAATTGTTTTCTTAAGACGTTGTCTGAAGCTGTGATTAGGAATATAACGTAGGGTGTATGCTGCGAGCTAACATTCCAAAGATGTTCGAACTCATATGTGGTTCCTCTTCGTCGAAATGTCTATGCTCAATCTCGTCTAGGGGTTTAACTTCACCTGTCGCATCACACGCCCTAAATTAGACACTTGTGACCCTTTGGTTAAATTGTTTGGCTGATGGCAAGTTTGTGAAATACAGAGTTAACATAACATATACTAACAGTAATAATATCGGTTACTAAATTAACGACCCATGAATGATGTAGGCCACACAGTTGCGATTTAGTTAGAATAATGTTTATTCAGATAGCAAACTAATAGCGAAAGTGGTCGTATTTAAAGTTTCTGTTACACTCGAGCGCATATCCATTTGATACAGTTCGACCATTCACAATCTCATCGCGAAACAAGTCCAATACTCCACCTCGATATTTACACGAAAAGTTAGAGTTCACATCAGGTGCGCAGCTGCTCACCGCTCAGAGAATAAGTCCCGCGATACCACACAAAGCAAAATTTTCTAAGTCATTTCACTTCCTAGCTGCATAAAGACAGACTATCCACTTTCGCGTCTCAATCCTAGCTATACCCTTTGGTGTCTCCAGCCGAACTTTCTGCTTCTGAGTCTGCCCCAGCACTGTCTCTCACCGTATCCGGCCGCGTCCCCCGCGTGCCGAATGTTTTCTCTCAACTGACTAGCGCAGTTCCCTTTCCTGAAGCCGGCGACCTGATTGGCTACAGCTTATTCTACATTACTTTACATTTTAACACATTTAAGTAACCAAAGGCTGACTAATTTCGCGTTCTAAATAAAGTAACAATAATATCAAAAGTTCAAATGGCTCTGAGCACAATGGGACTAAACATCTGAGGTCATAAGTCCCCTAGAACTTAAAACTACTTAAACCTAACTAACCTAAGGAAATAACAAACATCCATGCCCGAGGCAGGATTCGAACCTGCGACTGTAGCGGTCGCGCGATTCCAGACTGAAGCGCCTAGAACCGCTCGGCCACACCGGCCAGCACCAATAATAACCATTACATAATAAACGTTGAATTGTTTTACATAAAACCAGTACAATTTCCTTCTTCCCCCCTGCGGGTCCGGGGATTAGAATAGGCCCGAGGTATTCCTGCCTGTCGTAAGAGGCGACTGAAAGGAGTCCATCCCCCTCACGGGGGTAGTTAGCGCCTGCGTCCGGAGACGGACGGTTCCGCGGCCTATAATCGTGGTCTTTTTGGTTTTTCACTTCTCGTTTCTTCCTTCCTTTTGTTGGTTCCTTTCTTTGCTCTTCTCCACCTCACTGTCTTCCTTACTCTTTCCCTTGACTTCTCCTTGCCTTCTCATTGCCTTTTTCTCCTTGCCTTCTCATTGCCTTTTTCTCCTTGCCTTCTCATTGCCTTTTTCACCTTGCCTTCTCATTGCCTTCTTCTCCTTGCCTTCTCATTGCCTTCTTCTCCTTGCCTTCTCATTGCCTTCTTCTCCTTGCTTTCTCATTGCCTTCTTCTCCTTGCCTTCTCTGGTCTCCGCCTCGGCGTTTGAGACAGTCTGTCCTCTTTCTCCCTCTCTCTCTTCTTTTTCCTCTTCTTCCTTCCTCCCTGTGCTTGCCTGAAGGCCGACCCACGCGTTCGCACGCGTAGCCGGTGACGGGGTAACGCGTAAGTCCCCGCCCTGGGTAGACATGTAAGGCACGCGCGTACCCCCTGGTAAAGGCCAGGCCCGGGGAGGGGTGATTGCCTGAGCTGATACCTTCTGACCATGCCGATTGGTCCCTCCGTCTGTTTCTCGGGAGGTGTGACCTGAGGTGTAAACGTTCACCTAAGGCGGGAGTGCCCTCTGAGAGGGTCCCCACAAGGAAGGAGCGCGCCATCGGAGACGCTGGCAATCATGGGGGATTCCTCCGCAATGGATTCTACTCCATCTCTCTCGACTTCGACCCAAAAACGGAAACGTGACCAGCCAACAGTGACAAAAGTACTACCGCCTGCCCCACAGTTCCTCGTAGTTTCTCGATCTGAGGACGGAGAGGATTTTTCCTCTGTCAACCCTTTCGTTATTCAGAAGGGCGTAGATGCCATAGCCGGATCTGTCAAATCTTGTACCAGGTTGCGTAACGGCACCTTATTACTAGAAACTGAGAGTGCCTTTCAGGCACAAAAACTGCTTCGGGCCACCCTCCTGTACATGTTCCCTGTCCGGGTGGAGGCCCACCGAACTTTGAATTCGTCTCGTGGTGTAGTCTATACTAGCTCCCTCGACGGATTGACTGACGAGGAGCTTCAATCTTTCCTCGCTGAGCAGGGCGTGACGGCTGTCCATAGGGTCATGAAAAAGGTCAACAATGACCTTGTACCGACCCGGACACTTTTCTTGACCTTCGATAGTGTTAAGCTGCCATCGCGCATCAAGGCGGGCTACGAAGTTATTTCTGTTCGCCCCCATGTCCCGACACCTACGCGCTGCTGCCAGTGTCAGCGTTTCAATCACACTCGACAGTCTTGTTCCAATGCGGCTAAATGTGTCACTTGTGGCAGGGATGCCCATGAGGGTGACTGTCCACCTCCGTCTCCTCGTTGTGTGAACTGTCAGGGTGACCATGCCGCATCCTCCCGCGACTGTCCTGTCTATAAGGAAGAACGCTGTATCCAAGAAATTCGGGTCAAAGAGAAAGTGTCCACCTCGGCTGCTCGCAAGCTATTGGCTAGTAGGAAGCCCACGCTGCTCCCAGCGGGGAAATACAGTACTGTCCTCGCCTCTCCTCGGACTACCCGGGAGGTAGCAACCCAGACATGCGATCTGACCTTCAGCACCACGGTCGTCCGTTCGGCCAGTGCTAAGATCGCGCGGTCGACGTCTCCTCTTCCTCCCATCACCCCACAGACACCAGCCCCTTCCTCAGCCTCTGCTAAGACGAAGACCCCGAAGTCAGATGCACGGGCCTTCAAGAAGGAACCATCCCGTGCAGACTTCCTCCGTACCTCGACCTCCCAGCCTTCGACCGATACTTCCACCAAACGTCCTTCCAAAAAGGCGCATAGGAAACACAGTTCTCCTTCTCCGCCACGGCGCATTTCTTCTCCTGCGCCACCCAGCGGTTGCCGCCCCAGGCCGTCATCCGTTTCGCCTGGCCGCACCGCTGGTAGCCGTACATCTGGCCGTTCACCGGCGGAGGAAGCTCCCCCTCCCGGCCATCCTCCCGAGATGGCCGATGACCCTATAGATACAATGGACGATGACTGTCCGCCTACTGATAGCGGCGGCAGTGCTCGCTCGAAGCCAGGCCCTAAGCGGCCTTCGAGGTGACCCCTTTTCTCATCTTCCTTTTCTTACGATGGCACTTATTCACTGGAATATTCGCAGCATTCGCTCCAACCGAGAGGACTTGAAGTTACTGCTCCGCTTGCACCGTCCGCTCGTCGTAGCCCTCCAGGAAACGAAGCTACGCCCATGCGATCAAATTGCCTTGGCACACTACACCTCTGTGCGTTTTGACCTACCCCCTGTGGTAGGTATCCCAGCTCATGGAGGGGTTATGTTGCTGGTCCGGGATGATATTTGCTACGATCCCATCACGTTGCACACCGGCCTGCAGGCAGTTGCCATCCGCATTACTCTCCCCACTTTTACGTTTTCCTTTTGTACCGTTTACACTCCATCGTCATCTGCCGTTACCAGGGCAGACGTGATGCAACTTACTGCTCAGCTACCTGCACCATTTTTGTTAACTGGAGACTTCAATGCCCACCATCCCCTTTGGGGCTCTCCAGCATCCTGCCCGAGGGGCTCCTTGTTAGCAGACCTTTTCAACCAGCTCGATCTTGTCTGCCTCAATACTGGCGCCCCTACTTTTCTTTCGGACACATCTCACACCTATTCCCATTTAGACCTCTCTATATGTACTCCCCAACTTGCACGCCGGTTTGAGTGGTATGCACTTTCTGATACATATTCGAGCGACCACTTCCCGTGTGTTCTCCATCTCCTGCAGCATACCCCCTCTCCGTGCTTCTCTAATTGGACCATCTCCAAGGCAGACTGGGGGCTCTTCTCTTCCAGGGCGACCTTTCAGGATCAAACCTTCACAAGCTGCGATCGTCAGGTCGCACACCTCACGGAAGTCATTCTCGCAGCTGCTGAATATTCCATCCCTCACCCTCCTTCTTCTCCACGTCGCGTACCGGTCCCCTGGTGGACCGCAGCATGTAGAGACGCTTTACGTGCTCGTCGACGTGCTTTACGCACATTTAAACGCCACCCTACAGTGGCGAATTGTATCAATTATAAACGATTACATGCTCAGGGTCGTCGTATTATCAAAGACAGCAAGAAAGCCAGCTGGGCTGCTTTCACAAGCACCTTCAACAGTTTTACTCCTTCTTCTGTTGTCTGGGGTAGCCTGCGCCGGCTATCTGGCACTAAGGTCCACTCCCCAGTTTCTGGCTTGAAGGTCGCGAATGACGTCCTTGTGGCCCCTGAGGCTGTCTCCAAAGCCTTCGGCCGCTTTTTCGCAGAGGTTTCGAGCTCCGCTCATTACCACCCTGCCTTCCTCCCCCGCAAACAGGCAGAGGAGGCTAGGCCACCTAACTTCCGCTCCTCGAATTGTGAAAGTTATAATGCCCCATTCACCATGCGGGAACTCGAAAACGCACTTGGCCGATCACGGTCCTCCGCTCCAGGGCCTGATTCTATTCATACTCAGATGCTGAAGAACCTTTCTCCTGCGGGTAAAGGTTTTCTTCTTCGTACATACAATCGCATCTGGATTGAGGGACATGTTCCCGCATGCTGGCGCGAGTCTATTGTTGTCCCGATTCCTAAGCCGGGGAAGGACAAGCACTTGCCTTCCAGTTATCGACCTATCTCGCTTACCAGCTGTGTCTGTAAAGTGATGGAGCGAATGGTTAACTCTCGATTGGTTTGGCTGCTCGAGTCTCGACGCCTACTTACCAATGTACAATGTGGATTTCGTAGGCGCCGCTCTGCTGTTGACCATCTGGTTACCTTGTCGACCTTCATTATGAATAACTTCTTGCGGAAGCGCCCGACCGCGGCTGTGTTCTTTGATTTGGAGAAGGCTTACGACACCTGTTGGAGGGCGGGCATTCTCCGCACCATGCATACATGGGGCCTTCGCGGTCGCCTCCCTCTTAAGGCTTCGGGCCTTAAAACCTCTTCCCGTGGCTTGGACGTCCTCCTCACGCCCTACTCAGCGGGAGGAGGTCGTTTTAGCCCGGTTAAGAATTGGACACTGCCGGTTCAGCCATCGCCATCTGCTGACGGCTGCGCCGGCGCCGTTCTGCCGATGTGGGCACTTGCTGACGGTTGGACACATTTTAATGTCCTGTCCAGATCTTAACACACTGCGCCTCGATCTTAACCTGCCAAATACTTTCGATGCCATTGTAGCGGATGACCCACGAGCAGCTGCTCGTGTTCTTCGTTTTATCAATTTGACAAACCTCGCTAAGGACATTTGATGATGTTGTTTTTTAATCCTATGCCTGTCAGTCTGTCTTTTATCGTGTTTTCCCTTTTAGTTGTTGTTGTCAACTTGTGCCTCGCGGTGCATTCTTAGAGTAGTCAGGGCGCTAATGACCATTGAAGTTGTGCGCCCTAAAACCACAAAAAAAAAAAATTTTCCTTCTTAACTTTTAATGTCATGGCCAGTAAACTTGCACCAATGTGCTTTCTGATAAGTGAGTAAAGAACAAAAGTAACTAATATGCACTGAACTTTACAACAAGTATTCTACTACCTAATGATTCAATAACGTGCCATGCTGTCATCGTTCAATGTGTTTCGTGTAGAGGAAATGATGATCTGATGCTGCACTGAAAATACTGATAATTTAAATTTACTATATCTTCTAAACAAATAAAGTTACACAGTTGATATTTATAACGTTTGTCATTTTAATGACGCGCTTCTGTGTAATATGTCCATCATTAATATCGACCAAAGCGTTCAGATTATAGCATTCAGGTCTTTGTTACAAAATTTGTGAATTTCACTTTAACAGTAAATCCTAAACTATTATAGATATCATTAGTATTCAAATTTTATTGGGATCATGGAAACGTAAGGAGTATGGCAGATTTAAATTATTACGGTAGATTCCCTGCACTACTACAAAATAAAATAGATTTCATAAATGTTTCCTTTTATGGCCGATCTTAGGTCCGCCATATTTAACACTGCTACGTTTCCTTGGTCACAAAATCATTCTACTGGGTTTCCCTATGACGTAGGTTCTCGTGTCTAATTCGTACGGTACAACGCTTAGGCCTCAATAGAAAATAGACGCCCGGGAGTTTTCTCATCTCGTGGTGAATCTGCGCCCTTTGTGGCATCCAGTCCTGGACGACAGGGTTTGTTTCACAATTCCTGAAGGCTGACTCTTTCGGCCATATACTTAAATGAGAGCGAAATGCTCGTTAACTCACAATGCAGTGGTTACATAAAAATTGGATGACCTACAATAGTATGTGAGATACTGTAAGTATATTTAATTTAAAAGTAGGTAATGTAGTGATATCACAACAATGAACAATACGCTGGAACGCATTAATTTTGCAACACGCATTCAAATGTTACATGAAAAAGGTTGATATATGTGCTGCAGTGCATATACATTGTGTGTATTCCGTAAGGAAAATCGGTGCAGTATTGGAATTTATATGCTATATTTACTGAGGATGTTTCATTCTTTTGCCCTCCATCAGGATGTAGTTACGAAACCCGCTTCATCTTTATCCAGTCATTCTCAAATATACTCCACAGTTTCAGGTCCAAATACCCATTTGAAATCCGTATCTTCTATTCCTTTAAGGACCTGCCATATTACTCTGCACGAAAGTTCTTGCTTGGATTTTATGAACTATTTTCAATTTCCGTTCAAAACTTAAAGATTTATGTTTACCACTAACACTCACCTTGCTTGCTGTGTTGTACCGTAACACATTTCATCACACTTTTAAAGGGTGTCGCATTGGGTAGCCGCTGGGTCTAGT
Organism: Schistocerca cancellata; assembly: GCF_023864275.1. Lineage (NCBI taxonomy): Eukaryota > Metazoa > Arthropoda > Insecta > Orthoptera > Acrididae > Schistocerca > Schistocerca cancellata. The sequence goes on from NC_064628.1 coordinate 416,022,257, forward strand.
GTGTCTTGCAATGGTCCGCGCGGCTCCTCCCGTCGGAGGTTCGAGTCCTCCCTCGGGCATGGATGTGTGTGTCGTCCTTAGCGTAAGTTATTTTAAGTTAAATTAAGTAGTGTGTAAGCTTAGGAACCGATGACTTCAGCAGTCTGGTCCCATAAGACCTTACCAAAAATATGCAATTTTGTAAGGGGTCAGCTACCAGCCCCTGTTTAAGAGACAGCATTCAGTAGCATAAGTCTCGGGTCTAGGAATGGAGTGAGGGTTAGCAATGGCCTTCCCTGTCCAGGTCACGCAGCTCAAGCTACCAGAAGGCCTGCAGCCCTCCGCTCCTCATTAAAGTGCGCGTCATTTACGACGGCAGCCGAGTTTAGGTTCGTTCTGCGCATCTGACGTCACAAAACACAGTCAGCAAATGAACAGAGAACGATGTTGCCAGAGCTCGACTGCAGTGCAGAGCACGGTCGAGTGTCTTCAATTTTAGAAACGTTCAGTCATAAATAAAGTAATTGAACAAAAGCACTGTCTTAGTAGCAGATTTTCTTTTATAGAAAGTTTGGAAAAAGCATTCTTTATACCAATTGCTTCATATTCTATTAATTAATTAAACCAAACAAGCAATAAGCCTCATAATTCAGGCGATAGCGAGGAAAGGTGTTTGTATCATTCCCACTAACTCCTTTTTCGCAATAAAGAACAGCGGTAATTGTTTATTTACTATTGTACTCCGACGAAACGTGAGTAATTCATAGTCATACCAACAGTGTTTGTCGGTATTTTGCGTGATATTTTAAAGTTCTTCGCAAGTTCTACCGAATGACAAGCTGCGTTAGCGTAAAGGTTGCCGGCACGGTAGCTCAGAGTGTTCCGTCTGAGGGTTAGCTGCCCTCTGTAATAAAAAAAAATCTGAGTTAATGGATCAACGACGAACTGAAACGGGTGTCTTTCGACGTCCGCCCCGAGCAGATACAACGAAGGAAAACGAACAAAATGAGATTAAAAAAATGGTTAAAGTGTTTGGCTGCTAAGCGAAAGGTGCTGACGTCAAACCTTGTTCGGTGTTTAATATTTTCTTTATTTAAAAACAATATCCTTCATGAATTTTATTCATTTGAATGTAATTTTTTGAAATTTCTAGTGGAAACTAAAATCGACCATACGGAAAGTATACGCTATGGACTTTTACCTCTGTAAACTCTTCAAAATTTCGTACAATGGTTTACTACATCTCATGCTGCACAATAACTGTGTTGAGCATCGAAACAAAATTAAGTCATTTATGGGGCAAAGGTATCAGTCAAGAAGATGTGTAAAAATCAAATTATTGTGCCAAATAGTTTTTGTGAAATCGAATGATAAAATGTGTCAAAGCAGTCGAAAAACCATGTGTCTGCACAGGCGAGCAGTGCAATGAGGACAAAATCGCTCACAGCGCGGAATGCGAGGAACACGTCTGTGTAGCAGCGAAAGGGTTAATGCGGCCGTGGTGGCTTTACTTCATAAACTGCGCGCTCGCCCCTAGACTTAAGTTTGCGAACTATACTATGGCGCTGCTTCTCTTGGCGCGAGCAACTGGCAACGCAAGAATCTTCCGCGTCTGGGCGGGCATGCGCGAACCGCCAAGATAAAGGAATTGAACTATAGTGTTGCCTCAGGAATTAGCAGCACATCCGGCAGCAGCGTCCATCCAGCTGGCTCGTGGTTCCATAGACGATCTAAGACAGTTAGTCCTCCTCTTACTGGATAATGGAACTGACACAAGGGCTAAGACTACGTACTGGGTAATAGTCAATCATCACTCAGCAATTAGACATGTGGGGTATTTATGTTAGTGTTTCACATGCACTCTGCAATCTTGGAGCCGGCACTGACGTATGTGCCGTGGTTTTCCCTCACTGTTAGCTCTCTTAGTGACTTCAGACTTTCGCAATTTCACCTTTCAGAGGCTCTTTTCTGCATGTTGGGCACCTCAATAATTATTGCGTTGTACGTAGCTCCTCTTACGACACTCTGTAGTCACTAGTAAGACAGTATTTCTAGGCTTCCATGATGTCATTATGCTTCCCTTGCAAGCTTGATCACTCGGTCGTTCCTCTGTGCTACAATACCTTCCTTGTCTGACGTAATTTGCTGAGCATTTGGTCCAAGTTGGCAGTTCAAAATGGTTCAAATGGCTCTGAGCACTATGGGACTTAACATCTGAGGTCATCAGTCACCTAGAACTTAGAACTACTCAAACCTGATTAACCTAAGGACATCACACACATCCATGCCCGAGGCAGGATTCGAAACTGCGACCATAGCAGTCGCGTGGTTCCGGACTGAAGCGCCTAGAACCGCTCGGCCACCGGGGCCGGCCGTAGTTGGCTGTCTATTGGTTAGTGACACATGCAGTTCGGCTTCCGGAAAGTGCCAAGATAGAGTTTGGACTATATCTGCCGAAGATACTACCCTGAACTATCCTAGGGTGGAGCAGAGATGATGTTGGACGTCCTACACCACTGATGTCTGCCCGACTAACTCCCAGATTTTGAAAGCTTCTAGCAACTAACAGCAGTATTTAAACAGTGATAACTTTCATGCAATCAGCACAAAGCTGCATAACAGTTGGGATGATCCCATTCCTTGTCCTGTTACTCTGGTAAAGAAACTACCTATGGTAAGTATTGCGTTCTGGCCCTATTGTTTTCCATTAAATTTTGCTCGGAAAATGCTTGTAGTCATAAGCATATCTTTAAAGCTAAACAAGGCTCTCAGACTCTGACCATAATATTCAGCTTGCATTGAAAACTTCTCTGACACCAATCTTTATGAGAATCGGGAAACACCAGTCCTTCAACTCTCGCCTAAACGCGAGCATCCCTACCCTGTGGACTCGCGAGTAAGCCGCCAGATGACCACCTTGTCCTGTTAACTTCTAACACTATGTGGCACAAGGCGCTGTTTCTTAATTACATGTCACCTTTATTTTTATGCATGTTCACTCCATCCTTCTGTCAAGTGAACAATTAGAAACACATTGTGTACTTCACAACCCACTGCACAGTGGATATGTTTTCAGGAAGTTGTATATTATGATTTATAATTCCAAGGAAGCTACTAAATTTGATTGCTTTTCAGCTCATTAGTAGATCATTACAGTCTGACAAACCGAAGATTATTTGTTGTAAATAAAGGAAGAAGCCGCTATTCAATTCTAAATAAGAACTTTAGTGTAGACACATAAACTTTATAATACTATACAACATTAGCGTAAACGACTAAATTGTCTGTGGGCACACTGTACGGTAATCGTATTAGCAGTAATTCACACCAATTACATTTTTACTTTGAAGAATGTTATTAATTCGTTCTATTTTCTTTTTTTTCACATTGGTCTGAAGACTGATTTGATACAGCTCTCCACTTATTCTCTGAACTACAGACTTATTTTACTCAAGCTGTGCGATTAATTTCATTCCTCCCCAGTTTGGTTCAGTAACTATTCGTTAGTTGTTTGCCCTATGTATCTAACCTTCAGCATTCCTCTATAGTACCACCTGCCAAAAGTTTCGGTTCTCTTCTTGTATGAACTGCTCATCATTCACGTTTCACTTTCCTGCAACGTTATACTCCACACGAATACCATTGGTAAATCTTTCGTAAAACATATAATGTATGTTTTACAAAATTTCTGAAAATATAATGTATTTTCAGAAATGCTTTCCTTGTTAATGATAGTCTGAATTTTACATCCTATCTACTGCAGGCATCATCATAATTTTGTTGTTTAAACAGCAATTTTCAGTTCTTACTTTTATATTCACATTTCCTAATCAAGTCACTGGCATGCCATGTGAGGTATTGATATGCGTACAGCTGCTTCCTTTTTTTCCCCAAAGGTTTCTTTGATTTTTCTATAGACGACATTTTATACGTCTGTATTCTGCCTTGTTCATGCACCGTCTTTTTATACTTTCCCCTTTCGCCAGTTTGATTAAATATCTGTTGTATTATCCGCGCATTTGTGCTGGGCCCTGTATTTTCGTCTATGTGACCCTCTGCTTTCTTCCCTATTCCATCTCTCTAAGCTACATATTCGTGCCCATTCGCCCTCTAATATGTTCCTGCCCCTGTTTCATCAAATGTTTTGCCTAATGGTCCTTCTATACTGCTCAACAGTCTCTGCTACCAACTCTTTATCCACATCCCACCTCTTTAAATTTTTTGCTTTTTGCAATATCTTCAGGTTTGAACCGCTATTCGTATCTAATAAATTACACAGAATAATAAGAAACGAATCTTTTTGTTTTCTTTAATGCCTGGGATTCTCGAACTGATTTTAGCCTTATTTGAGGCTGTGAGTCAAAGTGGAGAAAACGTCGTTATTGATTTCCTCAGCCACTTCATTGTTATTTCTGCCTAGTAAATATTGCTGTAAATAATGGAAACAACCGTTGCAGGGGAGGGGGGGGCTCATCCTCATCCAGCCTCCTCTGGTACAGATACAGTTGACAGTGATTGTGAGGGGATGTCATCAGTTCCTCGACGCTTCAACCCGACGAGTTAAACGCCGTCACCCGAGATCTCAAGCCATCGAAAGAAGCATCTGAAGTACTTGCGTCCAAGTTGAAAGGCAAGAGTGTACTGAAAAAGGGAAAAATTACCTTCCACCGTCAAAGAGAAATGGGTCTACTACACTGCTCCTGTCAAGGAGACAATCTTGCGTTTTGCCTCGAAATTTGAGGTATTCTGGGAAAAAGTGTATTCCTGAATAATTTCCATATAACTGGTGCCTATCTGCAGACAGTCCAAATCGAAATTATAAACGTGTCCCTTCAGACAGTGGCATCAAATATGTTCCAATACTAACTGCTCACTCAACGAAAATGGAAGAAGAACATAACACCACAGCACTGGTGTCGCAGAAGACGATCACGAACGTCAATGAGTGATTTCTGCGAACTTGAAACGGTAAATTTCTCCTTGTACAACAATGTGATCACACCAAATATCCTTTGTTGATTTACCTTCACGATAGCACAAAGGTATCGTACTGCATCACTGGGCTACAAAAGAGTGGCGCAAGAGGGTAAACATGGACTTTGGGAAAGAGAATGTTATTAACGACTCCGAAGTTGAACGGGAAAAAACCACTTTTCCATCACTGCATTCCAAGCATGGCCTTATGATGTAGTTTGTAAAGGCACTTGATAACAACGGATTATGGTTTGCATATCTAGGGGAAAACATATCTTATTTGAGTACAGAAAAAATTACAGGAGGAATATCTGACAGCCACCGACTAAGGGAACTTATTAAGGGAGCTGCCTGCAAAATGTCGGTGAATTAAGCTGAGTGAATAGTCTGCACTTTAGGTTTGTTTACCACTAACTCATCTGCTACCAGTCACAATTTTCTTTATTTTATTTTTCGCACGACGCGTTTCGGGAAATGATTCCCATTTTCAAGTGCGTTTTTCGTGTTTCTTATGTCATACCTAGGTGATGTTGTCGATGTGAGAGATTCTGCTCCATTTTGTTGACTTTACTGCAATCTATAAGAAAACACGCGATTTTTAATTGGTTGTCCACCTTTTTGTGAAGTTTGTGGTGAAATGTAGAAGAAATTGTAATTACAGTTTCCTTATGGTCCATTTGTGCAGAGTCTCACACACACTAAACATCATATACGACTTATTGTACACTTTTAAACATCGAAAACATTTTTCGTAAGCAGTACAGTGATACACATGTTCTTACAAGTTGTCAACAGAGATGACATCATAGGTCTTCCACAGAGTATAACATGTTTTTGTACAGAGGTAATTTATCTTATCAGTTTGGATCATAACTTACTTATGTCTATTTTACAATAGTGCTTATTTCTATCTGTTACTATTATTGTTTATGTATACTATCGAAATCTCTGAAGAAATTGACTGATTCATTTCCAAGTTTTTCTTTTAATATTTTATCTTCTTATTTTCTGTAAAGTTAATATATCTCCAGTACTTTTAGAAAGCCAATTTTATGTCCTTTATTTAGTCAGTGCAGTAATTTGACATTTTGCTCTATTTCTCCAAATGGGTGTCCTGTATTATGTACAGTCTTAGACATAAAAACTGACCGCCGGCCGGCCGCCACAGAGACTAAGTCCAAGTCGTTCACTTAAGGTAGCCAATAAAACTGACCGCCCCTGACAACTCTAAAACCGGCCATTTGCACAATCTGGCAACACTGTAAGATGCGGAAGTGTTAGGAGGAAGTGTTGTCTACTTCGGAGATGTTGTTTTCGGGTTGTGTGAGCCCGTGGTCTAGTGGTAATAGTCGTGCATTTTAAACTTACAGTCGACCGTTCGCGTCCAAGTGTGTTTCTTTTTATTTTTCACCACATCTAAAATTATGAGTCTGATTGAACATCGAAGATAATTTGCTTCACATTCTACCCACCAGCAATATCAAGTATTCCAGAAACAATTCCACAGGACAGCTCGTGGCTGCGTCGTGATCATAACAGCTTACGCTCGAGCATTTCCTCACGCTGCAGCGGCTACCGGCCACCGGCCAGACGCCACCCGCCACCTGAAATACGGCGCCGGACATGTGAACGCGGCGCCACGCTGTCAGTGTATGTATCAACTGTCAACTTCGAATTTGAAGTTCTAGCTATCATGTTGCAGTTAAACGTTGGATTTTGCATATTTGAAAATCATGAACTACAGTTAAGCATTGTAAAATTGATTCGCAAGTGGAAAAAGGTGTAACATCTGCAACACAACGTTTACTTTTGGTATAACAGAGGGGTGAATGCAGAGGAGGCAGCTAGAAAGATTTGAACTGTGTTTGGAGCGAGTACTTTTGGGAAAAATACGCCAGAAAAAGATATTCTTGTTTCAACAAAGATCGTTCTGGAATGAATGATTTTGCATATTAAGGAAGTCTCGATTACTGATATATGTGATAGATTACCATTGTACCATCACGCGACATTTGAAATTCAACAGGTAAACTTCAGAAGTCTGGTGTAGGAGTACTGCATGCTCTAATTCGAAACATCAACAATCAACTGACTAGTATTGATTGTCATCGGGTCGCTCATTGAGCATTCCTATGCAGTAGTGTTACTAGTGACGTGTTATGATGCCTTTATCGTTACCTTCCTAAGAAGAAATGAAAGGCTGAACCACACCAAAAGACGTAAACTCCAGCAAAGAATAGTGTGAACATAATATTTTACATCTGACAGCTCCAAAAGTGTGTTATGGGCTACGAATTCTGCCCCAAGGGGTGTTTGCAACACAGATGGAATTTGTTGTCACCAACTGGAGACACCTTTCGGTCGCAGTGTAAGAAAATCGAGCAACAAAACTGCATCACCTATGATACTGCATGGTATCGCACTATATTGATTTGAGAAACAAAACTATCCAGGAGATTGATAGGAAAGTCGTCTCTCAGACACTTGTATTGATAGGGAAGTCATCTCTCAAGCACTTGTTCCTCTCGTCATATATTCGTAAAATTTTACCTCTCCCGCTCTTGATCGATCAACCGTCAAGGCAATTCATTTCTATATGAAAATACTCTTAAAACTACTCCGGTTTAATGACATCGTTAGAACCAGGGGGTTTCTACGGGCGTAGAATTTGTAAACAACTTTAGCATTGTCAGATTGTTTTAGACATCGTGAAAGAAAATTCTGTTGCTGATTAATTTATTTTTGATGATTACTGTTGCGTTTGGTAAAGTAATGGAAAATGCTCTTAAAATATTCACTGTACTAATTCAACTTAAGTTCAGCTTACTACAGAAACATCACTACGGCAGTCTATCTTAATAAAGCATTAAGTGCCTGTAGGACGATTGAGCCTATTTTAACACGAATTACTAGGATATTACCGACTTTTGACTTCGAAAAGATCTGTATTTACTTCATTTCCTACATCATTCGCATTTCATAGATAAAATTATGTATTCACAACAACAAAAAATATTTCGGCAGAAAACAAGTGGCATTATTTGGCAGTATCTTAAGGTTTTCGATCTGACACTAAGGGTTACTAAAAGTAGCAAGACGAATTTTGCTCGACCGTTGTCTTACGATTAAATTATTGAGTTTTTATCTGTCTACTTGTAGCTCTGATACAAATGAATTAAAAATCTGGCTTTCAGCGAGTCCCGAAAGGTGAACGAAAGCAGCTTGCACCTGGTAGCCAAGCATGTTACCTGGGAACTGGTTTTTTTCCTAAAGTGGGAAGACATCCTTTTGTGGTTGAATTGTTGGCAAATGTCAGTCAGACGTCTGACGTTGGTCTAAGCGTTTCGGTGTGTTGAATTTGTACCAATCATTTTTCTACAGGTTTTTTCTGTCCCAAATAGAGAGTTTAAGTCTCCCATTAGTATTTTCACGTTATCTTGGTGAATTTTGCTCATAGTATTTTCGAGTGTGTTCCAGAATTTTTCGACATTTTCGGTGTTTTTTTTATTTTCGATGTTGGTGGGTGCATGTACATTGATGAGTGTATATTTTTTACTGCTCTGAATGAGCATAGTCATAAGTCGATTGTTGATGGGTCGGCCGCGGTGGCCGAGCGGATCTAGACGCCTCACTCCGGAACCGCGCGACTGCTACGGTCGTGGGTTCGAATCCTGCCTCGTGCATGGATGTGTGTGATGTCCTTAGGTTAGTTAGGTTTAAATAGTTCCAAGTTCTAGGTGACTGATGACCTTCGCTGTTAAATCCCATAGTGCTCAGAGCCATTTGAACCATTCGATTGTTGATGGGTGTAATTTCTTTGACAGAGTTGATGATAGATCTGTGTTCGAGAAATGCAATACCGAAGATTGGTACGTCTTTCGCTACCTTTCGTTGTATTTTGCTCTTGAAGACGCAATGGGTTCCGTAATGCAAGGTTTTATTGTCAGTTAGTCGTGGTTCTTGAAGTGCAAGGATGAGAATTTTTTGTCGGTCAATTTCTTTTGTGAGTTAATTTAGTTTTCGTATTTGGATCAATGTATCGATGTTTAGTTTTCAAATGCATGTTTTTTGCTTGTAGGGAAATTTACCAGAGATATTCGATATTCTCTGCCGTGCTAACCTGGACTCCCCAGAATCCGAAAATCCAACTGCCACCTGTCGACAGGCGCGTTGTGTACCACCTGGAGTAAAGTTGACTTTGCTTTCACAGTTCATGTTTTCTTGTGTTTCATAGGTTTGGCTTGGGTGATACCAGGACCGGACAGGACCAGAGGGTGTTGAAGCCTTTGGAAGCAAATATTTTCAGCTGAACTGATTGAGCTAACAGACGGTGACCAGAGTTGCTACCTGTTACTCCATCATAGGAATTTATGTGTGCAGCATTGTTGAAATACAGACGTTCAAATTATCCGATTTCTATATTTTCATTTCGATACCACATCGTTCTAATCGGATTCAGCCAGTCAGTCTGAATGTGGATATCCGACTACGACTCTCATCATATGATAACCTGGGTAAACCACATTCTTAATCGGACTGATGAATCTAGATCACTTATCTATGACAGGGCCTGAGTTCTTAAACACTGTGAAAAATAATAATACAATGTGCTTATTACAAATACGTTATTTAAATATGTGAACTAACGAGGTAACAGTTTATTTACAGGAGGAGAGCCCCATCCATCATAGCAGAGCAGAGATGGGAGATTGGTTACAGGGCCAAGAGAGGATAAAGCTGTTGCCGTTTGTTCCACGATCACCGAACATCAACCAGATAGAGAATATGTGGCAGGGGCAACAAAGTCATTGCCATGTGGACCTACAAATGCAAGCGACCTTTGGACGAATATAGAAAACATATGGTGGGAAGTAAACCATCACACTACACTGTCGACAACTTAATGAAATCAATGCCCCTACGCCTTCGAGAAATCTTATGTAATGATCGTGGGTTGGTTACTAAAAGTATACTCGTCCACAAACCCCATGTGGACAATTATCTGATAATCAGTCAAGCTTTGCTCTGTCGCAGCTCTTTAGCGTACAAGTCTATTCACTTTCAGTCTCCTCCTTACAATTCTTGCAATGCAAGGCAATTGAAAAATCTCATCCACTCGACGCCAACTGAGGAATAGACTGGTGCATGTGTTGTTCAACACACAGTAGTCGTCACCCTCACTGGAATCAATGACTGTTTCTGTGTGTGTGTGGGGGGGGGGGGATTTCGTATTCACGCACAATCTGAATCAATACTACTAACATTAGAGAGACAGCCAACAGTAAATATTGCATCAAATATGACTGTAAAGTATTTTAATGCGATGGGAAGTTACAAACTGAATTTTTTACCAACCCACGACCTGCATATTACGTTACGTAAGATGTATTAACTCCATATTATCTTTAGCAGAGACAGTCCGCTCTTGTTGTCGAGGCTCGCGACAAGTGCAGCGATTAGCAGTGCCCAATGCCGCCGAGGTTTGTTTATGTTGGCTGAGCGAGGACACTGCAGCAGACGCTTCGCCATAAACAGAAAGAAATCACCTTGGCTCTGACTGCAGTGAGCGGACATCACTGTCTGCGTGTTCTTATAGTAACCAACGTGAGACTCTGCTCACAGGTGCCATGGAGCAATTGCAACGGGTATCATGTCATTAGTCATCAGAATATTAACCAGTGATGAAATGTCCACTCTATTTGAATCCCAAGAAAATAGGAACCTTCTCACATAGGAATGTGAGGAGATATCAAAATTTATCCAACATATATTTCATTTCCTCCTCACAGGTACTCTCCCTTGTTTTAGTATGAAGTGAGAAAATAAACACGAAAAACTAAAGTTCCTGAGAAGCATATCAGTCATTTCCTGTTCTCATATCATAACTTTTGTTTTAGTATGAAGTAAAACAAATAGATAGTTTAGGGCTGTGAAGCATAATATGACACCAGATTCTTATCGTAGGCGCTATCGGAAACGCAAAAAACAGGGAGCTGTCCATTCTTTTGTCCAACAGTCTGTTTCCTTTCATGTATTACTAACGATAGGAGGTTCTTATTTAAGGACTTGTGGGCATCAATTCTTCAGCAGAACAAGCCTTATGTTATTGTGCTAATTACGGTATGGAAAAAATGCAACAAAGACGATCCCCTTGAGCAGTGAGGATATTTACACATGTCTGTTCAGCAATGACTGCCAGCTGCCACAGCACTTCACAGAATCCATGCGGCAGGCAACACAACTGTGCGTGCACTTCGACTTCATTCAGTAAGACGTCAGGAGATGGATGGAAACGTCAAATTAACGTCGCTTTTCGAGTCGTATTCAAACCAGAATGAGGTGTTATTAAGATAGTTGAGCGTTCTAGCAATTATACTTTTATAATACCCATATGAGTATTCCGATAACCAAAAGAACTCGTTAGTGTGAAATCATCGGGAACTGCATTAATGTCAAACTGCAAGAACTTTAGACAATACGTGGACTCTTCTCTTCGCTGGTGACCTATTACTGTTATTTAGGATTCTCTCCGTCCTAGGCGTAGTGGAAATTGAACTTCGGAGGAGCTTTCCACTATTCTTGACAAACATCAGCAACTTGTAATCATTTCGAGTCACCACTGCGTGATGATAATGGTTGAGGTTATCAGTAGTTGTGGTGGTGTTATGCTGTCAAACTGCTTACAGTAACGTTAATGATGGCGCACATAATTTAGCACTGACTACCTACTTAAGTAAAGATAGTGTTGTGACGTCGTCGCTTATCTTTATTTGGCCTGAGATTGAGTAATCCGACTTATTGAACATATTACTCCATTCGCGGGCTGCTAATGATGCAGTATGACTACAGAGATCATCGTGCGGGTATTACATTAATTGTGCAATGAATTGCTTAACGAATATTACCCTCAGCTATGCAGCTGGAATGACTCATTACACAGGTACTCTATGTTGCACTTGATTAAGTGAACAGTTCGCTGCAATCCTGCTTCTACTGTTCGTAAATGTATACTTCAAAAATGGTTCAGATGGCTCTGAGCACTATGGGACTTAAATTCTGAGGTCATCAGTCCGCTAAAACTTAGAACTACGTAAACTAACCTAAGGACATCAGACACATCCATGCCCGAGACAGGATTCGAACCTGCGACCGTAGCGCTCGGGCGGTTCCAGACTGTAGCGCCTAGAAACGCTCGGCCACCCCGGCCGGCATACTTGTGTACTGACCATTCGTTATTTGACAAAATATGAACTAAAATCTGATTCGCATATATATGACATGGGTCAGCGCCGGTACAAAGCAATGATTAAGGGTTTGTTGCCGTTGAGGTCCGGTTACATTGATGGCAAGACAAATGTTCGCAAATCCCCTCTATTGTCTCAAAAACAATTGCATCTTAAATATCGAAGGACCAACGTCCACACTGTCAAAGCGCGTTGAAATAGAGCAACGACGGCAGAAGAAAATTTGTGACCGACTGGGCTTCGAACCTGTACCTCTTGCTTACTAGACAGACGTGCTTATTACTGCACTATTTTTTTTAAAGTTTGAGAAGACTTTCAGCACCAGGTAGGCGGAGGCAAAGAGGGCAGGGATCGAATATTCGAGGCCTGACCACAATACCTCCCCCATACGTGTCACTGAGCATCTGAATTATTCCCATGTATTCCATGTTTGCACCCATATATTCCTTTAAATTCTAGAACAAAAATGAAATATTAATTATGGTATAAGAAATTACAGATTGCCGCCTCCAATGGCGTGCGGTCCTTGTAGAACATACTTAAAACAGTGGAAAGGGTGACGGAAAAATACGTAACAGACATTCCTTCTGAAATATATTCACAATTTAATTTATTATGCACTGGATGCATATGAGGTCTGTAAGGAAGCCATATATTTCGGAGCCGGAGGGTTTTGCCAAATTAGAACAGTTCTGATTTTAGAACCAACGGAAAAGAATATTCCAGGAATAAAAAAAGTGAAAGAATAGTATTCTGCTTCTAATAAAAAGAACTGTCCACCTCTATGTAGGTTACATAAAGCCATAGATAAAAAATTTTGAAACCATTCCTGATATTTGTTTTTCTTCTTCAGCTTAAAATGTTCTTGTGCAGTGCAGAAGATATACTCTTCTAAGTTTTGTTTGTTACGACGTAAAACACAAACTGTCCCTGAAGCCACGAATAACTGTTATTCTGTGCGGACGGGTAACATTTCCAGTCGGGATGTAAAGCTTCAGTTATCGGTATATGACTTTCTGCGGTTCTGTTTATAGTGCTAATTTCTTCCTAGTCCAGTTCCAAATTCTGATTCTGTTTTCACATAAGAAGATGTGCGCTACAGTTTCTACAAGCCGGCATATGTCGCAGTATGGAGTTGGTCTCAATTTGATTTTCCATATGCGTTCCGCTGAGGGTATGGTTTCGTTTACAACGTCGCACCATACGGCACTGACTCTAGTTGGTAGAATTTTATTGTTGATATTTCTCCAGATGTTCCTCCGATTTTTTGTAGGTTAATTTACCGGAAATGGTTTGTGAAGACGATGTCTGGTAATATAATCATAGACGGTTCTAGTGTTGGTTTTTGCTGGTGGAAGTCTTATACAGCTCCAATCGCCGTAGTACTCTCGGACGTAATATAGGCTGGCGTGCTACATTAACAGGAGCGTTCCTATCCCCAGGATCTAACGAGAGGAACACAAGTTTCGTGATACCTGTCTTAGTTGCATGTATTAGTTTAAAAGCACGTCTTTAATCCCAAGTCCTCCGTTTTGTCTCCGCAAAGTCGCCGTGTGGGAGAACAGTTTGAAGATATTTTGTTTCCACACATACCAAGAGGCTACAGCTAATATTTTATGTGCAGTATCGGTAGGACTGCTGCGACATGATATATTTTGCTAAGTATGTATGTATTTATAAACTGAACTTTCAGCAGTCGTTCTAACGATCGCATTTCATTGTCCTTCAACAAGGTTCCGATGACATCAAGTTTCCGCTCCAAATTGTTCGTGGCCATCTATGAAATGCCAAATTTTCATAATACTTGCGAATGATGTAGGAAATGAAGTAAATACAGATCCATTCGAAGTCAAAAGTCGGTAATATCCTAGTAATTCGTGTTAAAATAGGCTCAATCGTCCTACAGGCACTTAATGCTTTATTAAGATAGACGGCCGTAGTGATGTTTCTGTAGTAAGCTGAATTAAATTTGTATTAGTACAGTGAATATTTTAAGAGCATTTTCCATTACTTTACCAAACGCAACAGTAATCATCAAAAATAAATTAATCAGCAACAGAATTTTCTTTCACGATGTCTAAAACAATCTGACAATGCTAAAGTTGTTTACAAATTCTACGCCCGTAGAAACCCACTGGTTCTAACGATGTCATTAAACCGGAGTAGTTTTAAGAGTATTTTCGTACAGAAATGAATTGCCTTGACGGTTGATCGATCAAGAGCGGGAAAGGTAAAATTTTACGAATATAAGACGAGAGGGACAAGTGCTTGAGAGAGGACTACCCTATCAATACAAGTGTCTGAGAGACGACTTTCCTATCAATCTCCTGGATAGTTTTGTTTCTCAAATTAACATAGTGCGTTACCATGCAGTATCATAGGTGATGCAGTTTTGTTGCTCGATTTTCTTACACTGCGACCGAAAGGTGTCTCCAGTTGGTGACAACAAATTCCATCTGTGTTGCAAACACCCCTTGGGGCAGAATTCGTAGCCCAAAACACAAATTTGGAGCTGTCAGATGTAAAATATTATGTTCACACTATTCTTTGCTGGAGATTACGTCTTTTGGTGTGGTTCAGCCTTTCATTTCTTCTTAGGAAGTTAACGATAAATGCATCATAACACGTCACCAGTAACACTACTGCATAGGAATGCTCAATGAGCGACCTGACGACAATCAATACTAGTCAGTTGATTGTTGTTGTTTCGAATTAGCGCATGCAGTATTCCTACACCAGACTTCTGAAGTTTGCCTGTTGAATTTCAAATGTCGCGAGATGGTAAAATGGTAATCTATCACATATATCAGTAATCGAGACTTCCTTAATATGCAGAATCATTCATGCCAGAACGACCTTTGTTGAAACAAGAATATCTTTTTATGGCGTATTTTTCCCAAAAGTACTCGCTCCAAACACAGTTCAAATCTTTCTAGCTGCCTCCTCTGCATTCACCCCTCTGTTATACCAAAAGTAAACGTTGTGTTGCAGATGTTACACCTTTTTCCACTTGCGAATCAATTTTACAATGCTTAACTGTAGTTCATGATTTTCAAATATGCAAAATCCAACGTTTAACTGCAACATGATAGCTAGAACTTCAAATTCGAAGATGACAGTTGATACATACACTGACAGCGTGGCGCCGCGTTCACATGTCCGGCGCCGTATTTCAGGTGGCGGGTGGCGTCTGGCCGGTGGCCGGTAGCCGCTGCAGCGCGAGGAAATGCTCGAGCGTAAGCTGTTACGATCACGACGCAGCCACGAGCTGTCCTGCGGAATTGTTTCTGGAATACTTGATATTGCTGGTGGGTAGAATGTGAAGCAAATTGTCTTCGATGTTCAATCAGACTCATAATTTTAGATGTGGTGAAAAAGAAAAAAAAAACACACTTGGACGCGAACGGTCGACTGTAAGTTTAAAATGCACGACTATTACCACTAGACCACGGGCTCACACAACCCGAGAACAACATCTCCGAAGTAGACAACACTTCCTCCTAACACTTCCGCATCTTACAGTGTTGCCACATTGTGCAGATAGCCGGTTTTAGAGTTGTCAGGGGCGGTCAGTTTTATTGGACACCTTAAGTGAACGGTCAGTTTTTATGTCTAAGACTGTACATGTGTCACTAAAGCTGATGTAGTGTGTCTGTTGTGTGTGTGGGCTCTTATGTGCTCTGTGCATCTGGTGTTGAAATTTCGGTCTGTTTGTCCCAGGTAGAACATGGAGCATTCCTGGCACGTGGCCTTGTATATTCCAGAGTCTGAGTATGGATCATGCTTGCACTTTATATTGTGTATTACCTTTTGCTGTAGTTTATTAGGTGTATAAAACGCAATTTTTACTTTGTGATTTTTGAAAATATTTGCAATCTTCTGTGATACATAGCCAATGTATGGGATACTAGATATATATTTCTTTTTCTCTTTTTGTTCTGTGTTGCAGTTTGTACCTGGGTCTTTCTTCACTTTGTCTAGGTTTGTATCAACCAAAGAAGCATTTTACCCATTGGCAACTGCAATCTTTTTCACTGTGTTATTTCATGTTGCATGTTTTCTTGGTTCAATGGTATTTTAGTTTCCCTATGTAGCTCTGACCTTTACGCTGCCTGTTTATGGATATTTGGGTGACATGAGGTTGCAGGGATTGTGGTGTCAATCATTGTGTTATTCCTATGAATTGTCAATGTGCATGTGTCATTGTATCTTGTAACGTTTGGTCCAGAAATTTGATGCTATTATTTTGTTCACGTTCCACTGTAAATTTAATTTTCTCATGCAGATTATTGAAGTAATTTAGAATATCTGTGATGTCTTTGGTATCCCCTTTGACTAACATTGGTGTGTCAACTACATATCTCCTATAAAATTCAATTTTCTTTAAGCAAGGTTCTTGGGTGTTAAATAATTTTTGTTCTAGGTGATTTATATATATGTCAGCTATGGTACCAGATATACATGATCCCATTGCTAGGCCATCTGTTTGCTTATATATGTTGCCATTAAAAATGAAGTAGTTGTAACTTAGGGTAAGCTGAAGGAGCTCCATAAATTCAACAATTTCTGTGTATGAAAGTTTCTTGTGTTTCATAAGGTTCTTTTGTATTACTGTGCAGCTTGTTGTATGAGTATGTTTGAGTAAAGTTTGGTGATGTTGAGTGATATAAACTGATCATCTTGGGGGATCTTTTTGGTTTTTAGTTCCTTAGCCAGCATCATGCTGCCAGCCGAAGTGGCCGAGCGGTTCTAGGCGCTACAGCCTGGAACCGCGCGAGCGCTACGGTCGCAGGTTCGAATCCTGCCTCGGACATGAATGTGTGTGATGTCCTTAGGTTAGGTTGGTTTAGGTAGTTCTAAGTTCTAGGGGACTAATGACCTCAGAAGTTAAGTCCCATAATGCTCAGAGCCATTTGAACCATAGTATCATGCTGTTTTGTATGGAATATGTTGCTCTATATGTATAATGTTTCATCAGTATGTTATTCAGTTTTTGTGATAGTTTGTATGCTGGGATATTTATAGAGTTGACCACAGGACGTATCGGATTTCCATCCTTGTGTATTTTTGGCTGTGCTCTTTGGCGTGGTTCAAAATGGCTCCAAGCTCTATGGGACGAAACATCTGAGGTCGTCAGTCCCCTAGACTTAGAACTACTTAAACCTATCTAACCTAAGGACATCACACACATCCATGCCCGAGGCAGGATTCGAACCTGCGACCCTAGCAGCAGCACGGTTCTGGACTGAAGAGCCTAGAACCGCTCGCCCACAGCGGCTGGCTTTGGGGTGGTGTTTTTGGAGTCATGCACGTAATGTATTTCTTTCCAGCTTCTGTCAGTATTAAACGCGTTCTATAGTTGTTCCTTATTTTTATTTTGAAATTGTTTGGTTAGATCTTTTTCAATGTGCTGAATATTATTAGCATCAAATATTCATGAGTTTTGTCTATGTATTCCTTTTCTTTCATTACAACTAATGTATTTTTTTGTCTGATTTTACAGCTATGGGGTTGTTTTTCTATTTATTATTTATGGATTTTAGAGTTTCTTCATCATTTATTGTATATTTATATCTAAATATATCTTTATTCATTTCTTTTTCAAGAAGTTTGCTTACTTTGTGGTCTATTGCTGCTTTTGTATTACAATTTAATTTTGCAGCATCTGCTGCATATTTAGTTGCAGCTATAATCTGTAGCCTAGGACGTTTAGTTACTGGCTCATTTGTATATTGCCCAGGAATGACTCTTTTCCATTTTAGAAAGTCATTTATTTACTTCTTCATCTAGACTACACGCGTTTGGGAAAAAGTATCAACGCCATTCAAAGTTGGGATCATATCTGAATTTTTTGTTACGACTTGGGATAGCACTGAATAAGTCAACAAGTGAAAAGGTGTACTAACGGTGCAGTATCATCGCGGTATCACACCTGCTTGCAATCCATTCAGATGAGGAGCCAAACTGCAAGTGCATGGTCACTCTGAGCAAGTTCATGGATTTAAAAAATCATCCATCGAATTGAACAGCGGCTGTGAGAGAAAATGCATAACAGTTCAAATGGCTCTGAGCACTATGGGACTTAACATATGAGGTCATCAGTCCCCTAGAACATAGAACTACTTAAACCTAACTAACCTAAGGACATCACACACACCCATGCCCGAGGCAATATTCGAACCTGCGACCGTAGCAGTCGCGCGGTTCCGGACTGAAGCGCCTTGGACCGCTCGTCCACCGCGGACGGTAGAAAATGCATACATCAGCTACTTCATTCAGAGTGAGTGATACAAAATTAGATTCACTTATCTCTTATCTTATATAATTTATGAGAGTGTTGGAAATAGAAGGAGGAAATAGAAGTAGTTTTACATTAGATTTTACTCTACTGCTAACTTGGAGGAATGTTCTAAATGATGCTTCCTCTGTTCGTAATACACAGTGAAATGCACAAGTACAACAAAGTTACGTTTTTTCAACTTTTCCATTTGCGCATCCTGACAGCAAGTTGTTGCTAGTGTACAGAGGCGTATTGGGACATCATATGCAAGATCTATGGTTATTATCTGTGATTCAGTTGTGGGTCTACTCAGATGCATTACGGTCTTCTTTCTTGGAAACAGCAGGCAGAAAAGTTGTGCCGCAGAGTCCCATATTCACACCGGCTCTGTTATGCTTGGATTCGCATGATTTCAGCTTTCAGCGACATGATATGGAAGGAGCGTGGTTGCTCAACTTCCTGCCAACAACAGTATGCCTATACGTTGGTTGTTACAAAATGTTAAGGGTACTTAACGCCTTGCAGTAAGATTGTGTATGACATGCGCGATTAATGGTTTGCCCTTAACACGAGTACATATTCTGTAGAACTGAAACAGAAATTACAGCGTTTAGTCTTCCTAACCTCACACCATGGCACGCAGTCTGGCTGGTCACCTGGTGACTGTGGATCGCAGGTAGGTTCGAGCCCACTTTATGCTGGGTAAGTAATGCTTACCCTGCGTCCACTGAATAAACGACACGTGATCTAACATTCCATGTTGCGACCCGTAGAGTTAACTGTTTTTGGTGATGACAGCTTTCTGATTAGACCCTGCCTGGAGAGCCGAATGAGGGACTATTTTACCTCTGGAATATTTTACCAAACGGGATCCCACCATTATTTAACCACTTAGTATAGCTGCATCCCGTCGACAGACCAAAATCACAGCTGCAGTTTCTCCTTGCTTCCAGCAGTTCGCAGTACCAGCTCATTCAGTCATCAGACTGTTGCCCCTGAAACTACTGGAAGGGCTGCTGCCCCTCTTCAGGTACCTCTGGTTACCTGTCCTCTCCAGCGATACCTTCCATAGTGGTACATGAGCCATCCCACCATGGCAAGGTGCAGTATTCATGATGGGGATCGTAACTTCAACATCAGAATTTTGGATAATATTGGTCGGAAGTGGTAGGCTACGTATTTGTATCGGTTGACCTAGCATAAGAGTCAGAAGATGCTCAGGGCTGTGTACACCACTGTGCTACAATGAGACGCTTGGAAGATTTCAAACTTGCATGGCAAAATTTTTGCCTCCCCGATTGCACTTATGGAAGAAATTATACTGATACTGTATCAGATGCAAGACGTGTACTCCAGCCTGGTGAACAGGAAACTTATTCTAAAAGTTCAGTACATATATGATAGCTATATAATTTCAGAATACAAAATTTGTTAAACATCTGAACCAAATATTTGGCCTGTCTGAAAGTTCATTTGACTCTAATACTGCGATGTAGATTACAGGTTGACAAGGAAGTCTGCCGCAAACGGGGAAGCCTTTCAACACCAAGTTGCCTTACACATAGAGCAACAATATTAAAATGAAAACTGAAAAGCATTTAAGTCGCGCGGGATTAGCCGAGCGGTCTTAGGCGCTGCAGTCACGGACTGTGCGACTGGTCCCGGCGGAG
Source organism: Schistocerca cancellata (assembly GCF_023864275.1). Classification (NCBI taxonomy): domain Eukaryota; kingdom Metazoa; phylum Arthropoda; class Insecta; order Orthoptera; family Acrididae; genus Schistocerca; species Schistocerca cancellata. Next base: position 416,042,404 of record NC_064628.1, read on the forward strand.
GTTCGAGTTCTCCCTCGGGCATGGGTGTGTGCGTTTGTCCTTAGGTTAATTTAGGTTAAGTAGTGTGTAAGCTTTGGGACTGATGACCTTATCAGTTAAGTCCCATAAGATTTCACACACAACTGAATTTTTGAAAAGCGTTAAGTAAATACGAACAGCAGTTTACGCGTCATTCCAACAAAACATTTTTTAAAGACTGGTTCAGTAAAACATCGACAACCCACCATATAAATCGTAAGTAGAAGTAATATCGGTGTGCGATTTACCCATGGCAGGTTTCGGCATCGCCACTGCTTAAAACGAGTGGCCAGATGTTGTGGCCGGGCGGTTCTAGGCGCTTCAGTCCGGAACTGCGCGACAACTACGGTCGCAGGTTCGAATCCTGCCTCGGGCATGGATGTGTGTGATATCCTTAGGTTAGTTAGGTTTAAGTTGTTCTAAGTTCTAGGGGACTGATGACCTCACATGTTAAGTCCCATGCTTCCGGTGTGGCCGAGCGGTTCTATTCGCTTGAGTTTGGAACCGCGCGACCACTACGGTCGCAGGTTCGAATTCTGCCTCGGGCATCGATGTGTGTGATGTCCTTAGTTTAGTTAGGTTTAAGTAGTTCTAAGTTCTAGGCGACTGATGATCTCAGATGTTGAGTCCCATAGTGCTCAGAGCCATTTGAACCATTTTTTGTTAAGTCCCATCGAGCTCAGACCCGTTTGAACATTTAAAAAACTGAGTGACCACCCTGTGCTATAATGCGACTTCCAGGACACGGTAGTATAGCAAGTAAAATCAATGTAAACTCTTCAGAAAGTAAGTTATACATGTCATCGCACGCCAAGACCATAGCGCAACGAGAGTTGCGCCTGTCAGAAGAGAGTGCATGTCTCGTGTTTCCTGCAGACAGAGGTCTGCTGCAGTACAGATACCGTAACAGGTGCATCAGAGCGTGAGAGTGAAATGGCACGGCAAATGTAAACCCATTCCAAAGTTGCAGTAGGTGAGACGAAACGTCTAAACTGCACACAGACTCAAAGTCATATTCTGGCGGTGTATGGACCAAATTCACTCTCGAGCCGTAATGAAACAATGCAAATAGTTTGCCATCAGCAGAGAATGTCATCACCGTTGTTTTCACCAAGGTCGTGCAGTGGTGTGTGATGCTGGTAGAGAAGGAAGTCCTCAGACATCGAGCTCAGACGACTGTGTCAGGAAATCGCAGGAAATTGAGGAACTAATCTCAACTGCCACGGAGTGCCTATCGTGGACATTGCTGAGCAGATGTGCATCTCAGCAGGCAGCGCCCGTTCCGTCGTCCGAGATCGTCTGCAGTTCTACGGAAAGTACTCACAATGGGTTCCGCGATCACTTTCACCGGCGCACAAAGGATCAAGATTTACGACGGTTCTGTGCTTTCTTGAGAGCTGCTCCGTGGGAGGCAGTGTTTTCTTAAGCCAGATCATTACGGCTGATGAGACACGGGTCCATCATTACACACCTGCCACAGAGACAGCGTCTATGTTGTACTGAAGAAATATAAATAAAGTAGGGCCATCAGAAGGGAAGGTCAGCGCCACCGAATTGTTTCAGTGTGAAGGAGTTGATGAAACAGAGTGTATGGCAAATGGCACAATCATTAATGCCGATTCGCATTTCACTACATTGACATTGCTGCGCACCTCCATTAAGGACAAGAAAAGCAAATAAATTTGTCTCCTGTAAGGCGGTGACCCATTAAATATGGCGCTCGACAAAATCTTGGCTTCATCGTTTTTAGTGTAAGGTTTGGAAGTCTCCGCCATACAGTACAGATCTTGCACCATGTGAGCATCACGTTTTCGGCAAGCTGACGCAACAAGCTACAAGAACTTCTGGGGAGCAAGACATTTTCCAATTACGAGAACGTTCACAAGGCGGTCTTCGAATGGCTCCGTGACCAAGGAGCTGAGTTCTGTCGTCGACAGAGTGAACCAGTGGTACGTCGTTACCACCGTTGTTTACAGGGACTTGGGGCCTGTGTTGAAAAATGTTGTCATGTGTCCGTATCGTGCTGCATTCGACAAAAGTTACATGTGAAATTGAAAATTTTCCCGCGAATTAAATATCCTAAGAGATTTCAGGGTTGCAGTCAGATGTCCTAAACTTCACTCCACCATATTTCGACAGGTAGGTGTCCATTCGAAGTATCGTGGAGTGAAGATTACGACGACCGGTTGCAGTCCCGAAAACTCTTAGAAAATGTTTCTTGGACAACCATAATAAAGTGTAACTTACTTTTATTAGTCCCCTCGTAAAACTTAAAAATAGAGAACTGAATACACTTTCAGGCTGGTGCACGGGGTAGCCGCGCAGTCTTGGATGCCTTGCCACGGTTCTCGCGGCTCCTGACGTCGCAGGTTCGAGTCCTCACTAGGGCATGGGTATGTGTGTTGTCCTTAACGTAAGTTAGTTTAAGTTAAATTAAGTAATTTGCAAGCCTAGGGAACGATACATTTTTGTCCCATAGGAACTCAACACCACGCTTTCAGGCTAATACTCAGTTACTTAGTTGTGTGGAGTAAACAGTCGAAACCAATTTTCTACGTTACTCTGGCTGCCGTCGGTTGGGTAGAAATATTCTATTATGTTGAATTCGCCACTGATACAGTTTCGGGCGTGTAGTTACTATAGCCTGAGTATAGTACAACACTTCAAACATATTTAGTTTACAATATAAATGTCCGCCAACTTATACGTTGTTTAATTTGGTGGTTTGGCGATCACAAGAGTGCACTAAACTGTGGAAAAGAAGCTACGTCGCGGACGGGAAGCCCGCGACCAGAAAACTATACTTTAATCCAGCCATTTCAACAGATAATTCCCATTCAAGGACATTCAGTGTCTTCTGACATCTAAATAAAACTATTTGCCAATATTTAAAGATACTCAGACAGGTTCGAGAAACGGAATTCCGAATTTGTGCCAATATAACCCATTATTCAATATTTCTTTATTTTTCTAGTCGCTTAACCTCAACTTTTATTTAAACTATTACTTGCTGATAACCACTGGTATGCTATACACACTCAATAATGCAGTGTATATAGTCTGTACTTTTATACGTATTAGTTATGAAAGACGCCTTAACGTGTTCAGGCAAAGCTACTCATGTAATTTTTTGTGTAGACCGAATTTTGCAATGTAAAATAGGATAAAATAGCGGTATCAGACTACAACACAGTGCATCAGTAATAACAATGGTATCGAATTCTGGTTGACGTTTCAGTCTTGCAAATTAATGCAGCGTGTTAAGATACACGAACAGTTAAATTGTTGGATATCTTCAGGATTGTGTGTTGTAGAAAACACGTTAGTTAAACACAGCTGTATATAACATAGAGAAACGTCACATGCCCTCAAAGCCAAGCATTGCTGTGAATTAAGAAGATAATAAAGAATTAATACAGAGTGACATTTTAGCTCTTTCTGTGATAGTGGTAAGTTACAATCTTATGATGCGTTTGTTTTTTCGTAAGCTAATCTGACAAGACATTAGTTGTAGCTTTCACGTGTTTATGCTAGATTTTTTCGCTCCTACACACAGATCTTTTGACAAAGTCATGAGCTGCTAGCACAAGCGCCGGCCGCGGTGGCCGTGCGGTTCTGGCGCTGCAGTCTGGAACCGCGGGACTGCTACGGTAACAGGTTCGAATCCTGCCTCGGGCATGGGTGTGTGTGATGTCCGTAGGTTAATTAGGTTTAAGTAGTTCTAAGTTCTAGGGGACTTATGACCTAAGATGTTGAGTCCCATAGTGCTCAGAGCCATTTGAACCATTTTTTTTTTTTTTTTTTTTTTTTTGCTAACACAAGCGAAGCAGTTTAGCATTACTCTATATGCTGAAAAGAGATGTAACTGGCTTATATTAATTGCCTTTCAATTATTACGGAAGACAGTGGAAGTGATTATGCATATTAGGGACCGAAAAGGTGGATAGTGGTCAGTCTCTTGATTCCCAGTCGTAGGAACGTGTTAAAATGTGCGTTTGACCATGTGTATTTCAGTTTGCCTTACTTTTAGCAAATAAATGAAGGCGAGTAGTGAAATCGATAGTTGAAACAGTCGGTTGCTTATACTATCACTGTTCGATCAGCACTAGTCCTGTACTAGACTTGTCTGTCGTTGGAAAACACAATGTTACACGTAGATACTCTGGGGAGCAGGGGTGTGACGGTCCTGGCGAGTATACAACAGAGTGTAAGCTCTCTCGTGTATACAATAAAGCCGCTCGCCGGCGTTGCATCAGCTATACAGATGGCCTGTATACTGTAGGTGACAGAACACACGCGCTCGCGTGTGCTGTGCTCTAAGCATTTAGCACGTCCTCAGAGGGCAGCCCGGTTCGCGAGCAATTATTCGCCAGCAACAGGTGTGCCCTACTTGTTGAACACAGCTGCCACGAGCGGCAACCGGCGGAACTACCAGCGGAGCCTGTGTCTGTTCACGTTTTATCACGGAACTTCGCAGGTTCCTCACGCAGCAAAAATGACACCACAAAACATCCACTGAAAAAGCTTTTCCTCGGAGACAGCATCTATTGTTTCTATGAAAGTACTTGTATTTGTGACCACATGCCTGCTAGCTTCCATGATATGTTTCTGAATTCAATGCCTTCATTCCTTGAGTCACAGAATTCATATTTGCTCTATTTCGACATACATTCCTGAGGGAAGAATGGCAAAAAGTAAAAGTAATTATAGATATGAAGTACTTTTTCAACATCCTGTAGAGGGTGTTCCCGGAGGAACGATCAATATCAACGGGACATGACAATTTTCAGAGATATGACGGGAACGATCATTCTAAGCAAAATGTGTAGTAAACATGGGCTCAAAAATGCGTACCTTAACAAGTTTTCATAGCTCTTAACGTAAGCATTTTAGAGCCCAAGTTTACTACACAATGTTTTATAGTTGTGGTTCATACTGTCTCCTTCCAAAATGTGAAAAGCAAAGAGCTTGCGACAGAAGAGTTTTGTTTCACAGTATCGAAGATGAAATGCTCATAACTCTTAAGCTATACATTTTTGAGCACATGTTTACTAGATTTTTGCTTCAAATGATAGGTCCCGTCTTACACCCGAATATTGAACATTCCTTCAGGTATACTCCGTGTATGTCTTAGCACTGATCAAATTATAGCTGTTTCTCAGAGAACTGTTGCTGTGTTACAAAATGTGTTACACAGTTTACGAGTACAAGTCTTGGTTTTGTATGTACTAACAAACTTCTCTTGCACTTCCAGCCGCAGTAAGTGGTTTACAATCAACAAGCTTTCGTCCAAGTACCGCTTGGCTATTGTCAAGTGGCTACTGTATTTGGTTGCTGGTACCATCCTCATATAGCTGCGGTGCCTCAAGTAACATCACTGGTCCTCGCTCCAGCGCCGTATAAGGTAATGTTTTCGGTACGCGCCCACCCTGCTCGCTTCAAATTTCAAGGGCCGGCTTTCAACCAGTGTTTCGCTTGAAGGCCGTCATCTTTGCTTAGAGTGTTATCAGAAAGTGTTATCTCGATAGCTTCTATAACATACTTTTCCAGAAAGTTGATGTAATAGCAGATGTCTTGTCGAAAGAATACGAAGCCCGTTTTCTGCAGCATGATCCACCACTGTTGATTTCTCACGGTACCGAAGGCGAAAGCATATCTCATATTCAACACACCGATGATAAATAGTACGCATGATCTGCCCGACATAATCCTGTCCACATCTGAACGGTATTTTATATACTTCTGGCGTTCGAGGCCTGCATCGTCTTTCACAGGCCTCATGAGTTGTCGCACTTTTGCTGGAGCTCTGATGACAGAACAGATTTTATGCGAAATATGGCTTGGGGAATCCGGCGGTTGTTGTAGCCGTTTTCTTTGAATACTTTTCATAAGTGGCTCATTCGAGCACGAGAGATATTTTTTCCCGTCGGTATCCTGAACAATCTGCCGTAGCAGAGAATGCTCTAGAAAACGGACTTATTATTTCATTCTTCGAGACATCTATTATTACAAGGACATAATATCTGGAAGGGTGTAATAAAAGAACCGAACGAGATAAATCTTTGTGACCACACCCTCAATAAAGACGTGCGGCCCGCAACTAAGCACTGCGTAGGACTCTGTCATCGGCAAGTTGAAGCGGGCGCGGCTGGCGGACGACGGAAACGTCATTTTATATGGCAATGTACCGAGCACCAATGACGACACAGAAGCAGCGCAGCTATACAAGGACTTTAACAGCTACCAAAAGACTGTCACCACTTGACAATAGCCGATAAGTACTCGCCCTATAGCTCGTGCATCGTATGTCACTGGACACGGACGAAACCGATGGAAATTTTTTATCAGTTAATGAAATATTCTCGTCAAGCGGTTAAATTATCACGAGCATTTGGCTGACAGTGAGTACTTCTCCAGCATTTTCAAGTGGTAACTGACAGCCGTGTCGTCTCTAGCCTTGTTATTGCAATATTTTGTATGATCTTTGATAAATTTTGACTCCGTTATCAGCTACACTATCTGCATACCTATCGAATGTAGGATTTTGATTCGTGAACTTTAGTCGACACTTGTTTAACGATTATTCTGGTATTTCGCGGGCCCAGTGGCTAGTCAGAATTTCATCCTCCATTGCTATTGCAATGGAGGGTGAAATGCCAACCACTCGTGTTAGCAAAACTTCAGGAAAATCATTAAACAAAGGTCGGCCGAATATCCCGATACCGAAGCTAACAGGAAATGCGTATAAAACTTTTCACGAAATACTCAACAACATTTTGCTGTCTGAATAGACCAGAAAACAGCTCTCAGTGCATTATATTTTGGCCTTGACGTAATTATTCTCCTGTGCCAAATTCTTAAGATCATATACGCACTCGCATCCAACGTGCTGAAGTGCTTGTCGGATATTCTCCAATATCTATTTAACCTTACAGTGTTTGAGCTCTATCACTTCTTCTAACACCATGGAAATTATCTTCTCATGCCTAACCACGTGTCCTCCTTATAGTCAGTGTTTTCCATTTATTCGTATTCTCTCCGAATTTGCGTCAGACCTTTTTTTCTTATCAGTCAACTTTATCAGAATCCTTTTGTAACAGCGTAACACTGAAGCCCAAATTCCATAGAATGGTGTTCTCGATATGTTAACTCTCAGATATTTCTTCCTGAAATTTATCCATATGTAATTTTATTATATTTTTAGTTTTACGGGCAATGTCACATATTTCTGACTTGCTAAATTGAGCACTCCTCCTGCTGAGACAAGACTTTTAAACACAGGCCTAAAATATAATCTAGCTCCAGAATTGAATAATGAAAATACCAAACGTGTGATTTCTGCAAAACGTGCTCAGTTTAGCAAGTCAGAAATATGTGCATTGCCCATCAAACTAAAAAAGTCCTTACTAATGAAAAAGATAAAAATAAATATATCCATGAATTAAAAATTCTGAAACAAATTAACAAGAAGCTAACAACTAATAAAGCAATCGCAATCAAGGCAGATTGTCATTGTTAGTGAAGATGATTTTGCTTCTAAGACTTTACAATTTTTCAACACCAGTGGAATAACTGAGGTTAACAAAGACCCGACTCCAAAATTTGAAACAAAAATGAAAAATCTGATTGATGATAATGACTCTATTTTCACCTAAAGGTAAAATAACTCTGAAGATTATGAATCCCACTCTACCTAAGTCGAGATCTCAAAACAAATTACGAAGACCAAATTTACCAATTCGTCCAATTGTTGACAATATTAACAGTCTGTCTTATAACCTGAACAAAAAGTTTAATGAAATCTTAAAATCCTTTCACATTTAAGAAGAAAATTATAGTATTACAAACAATTTTGAATTAATTAAATTAATATATGTCATTTAAATTCCCAAAAAACGCCAGGTTCGCATCTTTGGACTTCACAAATCTTTACACGAACATACCCATTCAAGAGACTATCTCTATTATTAAAGATAACCCAACACATCATAAAATCATGAGACCTGAAGAGATAGTGGAGTTCATTGAACTGTTAAAAATTACTCTTTATTTCAATTATTTTTCACTTAATAATAAAATATATATTCAGAAGGATGGCCTTGCAATGGGGAATTCTCTGGCTAGCACTGTAGGAGATATCTTCGTCAATCGTGCTGAAATTCAATTTTTCATAAACAATCCAGAAATAATGAACAAAATTTGTACTACAAAAGATATGTTGATGACACATTGCTATTATACAACGGTTCTAAGGAATAAATTGATGCTTTCACTAACAACTTAAATAATGTACATCCGAAACTTGTGTTTACAGTAGAACATGAAAGTCATAACAGTATTAATTTCCTGACCCTCACAATTGAAAACAAGAACGGAAAACATAATATTTCTATGCACAAAAAAGCTACATCAACTGACGTCATAATAAATGCCACATCATTCCATCTATTAAAATACAAAACAGCATTTTTTGAAACAATGATACATAGGATATTGAAATTACCTCTTCAACCTTACGCAATTGGGAAGGAAACTGATACCTTAAAACAGATAGCAGTTGCTAACAACTATAATGTTCATCAGGTTTATGTGTTACATAAAAAATTACAACGTACTCATGACGCTGTTACAAATTCCAACAGGAGATTTACTAAAGTCACATACATGGGACTTGTTTCAGATAAAATAAATAAATCATTTAAGAATACAAATGTGACAATAGCATTCAGAACCAACAACCTACTACCGATGAAACTGAAACACATAATCGGGGAATCAAATATCAAAAATTGGGCGTTTACAAATTACAACGTAACGACTATGAGAATCATTGTACTGACCAAACTGGCCGTAACTTTATAAAACGTTTTAAGAAACATACTACTGGTACTGCACGTACCAAATCAATATTTGGTCAGCAACTTTATGAATACAATCACTCTGAGTGTTACATTTCAAACAATTTGAAAATATTACTTAATGAATCAAAGTCCGCAACTCGTGGTCTTGCGGTAGCATTCTCGCTTCCCATGCACGGGGTCCCAGGTTCGATTCCCGGTGGGGTAGGGGATTTTTCCTGCCTCGAGATGAGTAGGTGTTGTTGTGTCGTCTTCATCATCCTCATTCATCTTCATTAGGGTCGGAGAGAGGTAATGGAGAATCACCTCAGCTAGGACCTTGCCTAGTACAGCAGAGTATGGGACCTCATCGTTATCAATGTACCAAAAGAGCTTCTGCTAAATACTTTAGAAGAAATTAAAATTTATTTGCTTTATAAAAGAAAACCGTTGTCTGTTTTAAATGAGCAGCTTGAATTCAAAGACAAACATTTCTTTGAGCTTTTTGACGATTTGCTGTAGAATGCTTACTCTTCTGTCTCTCCTCTGTTAAAAATTATTCAAACTTTTGTAAAATATTTTATACTTTGTAAAATTTATTATTTTGCCAAATATTATATTATGACTGACAATCCGTTTTCAGGATATTTACTTCTGTCTAGCATAAGAATGCATAATGCAAATTAAAATCCTTTTATATTCTGAGACAATGGCTTGTAGTATTGTATTTTAAATTCCCTCTTCTTTCTGTCTGATGTCATAAACACTATTTATGTTTCTATATTTGTTTCATAAACATTTTATATACTTATGCGCGTATTCTATGATAACATAGTCTGTCTCACAAGTTTTAGCCACTATTCAGTTTTTTCCTTTGGTTCAAATGGCTCTGAGCGCTATGGGAGTTAACTTCTAAGGTCATCAGTTCCCTATAACTTAGAACTACTTGAACCTAACTAACATAAGGACATCACACACATCCATGCCCGAGGCACGATTCGAATCTGCGACAGCAGCGGTCGCGCGTTTCCAGACTGTAGCGCCTAGAACCACTCGGGCACCTAGGCCGGCTTTTGTCCTTTCCCTTTACATTTTACAAAGAATCAAAGTTAATATAAATTGTTATCATATACCTGTGTATAATTTTTTGCATGTATTTTATTGACCAATAATGCATGTCACTTGCTTCAGTGTTTGTCACAGGTACCCGTTAATTCTGTACCTTACACTGTCATTGATTTATTCTTAGTCTCCTATTACTATTTTTTATACTGTAACCACATTTTTGCTTATGAGACTGGCATATAAAATAAAACATAGCAATGCCGTTTAATATCGTTACATATAAAAATTGCAATATGTATAGGTGTGTCATAGGCAGTATTTTAAGAATATGTGCAAGTACTGTGCCTTCTCGATTACTTCCTTTCTCAGTTTTCATCTGCAAGAACTAATTATTATCTATCGAATGATCTATACATAATGGATGTCTCTTGTTACACCTTGAAATTGTATGTGTGCAGCATTTACTACAACACAACAGTCAGCGAGTTTTGCAGCCTCTGTAATGGAAAGCTCGCTGGTAGAGCATCTATCGTTACCACAACAATATGTTGCTGTTCATGGTACGTCGTCTGACGTGAGTTTGTTTGCCTATATTACAACCCCATTGGAGAGTAGCCTGCTGCCACGTCTTTGGAATGGCGTCTATACTTACCATGGCTACCAGTAGCTTCTAAATGGTTCTCCAACAGGCCCAGAGAGGGCCTGTACTGTCGAAACGATTTTTATTTGTCTTATATGTGTAATACTTTTACATATTTTATCTGACAATAGCTGTTGAACCAGCTAAGTTCCACGTATTTTTATTTTTCATTCTTGTCATTGTTCTTTTAATTACGAAATTTTACGTTGTTATTTGACTTTTAACCCATTCAATAGCGATGACATCCTTCTGTCAAAAGTGGGCGGAGCCTCCAGTATGTAAGTAAGCCGTGCACTGCTCTGTCTAGCAGTGATTTACCACCAGAAAGAGGATCCTGCTCATACAGCATTTTGGTAATTCATCGTTTTATAACTTTGTAGATTTATATAATTTTCTTTAACGTATGTAGCCCTCTGATCAGATTTTTCATTTAACTTGCAGGTTTGAAGATGACCACAGGCGTGGTCGAAACCGGTTACCAGAATAAACTAAATTGTGATCAAGACTGATTTAATAGTAACTATTAATGGAATGTCTATTCTGTGGAAAGGAGGGAAGGGGGAGTGTGAGCCACTGTTTCTTTCCTGTTACCATGTCGGCTTATAAAGCGAATCATGTATACTCAGGTCACTAGGTTTCTATCTTTATGATTCATACAATCTGTAAGTTCTTTTCTCGAGGTAATGGCCTCTATGCTAGATGATGAAATAGCAGACACACTGATGAAAGTGAAGTGGTTTCAGAGGATAAAGATCATGTTTCAAAAAGCAGCTCCTCATCTTCACTAGAAGGTGTAGATGATACACCAGTACGGAATGGAACACAGAACCCCTACCTCAACTGGGACAACATGCAGGACAAACAAGGTATGGCACTCCTCGAATTACAGATGACTACTCATATTTCAAATTGTTCCTTCCACCATCAGTTGGAAACATATTCACCCAATCTAATGCTGAATGAATGCGGTTATAAGAAGAAAAAATTAGATATTCTTGATCCAGATGCTTACACAGATCAGTTGTTATTGGCAGGAGCTTCTGAATCTACTGAATTTTATTGGATGTGTGCTGGAGTAGGCTGGCGCCAGCACACCATGCGGGATAGAGGTCACAAGAAGATCGATCGAGGCCAACGAAAGACTCGCTGGAATCACACCGCCAACGCCCTTTCGGCAGCCAGTACTTAGGATCGCCGCCGCGGGACGGGGAGCCAGTTAGTTCAGTTAGTTCCAGCCTGTTATGCGGAGTTAGATCGAGTCTGTACGCTGTGTGAGTTCCAGCCTGTCACCGAGATGGAGCCGCAGTCACAGCCTCTAGCTTAGAACTAGGGAAACTTGGAAATTAGAAATTTGTGGTAAGGTCTAAGGGGACCAAACTGTTGAAGTCATCACTCCCTAAGCTTCCGTTTTACTTAATATAACTTAAACTAACCTATGCTAAGGACCACATACACACCCATGCCCAAGGGAGGACTCGAACCTCTGACGGGAGGAGTCTTGCGGACACTGACAAGGCGCCCGAGACCGCGCGGCTATCCTGCGCGGATTAGAATCAGGCAGCACATAGCAAACATAGTAGTATTCATAGCTGACTTTGTGCTTCAACGACAGTGGGGTTAAAATCGACTAAATAGGAGAGCTTGTAACACTTATTTCGATTAGAAGTCGGTTTATATTATTTACCTGTGCATCTGCAATTATGGAGTGAGCCATGTGCGGCTTACATTGATGCTGTTCATAGCTTGGCATCTTGCAATAGCGATAGTGGCGTCGCGTTTTCTTAGTGTGTTTACTGGCACCACTACGTTAGCTCTCCTTGTCTGTCGGTGAGTGGCAGCAGCAGCGCTTATCGATAGCGCGTATTGTAGTGCCATCCTTGGAGCGGTCTCGCGTATTTCTGGGTCCTCGTGTGTCGAGCTAGTTGAGATGGGACGGTGCAGCAGTGAGCGCCGGACAGACAGTACTCACCAGACCGTTGGCAACACACATGCACTGCCCGATGGAAGGATGTGATCGGATTCAGCGAGTTTTAGATGAATGGATCGTCATATTCGAGTAGTTCAACTTCCAGTGGTGTGTGTGTGAGAGTGTGTGTGTCCGCCTATCAAAGTACCCTCATGACAATAAGTTGTCACTCAACGATCTATACTGGGATATTTTCTCCCGTCCGCATCTCGTGGTCGTGCGGTAGCGTTCTCGCTTCCCACGCGCGGGTTCCCGGGTTCGATTCTCGGCGGGGTCAGTGATTTTCTCTGCCTCGTGATGACTGGGTGTTGTGTGCTGTCCTTAGGTTAGTTAGGTTTAACTAGTTCTAAGTTCTAGGGGACTGATGACCATAGATGTTAAGTCCCATAGTGCTCAGAGCCATTTGGGATATTTTCTGTCCCTGAATTGAGTGGGGACGACCCTTTTTTTGGTCGTTTGGTCGGTTGTCGCATCGGACGACGTGCATTTGGTTTTCTGACTGCTTTGTTCTTCTCTGTGTTCGTACAGACTTATAATTCGTCCGTGTTGTTTTACAGTGACTGGTTTTAGTATTGTTTGAGACATTGTGGAATTCTCTTCACGGATCCGTGTGTATCTTGTGTGGTTTTTAATGTCCAGTTATTTATATGCTGCCTGCGTTCTGATGTCGGTAGCTCGGGGCTTCGAATGGAGCAGCTAGGACAGGCCGGGACTGCTGGCAGCGTGCAGGCACTGTCGGATCGACGGGCTAAAGCCGATGACTGAACCCAAGATGTTTGAAATTGAGTGAACCATATCCAGTACTGAAACCTCCACTGTTTGAGATCTCACAGTTGTTCACGTGTTGCTGCTCCCAGGGTCGGTGAGACCAACCGCAACATGTGGAGTCTGTCAGGTTGGTGGAAGCTATTAGCTGCCTTCTGTTCCTTGATGTAAGTGTGGATTTAGTATTATTCTTATTAGTGAAGTGCAACCAATGGTACAGGGCTATTACAAATGATTGAAGCGATTTCATAAATTCACTGTAGCTCCATTCATCACGACACACTACAGATACGTAGAAAAACTCATAAAGTTTTGTTCGGCTGAAGCCGCACTTCAGGTTTCTGCCGCCAGAGCGCTCGAGAGCGCAGTGAGACAAAATGGCGACAAGAGCCGAGAAAGCGTATGTCGTGCTTGAAATGCACTCACATCAGTCAGTCATAACAGTACAATGACACTTCAGGACGAAGTTCAACAAAGATCCGACAACTGCTAACTCCATTCGGCGATGGTATGCGCAGTTTAAAGCTTCTGGATGCCTCTGTAAGGTGAAATCAACGGGTCGGCCTGCAGTGAGCGAAGAAACGGTTGAACGCGTGCGGGCAAGTTTCACACGTAGCCCGCGGAAGTCGACGAATAAAGCAAGCAGGGAGCTAAACGTACACAGCCGACGGTTTGGAAAATCTTACGGAAAAGGCTAAAGCAGAAGGCTTACCGTTTACAATTGCTATAAGCCCTGACACCCGATGACAAAGTCAAACGCTTTGAATTTTCGGCGCGGTTGCAACAGCTCATGGAAGAGGATGTGTTCAGTGCGAAACTTGTTTTCAGTGATGAAGCAACATTTTTTTCTTAATGGTGAAGTGAACAGTCACAATGTGCGAATCTGGGCGGTAGAGAATCCTGACGCATTCGTGCAGCAAATTCGCAATTCACCAAAAGTAAACGTGTTTTGTGCAATCTCACAGTGTAAAGTTTACGGCCCCTTTTTCTTCTGCGAAAAAAACGTTACAGGAGACGTGTATCTGGACATGCTGGAAAATTGGCTCATGCCACAACTGGAGACCGACAGCGCCGACTTCATCTTTCAACAGGATGGTGCTCCATCGCACTTCCATCATGATGTTCGGCATTTCTGAAACAGGAAATTGGAAAACAGATGCATCGGTCGTGGTGGAGATCATGATCAGCAGTTCATGTCATGGCCTCCACGCTCTCCCGACTTAACCCCATGCGATTTCTTTCTGTGGGGTTATGTGAAAGATTCAGTGTTTAAACCTCCTCTACCAAGAAACGTGCCAGAACTGCGAGCTCACATCAACGATGCTTTCGAACTCATTGATGGGGACATGCTGCGCCGAGTGTGGGAGGAACTTGATTATCGGCTTGATGTCTGCCGAATCACTAAAGGGGCACATATCGAACATTTGTGAATGCCTAAAAAACCTTTTTGAGTTTTTGTATGTGTGTGCAAAGCATTGTGAAAATATCTCAAATAATAAAGTTATTGTAGAGCTGTGAAATCGCTTCAATCATTTGTAATAACCCTGTATTTTCTGCCTTGTGGCCGCGAACGCCCCAGTTACCTGCCCTGCAGGTTAGCGCATTTTTCCCGCAGTGTACCTTTCCTCGTCGTGTTCATGCTGTCCGACACGGCGTGTAGTTCGACAGCCTCTTGAATTGTACTGTGCACATGTTTTTATGGTGTCTACCTTGGTTCTAGTGCTTCCTTCGACCTTGGGTGTTTTTCTGAAGACGTAGTGCTGTCCGTCTCTTCGCCCTTGTCTAAAAAAAAATATTCCATCGTTGTACCAGTGATCGGACGTTAGGCGGATTGGTTAGTCAGTCGGACGGCACTTAATCTACCCTTAATGTGAGTTGCCGTCGTGTTACGTGAGTACAACTCTTGGGTGCCTGTCTCACCGTTTACACAGCTGTAGTCACTTTCCTCAGGTCGATCCAGGGAGCACTGTCTGTGGTTCACTCCATCTTAATTGGACAAGTTGTGCTAATTGTTTAAAATTTACCCCAATGTTTTAACATGTTATTGTCTTCACCACTTGTAATTCGGGCCTTCAACCGTTAATTGGCTGTATCATCTTTCGTGGCCTTCAGCCGACCAATAATTTGCAACTTTTTCTTAATAAGGCCTTCAGCCGTTACTATAGCTGGTTCTCGTTTTCATTAAAGAGAAGAAAATATCTTAGTATTTGTTAATGCGTATCGCCTTCCTCACTTGTAATTCAGGCCTTCAGCCCAGGAATGCGAAGCGTTCGTTCAGTTTTAACCATGTTTCGGTGATGCCACAAATGTCTACTTTCTAGCAGAAAATGGCGACGGATACCTTTCTTTGCCTTAGCTAAATCTGTGCGATTGTGTTGGGTAGAGCTGCATCCATTAAACCAAGAAGGAGGCTGAGCTCTTGTTGGTGCAACTGTAACCTTGGGACCACGTCTTCACAATTTACGCATTGCTGGTGGGATAGATGGGTATGCTGTGTTAGAGGAGGGGGTGGTGGTATCGGCGGTGGTACCACTGGAGCACCAGTTCCTGACGTCTGCAGCGTTGTCGTCATGACGTGGGCTGGTTGTTGCGGACCGTATTTGGCGGTGCTGATAGTTGTATTGAGCCGCTGTTGAGTCGGAAGGGAGGGACTTCTGTACCTTGTCTCGTAATGTTTGGGTAAGAAATAACTGCATTCGCTTAACGTTTGTTACCAAAACCAGCTGCTGCGTCTGGAAAAATGATAATATTGACAGGCATCATTTTGTTAATTTACTTCTGCTTAAGATACAAAGGGTAGGTTAGAGATACACTATGTGAACAAAAGTTTTTAGGACACCACCAAAAACATACATTTTTTCATATTAGGTGCATTGTGCTGCCACCTACTGCCAGGTGCTCCATATCACCGACCTCAGTAGTTATTAGATATCGTGAGAGAGCAGATTGGGGCGCTCCGCGGAACTCAGACTTTGAACGTGGTCAGGTGATTGGCTTTCACTTGTTCCATTCTTCTGTACGAGAGATTTCCACATTGCTAAACATCCCTAGGTCCATTATTTCTGATGTGATAGTAAAGTGGAAAAGTGAAGGGACACGTACAGCACAAAAGCGAACAGGCCGACTTCGTCTGTTGACTGACAGAGATGGCCGATATTTGAAGGGGTCGTAATATGTAATAGGCAGACATCTATCCAGACCATCACACAGTAATTCAAACTGCATCAGGATTGATTGCAAGTACCATGACTGTTAGGCGAGAAGTGAGAAAAATTGGATTTCGTGGTCGAGCGGCTGCTCATACGCCACTCATCACGCCGGTAAATGCAAAACGGTGCCTTGATTGGCATAAGGAGCGTAAACATTGGACAACTGAACAGTGGAGGAACGTTGTGTAGAGTGACGAATCACGGTACACAATGTGGCGATAAGATTGTAGGGTGTGGGTATGGCGAATTCTCGGTGAACGTCATCTGCCAGCGTGTGTAGTGCCAACAGTAAAATTCGTTGGCGGTGGTGTTACGATGTAGTCGTGTTTTTCATGGAGGGAGTTTGCACTCCTAGTTGTCTTGCGTGGCACTATCGCAGGGCAAGCCTACATTGATGTTTTAAGCACCTTCTTCTTCCCACTGTTGAAGAGCAATTCGGGAATGGCGATTGCATCTCTTAACACGATCAAGCACCTGTTCACAATGCACGGCCTGTGGCGGAGTGGATTCACGACAATAACCTCCCTGTAATGGTCTGGCCTGCACAGAGTCCTGACCTGAATCCTATACAACACCTTTGGGATGTTTTTAACGCCGACATCGCGCCAGGCCTCACCGACCGACATCGACAACTCTCCTCAGTGCAACACTTCGTGAAGAATGAGCTGCCATTCCGCAAGAAACCTTCGAGCACATGATCGAACGTATGAGTGCGACAGTGGAAGCTATCATCAAGGCTAAGGGTGAGCCAACAATATATTTAATTCCAGCATTACGGATGGAGGACACCGCGAGCTTGTAAGTCATTTTCAGCCAGGTTACGGATACTTTTGATCACATAGTGTAAGTCACTGTGACCACATGGACCATGACCGCTGGCTCATTGATTAGTTCTCCCATAGGCATCACTTCTGTGTGGCTTTATACAGTACGCACATCTTGTGTTGCTCGTGCACTGTTTGCTGCCATATCCATATCGCAAACAAGTACAGCATTTTACGAAGCAGGGTACGCACACGTCCACTGGACAGCAAGCTCCATGAGTATAAACAAATTGTGTGTGCCGCTATGATCTAAATGACACAACACAAACTGGAGGCGCCTTTATTACAGTTTTCTCGATCGCATACACAACTTTATTAAATCACCTGCCGTCAGTAACTTCGCAGCAACACGTCATTTCCTTTTAATAATTCGTCCTTCGTTGTGGAACTTCCAACATTACTGAAGACGTGTTGTTTAGTATTGAAGAACTTCGGAATGTAGGCCTCCTATTTTGCTTTGTCTCAGAAAGAGCGTTGAACCAAGTCATTGGCAGTCTCTGTTTTAGTTACTTTTAAATTAGCAGCGCATCTTATCTGCTAGTGGATGATGGTATCTTCCTGGAGGATGTCTACGCGTAGCACTTACTCCATTTCGTCTCGTTCGTCGTCGTCGTCTCCTTGGCATTTGGTCCCGCTGGCATTTCTGTAAGAGCTGCACGTCTCTTGCACTAGTTGAACTGACAGGCGTATCGTGTTGGAATGTGTCTGCCTTGTGGAACGCGTTGATCATAACGTTAATCACTTCACTGACATATGCATAAAGTGGTTCAGTATCCATTGCAACACTGCGTCGCTGATGGTGCGAAGTTCTTGGAACAGGGTGACTGCAGTCGCCACGGTCAGTGGTGGGGATCTGAACATAACAACCGTTTTAACGATTCGGCAAAGCCTATGGAAGTATAACAGATACAGACATGAATATCACTGTATACACTCCGCGAGCAAAATCAGGGTAGGAACTGTCCACAACGTTGCGCGGCGACTTTGTTGTCTCTTCCGCTCCCCGGAGCGAACTGATTCGTCAGTATTCAATACTGCTAGTGTGTAACCGTGACGAGTAAGGCAAATACACCGACAAGGAATGTGTCTGTGTGTTGAGTTCCTAGCGTCGTATTAAGTGGCAATGCTGGCCACGCGCCACTGCAGCCGCTGCGTTCAGGGAAGTCATCGGTTTGGCGCTGAGCAGCATAGACTGAATGTCGTACTACTGCCCAGTTCTTCGACGATGAGGGAATAGCCCGAGAGGTTTGAAAGCAACGGTGTGAGGCTGACTATGTAGAAGGCATTGTGTTTCTGTGCCATCTAGAAGAGTCTCTAATACGAGCCAGTCACCTAGTCTTGGCTGTTGCTGTGCCATGGTGAGTGGATCGGTGGAAGTGCTTTGCGTCTGTTACGTGCAGTGTTAGCAGGTCAGAGAATTCGGCCAGTTGCGAATGTCGTAGATTCAGTACTTGAGAATGAAAAAGTGGTCCAAGTAGGCTGCATTCTTTTTGTTATCTATGCGATCGGCCAGTTTCAACCTTGGGTCATTTTCATGCACGTATCTAAAGCTGCCAGCTTCATTTTACACTGTAATACATCGCTCGTACAAGTGGACAGGAAATGTAAACTGAAGATAAAGCTAAAGAAACGTGCTTAAAAATGAGTCAAGGTTTAAACTGGCCGGTCGAACACATATTCAAAAGAATACAGCCTACTTGGACCATGATTTCATTCTCAAAACCTATTGAAACTGTGGATTCCCAGAAAAATAAAGCCTTAAAATTCAGTACTTTGCTGTGACTGCGACTCCTTCCGTTACAACATCTTGATTCTTCCGCCAGGTATTAATCTAGGGGACACCTTCACTTCATCTACTTTTGGGTCATCTATTTTGATGTAAGGTTTATGTATTTATCTAGGGAACACCTTCACTTCATCTACTTTTGGGTCATCTATTTTGATGTAAGGTTTATCGCTAATCACATTTCTGTTACTCCTCATTCCTTTCGTCTTTCCTTGGTTTACTCTCAATTCATATTCTATACTCATTAGACCATTCCAGTCAGAAGATTTTGTAATTCTTCTTCTTTTTCAGTGAGGACAGCAAAGTCGTTATTGAGTGTTATCGTTGATATTCTCTCACAATCTGTTTTAATTCCACTCTTGAACATTTACTTTATTCCTCCCATGGTTTTCGATTTATAGATTTGACAGCAGGTTGAGGGTGGGGGGGGGGGGGGGGAGGGATGGCAAATGTTACCTCTGTTTTACACCTTCTCTAATCCTCATACTTCAATTGTTTAAGATCCATTCTTATTGTATGTTAACTACCTCTCCCTATAGTTCGCTCTAATGCAAATACTGTATTCGAACGCTGATGTTCCTCTACCCAGCTACATCTACGTAAAAGTCTAATCTGTTTCTATACAAACCAATGTGATGTGCATAGTGAAAGGTACTTTATATCTGACTATGTGTTAAGGTTTATTCCCGTTTAGTCTGCTTGTGGAGTGCGGGAATAATGATTGTCTAAATGTCTCAATGCGTACTGAAAGAAGGGTAATAGTATCTTCACGGTACCTACAGGAGCGTTAAGTATAGTGCTGTAACAGATTCCTTGATTCCCCACTTCAACTTGGATTTTTGTTTCTTAGATAAGCATTGGCCAGGTAGCTGACGTCAATCAGCAATCGTCTGGAAGTTCATGTTTCTAGCGTCTCGGTGATGTTTTTTTGTGGGTCAAACAAACATCCTACAATTTGTGCTGTTCGTCTTTGTACAATTTCAATATCACTTGCTGTTCCCCTCTGATAAATGAGATGGGTCCTCGAGGAATCGCATTTTCCCAGTATCTTATCAATGAATTGAAGTCTACCAGCTGGTATCCTACCGTGGAGGCTACGTGATCACTCTATCACATTCCTGCAAATTTTCACTCCCAGATATTTTGAACATTTACAGTTAGTAAGCGGCCGCAGTGACCGAGCGGTTCTACGCACTTCAGTCTGGAATCGCGCGACCGCTACGGTCGCAGGTTCAAATCCTGCCTCGGGCATGGATGTGTGTGATGTCCTTGGGTTAGTTAGGTTTAAGTAGTTCTAAGTTCTAGCGGACTGATGACCTCAGATGTCAAGTCCCATAGCGCCCAGAGCCATTTTTCAGTTAGTTTGCCAATGCCCCACTTTCGAATCTCATCAAGATGAAACTTACTAACTGACATATGTTCTGTGAATAGCACATTTATTTTTGTCACATAGCAAGATACAAAACCTGTAGCAGAATAAGATTAGACACGTCAAAAGTGTCGGATCCATGGTGCTGTGACGTGGCCCTCGGCTACAGGCAGGCAGCAGACACAGTATCGTCGAGGTCTCCAGAGCCGCTGCTCTCGCTGCAAAATGGGGTTGACACGCGCGGCCGGTTACAAAATGGCGCCATATTTTTATTAAGCGGCGTTATTGGTCGGTCGTGTGGAGCTGAGTTATGGGCCGCTGTACGACCCGCTCGCCCGCCCTGAAGGGCGGCGCCGGCCCTACGCGACGGCTTTAAGGGCTGCCCGCCGGTCTGGAAGCTCCTTCGCATCAGCCGAGTGACACGTGCTCCAGCTAGTCTGATAGTCGTGGGCGCGTCGTAAACGGTAGGTGGCGTAGCGGGTGTTGGGAGGAGCCGTATATCATCCCTAGAATACCATTTGTTACACTGTCACCAGATGTTATGTTGCTGCTGACATGAAACATCATTTTACTACTTTATGATCTCCCACCCTCCACGGTATCATAGAAGTAAGTATTAATAACAATCCTACCTTATATCCACATCGAAAACGAGACTTCGTTTCACTTATTTTGGGGAATTAAATTATTTATGGAGCTACTATTACTTTATCTCCAGATGTTTCCGTTCCGTTTTTTAACTTTGTGTTAAATGAGGGCTGACTGAAAACTCAGACTGATAGTGGCAAAGAAAATTTTAATTTTTCTTTATTAGGTTTCATTCTATTGGGAATTCGATGCGCCTAGCGACTACACTTATTTCAAGTAGTAAAGGACAGAGCAATCAGTCGTAAATAATATTTATCGCATATCCAGCCGGCCGCTGTGTGGCCATTTTCAGTGCAGTAAAAGTAATGTAAGACATTAAGGCTTCATGTAAGGGCATAGTCCCAACTGGACTATTCACGTCAATGGTGGGACCCTGACATGAAGAGTCCAGTTGGAACTACGTGCATGTATGTAATTTTAATATTTCATCTTACATTTACTGCCCAGAAGATGGCCACACAGTGACCGAAATTTGGATAAACAATTTGACACTGATTATTGTACCCTTTATTACTTAACATGTTCCTTTACCTTCAAAAAATATTCAAAGGTGTGTGAATTCCTAAGGGACCAAACTGCTGAGGTCTAGATTTACACACTACTCACACAAACTTAAACTTACTTATGCTAAGAACAACACACAGACTCATGCCCGAGGGAGAACTCGAACCTCCGGCGGGAGGAGCCGCGCAATCGGTGACATTGCGCCTCAAAGCACGCGGCCACTCCGCGCGGCCCTTTAACATTAACACATTTCACGCAGAGGTGTTGCAGCAACATCACTCCATCTCAGCAGAGTTCCTCTGGAAATGCTTCAAAATACTCGTTTATATCTGCGTTCCCTTCCTGAATGGACGATGAACACTGACCAACTGTATTTTCTGAAGGGATAAGAATGTAAAGGAACCACATGGGTAGCGCGCCGAATGTTGCAATATTCTATATCGCAAATTCGTAATTTTTTGATGTGCCAATAAACGTTTTGGAGGAAAGACCTGATGAAACAAGTTTTTTTCAGCAAAGCAGATGTTTTTTCTCGAAATTTTCCACTCAGGTTCGTTAAAAAGTTGTAATAATATTCAACACTTATTTCATACCCTCATGAAGATATTAAAGAGAATTTGTTTCGCACCCCAAAGCACAGAAGCCATGACATTTCCCGCTGATGGGATCGTCTAAGCTATTTTTGGAACTAAAGAACCAGTTTCTGTCTTCTGTTTCAGTTGTTGTTTGTATCAGGAGTGTACTGATATTTCATCCGTTTTCAAGTACTGTCCTAGAAAATTATTATTACATTTTCGAAAACGCACTAGCCGCTGGTGGGAAATTGTCATGTGAATTCGTTTCTCATTCGCCTTGAGACTGGGTGGTACACAACGTGACCAGAGGTTTCCCATATTCATGCATAATGAAGCCGAAACCTTTATTTTAATCATTTCTCTAGTTACTTGAATTTTGAGTTGTCACTTGTCATTTTATTTTAATTTTCTCTTTAATTTACGTGACAAATTGAGATATTGGGAGGCTAGCCGTTAGAATATAAGTATACGGCCACAAACCTTTATTTTGGCAAACAAAAGTGTTTTGAACCACTGCTATAAGTAATTTCCAAATCACAATCACAAAATATTGAACCTCCTTCCACAACTGCCAAAAAAAAATAATGTGTCGATATAAACAATAAGTTGTATACATGGAAGAGGCCTGGAGATACTGACAGGTTTCAGATAGATTATATAATGGTAAGATAGAGATTTAGGAACCATGTTTTAAATTGTAAGACATTTCCAGGGACAGATGTGGACTCTGACCACAATCTATTGGTTATGAACTGTAGATTAAAGAAACTGCAAAAAGGTGGGAATTTAAGGAGATGGGACCTGGATAAATTAACAGAACCAGAGGTTGTAGAGAGTTTCAGGGAGAGTATTACGGAACGATTGACAAGAAGGAGAATGGGTAGCTTTGAGAGATGAAGTAGTGAAGGCAGCAGAGGATGAAGTGGGTAAAAAGACGAGGGTTAATAGAGATCCTTGGGTAAACGAAGAGATGCTGAATTTAACTGATGAAAGGAGAAAATACAAAAATTCAGTAAATGAAGCAGGCAAAAAGGAATACAAACATATCAAAAGTGAGATCGACAGGAAGTGCAAAATGGATAAGCAGGGATGGCTAGAGGAGAATTGTAATGATGGAGAGGCGTATATCACTAGGGGCAAGATAAATACTGCCTACAGGAAAACTAAAGAGACCTTTGGAGAAAAGAGAACCACTTACATGAATATCAGAAGCTCAGATGTAAAAACAGTTCCAAGCAAAGAAGGGAAAGCAGAAAGGTGCAAGGAGTATGTATGGAGTCTATACAAGGGCGATGGTCTTGAGGACCATATTATGGAAATGGAATAGGATGTAGATGAAGATGAAATGGGAGATATGATACTTAGTGAAGAGTTTGACAGAGCACTGAAAGACCTGAGTCGAAACAAGGCCCGCGGAGTAGACAACATTCCGTTAGAACTACTGATGGCCTTGGGAGAGCCAGCCCTGAGAAAACTCTAACACCTGGTTAGCAAGATGTATGGTACAGGCGAAATACCCCAGACTTCAAGAAGAATGTAATAATTCCAATCCCAAATAAAGCGGAAGAATGTAATAATTCGAATCCCAAAGAAAGCGGGTGTTGACAGATGTGAAAATTACCGAACAATCAGTTTAATAAGTCACGGATACAAAATACTAACGCGAATTCTTTACGGACGAATGGAAAAACTGGTAGAAGCCGACCTCGGGGAAGATCAGTTTGGATTCCGTAGAAATGTTGGAACACGTGAGGCAATACTGACCCTACAACGTATCTTATAAAATAGATTAGGAAAGGGAAACCTATGTTTCTAGCATTTGTAGACTTAGAGAAAGCTTTTGACAATGTCGGCTGGAATACTCTCTTTAAAATTCTGAAGCTATCAGGGGTAAAATACAGGGATAAAAAGGCTATTTACAATTTGTACAGATGGCAGTTGAAGGGCCTTAAAGGGAAGCAGTGGTTGGGAAGGGAGCGAGACAGGGTTGTAGCCTGTCCCCGATGTTGTTCAAATGGTTCAAATGGCTCTGACCACTATGGGACTCAACATCTTAGGTCATAAGTCCCCTAGAACTTAGAACTGCTTAAACCTAACTAACCTAAGGACATCACACACACCCATGCCCGAGGCAGGATTCGAACCTGCGACCGTAGCAGTCCCGCGGTTCCGGACTGCAGCGCCAGAACCGCACGGCCACCGCGGCCGGCGATGTTGTTCAATCTGTATATTGAGCAAGCAGTGAAAGAAACAAAGGAGAAATTCGGAGCAGGAATTAAAATCCATGGAGAAGAAATAAAAACTTGGATGTTCGCCGAACCGCGCGACTGCCACGGTCGCAGGTTCGAAACCTGCCTCGGGCTTGGATGTGTGTGATGTCCTTAAGTTAGTTAGGTTTAAGTAGTTCTAAGTCCTAGGGGACTGATGACCTCAGATGTTAAGTCCCATAGTGCTCAGAGCCGTTTTTTTTATGTTCGCCGATGGCGTTGTAATTCTGTCAGAGACAGCAAAAGGACTTGGAAGAGCAGTTGAACGGAATGGACAGTGTCTTGAAAGGAGGATATAAGATGAACATCAACAAAAGCAAAACGAGGATAATGGAATGTAGTTGAATTAAATCGGGTGATACTGCGGGAATTAGATTAGGAAATGAGACACTTAAAGTAGTAAAGGAGTTTTGCTATTTGGGGAGCAAACTAACTGATGATGGTCGAAGTATAGAGGATATAAAATGTAGACTGGCAATGTCAAGGAAAGCGTTTCTGAAGAAGAGAAATTTGTTGACACCGAGTCTTTTCTGAAAGTATTTGTTTGGAGTGTAGCCATGTATTGATGTGAAACGTGAACAATAAATAGTTTGGACTAAAAGAGAACAGAAGTTGACTGGAAGAGGGGATCGGTTGGTAGGACATATTCTGAGTCATAAAGGGATCACCAATTTAGTACTGGACGGCAGTACGGAGGGTAAAAATCGTGGAGGGAGACTAAGGGATGAATACACTAAACAGATTCAGAAGGATGTAGATTGCAGTAGGTACTGGGAGATGAAGAAGCTCGCACAGGAGAGAGTAGCATGCAGAGCTGCATCAAACCAGAGCCTGTACTGTAGACCACAACAACAACATAAACAATTAAACTGAGAATAGTTATCAAGGGTTTAAAATATACTTGATAAGGAATGGAACTGACAGCAGGAATTGGACTGGAGTGTTGTAGTGTAAGTCGACTGGCAGCATCTCCCAGTGGCATCGTGGGTGTAGTGGGCGGCGTGTGTCCTTCAGCTGCGACCAGATCTGGGTATTAGGTGTTACCGGCAGTGACGTTGCCAAACGGAGTGCAGCCAACGTCATGTTGCATGTCCCCACTCACGTGTTTTAGAACGGTGTCCCTACTACCGAGTCTGCCTGGAAATTGCCTCCTTCTTTCTCTTTAAGTCCTCCTCCAGGAAAATTTGACTACTATCTTTCTTCAGAGATCTGTTTCTGGGAATAGCCGTATACCCGATTGGCCAGCTTATGTTTATTTTCGGGCCAATCGTATTATTTTACAACTACCTCGCTGTGGCGTACGGCTCACAGTTCCCGCGTTTGCAAGACCACGCACATCCACCAAGGAAGCTCTCATACTAGGCATTCCCTCACATGGCAATTGTGTCTCATTCGCTAAGCGTCAACATCTCGTCTCTGTTGGCATGTCTATTTATCATCTATACATTCGAAATGCACGTTCACGTCTTCAAACGTGTTTCTCAGGTTCAGCCTGACAACATCGGTTATGCCAACGACCTGTCCGATACCTGTTCAGACATACGCTGTAGACTGGGTGAGCAGCCTGTATTGCCCTTGAGCCTCTGGCTGCAAATTGCACAGGCGTTAGCCAGCCTCGGTGCCGGGTGATTCCTTTATGTCAAAGACAGGCTGAGGTTCTAGTATAGCCGATATATTACACTACAGTCATGGTAACTTCCATGCATCTTTGTACGCTGATCATACAATATCATATTGTGTGCTTCTTCGATGACTGCTGTTGTGTTAGTACGTTTCTGCGGTCGTTCACGTGAATCATATCGGACAGTTTCATGGCATTTCATTACTTCAAAGCACCATATAAGTTTATGAAGATCCAACTAATTTAGATTGTACGATTTTTTTTTTTTTTTGAGAGAAAAATTGTTACTTGATGAATCTTAATTTTCTCAATTTCCGAGCATTATCGCAACGGGACTTCTTCAAACAATTGTCTTAAGTCAACTAATGGACGGAATGACCTGCAAACCAACCTCTGGGGAAAACGCTAATACCTAGTATTTTTACTATTTCAACGATCAAAGTATCTTCAGTCACATCAGCATCCCAATCTATTCCATATCCATTGGCAAGATATGGTAAACGATATCTATAACTAATAGTAAAATAGAGAAAACAAACATGAAATAAAGTTGTATTTGAGATAAATAATATACTCAAATATAATTTTATGCAATTAAAGTCCAAAATTTTTCGAGCACTTTGGAAGCAACAATACTTTGACTCATCTGCAAACGTGCTCCACTAAGCAGTACATTGTATGGAAGGAAATGTAGATGTCTTTCTCAGATGTCGTTAGTTTCTATGAATGTTTATTTCTCAAGGACATGGAGGTTAAAAAAATTAGAAAATGCATCAATAATTCAGAGTTGAATATACGAGTATTATCATTATATCATTATTTGAGTCTCTTTATTTTTGTGACGACGCTGCAGACCATCGGGACCTACAATTAGATACATATATGTGCCAATGCTTTTCTGGATTTCGCTTCTCACCCCGTGGTGTCGTCACTTAACGTTACATATGGATTCAGTACTATTCTGTCTGGTCGAATAACGCCTTCAAATGTATTCACGACTATTCATTGATTCCTGTTCGGGCATCCAGGCACTTTTTAATGGTTGCAAGTAAGTCGTACTGAAACAGGAATACTATTCCTTCCAAGCACATAAAATTTCGAAAATCTCTACTTTTCATCCACCGTTTCAAGTAATCCCAGATATTTACTTTGTGATTAATGTACGATTTAGCGGGACCGTCGATAATGCCTCCATGATTGTCGTGCCGGGAACATGTACGTGCAGCGTCGCAAGCAGGGATATTGGTATCTAGGAAGATGATGGTGTTCACAGCCTGCATATCATGAACATATAGAGGAAAGTGTAGTATATGGGCAGTAGACCGCATAAGTTCGCTGCCAGCCCAACGTTTACACGTTGCGGAGATGCCTACCCATCGCCCGCAAGTGCCTCTCCTCCGGCGATCTACACTCGCTTGAGTTGGCTAATCGCGAGTTTTTATCGAGATATTTCGTGAGGACATGCCGGAGCACTTGATAGTATATGCATAACTGTCTTGAAATCATTCACATTGCGTTGCGTTTTCCTCAGTAACCACAGTAATTGTCTATTGAAAAGTCACCATGTGTTTCTGCTTACGGCCACGAGAGGGCAAGTGCAGTATTATCGTGGTGGGGTAGTACCAACCCACCAGGATATTACAGCAGTTGGCCTCCTGTGGCCGTTACTGAAACTCACAGTGACATTAGAGTAAAGGAAAACCACATCATGTTTTTCGATTGTCTTACACAGTGTGGAAATCCGAATAGCTGCAGGAGAAAGTTGTCTAGTCTTTAAAACAGCAGATCGTATTCTGATTGGATTGGAGTAAACAGGTAAACAGACGAGCAGACCGAATCAGCGTCAATACCAAGTGCAGTAATATTGTGGTCGACTAATACACGACGGGCGTCATGTGTCACGAGACCGTGCTGCATACGAGCAGCATGTTTATATATCGTGTGTTCCAGGATTCACCGGAGGGCACCAGCTACGCGTCCGCGCACTTCGCTTTGGGGAAACCGGCGACGCTGCTAGCGAAGAGCAAACACCGTCCGCACATCACGTGGGCGGAAATGTACTTCCGCTTGTTGTGTACACAACGCCAGGCACGGTCTCCAGCGGGCCAGGTCTAGTTCGAGTTCCAGTTTGAGTTGCAGTTTCAGCGCACTACAGTCCCTCATCATATGCCGCCCTGTAGCCATACGGGATGATGCTTCCCATGGACCTGTTTTCGCGCCAGTATACTTTATGTTTATTGTTTCAAGGGATCAAGAAAGATCTTTCCTTCTTGGTTTTTGAGACAAGTCATTCAGAATTTTTGAAGTTAATAAAGTGTTCTGCATTCCAACTAGAGAACCATCTTTTAACACAGAGAGCAACCACGTATACAGGAATATATAGAAGACAGGACGACATTTGGTCACCGACAATGTTGGAACATACATCGTGGCTCATGTTCACCCACTAGCCTGAATGAATTTTCCCAAGTCACGATAGGGATAAAACCTGTAAAGATCACAGAAACACTCTCAATCGGAACTGCATTCACCTCACACTACGGTTTAAGCACCTCATTTCACTTGAATCCGTTTATCATTAGAAAAGGTCTGAAGAAGCTGTGCAGCTGTCAACCGTGTTTGTCGCTATGAGGAATGGCCCGCTGAGAGGTAACGGCCTCAGAATGTTCACTGCACGCAATTCCCTCCGCCGTGTCTGGTAGGAGACTTATTGAGATGCTCATACATTCACTGACAGCAGCAATTCCTACCAGTTTCAAAACCAAGTGTCAGTGACAAGGAATGACAGCCGAATCCACTCTCCATTATGTTACTTTTACAACTACCGTTTCTACTTCGTGTTACGTTACACATTTTACATTTCACCTAGGTGCACCAACAGTTTAGGGAACTTCATCCACAATGTGGTCATGGGCACGTCAAAACACGATAACTCTTTTCTGACATTCCATACATCTCCATGTCGACTATCTCACTGCGCTGATGCCACATAACTGATTGGCACGTAAACACCACTTCACTACCATGACTTACGTCAATGGTGGAGGGTAACTTTACCGTCTGGAACCAGTGACACCCCACGTGCAGCGCTGCAAAGTGGTCACCGTGATTGCTTAAGAGGGGTGCCTAATGCTTTGTCCTGTGAGTTTGCGACGTCACCCGACGATATCGTTAGAAGAAGGAGGTGTGCTATAGTTTTTCTTATGGGCTAACCTCCGAGGGGCAGAGGTTTTTATTTCAGTACGAAAATATTCAGTACGACAGATTTCCTATCTCAAGTGCAAAACTGCAGAAGTTAATCTCCCAGTACATTGAGCCCTTCAGTATTTCCAGTTAAAGATAATTTAAGATACCAGTAAAAATTATGAAAAATATGTTACGCATCTGTAATTCTAGTCTAGAATGATATGGGGTGTTTACCAAGACAAAAATATTTCCAGTAGTTAAAGAGAAATAAAAGCTAACGATACAGGAAATTTTCTAGAGAAAATCATGTTGACCGAAGGAAATATATGATCATTCTCAAAGTTTGTAGATGCATAAGACACATATTTTACCATAAAAGAGTAAAAATTATTCCGAGATAAAAATTAAAATGGCGAAATACGTGAGCAACTGTTTAACCCACGTAACGGAAAATGGCGTTTTGTTGGACCTTGCTGAAACTTTTAATGAGAAAGTTGTTAAGAAAACTATAAAATTTATTTTGGTGTCATCTGCACAGTTTACACTCTAAGAAAGAAAAAAGACAACGCACCAAGAAGGAAGTATCCGAATGACACGGAAATCGGTAGACTTGATGTTCTTGTACAGACAAACAAATTATTACAAATTCAGAAAAAATAGTTGATTTATTCGGAAGAAAAGCCTCACAAACTCAGCTAATCAGTAACTTGTTGGTCCACCTTTGGTTCTTAAGCAAGCTGTTACTGGGCTTGGCACTGATTGATAGTGTTGTTGGATGTCCTGAAGGACATAGTGTCGAATTCTGTCCAATCGGCGCCTTAGATAGTCAAATTCACGAGCCGGTTTCAGGACCCTGCCCATAATGCTCCAAAATTTATCATTTGCGGAGAGATCCGGTAACCATGCTGGTCAAGGTAGCGTTTGGCAAGCGTGAAGGCAAGCAGTGCAAGCAGTGGAAACTCTCACCATGCGCGAGCAGACATTATCATGCTGAAATGTAAACCCAGGCTCTTGCCGTGAAGGGCAACTAAACGGGATGGAGAGTATAGTCGACGTACTAATGTGCTGTAAAGGCGCTGCACATGCAACAAAAGGGGTACTGCTATGAAATGGAATGTCCTGAAGACAATTCCACTCCATTCAACGTGGTTCCAGCCTCGTTTCTGTGAGACGGCTATTAATGGTCACTGTAGTCACTGAAGCACTAGGTGCCCTTCGGGTCGATGATAATGATGAATCAGGTGATCTAAGTACCTCTCTGCCGACACCTCGGTCCTCACGTGCTGTCGTCTCTCTATGTTGCCGTTTTCTTCTTGACGCTGTGTTCGGCTACGGTTCACCCATTTCTGCGAACATCGTGGAACAGTGGGATCGCCTTTGTTCAAATGTCGAGCCATTCGCCAATTACTCAATCCGGCTTTTCGGAGCCCAACTGCACGTCTTCTGTCAAATATTGACATCTGCGCGTTTTATTCATGCACCTGTCTGCGAGGCATGATTACTATCCAACTGAGTACATGGAATGAAATTCGCAAAGCCTTTATGCCCTGGTATCGACATGTCCCCTATTTATTATGTTTCCAGCCGAGAGGCCAAATTGCGATTCAGCGTCACCCACTCATTCATCGAACGTCAAAGTTTGCAGTTGTGAGTTTTCAGTCGATACATGTACCACTATCTATTTCTGACCATTTTTCACAGCTCCTTCGTTGTCCGCCTTCAGGATTTTTGTATCGTCGGCTCGCCTTAATAGGACTGAGGATACTGTCTATCTCTCGATATTTTTTGATTTACACGTTGTAGACCCTTAACCATTGCCCACATCACACTAAACGCTGATATAAACCATATAAATGTAAATGTAGTTACTTTTCGGTCACAATTTCATTTTGTTAGAATAGTTTTATGAAACCCAGGTTTTATTGAAGAATACTACAAGACTATTGTTCTCAGTAAGCAGTAAGTGCATTGTACACAACAACTTCGCTTTTGCTCCTGGAACGTCTCTGCATTCCATTCAGAAGCTTCATCCATAATTACATTTTCTGAAACGAAAACCAACTGATAGGAGAAGACGAAGAATGGAGGTCTTTGAGCCACAATAACTAATTTTTTTTTCTTTTCACGGAGATAACACCGTATTTTTCTAGGCTTTGGATACTCTACACAAGTAGAGATCTATGCACTAACTTTTTGTTGAAAATCTTCGAATTCCGTAGTTTTCCGTTTTCCTTTACGACCATTTCTTGGAGAATCGAAACAAGTGCTTGCATGGGTATATTCTACTGATTTTTTGCACTATTAATCCGGAATGGAGTCGATATGGAAATACAACGTTTTGCTGTTAGTTTATAAATTTGCGCCAAATTTGTGTTATTCCTGGCTTCTTCACTGTTTCCCAATCAGTAAACGATCTTCCGTACTTTCATTACGACAGTTTTTGTTTTCGAATGTCTTTTGCCCTATATGCACACTGACTATATGAGGCCCTTGCTCCTCCATTAAGCTGATTACAAAACAGAAGTCAATGCACCTCTCAACGCTTGACTTAAATCGCACTTAAACATATGATAGTAGACGGGAACATTGAAAATACACCTACCACCGACGTCCAACTCTGCTCTACCATGTAAGTGGCAACAAATACGTGAAGCAGACAAATCACAGTGCTTCCTGTCTGACTACGTCAAGCAGCGGGTATGGCCTTTAGGTACCTATTTTGGCTGTAACGACAGTTTAATCACTTGTGTTCAGGGAATCGGCTTATTGAATCTGCTATTTAAAAGCTATAATTTTTTTAATCCTAATGTAACAGATGTGGTAGTATTAAGCATTATTTAAATATTTTAGTAGTGACTGGACCATGTGTTTCTAAACCAGATGGATCTAGTTACGTGCTGAAAATACTACGTCACTTTCTTTTACAGAAATCCCCTTTGTTCAATATATATGACAACAACAACGGTGGAATGTATTCGTTTAATGCTGATTTCCTCCATACAGTAAATTCTACTCACATCAGGAAACAAACTATCAGTGTAATTAAGACTTAGCTTTAAATGATTCAGGAACAGAAAATAACCCTTGAAAAGTTTCATAGGTTCTTCAGAAACTGAATGCGGTTTCCATGGTGGCCAACATTAATAAGAATGCCACAGCGCGAAATTGAAGTTTTGTTTACAAAGTAACAAATTCTGAGGGAGTTCACGTATTTCTCTTAAATCGAAGCTTTAAGAGTTTCCATTTGGCAAATGTTCTTAAGGCCAGTTTAAGCAGTAGGGTTCGTCACATTTTTTACTAATTATTTGCCTCAAAGTTCTTCCTACACACAAGTATTAGTTAGAATTGGGAGAAATGTTGTTGCTGTGACTATTCATTATATGCCCATTCAATCGTTTGTATGTATGAGTCGTTTGTAGCTACATTTTTTTTAATGTACGCCATATACACACATCAAAAAAAGTTTCATCCCAGTTCCCAGAACTCCTGAAGATAATGTTGACTGTGGATATTGTATCACAGACACAGACCTTTTGACTGTTCAGGGATGTTACTAAACCCACCCAAAGATGTAAAAAAAACATGCATGAGCAGCGCCTATTAGACGGAGAGGGTCCGACAGCCGATCACTCCCGGTCATTCATCCAGGAAGCAGGTACACGGCTCGCGTATGTAGTTCAACCATGCCTAGATGGTTAATACCGCGGGCCGATCGTGTGCGCATTGTTACTTTGTGCCAGGAAGGGGTCTCAACGAGGGAAGTGTCAAGACGTCTCGGTGTGAACCAAAGCGTGTTGTTCGGACATGGAGGAGATACAGAGAGACAGGAACTGTCCATAACATGCCTCGCTCAGGCCGCCCATGTTCCACTGCAGTGGATGAGCGCTACCTACGGAGGAACGGTGACAGCAAAGCCACCATGTTGAATAATACTTTTCGTGCAGCCACAGGACGTCGTGTTTACGACTCAAGCTCTGTGCAGCAGGCTGCATGATGCACAGCTTCACTCCCGACGTCTATGGGAAGGCCCGTCTTTGCAACCACGACACCATACAGAGCGGTACAGATGGGCCCAACAACATGCCGAATGGACCGCTCAGGATTTGCATCATGTTTTCTTCAACAGTGAGTGTCGCATACGCCTTCAACCAGACAATCGTAGGACATGTGTTTGGAGGCAACCTGGTCAGGCTGACGCCTTAGACCCACTGTCCAGTGAGTGCAGAAAGATGGAGGTTCCCTGATTGTTTTGGGGAGGCATTATGAGGGACCGACGTACACCGCTGGTGCTCATAGAAGGCGTCATAACGGCTGTACGATACATAAACGTCATCCTCCGACCGATAGTGCAACCATATCGGCAGCATAATGGTGAGCCATTCGTCTTCATGGACGACGCACCCGCCGTGCACACCTTGTGAATGACTTCACTCAGGATAACGACATCGCTCGACTAGAGTGGCCAGCATGTTCTCGAGACATGAACCCCATCAAAAGGGCTGTTTATGGACGACGTCACCCACCAACCACTCTGAGGGATCTACGCCGAATCTCCGTTGAGGAGTGGGACAATCTTGACCAACAGTGACTCGATGAACTTGTGGATGGTATGTCACGACGAGTACAGGCATGTATCAATGCAAGAGGACGTGCTACCAGGTATTAGAGGTGCCCGTGTGTAGAGCAATCGGGATCACCACCTCTGAAGGTCTCGCTGTATGATGGTACAACATGCAATGTGTGGGTTTCATGAGCAATAAAGTCCACCCCCAGTCAGTGAGTGGTCAGCGCGACCAAATGTCAATCCTAAGGGCCCGGGTTCGATTCCCAGCTGGGTAGGAGATTTTCTCCACGCGTTGTTCTAATCATCATCATTTCGTACCCATCTACTCGCAAGTCACCGACGTGGCGTCAAATCGAAGGACTTGCACCTGGTGAACGGTCTACCCGACTGGAGGCCCTAGTCACACGACACTTATTTTATGAGCGATAAAATGGGCAGAAATGATGTTTACGTTTCTGTCTAATCTAATTTCCTGTACAGATTCCGGAACTCTTGGAACTGAGGTGATGGAAAACAATTTTTGATGTGTGCATTTTTTGACGTGCTTTCGGTATTTACTTTTCCTCCTTATTAACTCACGCAGAATACTTTTAGTTTATAGAAAACATGTTTTCTAACGCCAATAACAATCTATGTGTCTCTTGTTAGTTAAGTTTTGCTAACCATTCCAAATCAAATTCATCTGTCCCCTCGGTTTTCACATTAATCTATCAGCAACAAAAATGTCATCTTTTCTCGCAGTTTATTAGACAGTTTCGTATACCTGATATAAAGGAGCACCATAACATTCTAGAGAAAAATTCAACATAGTAATAACAATAATTTTTTTCTTGCATGACAAGACAATTTCAAAAATACTCATAATGATACAGTGTAAATTATTGATGGAATTTACAGAGTGTAGTGAGGTGCTACCATTTACGTCACATTTGTGTGTTAGTATGCCACGTTAACGAGCACAAATATAAAAAGTTTTCTTACCTGTTTACTGTTGGCCAGTGTGAGACAGCTTGTAACGGCACAAAGAAGATCTCCGTGCAATTTAATGGGACAGCACAAAGCACTGCAGTAGGCATGCTCTAGTCAGTTAGCCGGATTGAGCGAGTGACTGTTCAGCCACTTTGGCATGGCAGGTGGCCAGTGTGCTACTCTACAAGATCGCACGAGAACACACTGACTTTTCCGCAGTCCATTTCACCAGAGTGTGAAGAATCTATTCAGCAATTCGCCTCTTGGAACTTCACACATCAGGTTCATGGTGGATTGCGTATCATTTAATTAATGCCCATAGTTGTGAGATTTTGCGGTTGTGTAACACGATGTACGAAAGTTGAATAAACTGCAGTGAAAAATCGAAGTCGCTATGCCTTTACGTTATAGAGGCCATTCATTGCTGCCTATGAAACAGGGCTAGCAAGTCTAACTTTTCTTTAAGGTTCGGAGGATATGTAATTTTAATCTCTAGAAAGTTGATAACAGACAGCCGGTTCACTTCTGCCCATGCACACCAATAAACATTGGGAATTAAATACTCGTAACATCCATTGTGTCTACGAAATTGATCGAGACATCGAAACTAGTTGTTATCACACCACAGCAAAAGAAAATACGATACTTTTTTTCCATATGGTTAGCATGTAAAAGTTCATTAGTTTCAATGATATACTCCTAAGTGCAGATTTTTCTGGTGGTACAATCCAATTTTTAAGTGTCATCTGTTGTTGGAGAAAAGAAAATTGCTGTATCTTTGCCATAGCACTTGAGAAGAAATTACACGTTTATTTTTATACTGGGAATGTGGTTATCCAACAGGTATTGACTTGATGTGCCCTGAGCTCCTCATTCAAACAACTACTGATTCAGAATTCTGCTGCAACTGAAACAATAAGTTATTAGGATGACATTGTGTTTCTCTACTGTATACTAGAAAAAGAGGCAAGTTTAAGCCGAGCAACAAGATAAATATAAGGTTTTCCCCAAAATTCGCCACTGATGATGCTTCTCTGAAGAAGAAAACGGGTACTAAGAATGGGGCAAATACAACACTTCCTCTGTCGCAATTTTGGGCAGAATCCTGTAACCCAAGGTTTTTTAATGATGAACAATTGGGACTGCATCTACTCATCAAGAAGAAAGTATATTATATCTTTGACATATCAAGAGATATTTGAGGTGAAACAGTTCAAAAATTTACTCTGAATGGAGACAGAAAAAAATTTATGGAATACTCTGTACTGTGAATTGTTTTCATAATGCTTAGATCACTGATGCATGGAAATAAAATTCTTTGGCAAGTTTTAAAGTTAACCTGCTACACATAAGCCTTTATATCAAGAATAGAGATAAATATAGATCTCCTCCCTAGTTTAAAGTAAAATTCAATATGTTGGCTACATTTTACACCTTATATTTTTCATTGAAATCTATTCGAATTTCGTGCAGAATGCTACTTACATGCAAAATGCCACTTCAACTATGACTATCAACGATGTGATGCATAATTCAACGGAAATCTAATGAATGAAGCTACAAGATATGCAAGAATCTTACTAAACAATTTCTTTAAAAACATGCGAATGTTCTACTTGTAGTGGCATTCTGCACGCTGGTTAGCGGGCTAACCTATGCTCTCTGTGTGCACTCGTAGGAGCACTTAATTGTACTGAACTCCATAACTATTCAGCACGCATACTACCAGCTCTCTTTGTGTTCCGACACGTGTTTTCAGATATTTTTGTTGTCTCTCAATGCGTGAAACTTGAAATAGTAACCAATGTGACACTGATATCTAAAGCCGTCCATGTATTATCCTACACGACAGTGATCGCCAATCCGTCGGTCGTGAAGTACTGGTATCTCACAAGGACATTTTCGATAGCTTGCGGTAACACTCAACGACAACAAATGCTTGTTGCTCCGGCGCGACTACCGTTGTCAGTCAAGAATACTGTTTTGACAGCCTCATAGTGGACTGTAAACTGTTAAGGTAACGCACATTATGATTTCCGTGTGTATATCAGATATTTGCTGAGGTGTTCGCCTCGACAGTTCAGCGCGCCAGAATGCCATGCGAGGGGCATGTGTTCAATTCTCGGCTGGGCCTGAAATTTTCTCCTCTCGGGGACTGGGTGTTGTCATCATCGTCATATCATCCTCATCGACACGCGTGTCACCGAAGTGCACCAGACGACCGGTCCACCCGTCGGTAGCCTCTAGGCACACGACATTACGAGTACATTTCATTTGCTGAGGTGGATAATTTGACTTACACTTTGATAACAAACTATCTTTGTTCTAATGACTGGGTGTCCAAGCAAACACCAAAAGACTTACCACTTTAATTCGGAATAATGGGAAACCTACTTCTTCTTTACCCAGGTAAAGGACAAACCTGTGTTTATTGTGCTATGGAAGTGTATCGGAAAGGGAACATCGAACGTCACTTGAGAACCGTTCACTCAGTGACTGAAAAGGATATCCCTCTGGATTCTGCACTAAGGAAACGAAATTAAGGAATCTAATATCCAAACTTAGTGCTCAGAGCAACAACTGAGGGCTTATCTCGAGTTCCAAAAACTATTGCACAGAATAAGGAACAGTAAATTGACGGCGAATCAATCAAAACTGTGTTTTCAGTTGTTGCAGATTCTTGATTTGACAGTTTTAAAAATAAAACTGAGATAATGTCTGCTACAAAGTCTGTATCGCTTTATGTAAATACAGTAATGAGGGAGATTGGGATTATGAGTTCTGACGCTACGTCACAACGTATAACTGATCGTTGCAACTATTTATCCTTCGCCAATAGTTGCAAGAATTGCTTTTAATAAGGGAGGAGATAGGAAATATTATACCACTAATAGGACGCTCAACAGGATAGTTATCAGCTCCGAAAATATTCCTGTAAAGAAGTTGATGAACTTACCAACTGAAGGGGTTACGTCGATGGTAGGCGGAGAGAAGGGTTTCATAATCTTTTGTCACAAATTATTCCTTAGTGTTGTGTAATCCACTTATTGTCACTGTTTGGAAAGTTTTTAAGTTTGAAAAATGTGGTGAAAACAGTCATAAGTTGAGTCACACGTTTGTTCAGAACACCAAATGATGAACTACATTACTGGTACGGTTATCTACTTTTTCATATGGAAGTTCGTTGGTTTAGTAGAGGCAGCGTTTTAGAGCGTTTTAAAGACTTACTTCCTGCCTCAGTACAATTTTTGAAAGAACAAGGCGAATCCTTGTGTGAGCTAGAAGATCCACTTTTGGCTACCGGATTTCCTTCGTATCACACGATGTCCATATGTCGTCACAGTGGTGACTGCAAGTTCGGAATATACCCCCTTGACACGTGTCCACGGCACCTAATTATTTTATGGGCCCTATGATCCGTGAGCCAATGAGTGGAAGTACTAATTGCGTTTATATTAGAACCTGAAGATAACGCAAATACAGCGTTGAAACTAGTAATCTGGCGAATAATTACTTCCACCTCCATTACCCATACTGTTGGCTGCTGTCACACATCCACAAGAATAATGGACTTTCATCAGTTGAAAAGCTAAATATCCCAAAAGCGCTGCTTCAAGATAATTTCAGCACAATTTGTTAAAGCAACATTTATACAGATTGATGCTGAAGAATTGGGCTCTTTTGTCATGGAGAATTTTGTTTTCCTGGTTATTGATGATAAAAACCCGTGCCATCTCTCTCATCAAAGTTAACACGCTTGATAAAAACATGTCCTTACATTTGCAATTTATGCTAAACGCACTTCATTTCCTGTATACGTAAAATTCAACTGCCATTTGTTTTTCTTACGCACAGCTTACGTAAAATTCATTTCATTTTTACTAGAAATTCAGAAGCAAGAATTTTTAAGGTTATTATTTTGTCCTAGCTTTTTCGATGCCTCACACCTGAATTTTTTTTACACAGAAAGGTGCGGCATCTTATTAGCTTTGTAAGTATGGCGATCACTGCCATTTGAGAACGCCCTGCTTAGCAGCGAGTTTCGATTTAATAAGATTAAGTACCTATATACTAGCAACACAATCTTGAAAAATGGCGCTGATGACCATGCTGTTTAGCACTAAACAATCCTAAATCCATCCATCCATTGATCTTCCCTCCATATTCATATTCATCAACATGATGTAGAAACTGATTGATACACTGTACTTACGAACAAATGAAAATGAGTGAAAACTCTAAGGTTCAAACAAACAGCTCTACCTACAATATTCGACTATCGTCAATACAGGAATATACTGCAGCTTATTACCCATAGCTTGCTGACAAATGACTGATAACTCTTTCGAGGGAAACACCATAGAAAATTTCGGTTAAAAATAAATTGATAAGCACTCTGAGCAATGCTTTCATTCCTGAGAACTGTTTCCTGTGGAAGATAGTCTTGTAGACAAGAAGTAACAATATTGTAAGGAGCGAGTGTGAATGCGCTGCAAGTTCCTTGAGGATCAACAGCTAGGGCCGTTTCTACACCTCTAGCCGAGCGTAACAGAAACGATATAGTTAGCTTTAAACTACTACAAATGCTAGTTTGTCGACTTATTGTACTGCGAAAATGTAACTCGTTAATTCATAACCGACTTTATCTTAACAATGACAGTATCCACTACGTCATTTCATACCAGAAATACTGAAAATGAGAGTTCCTAAGGATCGTCACGAGGAACATTTCAGAAACAGTGCGAAAGCTCTTATAAAGACAAGTACACTCTTCCAGCAACGCTGAACGGTGCTACGTGAATTTGACGTTCTTCACTCACCTGCTGAGAGCACAAAGGTGAACGTTAATGTAAGTTGGCTGCGGGGGCTGTGAACGTATTTCCAGGGGCACGCGCAAAGGTGGAGGCGGACTGCCTCACGACTAACTTCCCCGCCCCCACCCCTCGGCCACCTCCTCTACCACAGCTGTCCCTCTTTGTGGGCGGACGGCAATTTCGGCGACCGCTTGTTGCGCCAGAGGTTTCTGTCCGACGGGAACGAAAATTGCCATTCCAGGCAGCAACGGCAACGATGGAATAGCGCAGGCAAAAAGGGAATCTGAGTGTAACTGTTCGCTCTTTACGGTCGCACCATAAAATCTTGTTTTTTCTTGCATTCAGCGCACGGTTTATTGACTCTTTGTCTTTGATTGCGTGGTTTAGTTCCGTTACAGACTTTTCGTTGATGTGGTACTTCTTTCTACGGCCTAATGGAATTCGTAATGCCTAACATCTCCCACAGTAAAGTAGAAAGGTTGTGATTGAGTAATTATCGTAGGACAGTTAACTGTAATGGGCAAATTGAAACAAAGTAGAATGAGGTCTATGGTCTCATAAAAAATATAAAAGTAAATAGTTCTGAATCCAGACGACGGCCACGGTAGTGAACGCATGAGCTAGGAGGCAATGAGACAACATAAAGTGAAATGCAGACAATTGTAGTCGGACTCACGAAGATGATAACAAGCCAACAGCGGATGGAGGAGAGAATGTACCGTATGGTAGCAACGTGGCGAAATAGGGAAGCGTTCTACGACGGAGTAAGACGCGCAGTTAATTGATGGGTTGAAAATATGGCGGAGGACACCCTCTTCATTTTCGAAATAATACCCGGCATCTGTTATACTATGGAATAAGCACTTACTTAAAGTGTGGAAACGCAGCTGAAGTAACATTACTCTATAAGAATGGAGGTCGTAGAAACTGCTAAAGCTACCGAGACAGATCTTAAGAAAGTAATATGATATATACATTGTTTTTACAGATTGTGAGAAAGCTTTCGACCAGAACAGCCGACATACATAATTGAGGAATTTAGAAAGACGAATTTACAGCAAGCACCATCTACAACTTATTCAAAGCTTATATCAAGAACCAGTAATCGTGATAAATGTGGTCACAGAGAACGCTGAAACCTGTAACCTCCCCCTCACTTATCGACCTTAATGACAGTGAAAAATTAAACCGCGTGTACCTAATGGAAATTTGGGAAAAGCAATCGTCACCGAAGTTAATCTGTCGGTAAAGAGGGAGGAAAGGGTTACATCTAGATGAAAGGAAAAATGCTAATGAAACTGGTGGAAATTAATTTTGAAATAGGGGTAAAGTTAATAAAGAAAGTAAATGTGCGGACATTACGTTAACAATTAATTAGCGGTAATTAGGTATTTGAGATTTGGGGGAAATTACGGTCGCCAGTCCTAAGGACAATTACTATAGTAACTGAAAAAGAAAGGTTATTACACATATAATTAGCACTAGAAGTGTGGCAACTGAAGGTTGACACGTGTAGTGTGAAAACTGAAAGTTTTTCTGAAGTAATAAATTTCGCTACACTCTGACTTAATTTAGCAAAAGAATTAATAAAACCACAAATTGAAAGTTAATTTAGTGACTGAATTTAATAGTGAACTTTGTTTCTGAAGCCTACGAAATTCAATAAAATAAGGTTGGTCTTGGGCTACCTCAACAGTCATTTCAAAAGCTATTTGAATCTACGCAATTTAGAAATAAGAGATTTAACTTTGAACTTGAATTAAATGATTCTGAACAATTAAAAATAGTAAAATTTAGTATGTACCAAGCTGAGCTGCAATCACAGGTAAGCAAAATTATGGTAACAAAACTCGCACTCTTAATTTGTGCTTGTGTAATCTAAATATTGTAGCCAGCTATGAATACTTTAACTGAACTTTGAAATTAAAGCAGTGAAATCGAATGGTATAATTTTAATGCTGGCGTTTGAATTTCAACGACACTCGGGTTCATTTCGGAAAAGGAAGGGACCCTGCTTGGTAATGCAATTTGGACAATGAGCAACAAAGGTTCATGCTACGTTGCTGTAATTTTGTGATTTGAACAGTTTTAAAAGCTGAGGTCTGCCATACAGTTCTAAAACTTTACGTGCTTCAAGTCTTCCTTGTTGGTTGATTGAAGGTTTGAAGCCGTCGATCGAGGAGGCGGCGACAGTCACTCATTGTCGGCCGTCGCTGTTGCATAAACTGGATGTTGGCGCGCCTTCTTCTCGACACGGTCACCAGACGGAACGGGCTCTTGATGTGCGCCAGATAATGCTTCCCGTCCGCGACACCATGTCAGAAACTATCCTCGCAAGTCGAGCGCAATTACAAGCTGCCAAACCCCGAAAGCGCGGCAACTCGCGGGAGGGTCACACAACACACCTGCTCCACTCGCTACTCCAGCCACACTCCCTCTCTGCTCAGCCCGCGCTCCACGCGACGGAGTTAACCCTCCCAAAGATCCTACACACTTTGATTCTTCACACGACCTATCGATGTAATCGTTCGATAGCATAGTTTTCCCTAGGCAAGACCCAGCGTAAAAATACAAATAATGTTTACAAAACAACCAATTACACATCAACATAAATGCATAAATATATATATATATATATATACAAACAGTAAAACAATTACAATATATAAAGAGACAGAAATGTCATATCTTGAGGTAACAAAACAAGAAAAAAATTATAGTACAATAGATGAAAATAGGAGGATATGCATTTCCGGCGTTACAAACCGTAACAATTAATAGGCAAGTCAGACAAAGGCCCAGCTTATCGCCCACACTTTCTTTTAAGATCTACTGTGTGAGTAATGAAACCTAACTACTTTCTTTGGAAATCAGGACTTTAATAAAGATGGCAAGGTAATGTTAATCGGAACACAGGGAGAAGTTGTGATCTAGTTGGCTCTGAGCACTATGGGACTCAACTGCTGAGGTCATTAGTCCCCTAGAACTTAGAACTAGTTAAACCTAACTAACCTAAGGACATGACAAACATCCATGCCCGAGGCAGGATTCGCACCTGCGACCGTAGCGGTCTTGCGGTTCCAGACTGCAGCGCCTTTAACCGCACGGCCACTTCGGCCGGCAGTTGTGATCTACATGACAATAGATGTATTCTTCTTTAACACCACAAGACAAAAGAAATGACTACAAAAATGTCACGCAAACATTTTCATTATACAAAAGCTTTCATTAATATGGGTTCTATGGTGGACAAAGTGATCAGCCGTGGATCAACACACGACACTAACCATAACACTAATCGCTGTATCTGACTTCAAACTCGTGAATCAGGAGTACGGCACAAAAAATTACCCCACAATCTAGCATCTATACTCTACTATTAAAAAAATGAAAAATATGGAATGAGATTTTCATTCTGCGGCGGAGTGTGCGCTGATATGAAACTTCCTGGCAGATTAAAACTGTCTGCCGAACCGAGACTTGAACTCGGGACCTTTGCCTTTCGCGGGCAAGTGCTCTACCAACTGAGCTACCCAAGAACGACTCACGCCCGCTCGTCACAGCTTCACTTCAGCCAGTACCTCGTCTCCTACATTCCAAACTTTACAGAAGCTCTCCTGCGAAACTTGCAGAACTAGCTCTTTTCCTCCACCTCAGATAACTACATGCATCTACCTACTATTGAATTCAGCATTACAACATTCTCTAATAGTCTCATTGTCCATAGAGCATGTAATTATCATTTCGACTGTGTAAATAAAATAAAGGCTAGTCGAAAAGACCTGCCCTCTTTCACAACCCTCAACTCGCAATAAATTTTTGCACAATACTTGTTACACTTAAAAGAGGATACTGGCGTATGTACAAGCAAAAATTTGAGTTTTAAACGATAGATTTCATATCAGTCAACCGTCAATCATGAAGTGAGATGAATCATCAATCAACACACAAACATTCTCAGGGATCCCAACTGATATCGATATATGTGTCTTACTGCTGCCCACAGGGCATTCAGCTGATAAAAAAAACCTAAATCATCTACTGAGAAAATAAATCAACAAAAAAATTTTACAAATATTAAAAAGTTTCTAAACGTCCACAAAAATATGGTCTCTCTGATCACGAGTCCCAGAAACACGTCTTTTTTATTCCAGCATTCTACTATCTCCTCTCATCAACACTCTTTCATTTGTGAGAAATGCAGGAACTGGTGAGAGAAATGATCTGTGACATATGTACGTAATACCAAGACGTTGAAATTTGTAACTGCCTTTGGTAAATCATGGTGTACTTGCAAAAAGAATTATACTAATAAATATGAATGTAATTGGAAATGTGCCATATCTCTAATGCGACATATGACAATATCGTGTTTAAGTTGATAACTGGGTAAGAATTTACTGTGAATTACGGTCCACAAACAAAAGCTGAACATGAAACTTGTCAGTACATATAAACAAAATACGTGTTACATATGTCACTGCACTCCATATAACAAGAATGGATATTTATTATCTCCGTAACGACTAAGAGAATAAATGGCATGTAGAATAAATGCACATATTAAACGCGCTTGAAAACAACAACGAATGCATGCTGCCTTTGGAGACGTAGTAAAGGAAATGAATTCACAGAGAATATGTATCAGGTGTGGTCATCAAGTGCCAGGCTAAGAACAGTGTAGAATGTTAAAACATAGAAATAAGAATAAGAATTTCAGAAAATATACAGATTTATATTTATGAATGTTCGCAAATTTGGTCAAAAAATTTAATGGCGTACGTGCGAGGTGAGAAACTGAAATCTCACAGGTTTGTAATCGTGAGAATGAAGGTGTCAGACGGCCATAATGATCGTTTACTACACTGCACATGCACTATAACTTCAAGCTGACTGGTGAATAGTGGCTGTAGTTGATGGGTAGGTTTATAGTTGAAGGCAATGGAAAGGACCACTGGGAGGTATTGTCCTCTGGGTGTGGGACAGTTGTGGCAGTACCGGACATCTTCTTCTCCTGTCAAAAGCAGCACGGGACGGAATGGCGGACTCTAGTGGACGTATTGGCAGCACTGGGTGTTTGGATGGCAGTGCAAACAATTTTAATGGTTGGACTAAATTTTTCTGTCTTACGATCCACCTATTATGAACCCCCTCTAGTTGCCCTTCTTGACTATGAGTGGCTGAAAAGATATACAGTGACCTAGACATGGCTCTATGAGGAGGAAGATACATTCAGGTAGAAGGAAGGAGTGGCACAACAGGCGTGTTGTCGTTATCCAA
The DNA here is from genome assembly GCF_023864275.1 of Schistocerca cancellata. Classification (NCBI taxonomy): domain Eukaryota; kingdom Metazoa; phylum Arthropoda; class Insecta; order Orthoptera; family Acrididae; genus Schistocerca; species Schistocerca cancellata. Next base: position 416,087,311 of record NC_064628.1, read on the forward strand.
AATGCCAGTATACAGAAGTTGGTCCTGATCGTTTCTGAGTACATTGCTAATAGGAGCTGGCCGTTCTCACAAGGAGAAAGACATATGTATATACATGTTACAAGTGATCTCATGGCACAATGCTACATTTAGCTACAGCCTGGCCGAAGGTGATGAATCACATGAATTCAGTTTTCAAGACTGAATTTGTGTGGATTGTTGGATCTGATTACCGAGAGAATTGCTGTAGTAGGTCTTGACAGATGGTCTGCCAATGAGGTGTTAAGCTATCCAGGAATTCTCCAGGCGTGGTTGAGCACCGGTAAAGTACTTTGGCGCTGCACTGTCCTCGGGCGCCATGCTGTCTGCTACCTCTCGAGTATATCAATAACATACCTGTTGCTTTCGCCTGGTAGTCGTTTCCTCTGCACATCAAACGTGTCGTGAGGGCAGCAGACTCTCCAGGAGAACGTGGGAAAACTGTTTTTATCAACATCGAGATCTTTTCATCCCTGTCCTGAACTGTTTACCATTGAGTTACAAGTTTCCTCCACAGCGTTTTGGGGCGCCAGCCTTGCCGAAAGGCAGCGTGCCTGTTGCAGCAGAAAGCGTTTTCAGTAGGACATTATTTTACTACGCCAGGTCACGAGCGCTCACAGTGGCACGTCTATATCCATCCGTACAGACTGCTTTGGCCTCTGGTGAACCATGCAAGGTCAGTTACATCCTAAGCCTTTAGTCAGCGATACCAGCATTTCGGTCTGGTCGCATCAGCAGTTCATTCCGAGCGCTACAAATTGATAGTACCAGCAGTTTCATCTCAGTACTCCACGCCGGCTGTATGGGTCCAGTTTCGTCCTCGTCTTCACCAGCAGTACGCCAATCATCACACGCCAGTAGCACTGGCCCACTATCGTCCCAAGTTGTCCTCGATGGTGAGTGTTCATCGGAGGTGAGGGTATCATCTAGAGTACCCCAGGGAAGTGTGGTAGGTCTGCTGTTGTTTTCAATATACATAAATGATCTTTTGGATAGGGTGAATATCAATGTGCGGCTGTTTGCTGATGATGCTGTGGTGTACGAGAAGGTGTCGTCGTTGAGTGACTGTAGAAGGATACGACTTGGGCAGGATTTGTGACTGGTGTAAAGAATGGCAGCTAACTCTAAATATAGATAACTGAAAATTAATGCAGATGAATAGGAAAAATAATCCCGTAATGTTTGAATACTCCATTAGTAGTGTAGCGCTTGACACAGTCACGTAGATTAAGTATTTGGGCGTAACATTGCAGAGCGACATGAAGTGGGACAAGCACGTAATGGCAGTTGTGGGGAAGGCGGATAGTCGTCTTCGGTTCATTGGTAGAATTTTAGGAAGATGTGGTTCATCTGTAAAGGAGACAGCTTGTAAAACACTATTACGACCTATTCTTGAGTACTGCTCGAGCGTTTGGGATCCCTATCAGGTCAGATTGAGGGAGGACATAGAAGCAATTCAGAGGCGGGCTGCTAGATTTGTTACTGGTAGGTTTGATCATCACGCGAGTGTTACGGAAATGCTTCAGGAAATCGGGTGGGAGTCTCTAGACGAAAGGAGGCGTTCTTTTCGTGAATCGCTACTGAGGAAATTTAGAGAACCAGCATTTGAGGTTGACTGCAGTACAATTTTACTGCCACCAACATTTTTCCCTCGTTCTGTTTGGGAGTGGAACAGGGAGGATGCTAGTTGTGGTACGGGGTACCCTTCGCCAAGCACCGTATGGTGGATTGCGGAGTATGTATGTAGATGTTGATGTAGAAGCCTTCACGCTGCTTCCTATCACGACTCCAGAGTTTGTCTTGCAGGCACATCACAGACAACATCATAGGGGGAACATTTATGTTGTATTTATTGTTATCGATATTCATCCAAGGACTTTGTAAATGAGTTTTGGATTCGTTAATGAACAAATATTCTTTTAAAATGTCTTCGATCAGATCTCAGTACGAGGTTACTTTATAGCCCATCGTCCTGGGACGCCAGCTGCAACTTTCGATCTCCCTTACTTCGTCCACCCAGTTAGGCGAGGCCACGTGCCTCGGAATCCCGGCTCTCTCAAGTGCCAGTCAGGATGCCAGTCAGGTGTGCACACCGCTGGGTCTTGTGCAGACTCCGATACCCAGTTTCTCAGACGCCTCCACAGACGCACCTCGCTGACACTGCGCATCGCGTCTATGCCCCATGACGCCCCAAGTCCAAATCTACGCACATCCCATACATGCCATCAGTAATCAACCAATGGCAATCCATTTATAACCACAATTTCAGAATGTAAGCAACACATTGATCATTTGAATTCAAAAATTGACTTGCGTGACATTAGTAACAAAATGAAGCTTACACTAGCTTATCTACTACCTGAAGTACATGCACGATGTGTCACAACTATGAAATTAGGGTATGGTGTGCAGTGTGTGTTTTGCTGACTATGGTACAGCATGACCTTATAGAACTACCACGAGTCCCGAGTTGCATCATTTATGACCAATGACCTTACTATTATGTTTGACTATTGTCTTCACTACTGAGCGACATTAATTTTATCCTAACATACAAATATCCACTGATCTGAAACCACAATTACGAAACTACAGCGTATCTGCACAGATACACTACCATAATTTGACAGTCTAAATCTGGCGTTCCTAGTGGCGACGTGCACGGTCGGATGCCAGTGGCGCAAGCTGTTGACATACAAATGAGAAAGAACGACAAGTAACTTTCATACTCTAGTGACCAGCTGGGCTGACTATGTAACGCGTGGTACTACTCACACAAAAGTGTTGTTATTTACTAAACTTAGGCCAATTTAAGTGGTTTCAATCTCTCACCACTAAATACACTACTGGCAATTAAAATTGCTACACCACGAAGGTGAAGTGCTACAGAAGCGAAATTTAACCGACAGGAAGAAGATGCTGTGATATGCAAATGATTAGCTTCTCAGAGCACTCACACAAGGTTGTCGCCGATGGCGACACCTACAACGTGCTGACGTGACGAAAGTTTCCAACCGATTTCTCATACACAAACAGCAGCTGAACAGCGTTACCTGGTGAAACGTTGTTGTGATGCCTCGTGTGGAGGAGAAATGCGTACCATCACGTTTCCGACTTTGATAAAGGTTGGATTGTAGCCTATCGCGATTGCGGTTTATCGTATCGCGACATTGCTGCACGTGTTGGTCGAGATCCAATGACTGTGGAATCGGTGCGTTCAGGAGGGTAATACGGAACGCCGTGCTGGATCCCAACGGCCTCGTATCACTAGCAGTCGAGATGACAGGCATCTTATCCGCATGGCTGTAACGGATAGTGCAGCCGCGTCTCGATCCCTGCCTCAACAAATGGGGACGTTTGCAAGACAACAACTATCTGCACGAACAGTTCGACGACGTTTTCAGCAGCATGAACTATCAGCTCAGAGACCATGGCTGCGGTCACGTTTGACGTTGCATCACAGACAGGAGCGTCTGCGATGTTGTACTCAACGACGAACTTGACTGCACGAATGGCCAAACGTCATATTTTCGTATGAATCCAGGTTCTGTTTACAGCATCATGATGGTCGCATCCGTGTTTGACGACACTGCGGTGAACGCACATTGGAAGCGTGTATTCGTCATCGCCATACTGGCGTATCACCCGGCGTGATCGTATGGGGTGCCATTGGTTACACGTCTCGGTCACCTCTTGTTTGCATTGACAGCACTTTGAACAGTGGACGTTACATTTGAGATGTGTTACTACCCGTGGCTCTACCCTTCATTCGATCCCTGCGAAACCCTACGTTTCAGTAGGATAATGGACGACCGCACGTTGCAGGTCCTGTACGAGCCTTTCTGGACACGGAAAATGTTCGACTGCTGCCCTGGCCAGCACATTCTCGAGATCTCTCATCAATTGAAAACGTCTGGTCAATGGTGGCAGAGCAACTGGCTCGTCACAATACGCCAGTCACTGCTCTTGAAGTACTGTGGTATCGTGTTGAAGCAGCATGGGGAGCTGCTCTCTTTGACTCAATGCCCAGGCGTATCAAGGCCGTTACTACGGCCAGAGATGGTTGTTCTGGGTACTGATTTCTCAGGATCTATGCGCCCAAATTTTGTGAATATGCGTTCACATGTCAGTTCTAGTATAATATATTTGTCCAATTAATACCCGTTTATCATCTGCATTTCTTCTTGGTGTAGCAATTTTACTGGCCAGTAGTGTACTTACGTCTTCGATGGAGCTCAGTCATCTCGGTAACGATTTGTCCAGTTTACAATCCTGTTGGCAGAACATCCGCAACTGAGCACTATAGCAGAGGTAGAAAATACCGCTTCAGTTGTAATTTACTTTATTTTCACACGACCGGTTTCGGACTGTTATAAGCCCATCCTCAGGTGTCGTACTGAAAATAGCAAAAGGTGGGAGATAATTTTCACACGCCACAACACACATAAAAAACAAATTTTTTTCTAAGAAGCTAAAAACTTTTAAAAATCGTTTCGGAACCGCTGGTAGGGCTAGTTGCTATGAAACCTATGTCAATGCGCACGTGGCACCAGACAGTACCACGGACGACAGCCTTGGTAGGGAATATAGGCAAATGATATCACGACACTTACGCTGCGCTATGGTCCCCGAGCGCCGCGTGTATCAGGCGCGGTGTGCCGCCTATGGGCGCAGAACAGGGAGGAGCGGATACAAACGAGGAGGCAAATTGGTAAACCAGAGTGGCAAAAGTGCTGCCATCTATTGACGGAGAGAAGAATACGGGGCCACAATCCCGGCCGTGTGAGGCATAGGGTGAACAAAAGTCTGTGACTGTTTGCTGATGACCCCCTAGTGTACAGTGATGTCGTTTTCAAGTGATTGTGGGAGGAAACGATTTGGATATAACATCTATGGCAGCTTGCTCTAGATGCGGGAAATGTAAGTTAATGCAAATGAGTGCGAAAAACACTCACGAATTTATTGTATACAGCATTTGTGTGCATACTGACATCGATGAAACATTTAAGCCTAGCGCAAAGCGAAATGAAATGGAACGAGTATGACGTCGGTTAAAAGAAAAGGGACTAGTCAGCTTCGGTTTAAGGTGACAATTCAACGAAAGTGTAGCTCATGTGTAAAAGTGACCGCATACAGAAAGATTGTGAAACCCAGTCTTCAGTAATGCTCGAGTGTTTCGGATACCAGACAGGTCGGACTAAGGGAACACATCGAACGAATTCAGAGGCGTGTTGCTATATGTGTTACCTATAGGTTCGACCAACATGCCAGTTACGTAGATGTCGTGTGAACTGAAATGGAAGGCCCTGGAGGCAAGACGCTGAAAGTAGTATGCATCGAGAACTGGCATTTGCGATAGACTGCACAACGATTTTTTTTCCAAAAACATAAATTATAACACGCGTGAGAACTGCGAAGAAATAAGGGTTCCATTTGTTAGTGACTAACAGTAAAATAAGGTTCTGTCAACTACGCACCGTAGGGTGCTTTGCGGAGTGTTTATGTAAGATACAGATGTTGAACGATCTGACTAAGGTCGATGCAGTCCGAAACCGGAAACACATTGCCATCGAAAGATACAAAACAAACTTCATAAAAATAAAGATCGTGGATCGGACTATACTGACAAATATGTGTAGTTTCCACGATACCTGAAATTGGAAATTTGTGGTAAGATCTTATGGGATCAAACTGCTGAGGTCATCGATCCCTAAGCTTACGCACTTCTTAATCTAACGTACAATAATTTACGCTAAGGACGACACACAAGCACACCCATGTCCGAGGGAGGACTCGAACCTCCGACAGGGGGAGCCGCGCAGGCCGTGAAAAGACGCCCTAGACCGCGCGGCTACCCCGCGCGGCCACAATACTTAAAATCTTCTTTACTGACATACACACAGAAGCGCCAAAGAAACTGATATACACAAGCGTATACAAATACAGAGAGATGTAAACAGACAGAATACGCCGCTACGGTCGGCAACACCTATGTAAGACGCAGTGGTTAGATCGGTTACTGCTGCTACGATGGAAGGTTATCAAGATTTAAGTGAGTTTGAATTTGCTGTCATAGTCGGCGCACGAGCGACGGGTCACAGCACCTTTGAGATAGCGATGAAGTGGGGATTGTACCGTACGTCCTTTCCACGACCGTACCGTGAATATCAGGAGGTGGATTAAACCAAAATCTCCGACATCGCTACTGCCGGGAAAACATCCTACAAGATTGGGACTAACAACGACTGAGGCGAATCGTTCAGCCTGACAGAAGTGCAACCCTCCCGCAAATTGCTGCACATTTCAATGTTGGGCCATCAAGTATCAGCATGCGAACCGTTTAACGAAATCTAATCGATATTGGCTTTTGGAGCCGAAGGCCCACTCGTGTACCCTTAATGACAGCACAACAAAAAGTTTTACAGCCCACCTAGGCCCGTCAACACCGACACTGGACGGTTGGTAGCTGTAAACATGTTGACTGTTGGGCGAGTCTCGTTTCAAATTGTATCGAGCGGATGGACGTGTACGGGTATGGAGACAACGTCATGAATGCATGACAGTTCAAGCTGATGGAGGCTCTGTAATGGTGTGGGGCGTGTGCAGTTGGAGCAGTATGGGACCACTGATACTTCTAGACATAACTCTTACAGGCGATATACACGTATCCACTGTGTATTCCGATGGATTGGGCAATTCCAGCAGGACAATACGACTCCCCAGACATCCGGAAAACTACAGAGTGGCCGCAGAAACACGCTTCTGAGTTTAAAAACTTCTGCTGTGCACCAAACTCCATAGACATGGAAATTTCAGACATTAGTCGAGTCCATGCCACGTCGTGTTGCGACACTTCTATGTGCTCGCACTGGCCCTACACGATATTAGGCAAGTGTACCTTTTTCCTTTTGTTCTTATTCGCATGTGCAGTTTTCATATTAGAGATTTATATGATTATACTTCATACATCTAATTCGAGGTCTGGCCAGAATTCTGATTACTCTGTGACGAAACAAGCACATAAAAACGAAGAGGCACTGTGAGATAATCGTTTTGTATCATTATAACTAGTCAAACTACTCATTCTTATCAAATAAAATTATGTGGTCGGAGAATAATGTAGTCTGCAAAAATGTTCAAATGTGTGTGACTTCTTATGGGACATAACTGCTAAGGTCATCAGTCCCTAAGCTTAAGCACTACTTCACCTAAATTATCCTAAGGACAAACACACACACTCATGTCCGAAGGAGGACTCGAACATCCGCCGGGACCAGCCGCACAGTCCATGACTGCAGCGCCTCAGACCGCTCGGCTAATCCCGCTCGGCTATGTAATCTGCACAAAACACTTCTAAAATTGTCTCATTTCAATGCCATAAACAGTTTGAGCTATCATGTCTATCTTTGCTTACGTTTCCGATTACGTTAATGATCTAACCTGCAGCTTTTCGGCCGCTCTCCCACTGTAGAAAAATATGTGAATAGTTAGCGCCCCTTCCAAACCAACTCCTATATAGTTTGTCTGTCAGTGCAGCAGAATGCGGACAGGTGTTGTCGTGGGGTAGCGTCGCTTTGCGCTTCCGGCTCGTTGTTCTAGGAGTGCGCCTGTAAGACGTCTCATTTGTTGACCATAAATGATATCAATGATGATTACACCTATGGGAAGCAATTCGTAGTAAGCCACATCGTCGCTGTTCCACCAGACGCATATAATTATATTGTAGCGGCACTACCGTTTGGAATAGGAAAGTCAGTTTTGGTGCAATGTTTCTGAGCGCGCAAGCTACAGCTAGGCACGGGCCTGTTTAAAGTGAGTTACGCTCACCGCCAGTTGCGAAGTGAAATAAAGGCCACAGGAGCGTAGAACCGCTGGGAGAAGTACACACACACCGGTTTGCATGGTGCAAGTCACAGGCAGAAGGGGCCCACTGGCCAACCTAAGTGTTATTAGTACGTGACACGGAAAGGCGCGTTTAGCAAAACAGAGCCGCACAGCCGCATATAAATAGGTGCCAGTTCACTAACAAAGCATTCAAGTGTGACAGCTCTCCTGAACTGTGGGGCATGTCACACCACTGACTACACGCAGCAGCAGATGGGGCGCCAGCGTTCCATTTCACAGCAGGTCGCTGGTTCGACCCCCAGAGGCCAACGTTGGGTCCGCAGCCGGCCAGCCGCGGGCCACGCCAAGGGTCGCTACTGCGGGCAGTCTTGTTGGCTCCCAACACACTCCGGAGGCATGACGAGGTGAGGGTCACATATTCGGAAGCCCGATCAAAAGCGCTTGTTTCGCCATGATCTTAGTCACGCTGCCGGTCGATGTGGCCAAGCGGTTCTAGGCGCCTCAGTCCGGAACCACGCTGCTGCTACAGTCGCAGATTCGAGTCCTCCCTCGGGCATGGGTGTGTGTGTTTGTCCTTAGGATAATTTAGGTTAAGTAGTGTGAAAGCTTAGGAACTGATGACCTTAGCAGTTGAGTCCCATAAGATTTCACACATATTTTTTTCTTAGTCTCGCCGGCGAGGAAGCACACCGCTGGGCAACGTAGTAGCTTCCCGGCAAGCGGCGCTGAGGCAATCAGGGATGGAGGCCACTGAGTCAACTGCTGACGCATCCTGACATCGCCACAACTCTGCGGCTGTACAAGGCCGACACACCACTGGGAGTTGCATGGGTCGCTGAGGCAGCCATTCCACACCAAGCCGTTTTGCAGACAGCGAAGTAGTGTCCTCAGCATTGCAGGACCCCGTGACACAAACCGAAATCCGAGAGGAATGCATTCGGTGTTAGAAGTTGACTCTACAGCATCTTGTAGATGCACCCAGGTCTTTGTATGCGGAGTTGCTACTTTACTTGCGCCCAGTCATTCCTTCCTTTAGCTTATGTTAGCATAAGGCACCACTTCCTTTCAGCAGTAATGACGCCGATAAGAATGCTTGGTGTTATGCTCGAGTCAACAGATGACAAGCAAATAGAGATGCACATATGGCCACCCACAGATTTTTCTGATTTTGGCTTACAGTATGCGGTATCTGTACACCAGAGTTTTGAACTTTCCCATTAGATGCAAATGTCGCACGATGGTAGAACGATCACAGCTAACCAAATTTGCCAGTCTCGTGTACACAGACGTGGGTCATTATGGACTGATGGGATTAAGTGATCTTTATCAAACCCCGCAGGTCTTCCGTGCTATGTCCAATGGTTTTATCCCCATACACGGCGCTAATGTTCTTGGCTGCTGTCACGCCTCTACTGAACTCACTCAGAAGAATGTAACCGATACGTTCTGATTTCTACATTTCGCACTCCTTTTTCTAGCGTCTGAAAATGACAAAATGACAATACGAAAAATCAAACAGCAGTGAACTACAAAAAAAAATGGCCAACAAGAAATACACCTACAGAAACAGCAATAGAACCGTGCGAAACGAAAATGCTTCGAACTTATGCACCGACGTAATATAAGCAGTTGCAGCACAACACATATACTGTACATGCAGTGTGCATATGAAGTCTCCTTCTGTGGAGTTCGGTCGCCTGGTGTAAGTATCTTTACCTGATTCCAAGTTGGTGACTTGCTCTTCGTTGGTAATGTTGAAATGATAATGACGACAACACACATACTCAGTTCCAAGATGATTAAAAACTCGATCCGGTCGGGAACAGAACCCGGGACCCCATTGTCGTAGGTCTGCAACGCTTGCCACAAGACCACAAGCTGCTAATCATATTGTACATAAATCACTATGATACACCAAAATTGCATTATATGTTTCATACCAGTTGGGGATTTGCACAAGTGCTTTACATTTCATATTACGATTTGCAATGCAAAGAGCATCGACTAAGCAAAGATATAATTTATTTCGTAATGAGGAAAGATCTAAACTAAGCTAAGTGAAATGGCAGGGCAGCTGGTGAAGGAGTGGGTACGTGCTGCTGCAAAGAAACAATTATGAACATAATAATAAAAAAAATTATTTAAGTAATTTTTATAAATTTCTAAAAAAATTACGTTTGGTGTAATTTTTTTCTTTGGTGCTAACAGTTATTGTAAAACCATTAAAAGATCTCTTTAATCAAAAATTAATCATGCTAGCTCATACGATTTGTCTATTTCTACCAAAGATTATTACACACAACATTCCAAAGCACAGATGGGCACGGATTTCTCTTAAGGAAAATGAACATTTAGTCTAACAGCATCAAAAGCCTTAAACAAAATTTGCGTTTCCTTTAACAGCATAACAGCATAAGTTATCAAAACTTTACGTAGATCGTGTTGTAGAAAGACAAGATTTTAGGTAAACTTAATTAAAGATACCAAATAGCCATACACGATATGTATAACTCTTAAGAAACGAGAATTGCTTGAACAGAACTAACAGAGGTAGCCTGGTAAGAGTGATGCATATGCATGTCACTTTTAAGGAAAGATAAGTTTACTTAAATAGAATTAAAAGGTATAATAAAGCTTAGACGATATTTACGTCACCCCAGCGTTCAAAAAAGCACAGCACCTTTAATTAATATGATCTCAAATTAACTGGCCCTGACGTGCGGTACCATTTAAGGGAGTATGTCTTCACTCCTTTTTCTTATTTCAACGATTTTCACCCTTGTCAGGCGCGGAAAATAATACAACACCAACCGATCCTTCATAGTACAGAATAAACGTTTAACGGCCAAGGCTATCTGTGAGAATGCAACGGCAAATGTCAAATAAAGGGCCAACATTAAACGAATCTGTCAAAATTTTGGAGTCATCACTATTCCGCAGTGAAGGGTTAATGCCATTTACTTGAGTGGCGAAATATCAAATCAGAACGGGTTTTGATTAAAGCGTAAATTTTAACTGAGATGGTATAATTCCTTTTGATGAAATGAAACTAGCCGCGCGGGATTAGCCGAGCGGTCTGGGGCGCTGCAGTCATGGACCGTGCGGCTGGTCTCGGCGGAGGTTCGAGTCCTCCCTCGGGCATGGATGTGTGTGTTTGTCCTTAGGATAACTTAGGTTAAGTAGTGTGTAAGCTTAGGGAATGATGACCTTAGCAGTGAAGTCCCATAAGATTTCACACATAAAAAAAACAAAATGATACTAGTTAGCCTTAAAACAAGACGTTAAATCCTCAAGAAAATGCTAAACAAGGAATTAAATTAATCATCTCGTCAATCTAAACCGGAGCCTCAACAGGCCTGTACAGAACCACCTTAATTACGCTTTTTAGTATGAGCGACTAGCGAACACGTCACACTACAACGCAGAATACCGCAAACGATACACAAATTTGGACTGAGCTAAGGACAACAGTCATCTGCCCCCAACTGACACTTGTTGTAGACTTTCTATTAAAATTGCCTGTATGTGAGGAAACTGAATATATTGATTTAAAAACCTTCTCTTCATTTAATGTGTACTTTAGATATGAAATTAAGTTACTGAGGAAAACACTGATGGTTGGCCCTGTGATGCGCATGTGAACAGTGCCGTTAAAAAACCTTTAAACCTCATGAAATATAAAATTTTAAATAAACAAAATGAATTTAATTAAATTTCAAAAAAGCTAATTGTGTGCTAAACGAAAACTAGATAACTGAAAATCAGTACCGAAGTACATTTTGAACGCTGCGTGATATGAAATGCAATGTTCGACTTCCAATATCGACAAAAATAAATTATTGCTCAACTCGAAGAAAACAACTGTTTGATATTACCTACAATGATCATTGTAAATTAATCTGTTTGCAGGCACAACAACTGATAATTCCGACTATACACGGTATTCTCACAAGAATGAAGAATGAAAGATGTCCTGAAATAAAAATGACTTACCTCTTGCTCAGCATGCTGTTTTGCGTCTGGTGTACTGATTTCCATCAAAGCAAATGCGAATCAGCAGATGCAGCAGCTAAAGGAAAATAAACTACGTATTACTAAATTCTTTCTATTTGCTTCTCAGAAACATTCTGTGACTTGATGTGGTGCAATGTGCAATGTGTACAGGAAAAATTGTTCAAACCTTAACTATTATTGAAGGAGAAGGGTTTCACTTTCAGGAAATTTTTTTTGAGAAATAAAACACTGATTATTGACAATAAGAACTACAAAACACACAAAGACTCTAAGAATTACAAAATTCTCTCATTACAAAAAACTACAAACGTGTCAATCAATTGAGTTATTTGTGGCATAATGAAAAACAATTAGATCAAATTAACAGTAATCTTGAAAGTTATTAGTTATCTGGTGGAGAAAGATTTCCTTCAATTAATAGTTAGCCGGTCGGGGTGGCCGAGCGATTCTAGGCGCTACACGCAGGAACCACGTGGCCGCTACGGTCGCAGGTTCGAATCCTGCCTCGGGCATGGATGTGTGTGATGTGCTTAGGTTAGTTAGGTTTAAGTAGGTCTAAGTTCTAGGGGACTGATGACCGCAGAAGTTAAGTCCCATAGTGCTCAGAGTCATTTGAACCAACCAATTAATAGTTCGGCACTTCCATTGGTTACCTCAAAAAATTACTCAAAAGAAGAATCAAGTATGTTCACAAACAAGATTTCATCTCGTTAATATTCCAGATAATTTCTTTCCGATTCATATATCAAATCTCCTTCACTAAAAACTCGACTGCTCGCTACTGTGTCTCATATAAGAATGACTGACTAGCAAGTCAACTACAGATAAAACGAAACACAGAGTCAAGGACCTTATTCGTTACTCATGCAATGCGCTCATCGTCTTTGTCCCAGTACAGTTAAGGTGAATTATTTACAATAACAGAAAACATATGAGAACCCTAAATTGTTAACTTACAACTGTGCGTTTGCACCCAAACAGAAGTACACAGCAAATTACAGTAGTTAACTAAAATACAAAGAAAAATACAATCACTTAGCTCGAAGTATTGACGTCAGGGGACACAGTTCTTCTTTAATACAGCCACTGCAAGTGCGAGTCCGCAGCTCGTGGTCGTGCGGTAGCGTTCTCGCTTCCCACTCCCGGGTTCGATTCCCGGCGGAGTCAGGGATTTTCTCTGCCTCGTGATGACTGGGTGTTGTGTGATGTCCTTGGGTTAGTTAGGTTTAAGTAGTTCTAGGGGACTGATGACCATAGATGTTAAGTCCCATAGTACTCAGAGCCATTTGAACATTTTTTTGCAAGTGCGAGTGAACTTTAGTAAAAACTTCTTGCGAACAACAAGTCCATGAATCTAGTGCACATCAGTGACTCATGCGATTTCAAACCAAATTAAACAAATTGTCAATATTAATGAAATTCTCCGACAGTCGTCTAACTAAGATGTTATTTTATTTTATTTTGACGACAGCCAAATTCGGCATTCCACCTTCAGGCCCCTTATCCACCTCTCAAGGTAAACGATAATGCCATATGTGCCATATATCCCAGGATTTCATGAATTCAAACCGTTGGTAGCAAGTCTTCGAACGAAGCACTTGTGAAACGGTTTCAATTCATGAAATCCGGAGATATATGGCGCTGTATGACTTTATATTAACAATTACTTAATTAGCTGATGTCCCCTTGTCCATGACGGACCAACAGAGATAGAAATTGAACAGACATCACAGTAGGCAGTACTCACTACTATGACACTCGTAGTGAACAGTAAGCCGAACAAAAGCCACTGGCTTGACACAAACTTATTTCCAAAAGATCACTTTTCAGAAGGCTGCAATTCTACAGGGGCGGTAATAAGCAGCCCGGACTCGCCCAGGTTCTGTCAGTATTCACAGAACTAGGTGTGCCTCCAATCGGTACCGTCCAACATCGGCTGTCGCCGCCAGTACACGTCGGCCCAGTTTAACCCAACAGCCATAGCAGCACCGACTGGCACGTCTCTGCTCCACAGTCTCGCTCTCCTCAATACCCCTCTCGCCTCAGCTGGGTCCCAAAGGCCCAGACTGATACCCAAGAAACCATCGATAAACGCTGTTCTCCACACAAAGAAAACTTGAAATATGTTAATAAAAGAAAAATTCTTTAATGTTAGACTTCACGAGGTCTAGAATTGGTGAAAAAGCATAAACTTTAATGTCGTGAATCTCGTTAGTATGTTATTTAGGCCGAATACGGTGTTCTCGATCGTGGTACTGGAGCAGAGCGCTCTGCGGGCTCATTTCCTCGGGTAATCGTGTGTCTGCTCCTTCCCGTAGACGAGATCGCGCCGCCCGTGATGTCGGCCGCCGCCTCGCTTCCGGATGTCTCGGCGTGAGAAGGCGCAGTGGAGGGAGGCGGTAGCAATCTGTGCCGTGCCGTGCTCCGCCGTGCGCGCGTGGCGGCGGGGGCGGCAGCGGCCGTGGTGGGTGTCTGCGCCGCTCCAATCTAGTGGGCGCGCGGCGAACCGGGCCGGCAGATTGTTCCCCGCGGGGCAGTCACGGGGCTGGCCGGCGAGAAGGGGCGGCGGCTGGAAGAGGAGGAAGGCTGGAGGAAAAGGAGACGGTGCCCAGAGGCTGGCAGTCTCATGCATCAGCAATAGCCTCGCCTCCAACAGTGGCCACCGTTACCAAAAGTACGTAGTGCCCTCCTGCTTTACATCTAGGACTACCTCTATATGAATTGTCTGCAACTGACTTAAATGTCGGGCAGAAGGTTCATCGAACCACCTTGAAACTACGTGTGGCGTTCGATAGGTAATACAACACATTTTATTTTTACTGTCGACCAGTTTCTATTCAAAAAACGCGGAACTTTTGTGGAACGTCACTTGAGTTCGAATAGCTCCATGATGTTTCGATAGGTGGCTGCGCTGTACGTATCTTTCAAAATTGCATCTCTAGTAGAGGTGCGTACCAAGCAGAGAGCTGTCATTGAGTTTCCTATGGCGGAAAATCAGAGCATCGTACACACTTCCAGAATGTCTACGGAGACCTTGCAGTGAACAAAAGCACGGTGAGTCGTAGGCCAAACCGTCTGTAATCGTCGCAACAAGGTCGCGCAAACATGTCCGATCTCCTGCCACACACAGCTGTGAATCCAGCAATGTTGAAAAGTATGGACACTCTCGTTCGAAATGATGGACGGATCACAATGAAACAGATCGCTGCGCAACTGTCTGCAGCGCTGAAGCATTCGTCCACCAGCTGGGGTACTCAAAGGTGTGTGCCTCGCTACCTAAAAGAACACCATGAAGAGTGACCGTTTGTGCGGAACTGCTTGCATTACGTGGCTGATTGTGACAATTGTTTGATACATGGGTTCATCGCTTCGATCTGGAAACTAAACGGCAACCCATGTAGTAGCGCCTCACCACCACTCCTCGGAAGAAAAAAATCTAAGCTATACCCTCAGCCCGCAAAGTCATGGCGACGGTGTTATGGGACTCTGAGAGGATTATCCTGTTTCATGTCCATCCCTAACTGTGCAACAGCCAATTCTTGAGACTGAAGAAACGACTTCAGCGTGTTCGTCGCCACTAAACTGCAAACAATATTCTCCTTCTACATGTAAACGCAAGGCATTACACAAATCCGTGCACCCCAGAGAAGCTCACAAAACTTCATTGGTCTGTTTTTCCTCATCTCGTACCATCCGACTTCCATTTGTTTGGCCCAATGAAGAATAGACGCCACGAGTTGCTTTGCCTTTCACACCAAATTACCTGCATTTTCTTTCCAGTTTAAATTGTTCGTATTTTTAATGCCTAGAAGTTTCGTCGAAATGACAGACTTTAGATTTGCGTGATTTATCAAGTAACCGAAATTTAACGGATTCCCTTTGGTACTAATGTGAATGACAACACAGTTTTCATCATTTAGGGTCAATTACCACTACAGATATCTTCTCTATATCATTTATGAATTGGTTTTGAACTTTTGATCACTGTACTGGACGTCAAATGACTAATAGTGTCTCCTAAACCCGTTAACGTAGACTAGGAAATGAAGAGGGCCTATTTTACGTCCGTTCGGAACTCCGGATATCAGTTCTGAGTCAATTAATACGAGCTGTGACCTTTCCGAGAGGAAATCACAAATCCAGTTGCACATCTGATACAACACTCCATAGACGGGCAACTGGATTATGAGCCACTTGTGAGGAGCGGTATCAAAATCATTTTGAAAATATAGAAATATGGAATCAATTTGTGATCCCCAGATGATAGTACTCTTTGCTTCGTGAGAATAAGGAGATAGTGTGTCTCACAAGAACGAGATTTTCTGAATCCGTGCTGACTGTGCGTCAACAGATAGTTTTCCTCGCGGTAATTCATAGTATTTTAACACAGTATATGCTGCAAAATCCTACTGCAAACAGAAGTTAGTGACATGGGTCTGTAATTCATCGTATTACTCCTACTTCGTTTCTTGGGTACTGGTGTGACCTGTGCAGCTTTCCACTCTTTAGGTATGGATATTTCATCGATCGAGGGGTTGTCTATGTTATTACATACGGTGCTATTATATCACCGTATTTTGGAAGGAATCTGACTGGTATAAAGTATGTACCAGAGTACATTAAGCTATTTTGCTACTCCAAGATATCTGCTTCTAACATCCAGATGTCCACATGTCATGCAGTCAGATCGGTATCAAACGTTGTGTGTCGATAGAGTGTCAACCAAACCACCGCTACAGTTCGTGCTACGCGCTGTACTCCAAGATAAAATGCGTAAACGGTAAGTAAGAAATACGACATGAATACGGCTCACGGGAACAGAGTAACTGTGAGCAACTGTCGTGTGGACCTACCGTGGGGAAGTCGGTAAAGCGTTAGTTCGCAGTATCACCGGGTTCAGGCACGAGCCCTGATCATGTCAGTTTTTGTACTGCAGTTCGTGTGAAACTGTTATATGGACAAGAAGCTCATGACATGTAAAAGGACTGTAAGGAGTTTATAGATGTGCGGCGGTTTTATAGATGTGCGGCGGTGCTTCCATCTAGTACTCAGGTGTTATTCTTGTTGTTATTATTATTACTATTAACATATCCGCATGTGTGATGCGATTGTTTCTTTATTCTTCTAAGCACAGAGTTTGTGTTTGTTCTGCGAAACTATAGTTGTACTTCAAAGGTTTGCTTCTTTCAAATAAACGAAGCGAAGGCGGACTCCGAATAGAATATTTCTATAAAATACGAACAATTGTTTTTCATGTCGGCAACATCTTGTCCCATACAACAGTTTCACACCTACTATAGTAAAAAAACTGTCAAATTTACTGCTGGTACCCGAGACCATTCGTATGACTAACTACCGCCCTACCAACCTCACCTCCGGAGCTCGACGCGACAGTGCTAACACTTATACTTTTCCTGTGATTCGTAGATCGTGTGCTATGTGTTATTTACCGTTTACGCACTTTCTCCTGGTCGACAGCACGTAGCACAATCTACATCGGCGCCCTAATTGATTGTATGTATTGTATTGTATGTTAACCGAGGACCTAGAAACGAAGGAGAGGCTCCGCCCCGCCGCAGCCGCAGTGGTCCGCAATCCCTCGACGACTACCGTAGCCCACTTCACTCTTCCGCCGTCCCACACCGAACCCAGGGTTATAGTGCGGTTCGGCCCCCGGTGGACCCCGTGGAGAACTTGTTTGCGTAGCAGTCGCCGACATAGTGTAACTGAGGCGGAATAGTGGGAACCAGCCCGCATTCGACGAGGCAGATGAAAAACCGCCTAAAAACCATCGACAGACTGGCCGGTTCACTGGAACTCGACACAAATCCGCCGGGTGGATTCGTGCCGGGGATCAGGCGCTCCTTCCCTCCCAGAAGCCCTGATTGATACAACGTTTGGTACCGATCTAACTGTCTGACAGGTGAGGTCTGGGTGTAAGTTGCTCATGTTGGCAGCAGTTGTTGATTCGAATTCAGGAACACTTACTACGTTTTCTTTGGTAAAGGAATTGCGAAAGGATGTGTTTAGTAACTCCGCCTTAGCGGCATTATCACTGGTACATTACCTTCACTATCGCGCAGTGAAGGCACTAATTGTGTCTTACCGCAGGTGTACTTCACGTAAGACCAAAATCTGTTTCGATTTTCTGCCACGTTTAGAGATGTTTCGTTGTGGAAACTATTAAAAGAATCTCGTTCGGAAGTGCGCTCTAAAGTTTAAGTTTCTGTGAATGTCTGAATCCATTGAACCGCTAAGGCTGTTGATAATGATTATTCTTTCTTTCTAAGTGAATAATTTCAGTTCAGTATGGAAGAACTAATGTTTATACCGTTGTCTTACGGCCACAGTATTATTTAATTGCTGCTTTACCGTGTTTTGTAAACCACATCACATTCATATCCATTCGTCAAATAAGCTCATTTCACTTATTGTACACTATCTGACAGAAAGAAACACGGAACTGGCAGCGAGATGCCGCGAAAGGCCAGTATAAAAGAGGCGGGAAGTATGATGTTGTCAGGAGGGAAGAAATAACGACAGAAAGAGTGGCTGAGGAGAGCTCTGTGGCTTCAAACTGGGACTAGTCATAAAGTGTCACATGAGTTAACAAATCCGTTATAAAAATTTAATCCCTCCTACAAAAAAGGTTGGATATGTGATTCTTAAGCGAAACCACACAGGAACAACCACAGCTGAACAAGGACCAAACGGACCTCACGTACCGATCGACAGAGACTGTCGGTCATAGCGAAGGGTGGTTGTAAGAAAACGCGTGAAGCGAGCGGCAGTAATCACTTGTGACTTTCAAAGTGATAACAGCAGTCCAGCTAACACAATGACAGTCTGTAGGGTGTTGAAAAAAGAACTCCTTACAAGTGACACATTTCCGTAATCGACGGTAAGCGACACGTGCGGCAGTGTAAAGAACGACGGCACAGAACAATGGACGACTCTCATCTAGTGGTGGAGTGATCAATTAAGCTATACCATTTGGCAATCCGATAGAAAGATTTGGATTTGGCGAAAGCCCCTGTAACATTATCTGGCATCATGAGTAGTGCAGCAGTGAAGTACAGAGGAGGTGACGTTACGGCGTGCGGGTGTTGTTCGTGGTTGAAGTGTGGTGTTCTTATTACGCTTAGGGAAACTCTAAATGCTGACGACATGAACACATCTGACAGCATTTTGTACCTCATGCAGTACAGGAACAGTTCGAAGATGATTATTATACGAGGGCGGTTCAGAAAGTAACCTCCGATCGGTCACAGTGCGGGTTGTGGGGGGAGTAGCGACGCCATCTGTGCGTTCACGCACTCAACAGGTCAATCGGCATCAAGCCGTGGTCGAGTGAACGTCGTACCTGCGCTAGTTTAGTTTTTGTGGCAGTTTGAAATGTGTGCTGCAGTAGAAAACCCCGCCAAATGTGAAGTGCGTGCTGTCATAAGGTTTTTTACAGCCAAAGGATATTCTGCAGCAGCTATTCATCGTGAGCTTTGTGCCGTGTACGGACCAAGAGTTATGAGTGAAGGAGTTGTCCGTGAATGGGTACGTTTATTTAAAAGTGGACGAGAAAACGTTCATGATGAAGAGAGGAGTGGTAGACCATCATTGGTGACTGACGAACTCGTTCAGACAGTTGATGCAAAAGTTCGTGAAAATCGACGTTTCTCAATGTCAGAGTTGTCTACTGGTTTTCCACAGATTTCTAAGACTCTCTTGTACGAGATAGTGACAGCAAGATTGGGTTACCGTAAGTTCTGTGCACGATGGGTGCCCAAAATTCTTACCGACCACCACAAAACTCAAAGAATGGCCTCTGCATTAGACTTTGTCACGTTATGAGGACGAAGGAGAACCATTGTTAAACAGAATCGTGACCGGTGACGAAACCTGGATTAAGTACGTGAACCCTGAGCCAAAAGAACAATCAAAGATGTGGGCACATTAAAATTCGCCTACCAAACCAAGAAAAGCCTCGCAAGATTTTTCTGCCAGAAAACTGATGGCAACGGTGTTTTGGGATGCCAAAGGGGTGTTGTTGCTTGAATTCATGGAACGTGGTACGACCATTAATCAAGACGTGTACTGTGAAACAATAAAAAAGTTACGACGGGCTATACAGAACAAACGCCGTGGTATGCTGACTTCCGGTATCGTTTTTTTGCACGATAACACCCGTCCTCACTCTGCTCGCAGAACAACGGCCCTTCTTGAGTCCTTCAAGTGGGACG
Organism: Schistocerca cancellata; assembly: GCF_023864275.1. Lineage (NCBI taxonomy): Eukaryota > Metazoa > Arthropoda > Insecta > Orthoptera > Acrididae > Schistocerca > Schistocerca cancellata. The sequence goes on from NC_064628.1 coordinate 416,107,422, forward strand.
TTATCAACCATCCACCTTACAGCCCAGACCTGGCGCCAAGTGATTATCACCTCTTCACGCATTTGAAGAAATGGCTCGGGTCACAGCGGTTTGATGACGACGAAGAGCTCAAAGATGCGGTCACAGGCTGGCTCCAGGCACAAGCGGGTGATTTTTATGCAGAAGGAATTTCAAAGCTTGTGAAGAGAGACGATAAGTGCCTCAATCGCTGTGGAGACTATGTAGAAAAATAGTGCAAAGATGTAGTTGTAAGATGTATATATTAAAATATTTTTATTTAACTTGGTGTATTTTTTTAAATCAACCGGAGGTTACTTTCTGAACGGCCCTCGTATTAGCATAACACTGTAAAACAGTGTACTTCTCTGTAGCTCGAATGAGCTTAAGTGTGACTAGAATAATTAAGCACAAAATATGCTTTTATAGTAACAGGACGGGGTGAGACATAGAATAAATTATACACAAACCTATGTAGGATTAGAGACGTAGCCTCTCACTACACTTTTCTCTACTATTGCTACCAACACCCAACAACAAAAACACCGTCTACCAACAATACTAACCAAGGTGCCTATGCCTATGTATAATAAATGTTTACTCAATTACGTATATGACAATTCATTGACATATTGTTGTTGTTGTTGTTGTTGTGGTCTTCAGTCCTAAATTGGTTTGATGCAGCTCTCCGAGTTACTCTATCCAGTGCAAGCCTCTTCATCTCCGAGTAACATACTACAACCTGCACCATCCTGAATCTGCTTACCGTTTTCATCTCTTGGTCTGCCTCTAAGAGGTCCCCCCCCCCTCCCTCCCGCATCCCTCCAGTGTTGAAGTGGTGACGCCCTGATGTCTCAGAATGTGTCCTACCAACAGATCCCTTCTTCTAGTTAGGTTCTGCCTCAAATTTGTTTTCTTCTCGATTCTATTCAGCACTTTCACATTAGTTACCTCACCTTCTGTTCTCTTCTTGTCCAAAATATTTGTCGTTCATGTTTCACTTCCATACAGGGCTATAATCAATACAAATACTTCCAGAAAAGACTTAAATCTTCTTCAAAAATGCTTTACTTGCCATTGCCATTCTACGTTTTCTATCCTCTCCGGTCATCATCAGTTATTTTGATGCCCAAATATCAAATCTTATCTAGTATTTTAAATATCGCTTTTCCTAATCTAATTCCCTCAGAATCACCCGATTAAATTCGACTACATTACATTGTTTTCGTTTTGCTTTTGTAGATGTTCATCTTATATCCTCCTTTCAAGACAGTGACCCTTCCGTTCAACTGCTCTTCCAGGTCCTTTGCTGTCTGCGACAGAATTACAATGTCATCGGCAGATCTCAAAGGTTTTATTTCTTCCCCCTGGACTTTAATTCCTGTTCCTAATTTTTCTTTTGTTTCCCTTACTGCCTGCTCACTATGAAGACTGAATAACATGGGGGATAGGCTACAACCATGTCACACTCCCTTCTCAACCACTGCCTCCCTTTCATGCCCCTCGACTCTTAGAGCTTCAATCAGGATTCTGTTCAAACTGTAAATAGCCTTTCGCTCCCCGTGGAGTGCGTAAGGTTCCCCTAGAGCGTGAAACTTGTGGTGGATTAAGAGCCAGTGGCAATTTCCAACTGTACCGACTATGGAACTGCATGTCATCTCGGACGTATCATGTGTCAAGAGGATGAACTTATTCATCCTGAGTCCGCTGTCTGACGTTTGACAATTCCAGAACGCTCCATCGTGCCTGTGAGTCAAATCTTTAATGCCAGATCTGCGAACGTTACACCTCACACTCAAATCTGGCAGGATTTCCGGGCTCTGATAGGGAAGTACTTCGCGTTGTGATATCTACTTCAGAGCAGGTTTTGTTTCATGACCTTAGCTATAAAGTGTGCATTATTTGAAAGCAGAACACAGTAGTGTTGTGGCGTGTGATGCGTTACAGTCGGAAATTTGCGGACGTAGCAATTGATTTGAATGCTTACGAGAAGCAAAGCTCGTGGGTGTAGCGAGAAAGGCTGCTCACTGATGTCCAAAACGGGACACGAGTCGGCCACTGATGTAGAAGAAGTTCATTTAAATCATACTGCAAACAGGGCGCAAATGTCAAATGTAGAAGACTCCAATAATGAGGCTTCATTTCACCTCAGGAAATAAAAGTGAAAACGATGCTGAGGAGGCACGTAATTTAGGTTCTATAATTACCGAAAGAGGTACAGTTAGGGAAAGCAACAGCCAGTTGTTGCGGTTAAGGAGTCATAGAGCACTTGAGCCACGTGCGTCTAGTCCAGGGTACGTTACTGGAAGTACACAATTAGAATCGATCATTCAGCTTATGCAAGAGACAGAGAGCAGACGACCGGACAGGGAAGAGAAGGGATGACAGGGGGAGGAAAAACAGAGGAAGCGAAGGCAGGAAGAAGACCAAAGACATGAATTCCTCGTTATTAAAATTAAGGAAATTCGGGAATCAACAAGACAAGGACAAGAAGAGACAGGACGGAGTCATGAAAGAAATTAAGGAAATTGAAAGGAGTCCTGATGCGTTTGCCTAAAAAATCAGGAGGAATTCAGTGAAGGGCGTGAAAGTAGAGATTGAAGAAATTAGGAAAACATCAGATGAGACGTGAGCAGTAGAAAACAAACGTGGGGCTAGCACGAGATGCGCGAAAAAGTGCCCAAACTTCGCGAGATCAGACAGCGCTGGGAAAGTTCGAACTGAGCGCAACCAAGAAGCCAATTTCTGCTCTTAAAAAACAGCGACAGAGAGGAGTTGAAACGGCACAAGAAGAAATGTTAGAAAGTAAAGAAGAATGAGCTGGGGGATGAGGTGAGACATATGTGCGAACGGGGCGCTCTTGTAAAAATTCAGCCAGAAGAAATAGAACGTCGCCGTGAGTTCGTCGGTCACTAGGAATATCTAAGACAAAATTTTGGAACTCCAGCCGCAGCAACATCCCCGTGCAGGCCGATATACGCCAGGACCGCCCGCTTAACGTGGTACGGCCCTCGGCCAAGCACGCGCAGCCGGTGGCGCGTAGTGCAGAAAGTACCGAGCCGGACCACAAATTGCGCGAGACACAAACGTATGGAAACATTGCTACATGACTATCATGACAGGAGACGAGGGTACAACAGCACTCAGGAATCAGTAGACTATGAAATCTTGGGCGCACACGCGCCAGAAGCTAGAGAAGCGCCACATTATGAATATTTCGACTCAAAACATCTTCTCTCAATTCAGAATTTTCAGGCATGCAAACAGAACCACAATTCACTACATCTCACGTCATGATTTGCTCAATATCTCAATATGATAGGGTACTACCCGAGTCATGGTCTCTTATACGATGGTTGGAACTTAAATAGTGGAACTATTTATTCACAACCGATACAAAAGAGTAACATGTTTGAACCTGTTGCTGTCCTTCAAGGTAGTCACTAGCGTTGTGTAGAACCAGTTGCCAGCGATGTGGAAGGCGTAGTATACCGTTAGCAGAGCCTGTTCTGTTGATGGTGAAAGTGGAGAGGTCTACTGCCTGTCCACTCTCTGGAACAGTTGTGATGCGAATGTTAGGAAGTGGTTCCTTCATCTCCGGAATCAAATAGAAGTCACTATCACCTGCGACCAGCTTTAAGAAAGAAACGGTGACACTTTCGGCGCAACCCACCCATCATTTTGCACCACAAAGTGCGGGCGTATACAGCGCAAGCTGTGGCTGCTCTCTTCGGTCGATGGGACTGGGAAGTACTGTACCATCCACCATACTCCCCGGATTTAAGTTCTTGTGACTGATTTCATTCCGAAGATGAAGGAACCACTTCGCAGCATTCGCTTCAGAACTGTTCCAGAGATTCGACAGGCAGTAGACAGTTCCATTCGCACCATCAACAGACCAGAATCTGCTAACGGAATATTACGCCTCCCACATCGCTTTCAACGGGTTCTACACAACGCTGGTGAATACTTTGAAGGACAGTAACAGGTGCAAACATGTAACTCTTCTGCGTCGGCTGTGAATAAACAGTTGCCACTATTTACGTTCCAACCCTCGTACAAATTTGAAATGGTCTGTGGGTACCTGGAAAGTTCAAGAGCGCAGTACATGCCTTGCGGTACTGCAAACTGCCGCAGCTATGGCGAATTCAGAGAGGCTGTCCTAATGGCCTACTGGTCACAGGACACCCAGGAAAGGATTAAACGGGAGAGAATGTTAGGGAAGGATTACGAACCACAAGGTGAGAGAGTCCACTAAAGTTTGAGAAGCGTATCGACAGGAACGGTGACCTGCATTGATAATGAGATAATGCGGCACTGCAAAACGAAAGTGCCATTTAGACGCCAGGAACTGCTCATTGGGAAATGTAATAACACATTACAGTTATTCAAAATAGCTGTATAAGAGACTTTGTCAAGGAAACATAAAATGCTAGGTACTGAAGGAGACATAATAAACAAAATTCGCAAGGTGAAACTGGTGGAAATACGATGGGAAAATTGCAATTAGAAACAGGGTGACAAGAAACCATTAACAAATCCATTGCGATCATAGCAGCAAACGAGGAACGTATGGCGATAACTTCCACGAAAGCAGAAATAACAAAAGGAGGTAAATGCAAAATTCTTACCAGATAATACAGCCGGTATGGAAATCAGGGCAGACAGGTAATTATGGAGGGAATGGTAGGAGATATCCGCAGCATGATCACCAGAATTACATAGTGGACATCAGATCACCTGTCCTCACCCCTCAAACAGAAACCGCAGCAGAAGTCTGTGTAGGATTCGACAGTCGGCCGCTGAGGCCTCAGCCCAAATCAAAGCCGTACATGAAATCGTTACGGGGAAAATTAACTTCTTAGAGTATGATAACATAGTAAAATTCTTGCATGAGGAAAAAGAGGTAAATAGCAGTTAAGATGTACAGGCTATCGTTCATGTAACTGTAGGTGACGTTGCTCTGACGGGAATTATCGACATTGGGAGCCACATTATGGTCAATCAGAGTGTGCATACAACAGAAGCATTGAATAGCACCCACAGCCTGCGCTCAAAATCACTTAAACAATAATAACTCGGCTGGTGGTTAACTGCGAAGGGAATATGCTAGAAACAAACTCCCTAGTCGTCCCCACTCTGTCTATAGAAGTACACTCCAGGAAATTGAAATAAGAACACCGTGAATTCATTGTCCCAGGAAGGGGAAACTTTATTGACACATTCCTGGGGTCAGATACATCACATGATCACACTGACAGAACCACAGGCACATAAACACAGGCAACAGAGCATGCACAATGTCGGCACTAGTACAGTGTATATCCAACTTTTGCAGCAATGCAGGCTGCTATTCTCCCATGGAGACGATCGTAGAGATGCTGGATGTAGTCCTGTGGAACGGCTTGCCATGCCATTTCCACCTGGCGCCTCAGTTGGACCAGCGTTCGTGCTGGACGTGCAGACCGCGTGAGACGACGCTTCATCCAGTCCCAATCATGCTCAATGGGGGACAGATCCGGAGATCTTGCTGGCCAGGGTAGTTGACTTACACCTTCTAGAGCACGTTGGGTGGCACGGGATACATGCGGACGTGCATTGTCCTGTTGGAACAGCAAGTTCCCTTGCCGGTCTAGGAATGGTAGAACGATGGGTTCGATGACGGTTTGGATGTACCGTGCACTATTCAGTGTCCCCTCGACGATCACCAGTGGTGTACGGCCAGTGTAGGAGATCGCTTCCCACACCATGATGCCGGGTGTTGGCCCTGTGTGCCTCGGTCGTATGCAGTCCTAATTGTGGCGCTCACCTGCACGGCGCCAAACACGCATACGACCATCATTGGCAACAAGGCAGAAGCGACTCTCATCGCTGAAGACGACACGTCTCCATTCGTCCCTCCATTCACGCCTGTCGCGACACCACTGGAGGCGGGGTGCACGATGTTGGGGCGTGAGCGGAAGACGGCCTAACGGTGTGCGGGACCGTAGCCCAGCTTCATGGAGACGGTTGCGAATGGTCCTCGCCGATACCCCAGGAGCAACAGTGTCCCTAATTTGCTGGGAAGTGGCGGTGCGGTTCCCTACGGCACTGCGTAGGATCCTACGGTCTTGGCGTGCATCCGTGCGTCGCTGCGGTCCGGTCCCAGGTCGACGGGCACATGCACCTTCCGCCGACCACTGGCGACAACATCGATGTACTGTGGAGACCTCATGCCCCACGTGTTGAGCAATTCGGCGGTACGTCCACCCGGCCTCCCGCATGCCCACTATACGCCCTCGCTCAAAGTCCGTCAGCTGCACATACGGTTCACGTCCACGCTGTCGCGGCATGCTACCAGTGTTAAAGACTGCAATGGAGCTCCGTATGCCACGGCAAACTGGCTGACACTGACGGCGGCGGTGCACAAATGCTGCGCAGCTAGCGCCATTCGACGGCCAACAGCGCGGTTCCTGGTGTGTCCGCTGTGCCGTGCGTGTGATCATTGCTTGTACAGCCCTCTCGCAGTGTCCGGAGCAAGTATGGTGGGTCTGACACACCGGTGTCAATGTGTTCTTTTTTCCATTTCCAGGAGTGTAGTTTCTAGAATGAAACTTTCACTCTACAGCAGACTGTGCGCTGATATGAAACTTCCTGGCAGATTAAAACTGTGTGCCGGACCGAGACTTGTACTCGGACCTTTGCCTTTCGCGGACAAGTGCTCTACCAACTGAGGTACCCAAGCACGACTCACGCCCCGTCCTTACATCTTTAATTCCGTCAGTAGAACCCTTGCCCGCGAAAGGCAAAGGTACCGAGTCCGAGTCTCAGTCCGGCACACAGTTTTAATCTGCCAGGAAGTTTTATAGAGGTAGTGTTAGGAATGACTTCTTAAATGAACACCAGGTCGCTCTAGATATAGGACGAAGTGAACGTATCCTACAGAAGGAGGGCGTGGTCAGAATACAATTTTCGAATAGCGCAATACGAGCTCAGATCAAGATAGAGTGTTTAAACATGAGCTACGCTACCAGTGGGTAAGAAGATATAGGGCCGCCGCGTCGTTGCGGAAGTAGACAGACAGAACAAGGGGCGAGACAAATTTAGTAAGAGGTGCACGATGCAATAGATAGCATGCGGAGCAACCTAGAAAGCAACCTACCACACGAAAAGTTGGATCCGGAATGTCTGCTAAGGGAGAACGCAGATGTATTTTGCCAAATACAGATGCATTTAGAAATTTCGAATATGAATTCTAGGTACAGGACATCGACAAATTTTGGTGCCTCTCTACTCGACCCCATTTGCATACCAGCAAAAGCCTACTCGGAGACTGAGAAAATGCTGGACGATAGTATAATTGAACCAGCGACCTCCACATACAATAATCCAATCACTTTGATTGAGAAACAAGGCGGCTCGATTAGGTTGGTGATAAATTCAAGTCAAATCAACACAATAATTGAACCAGAAACGGATCGACTGAAAAAGCTAGAAGAACTTTCCGTGGAGTCACTGTTTCCTCCCTGATACGCTTAAGATAGCTTCTGGCAAATACTACGACCTGAATGCTGGAAATAAATGGGATATATTGAGTTCGGCAAATGCTATCAGTTCAAACGGTTACTGCTTGGTTTGAATGCTTCTTCAGCTGCTTTCCTTAGAGGACTAAACAGAATGCTAAGTGACTCTATTAAGCAAAGGATCATCAGCTGTGTCGATATATCGACTACAGAACTGACATGGAAGCAACACAATATGAGGTTACGAAAAGACCTCCGTACATTCAGAGAGTGTAGCGTAAAAGCAAACATTTCCAAATCATGTATCAGGACGTCCAAAGTCATATTCTTAGGTCACATCGTTATGTAAGGTGGAATTTCGCCGGAATCAGGGAAATTAGAAGCAATAACGCAATTTCCTATCCCATCAACAAAAAAGCAACTCCCTGAGTTTCTTGATATTGTCAATTTCCACAATAGATTTATACTCATAAAACTACTGGAAACGCCACGGATTCGCCAACTTACTGGAAAGAAATCTACATTGGTTTGGGACGACGTGGCTGAGTATGAACTTCAAACACTCAAAAACGCGATCCTTAAGGAGCCAATCCTTTCTCACCCCAGTCTAGCAGAGGAATTTTGTACGGTCACGGACCGCTCCTATGCTGATCTGGAGATTATGATCTTAAAGAAATACCAAAAATACGGTAATTATTATTTTTGAATCATCAGTCTTCTGACTGGTTTGATGCGGCCTGCCCCGAATTCCTCTCCTGTGCCAACCTCTCCATCTCAGAGTAGCACTTGCAACCTATATCCTCAACAATTTGCTGGATGTATGCCAATTTCTGTCTTTTTATACAGTTTTTTCCACTCCAGCAACCTCTAGTACCAGGAAAGTCATCCCCTGATGACTTAACCGACGTCCCATCATACTGTCCCTTGTGCTTTTCACTGTTTTTCACAGATTCCTCATATTCCTTTCCTCTCCGATTCTGTGCAGAACCTCCTCATTCCTTACCTTATCAGTCCACCAAATTTTCAACATTCATCTTTACTACCACATCTCAATTGCTTCGATTCTCTTCTGTCCCAGTTTTCCCGCTGTCCACGTTTCACTACCGTATAATGCTGTGCCCAAAAGCACATTCTCAGAAATTTCTTCCACAAATTAATGCCTATGTTTGATACCAGTAGACTTCTCTTGGCCAGGAATGCCATTTATGACAGTGCTAGTCTGCTTTTGATGTCCTCTTTGCTGCGTCTATCATTGGTTATTTTGCTTCCGTGGTAACAGAATGGGTTTTTTCATCTACTTCATGACCATAAATCCTTATGTTAAGTTTCTCCCTGTTCTCATTTCTACTACTTCTCATTAATTTCGTCTTTCTTCGATTTACCCTCAATCGATATTCTGTACTCATTAGACTGTTTATGCCATTCAGCAGATCATGTAATTCTTCTTCACTTTCACTAAAAAAGGCAATATCATCAGAGAATCATATCATTGACATCCTTTCAAAGTGAATTTTAATTCCAGTCCTGAACATTTCTTTTGTTTCCATCTTTGCTTTTTCGATATACATATTGAACAGTAGGGTCGACATACTACATCCTTGCCACGCAGGGCAGCCGCGTCGCGTCGTCTTGGGCGCCTTGACACGGTTCTCGTGGCTCCCCCTAGTAGCGGTTCGAGTCCTCTCTCGGGCATGGGTGTGTGTGTTGTCTTTAGATTAAATTAGTTTAAGTTAGATTAAGTATTGTGTAATCCTAGGGACCGATGACCTCAGCAGTTTGGTCCCATAGGAATGTACCACAAATGTCGGAAAACTACACCCTCGTCCTACAGCCTTTTCAATCCGAGCACTTCCTTCTTGGTCGTCGACTCTTATTACTTCCTTTTGGCTCTTGTACATATTACTCGTCTCTCCCTATTGCTTATCCCCATTTTTCCCATAATTTCGATCATCTTGTACCATTTTATGTTCTCGAACGCTTTTTTCAGGTCGACAAATCCTATTAACGTCTCTTCGTTTTTCTTTAGTCTTTCTTCAATTAGTAACCCCAACGTCGGAATCGCTTCTCTGGAGCTTTTACCATTCCCAAAGCCAAGCAGATTGTCATCTAACACATCCTCAATTTTATTTTACATTCAGTAACTTGGGTGCATGAGCTTTTAAGCCTATTGTGCGATAATTGACGCACTTGTCAGATTTTGCGATCGTCAGAATTGTGTGGACGATATTTTTACCAAATTCTTATTGTATATCACCAGACCCACACATTTTACAAACCAACGTGGATAGTTGATTCGTTGCTAAATTCCCCACTGCTTCTACTAATTGTATTGGAACAACACATATCCCTTCTGCCTTATTTGATCTAAAACGTTCCAAAGACCATTTAAATTCTGATTCTAATATTGGTTTTCTATCTCTTCTAAAACGACTCCTATTTTTTCTGTATCACACAGATCTTCTCTCTCATAGAGGCTTTCTATGTACTTTTTCCACCTACACACTCTCTCCACTGCATGTAACAGTACAATTCCTGATGCACCCTTAGTGTTACTACCCTTGTTTTTAATTTCACCGAAGGTTCTTTTCACTTTCTTATACGCTGAGTGAGTCCTTCCTCAAATCATTTCTTTTTCGATTTCTTCACATTTTTCATGCAGCCAATTCCTTTTACCTTCTACGTACTTCCCATTTATTTCATTTCACAGCGACTTGTATTTCTGTATTCCTGAATTTCCTGAACATTTTTGCACTACCTTCTTCCACTGATCAACTGAAGTGTTTCTTCCGTTACCCTTGGTTTCTTCGCAGTTATACCTTTCTTGTACCTACGTTTTTCTTTCCAACTTTTATGAGTGCCCTTTTCAAAGTTGTCCATTCCTCTTCAACTGCACTGCCTATTGAGGTGTTCTTTATAGCTGTACCTATAGCCTTAGAGAACTTCAAGCGTATCTCTTTATTACTTAGCGCTTCAGTATCCCTCTTCTTTGGGTATTGATGCTTCCTGAGTAATCTCATAAACTTTAGCATACTCTTCATCACCACTACATTGTGATCTGAGTCTATATCTGCTCCAGCTTACTCCTTACAGCCCAGTATCTGATTTTGGAATCTCTGTGTGACCATGATGCAGTTTAAATGAAATCTTCTTGTATCACCCACAGTTTACCACGTATACCTCCTTCTCTTGTGGTTATTTATCAGAGTATTCGCTGTTGCTAGCAGAAATTTATTACAGAACTCAATCTCTCTTTCTCCTCTCTCAATCCTTCTCCCAAGCCCACATTCTTCTATAGCTGATTCTTCTTTGCTTTCCCCTACGACTGCATTCCAGTCTCCCAAAACTATTAGATTTTCATATCCCTTTGCGTATTGTAATACCCTTTCAATATCATCATATACTTTCTCTATCTATTTATCTTCAGCTTGTATACTTAAACTGTCGTTGTCGGTGTTGGTTTGCTGTCGATTCTGATAGGAACAACCCCAAAATGAACTCTTCACAGTAACACACTCTCTGCCCTAGCTTGCTATTCATAATGAAGCCTATTCGCGTTATACAATTTTCTGTGATATTGATAGTACCCTATACTCATCTGGCCAAAAATTCTTTTCTTCTTTCCTGTTTCACTTCACTGTCCCCTCCTATATCTACACTGAGCCTCTGCATTTCCCTTTTCAGGTTTTCTAGCTTCCCTACCACGTTCAAGCTTCTCACATTCTACTCGCCGACTCAGAGAACGTTATCGTATCGTTGGTGATTCAATCTTTTTCTCATGGTCACCTCCCCTTTAGCACTCCCCTCCCGGAGATCGGAATGGGTAAATATTCCGAAATCTTTTGCCAGTGGAAAGGTCATCATGGCACTTTTTCAATTACAATCCACATGCTATGTGGATACATGGGACGTTTCGTTAATGCAATGGTTTTCAATGCTTTCTGCATCCTCATGCCGTTGATCATTGCTGATTCTTGCGCCTTTATTGGCAGGTTCCCACCGCAAGGACAAGAGAGTGTTTTGACCTCTATCCTCTCCTCCGCGGTCTTTGACAAGGCCGTTGGCAAAATGAGGGTGACTTCTTACGCCAGAAGTCTTCGGCCACCAATGCTGATTATTAGTCACGATTAAAGCAGTGGCAAGTTTCGAATGTGGGACCGAAGACATTTTTATTACTGACCAAAGATGCTACCCCTACACTACGGGTGCATGAATAATGTGGTAATATGGAACACAAAATCATAAGCCGTGTCCTGAGAAAATGCGAAAAAAGACATCAGTCACCCAGCTGGAAGCACTGGTGGTCGTATGGGGCTTCGTGAAATTCAGTCTTCTTGTGTGGTCAAAAATCGAGAGTATACACAGACAACTGGCGCTAGAATTCCTTCTCACAGCAAAACTCCGCAATAAAACACTGGCAAAATGGGTTCTCGAATTATAAGAATTTGAGTTTGCAATCACACACATACCTGGAGAACATCGAAATTAATTTCGTGGATAGGAATATGCCGATTTCTTGGTGGAAACCCCTTGGGTTTATGATAAAAGTGAGTGGTTTAATATTTGGAGCATTGGCGTATTCGTAACTCGTCGTGTGTTGGTACAACGTGAAGACTGCATTGTTTGTGCAGAAATAATTGCGCACGTCTTGGAGACATAATTCTTCGCAGAATTAATCTTGGAACAAAGTCATGGTTTAGTTTCTTCCGTTGATATTGTGTGCGTTACTGGTGAGGTGTATGCATGTTCTGTTCCACTATTCAGAGCGAGAAGACGATACGGTGTCAAAAAATTGATTTGCGATCCGATAGTGGGTCGTGGCGTGCTTTGGGGCACACCATCTAGGTGCTGTCCACTCCAGAGGCTTGTAAACGTTGAAGTACGGTTTCTTCCCCCGCTGTGGTTCGATTAGGATTATTGGCAATTGGGCGATGTGTTCTCGCAGGTATTTCTCGAGGGTTGTTACGCTTATGGATAATCGCCTATAGTGTGTCATTTTTTCGCTGGTGGTACTTTTGCGACTTGGTTATTGCTTATGAATTATCACCAATAGTGCGATGATGCTTGTCTTGTGACATTTAGATCATGGATCGCCGGTGCCAGAAGCGCTTCATTGGCGAAGTTTTGAGTTACGTGGCACGAGCACGTGGAGTGCGAGTCCTGGTAGTACGTTTTTAGACAAGCAGGAAGGAAATGGCGAATGGCACCAGACAAAAAAAGGACATTAACCCCAAATCCTTAACCACTACAAGTTATAAAAGGAAACTGTTATTTTATATCTTTGCAGCAGCTGTTGTATGATGTCTGTACGTCGATTTTTGAAAGTTATTGGTCAGTTTCAAGAGGCAAAGATGAAATCGCGCCGATGTCTGATCTATCCTGAAAGCACAATTAAGAATTGTACAGATAGCTGCGAGCGTTATTCGACCCGGATTCTTAGCCAGATATCATCAAGTGCGTCACCATCCAATAAGCTGTCTCAGGTAAGGTAAAATGGGTTAGAGGTGGCTAGGTTTGGTAATGGTTACAGAAATCAGAAGTAGGTCTTGCATGATGTGAGAGCACTTGAAGTATGAATGTGCAGCCCCTGCCAGTAATCCGGATTACTCCACTGGCATGGATGAGTGCTCTTGGAAAACCACCAAAACACTGACATACACTACAGAAACACGACTTCACCACTGTAAAATGATTAGTTTATGTATTTTAGATAAGCGATTAATTGTCGATGTTACTGTAGATATTTTTTTTCAAATGAGCCTTTAGTAACAAGAGTGTTTAAGTGAAAGAAAGCAGTATGGCAAGTTTATCCCATTAATCAAATTGTAAAGTTTAAACTAGAAACAGTTCATATTTTTGTTGCTATTTCTGTGTATGTGCTCTTAAACATTCGTAGTAAAAACACGGCACTAAAATATGCTCCAGGGACTATGCAGAGGACTATGGCGTTCTTGGAGGTGAACGAGAAGGAGCTCTTCGCTGGAAGCGGGTGGGCGCGGGGTAGGAAGCACATATCGCAACGCTGTAGGCGGGGCTGGTGCAACGTATCACGTCCTCAGGCGCAGCTGCCGCTGTGACGTCACAGCAGGGAGACCACCCCAGATGAGCGACCGTCTGACGCGATCTCACTGCATGATCACAGCGCCAGCTGTCAGCTACAGGCGCAACTCCCACCGCCACCGCCCCCCTCCCGCCTCCCCCTCAATCCAACCCCTGGGGCAACAGGGCAGGCAGCCAACTGACTTGATTGATGCCACAGGTATAGCTCAAGGCTAACAGAGGTACGCGCAGAGTTCCACTAATTCCTTTCACTCGTGCCAACAGAGAGTGAAAGTAATTTCAGGTGCTGTGGTGCCTCGCCTGTAACCAGCAGGTAACGGAGGCCCATCTCTGATGTCGAGCGACCACCTGGGACCACCGCTGTTTGAAGCAAGAGCCTCAAGGGACAGGACCTCAATGTAACGCCTCTGGAAACTGCTGCTGGAGGACTGTCTTCAACAACAGCGACAGTTTGTCAATTACTGTCTCATCTCTGGTCTGTCAGTAGTCCAGATATCTACATGTTGCTGCCTGAGGCAGGAGACAGGTTCTGCCACAGACCCGACTGCCACCACTGATGCTGACAAGTAAAGGGTAGCCCTTGTCTTAGCACCAGCTCCCCCTATACAGCTGTCATATCCAACCTGTTACACACTGTAGTACTGTGTTTATTCATATAACTCCCTAAAGACCCTTGTGAAGGAAGCAGTAGGAGCTTAAAATATGGTTGTGTGTGTTTTTTGACTTCTTATTTTTGTGTGCATTGCTGCATTTATTTTATTAGGTTAAATGTAACTTTTGACTTTCGTCTCCTACTATTTTTGTCATGAGGGACAACACCATTTTCAGATCTGTAGTGGGGTACAAGGTTACTCTCATCTGAAATCTAAGATTGACAGAAGATGTCACTGAAGAAATACTGAAACATTGGAACAACTTACTGAAATTGACTCGTGTTTTTATTTTGTCTTCGTCTGTTGTGTAAAGTCTAACTATGTTTCACATATTTTTTAATTGTTATTTATTTTGTGTTAACAACATTTACGTCGTTGTACGAAGAGAACTGAAAGATACCTTACTATGAAATATAGTTAACAGATGGACACATGTCTTAAGAACACTTGACTTGAGTAGATTTGCTGAATGCGTGAATAGAGTTTGTCATGTTATTTATCTCTCCACTAGATTGAATCACTGTGAATGCTAGTCCTGAGTAACAAAATCGCTAAGGCTGAGAAAGCTCAATTCTTAACGGTATTGTGTTGTGGTTAAGAAAACCAATCATCTCTGACCTTAGCTTCGGTGTGAATGGGTTAGTTAAACGTCTGCATGACCTTACAACAGTTGAGTCGTTGTACTTGATGTCAGGGATATATTTAAAGGCCGGAGGATCCACTGGGACAATACAGATACCCAGCAAATCACAAATCTTTTGCAGGAACGCAGCAGTCAGTATCTGTATGATCCCTGGTTGAATGGGGACAAGTCATGATGTGGTATTTTTTGATTTTTATCTTCGAAGCTGTCATGGCCTGGCATGTAATTCTCAGAGAGCCAGTTAAGGTGTCATGCTTTCTTCTGACCTGTGTCGCCCTAATGTTTTTATTGGATTGTGACACTCCCCACGCAGAAATTATTGGGAAACGGTGAGGTTGTGAGAGGTTACAAGCCACGAACTCACTTCAGCAATATTGTCATATTTTACGTCATGATATAGATGTTCCCCGATACTTCATTTGATATGTGTGATGTATGACCTTCTTACATGGGAAAATTGTGAGCAGAATGTTCTTATAGTTGCAAGTGCAGCCTGTGGAGAACTAGTACACGAGAGGCAGTAGTGGAGGCGACGGAGAACAGGAAGACAGATGAACTGGGGGCCATAAATGCTGAGTGAAGCGACCTGGCCTTTTGAATGATTCTGAGAAGCAGCGCTCAATGGATCTCACATGCAGAGAGTCCTTTGGCCGATACGCTCTCCTCCTTACACATAGGATCGGACAGAAGGGCGCCCATTTGCCAGATCTTTTACCTGGGCCAGGAAGAAGTCTCTCGCAATGGTTGCTGGATGGTGGAAAGTGGGCGGAGGAAGCCATTCAAGAGATACTGCTGTAAACTGAGTTATTCTGCAAACGGTAGAAAGGTAAGAAGACTTGGCATTATCGTTTTATAAGCTGCAACGATACGGACACAGCGACTAGTATATGTGTTTACTGGAGGCCAGACTGTAAGCACCCTGACGACAGGAAATCGTCTGGTTCTTTCAGCGAGCGACAAAAACATCTGTTTCACAGGCAGGACTGCTTGCGAAACTAAACACACTCGTTTCAGAAATTTAAATGTTCAGCCTAGAAAGATTAGATCTCTGCACAAATGAGGGAGTGTGGCCCCATCTAGGTAGATTTTTTTGTCAAAACATGGCCTTGCTTACCGTGAGAACGACGCCTCCCTAGTCTAAAATCGTCTTTCTCTAGACAAGAGAGATTAGGAGCTGCTGATCGCTCCTCTTGGCACATGCAGAGTGGACGGACGCTCTCCCACGTGGTAACTCCTGTGCTGTGTTTGGATTGGTACCAGGCCAACAGAAAAGTCAAGAGCTAGATTTACCAACAATATTAATCGATCTACTAATTTATTCAAGTCAATATCCGCTGATAATTTGTTGAAGACCATCTTCCAAACAAGAATGACATCGTAAATATATTTTTCTTCCTCTCCTTCTCCACATTCTGATTTGGGGGGGGGGGGGGGGATGTTTTTGGGAGAGGAGACCAGACAGCGAGAGGTCATTGGTCTCATCGGATTAGGGAAGGACGGGGAAGGAAGTCGGCCGTGCCCTTTCAAAGGAACCATCCCGGCGGCATTTGCCTGGAGCGATTTAGGAAAATCACGGAAAACCTAAATCAGGATGGCCGGACGCGGGATTGAACCGTCGTCCTTCCGAATGCGAGTCATTCTGATTTCACAAATATGTTTTTTAGCATCTTTTTCATGGCCTGTCCCCTTTTGGAATAACTTTTTTTCTTGAATCAGTATCTGAGAAAGAAGTCTGCTTGAATCATTTCTTCTCCCCTAACTAACTCTCTCAAAATTATTTGTATCCGACGTTAGGCACAGCTGTATTAGGGTTTGAAATTGCGTTATCTCCAGTACCTAAATGTAAGTCATCGTCTCTGATAACGAGCCACCAATTTCATCTAAGGCAGGCTTAACAATATCGTAAGTTTTCTAAGTTTAATCTTGTGATCTGAACCTGGAGTATTCCTGAGCAACGCAAGTGGTGTGATTACGGGAACGTTGTCTGATAAGATGAGCCTCCAAAACTGAAACTGTGTAACATTATCTTAATTAAATTAATTAGAAAGGCAAATCTGTTAACTAAATAAGCGATCCTGAGGAATTTTGTGTTGTTTCATGCAATACTACTATGTGTTACGTCACGATACGTTATTTTCAATTCCAACCCACAAGTTAACAGGATAAAATCCTACATAAATTTTCCAAACGAATTTTGAAAGAATTGATTACCAGACTGTTCCTACAAAAATTACCTGTGGAATTCATACACGCAACCTCATTAAACAAGTTTCAACCACTTAATGCTGCACACAGAAATGTGACACTGCAGTATGAGAATAATACTGTCTGCATAGGAAATAAAATCTGAAATAATCTTTACGTAGATTGAATCTGACAATGAATTTTGAAAAACTAAGCTGGCTGTGAATGATCTAACTGTAATCTGACTGTACTGTGAAACTGGTCCTGAAAAATTTCATATGGCTTTCATGTGGCAATGGAAACCTACTACTGTCGAAGTGATGAACATAAAACACGCGGCACAACAGCAAACAAGATAAAAGGAATTAAAAAGCGCTGCACAGTGCAATTCTGAACGGATAATGCACCTTTCACGAAACTTTTCTGCTTCGTGCATGCAGCGACCCAGTTAACCGCAAAATATGAAAATGCGTTTTTGAGGAGACGGTTGTGAAGTTTGAACTTCCTAAATGATTGAAGTTGCCTTTTAAAAAACTCTGTTACGAAATCTGATATTCATTCTTCAACAGTCACAATGGTCTTTACAAAATTATCCTTTATAATAAAAATTTCTTTGCTATGAAATTAATTACTGAAAATGGTATAGGAGTGGTAAGACTATAACCTCTGAGTGTAATCCATGTGAATTTCTAACTTTCTTTACTCACATCTGAACGGTGAACCAACTAACGCAAAATAATAAAGAAAAATTCCGTTAAAATTCTCCATGATTCAAAATCATCCCAACTACGCCAAACAAGCACTACAGTAACCAATTAACATCCTCACTTATTTGCTGGATGTATTCCAGTCTCTATCTTCCTCTGCAGTTTTTTAGTTTTTGCCCTCTACTGCTCCCTCTAGTATCATGAAATTCATTCCCTGATCTATTAACAGGTGTCGTAACATCCTGTCCCTTCTCCTGGTCAAAGTTTCCCACATCTTCCTTTCCTCTCCGAATCTGCGCAGAATCTCCTCATTTCTTATCTTATCAGTCCACCTGGTTTTCAACATTCGTCAGTAGCCCCACATCTCTGACGCTTCGACTCTCTTCTGTTCCGGTTTGTCCACAGTCCATGTTTCACTACCATACAGTGCTGTGCTCCAAACGTACATTCTCAGAAATTTCTTGCTCGGTAGCATAGAAAGTATTTGACTGTCTCGCTAGCTTCTCTTAGAATGTCTACTGCAAAGATGGTATCAATGGCAAGCCAAGATCACAGTGCTTGTGAGCAGAACCTCTCTGGCGTAACATATTGACTTTCTAAAACTACGTTTGAAAAATATTTCGGGTAGAAATACGATATATGACACATCCAATGAAAAGTTCATATCACTTTCATTGAATACCAAAAAGAAACTAGAAACCGTACAATAAGGATACATTTCTAACCTCTGTTGGAATTTTATTATATGTGGGTGAAATAGCTTTGCTTATGAGCATCGCTTGCCATGAGAGTTTCACCATAATGCTGAAGACTGTTCTTGTGTAATTCGTTTCATGACGTTTAGTTTTAAACCATAGTTTACGTAATAATGTCGTATCTTACGTTATGAATTATTAAATCATCTCATTGTCATTTACGGCTGAATTACCGTACTTTTGGTAATGCGCTGATTTTGAATCACCTGTATACAGTATCATATGTTTTGTCTGTTGATTAAACAAAAAATGATGTTGCCAGTTTACTCCCGTCTCTACCTTAAATTGACTCGGTGACCTTCCATCGTCATCGCCACAATCTTGGACATCTTCTTCTTTTCCTTCAGCTTTCACAAATAAAATTAAGTTTTTTTTTATTTTTTTTTTTTTATTTTTTTTTTTTTTTTAGTTTCATACCATTGGTCTTGTTCTGTCTTCTCTCAGAACAGCTGTCGCAGTCTGTCTTGCTGTTCACAAGTAGATTAAACCATATTTTCCCCTCCGAGTCAACTTGCCTTTTTTGCAGAAACGCCAGCTTCCTGTGGATATTTTGTCGAGATTTCAACATCCAACTCTTAAGACTGCTCTTCCATCCAGTGGTATTAAAGGCACGTTGATAACTACAGCGATAAGTCAACAACTGAATCAATCATAAGCAAACATCTCATTTATATTACTCCATATATGGGTACACAATAAATAGTAAATAGGTAAAACGCATAAACGCTAAACAGGTAACACGTAAGGCAAATGGTAAACGAGTTAAAAAGTAAATGATACGACACTTGTCATTTACCATCTAGTTAAGTCATCATTGTATAAGTATTGTTACGGCACAGAGTAATAAGAGTTCCAATTTATAAAATTTGTAAAGCGTGGCTCAACTACCTTGACGTAAAATAGACTGGTTACGCCACGATTAGCGGCGGACCATGAAGCACGGTGATGCAAGACACACGGGCAACACAGTCTACAACTCTGCAGTAGCTCAGTGAGAGAGAGCACACCCAGAGGCAAAACAGAAAAGAACAGCGACTACGGAAAATTATACGCACGGCAATGCGTGTGAATTCCTAAGGGACCAAACTGCTGAGGTCATCGGTCCATTGACTTACACACTGCTTAAACTAATTTATGCTTAGAACAACACACACACCCATGTCCTAGGGAGGACTCGAGCCTCCGGCAGGACGTGCCGCGCAATCCATAAAATGGCGCCTCAAACCTCACAAGCACTCCGCGCAGCTAACACGCACGCTCGTTAGCGCTGCGGGAGGCACGCAAGATGCAATACGCACGGCTAAGAAAGCACTCTTAGACCAATTCAACTAACCGCTAATGGAGAATTAAAGCAAGGGTAGCAGAATTACGAGGCTACATGCGGTCGTAACTAGTAAACCACACCTCATATAACTACGGAGAACTCATTTAAATACCGGAGCCCCAGGTCCAAGTACGGGAGAACGGTTCAGGTCAATGGGAACGATGGAGTCGATGTCGACGACATTCCGTTCCACAACCGTGTTTTTTCAGTAAGTCTTGTCTCAGATCAACCAACGCAGTACCAGCCAGCCGTGGAGTGCCTCAGAGCTGAATTCCACTGACGGACTTCATGCCGTGTCGCACCAACCACTACTGATGGGAGAGCTGATGAACTACCAACAGCACTGCAGCACCAGGTTCTGTACTCTCTGAGTGTCGCACGGAAGACAACGACCAGGGTTCCTGGCGAACCACCGTCCGGTACGCCTAAGCGCATCCGGGTGCGGGGACTGCCACGCCGGCAGCACTGGGTTCAACGCCTGCCGCCTACACCACACCGCGGATGGGCTGGCTGGGGGCGAAGTGGTTCGGAGTGGGATGCAGTACACTCCCTCAGCCGGTAGCAGCTATCTATGCTGTACCTGGCTAACCTAAGCCAGAGAAACGACGTCGAGTCCGTCCATGACCAGGGCAGGAGGCAACTACGGCCGACAGTGCACCATCCTTTGCAAAAGTTGTCAAAATTAACGATTCACTGAATAACCATGTTTTCTTAGCGCCACGAGTGCTATTAGACGACATCTTGCAGGAACCTCATCCCGTCGGTCCCTCTGTAGTACGAATTACAAAACGTATTACTAATTGAACATGATCTGTATCACTTCCCTCTAACATCATAAGCTGATTTTATCGGCTACAATATTTCACTGTTTCACTTCTTACATAAACTCAAAGTTTTTGTATTTCCATGTGATCATCCTGTAGGCAGCACCTACAATCTGTTGACACAGTTTCATAAATCTCTAATTTGTATGACTTTCTTAAACGTAGGAGGACGGAATGTACGTATCACATTGAATCTGCTATTCGCCATGTATCAAATGTGAAAAATGCGTTTGTGATGTTTTCTCCATGTTTTTGGAACTCTAGAATCCTACACGAGATGCATATGACCAATATTGGTGAGCATACTTCCTTTGAAAATAGAGATGACGTGTGGTATTATCCAGGATTACTTGTAGCACATTATATTCTCAAGCTAAGAAAAGATGGTCGTTGATGTTAGACTACTCAAGAAATCCTATAGGTACTGGTTGAGTCCCATCTATGGGCGAGGGGGGGGGGAGGAGGGAGTGGGGAGGGTGGAAGGGGCTGAAATGATCTGAGAAACTAGAACTCGATTATATAGTTAGGCACGCAAAACAATTCATAAAGTAGTAGGCATAAAAAGCCATTAGAGTTAGGGGAGAAGCCAAGCAACAACGAGGTCTCCTCCAGCGGGTGGTGGCTAGCTGGCAGTTGTGATCGTGGCCCACTCAAACACCTAGCGATCTACAGGAGATTCTCATCAGAGCTCGACTGAGGTACTTACAACAATGTGTTGTCACATGGTGCCTTGCACAGTTTATTTCATTGGCAGGTTATAATTATTGCCTGCCAGTGTAACTGTGAGGTGAGCAAGATTCGACTGTTACCTGTTGCTTGAAATGTTGAATGTCGAGAACACCAGCAGAGAGGCGGAAGGATTATGTGTACGTTAAAATATGGAAGTGTTATATGATGTGAATATTAACAGGGAACAAGGTAATGTTGTGAAAACCCTGGTGATTGAACTCGAAATGTCTGCAGAAATGTTGCCTTTTTTTGTTTTCATTACCTGTCGTAGCAGCTCTGTTCCGGTTTTCTCGTAGTCCACACTCACTACCCTACAATATTGTGCACCAAACGTACATTATCAGAAATTTTTCCTCTAATTAATATGTATGTTTGATGTTAGTACACTTCTCTTCGCCTGGAATGCCTTTTTTTCCAATGCTTGTAGCTTCTTATGTCCTCGTTGTTTCGTCCATCTTCGGTTATATTGCTACTTAGGCAGCAGAATTCCATACTTCATCTGTTTCGTGATCACCGATCCGGATGTTTCTCGCCGTTCTCATTTCTGCTACTCCTCATTACTTTCATCTTTCTACGATCTACTCTCAATCTATATCATGTACTCATTGGACTGCTCATTTCATGTCCTGTAATTATTCTTCGCTTTCACTTAGGATAGCAAAGGCATCAGCGAATCTTATCATTGATATCCTTTCGCCCTGAATTTTAATTCTAGTCTTGAACCTTTCTTTTATTTCCCACATTGCTTCTTCGATGTATAGATTCAACAATAGGGGTGAAACACTACATCCCTATCTTACACCCTTCTTAATCCGAGCTCTTCGTTGCTCATCTTCCACTCTTCTTGTTTACTCTTGACACTTGTACATACTATATATTACCCACCTTTCCCTATAGATTAACCCCATTTTCCTTAGTATTTCGAACATCTTGCACCATTTTACACTGTCGAACTTTTTTTCAGATCGACAAATCCTAGGAACGTGTCTTAATTTTTCTTTAGTCTCGCTTCCATTATCAACTGCAACGTCAGAAGTGCCTCTCTGGTGCCTTTACCTTTCCCAAAGCTAAACTGATCGTTATCTAACACATCCTTAATTTTCTTTCCCAATCTTCTGTATATTATTTTCTTGCCGGTAACTTGGACGCATGAGCTATTAAGATGGTTGTACGATAATTCTATAACTTCTGGCTTTTGATACCCTCGAATTTTTTCGATGTTGTTAGTCTGACGGTCACATGGTATACCACCATCCACAAACGTTCTACACAAAGACGTGAACAATCGTTCTTTTGTCACTACCCTCAATTATTTTAAAAATTCTGATGGAATGTTATCTTCGGCTGCTGCCTTATTTGGTTGTAAGTCTTCCATATCTCTTTCAAATTCTGATTGTAATACTGAGTCCCCTATATTTTCTACACCAACACTGGTGTCTTCTGCAGTCACTTCATCAGACAAGTCTTCTCCTAATAGAGGAGGTGTACTCTTTCCAATCTATCTGCTCTCCCCTTGAATTCCCTTTGCACTATTAATGCTACCGCCCCTGCTTTTAATTTAACTGAAGGTTGTTTTGACTTTTTTGTATCCTGAGTCAGTCTTTCTTGTCATTTATTTTTCGATTACCTCACATTTTTCATTCAGCCATTTCGCCTTAGCATCCCTGCACTATCGATGTAAGTGACTTATTTCTGTATTTCCGAATTTCCCTGAACATCTTTATACTTCATTCTTTCATCGATGAACTGAAGTATTTCTCTTGTTACCCACTGTTTGTTACCCATGGTTTCTTCGCAATTACCTTCTTTGCACCTATTTTTACCTACTGTGAGTGCCATTTTTGGAGATGTCCATTCCTCTTCAACTGTACTGCCTACTGAGCCAATCATTATCGCAGTGTCTATGCCCTTAGAGAACTTCAAGCCTATAGTAACGCATTTTCTCAGCCTGTTGTTATTTGGTGGATTCTTGGTATTGCACATGGGATTAGAGTGTAGTGTGCAGTCTCTGATTCGGCAGGAGTTCATCTACAAAATTAAATTTTTGAGGAAGCCACTTTCTATGACTTGCAGAAAGGTCGGGTATAAGGAAAGGTCTCAGCAGGGCCCAGACAGGTTATAAGATGAGACCCAACAAAAGTAAAACAAGGGTGACGGAATTTTGCTAATGTATCGCTGCAACATGAATAATTTTCTACAATTTCACTGTTACATAGAGGAGAATTTCTTCCAATTTTGGGACGGTTTGTTATAATTTCACTATAGCATGGAGGTCTCAATTTTGTGGCAAGTTTGTGAAAAATTAGCGTCAAGGTAGTACAGTGTGGAGGCACTTTCAGATAGTTACAGGGTAATTTGATTTAGACTTTCACTTTCACTAACTAAATGATGTAACTTGGCATCATTTGCACACATCGGTTTAGTATTACACCAACTAAATACAGAGATATACACATATTAAAAAATCTATTTGACCTTCTAATAAACGACACATATATTTGAGCTAAGTGATATTCTTATACACCATAATAATGTTATTCTGATGAAATACAAATGTATGACTTTCATGGAAATTGTGCACATCATTGACTTAGGTGCCATTTTTACACATCATTTTAATATTAATGCGTGATTGACTGTAGACAGAGTGGTAAAATGGGGGAAGAAATCACAACTTATATAGGCCTACAATCTTTGACCTTTTTAAAAATTTCGCCGTATAACAGCTGTGTTGTTCCACCATGTCGAAGTTTGGTTGGCTGTTCCCTGTTAAGACTGTTTACATTTGCTCTTCAGTATCAGTTGCAGATGTCATTTTAATACTAGACTTTGACTGGTTTGATAGTGTAAGGGGAGGGGGAGGAGAGGGGGAGGAAATGGGGAGGTGTGTCTTCATCACGTCATTGATAAGAAAGGGTATGACCTGTCCCATTACATGGCAGGGCAGCTGCTTCTCTGTTAGATAGTGATGTCACGTGATAGCATTCCTTGCATTCCAAAGTGACTACATACTACTGATATGGACTAAAATACTGTTTTGTTGATGAATAGCCCATGCACCAAATAACAGTTGTTTCTTTTTCTTGTTGTAGTCTCTTCTGTTTGATACATTCTTGTAACCATCAGCATGTGGATTTTTTCTTCTACAGAGATTAAAGCTTTAAATTTGACATATCGTTTTTGAAATTATCCCAGCATTAACGTAAAGTGATCCAAGAAATCCTCTGCTATCCCAAACAAACATTCAGTTTTTGTAACACTCAGCAATTCACTTAATGGCCACACCTGCTAAGGAAGGTACTAACATGGTAATCGTCAAAGTAGACTTCAATATTCATTTATCATGCTGTATCTATCCTCAGGGTCATACAAGAGAACTTCTGTGTAGTTTAGGATGTGAGAACAGTGCCTAGGTGGAGTAAACCTTGGACAGCAGGACTTTGTAAAGTATCGCAATAGGATGAACTTCATTCTATTCTCGCCTTATTTACTGCGATATATGTCCCTCTTGTTAAAGTTTTGTCATTTCATACAGGTAGTGAAACGCGTGCTAAGGCCATAAAAAATTACTCTTCCCCAAGAAAAGATAAATTTATTTAAGCAAACAGTTATTGGGTAGTTCTTATAACAAATCAATACTGACAACCCAAATAAATGGAAGAAAATCACCAATAAATGTTTAGTATTTTAAATCTGAAGAGTTTCTAGTTGAGGTTTGAAATCATGACATTGTGTAGAGCTTCCCCCCACTGTCTTAAAAGCAATTAAATAAAGGACCGATCGAATTCGGGTTGTGCTAAAAGAAACGGATAACCATTTTAACCAGCGAAAGCTCCTGAATAAAACATCAAGCATCAATAAATATAAAGCATCAATAAACATTTGGTATACACATCAGTTAACACCTGGCAACACGCAAAATCTCAACAGGCTATAAACAACTGGAAAACTAAGAACAGTTGCACAAACATTCAATTATGTATGCAGCTAACCTCGGCCAAGAGAAAATGTGCAAGTGTGAGTAGCTTGGTTTTTAGTTCTGGTAATTCAGCCCAATTCCATAAAGGGATGTGTAAATATTATTTATACAACAAGAACTATATGGCTTAAAGTAAAACAGCAGGTAGGGATATGAAACATTCACTAATCTCAAGTGTGAAATAAATTACGCAAAACCATCACAAATAATATTCATAAATTATCAACAGAGCTCAAACTTAATAAACAGTAATAGTAGTAGCATAACCAATATTAGCAGCGTAAGTTAGCCAGGATGGAGTCAGTTAATTCTTTAAATAAAATTGGGGTTAACCCAAACTTAAAAAAATATAACACACATAGGATAAAACCTGTGACACTGTGGACAATTGTGAGTAATTGTTCATACAGTCTAATCACCAGTCTTCCACCAAACACGTCCAACAAACACACAGGAAGTCTACTAAAATAAAGTAATTTTGAGCTAATTTATTGAGAAAATGAGAAGCTTCCACGGTAAAAAGTCCTCATTGTGGACAAAAAATACGTAATATATTTTCTTAGTGTGTCATTGTTAACCATTATACTATGCTCCCCTTATTTAATTAGCATCTTATTGCGTATTCACGAAATTAGTTGATTCATTACAAGAAAAATAATTACACTATCAACATCTTCATCTTGACTATCTCAGTAAAAACAGTAAAAAAGCGATTCCTGAGAGACAGTCGGTTGGTAAAGGTAAGATTCCTGGTATAATTCTCCACATCAAACATTGTTATAATCTAGCAATAAATTTTGACAGCAAAAAAGAAAAACCGTTAGTTCTCCCCGTTTTAAATTAATCACACGACTCGTGCCCAAAATAAAAATTATTTTTTCAGAAAAATCTTGGACTGAAGATTTCGACACAATATTCTTGCGTGAAATATTACCAGCGACATTCCTAGGTTATGAATCAGTTTGAGAACGTCATGTCTTGAGATCTCGATTTCCTCCAGCCGGTGAGCAGGAATTCGGAATAAAAAGAAAGCCACTTGTGCGGAATGAGAGGGCTGTGCCTTCTGGAGCTAATTCGAAATATGGCCCGAGGAAAGCAGATTGAATTACGGCAAGCCGCTCCGAGCCAGAGGGTCGGGATTACCCATCTCGCCATCAATGCCGAGGCGGCAGCCTTGCGGCCCCTGGGGAATTCAAAATGTCACTCCCTCTCCGTCAGAGCGAGGCAAAATGTCCCACGGGCGGAGCCCTTGTAAAATCAGCGGTCATAGCTCGAACAGGGTGGGCATGCATACCCTGTCCTGGCTGTATAAAACTCTTCAGAGCTGAATAAACGAGCTATTATCTGGTCACTGTTCTGTTGTGTCAGACTGAAAATGATATATGAATGGAAAGGAGGTACCAGTAAATTTTATGTTTATTTAAGAAGTCTCCACCCAGCTTTTATTATGAATTAACGGTTAAATTACAAGTTAAGTGTGTGTGTCACTTCATGCAGGTCTTTCACTCTTTCCTTGAAAGCGTGGAGTAGGCTGTCCTGTACAATATGTCCTACTGCACCTTCGCACCAGTCACACGCAGCACTGTTTCACTAACCATATTTCTTCAAGATGTGGCGGCATGTCGTTTGTCCCGTTCGGACACAGTTGAGCGTCGGGCAGTCACAACGGGAAAGGTTACTCTTTGCAACATTTGTTTTGGGTTTTGATTTAGGGGGCCGTTCATTCCAGGCTTCCTTCCACTTCTCAGTGACATAGAAAAAAAGTGTGACCTGAGGATCGAACGAAGGTGGGTTCTATGACTTATAACTTATAGCGGATGGTTTCTCGGAAATCGTATTTAAAAGTGTTATAGGACTTCTTATAAATCTGCACCTCAGCAGCTTTCCTTCTGAAGTCCGGAAAAGCAATATTGGTTAGAACAGGCAACCAACGAACGGGAGTGGGTATTAGAGTGCCAGTAACAACCTTCATGGCCCCTTTCAGACATTTATCTCTCTGTCAGTCGTATTTGCGCTGTTTGCTACCAGGAACACAATATTCAGCAGCTGAATACACAAATAACAGCTAACGTGCCGTAGCTTCACATTGTTAACCGCTCCAACCGGAGGACGTCGTATGTAGGTGCTCCACGATTTTCGCTATTTGGACTGTGATAAAGTGACGTTGCAGTGTTAATCTTTGCCACGTCAGCGTGAGAGATGTTGCAAATACAGCTAAGTAAAAATTTACCTCCAATTCCAGCGTTTGTTTACATATAAGGCGACTTCCGAATTTTAGTTTGTGTGAGACCACGTGTCTCAGATAGTGTGCCATTTCGGAATTCTAGATTGTAATATTTGAGGTTCGCATCGTTCTTGCGTTATCTTTTATTCTTGCATCAATACTCGTGTGTATCGTGATGTTAGAATGTGCGGTGAATGAAAGTACCTCGTAGGAAAGTGACCTCAAAGGAAGGGAAGGAACACGAGGTGCATTAAGTATGCATATATGGGGATCTCATTAGGCATATTGAAGAGTTTATTCTGGCAGCCATTGAGGGAACAGTGTGCAACCAACAGCAAGGTGCTAGTCATCTGGGCTCGAGGGTCATAATTGGATCATTCCAACGCAGACAGTAAATATTGAGAAGACGGTCTTATTACTAACAGGGCTTCAAAAAAGCTCATAATATCCAGTATTGTCTCCATAACAACTCGTGGACCGCTGGTTCTAAATCAATTGATAGGACTGAACTAGAGACTTTGAGGCTCTTTGACTTCCTTTACTTGCGGCAGAGGGCTGAGAATTGTAGGGTCTTCTGAATGTGCGCCACTCATCAGAGGCTGCTGCCCTGACTGTGTGTGGAGTGGCCACAGTGTTACTCATTTCTTTTAAATTAAAAATCTCCCCATCCAGTCAAGATAATGATAGCTCTAGGGGACCTGAACGTATCAGTTTAAGACCCAAAGTAATTAATTGCCAAAGATTTCGCAAGAAGTGACAGAGTTTGAAGCACTCCTAAAAATTTGAGGAGCTAATGTTATTTGATAGTAATTTGATGACTGTGGGAAATTTAAGCATATGTCATAACGACATGTTAACGGTAATGGTGTATTTGTCGAAGTAGAGAAGAAACGTAGATGTACTGATGCAGAAAGTGGAAATGCATGCGAGATTGTCTCGGAAAGACTCAGTACCAAGGGTGGAAACAAACTTGCTATCAGAACCTTCCATCGACCTGCAGAATCACCTCCAGATGTAACGAAAACTTTAGAGAAAACCTAATTTCAGTATTATGTAAATTCCCCAATCGTACTGTTATCATAGGAGGAGATAAACTGAGGAAATTATGGTTTTGTAAGACTTAGGCATGGTAAGGTGTTCTACAAAACGTTACTAAATATTTTACCGAGTAATTAGCTACGGCCAATTATTCGGAAGCCCACTTACGCTGAGAATACGCTGGATCAAGTGGGAACTAATAGATCTGAATTCTTTAAGTTTGTCCATACAGTAATTGGTCTCGGTGATCACTAGGCGGCTCAATTTGTGTATATATAAATTGGTGTCTGTGACCGTGTAGCAGTGAAACAACAATGTCGACCAAAGTACAAACCAACTAAATCATATAGAAAAAAATTATATTTTCAGCGATTTAAATAGGCAGTAGTGTGACTTCAAAGTAAAGAACTCGAAACATTTAGCGCTGGACAGAAAAATGTGGAAGATTTGTGGCTCAGGTTTAAAAGAATAGTTGCCCTGTACTTGATAGATATACACCTAATGGAACAGTTCAGGTGGAAGGACGCTCCATGAATCGAACCGAGTGTTCTACACGGCAGTCTACCGTGCCGATCACTCAGCTGCGTACCAATCTTCCACTTGTTATCGAAGGTACAAACGTATTTCCTAGCAAACGATTTTTATGAAAGGATAGAGGATTTTTTTTTTATAGGCACGATGCAGCATGTTATCTTGAATGGAAGGTCATCGAGTGATGTAGGAGTAATTTCGAGTCTTTTCCAGGGAAGTGTAAATTAACGTTATATTAATGATCATGCGGACAATATTAATAGTTGCCTCAGAACTTTCGTAGATGATGCAGGCATCTCGAACGAAGTACTCTCTGACAGAAACTGCATAGGTAATCGGCCATATCTGATAAGGTTTCAAAGTGGGGCAAAATTTGATAACTTGCTCTAAATGTTCAAAAATCAAATATTATACACTTCACACGCTGAATAAAACATAGTATCCTATGATTAAATTCCTATGATTATAGTACCAACGAAACAAAGAATCAGCCACCTCATACAAATAACTTGTTGCGGCACTTTGTAGCGTTATGAAATGTTACGATCACATAAACTCAGTCGTCTGTAAAGCAGGTGGTAGAATCTGATTTACTGCTAAAATACTAGGGAAATGTAGTCAGTCTACAAAGGAGACTGTTTGCAAATAACTCGTGTGAGTCATCCTACAGTACTGCACAATTGTATGGGACTTGTGGCAAATAAGGCTGACAGAGGATATTCAACGTATACAGAAGAGGACAGCACGAAAAGTCACAAGTTTGTTTGACCCGTGGGGGAGTGTCACAGAGATGACAGAGAGGCTGAAGGAACTAAACTGGCAGTTACTTGAAGATATAATTAAACCATCCCGAGGAAGCCTACTTACATTCAAGAACTGGCTTTAAATGATAACTAGGAATATACAACGATCCCCTTGGTACAGCTCACATAAAGATATTGAATACAAGTTCAGATGAACAGTAGCGTGTAGTGAAAGGATGCGGGGCCAAGGAGAGGGCCGATGTAGAATAAAACTGACCTGGAAGCATCGATAAAATTATATAAAAATTATGTGAAACACATGTAAAATCTATAATAAAACGAACTAGAGCAATGACAAGCTTAATAGGAGGTTCGAACAAATTGCAAAAAGGGTAATTTACTTAAAATCGCTCGGTTTTCATTAAGGAAACTTATTCTCTGAAACGTGCGAAAATTCTTGTGCAACCATCGTATAGCTGTTTTAGTGTACGACAGCATGCACAGGTTCTTGGAACTGAGGGAATTTCTATTTCAGGACTAGACGTGTATGTAGCTGGAAAATCTTTCAGTGTTTGCTGTAATAAGTGGCGATTGTACATAGATAATTTCCTTTAGTTTCAAAACTAAATCTAAAAATCGATCCAAAAATGTTGGTATTTCACAAATCGACAAGTCTGGTGTCACATTGAAACAAAATATGGATATTTTCTTTCAGTACTCCTACCTGGTATAAGTTAACAACGGTAACAACATAACACCTAATAAGTATTTCTCTTACATTAAGCACTTAAATTGTGAGCTATCTCACTCAATGCTTCATCATGTACATAGCACTTAGATCTTGTATTGAGTTTGTTCTTTGTTTTTTAGGTCCTTTTTCTTTCAGTACCCATACCTGTCACTAGTTAACAACAGTAACACTTCATAAATGTTTCCCTTATGTGACGCACTTAAACTGTGAGCTGTCTTATTCGATGCTTCATTGCCTAGGTAGCACCTAGACCACATATTGAGTTTTTCTTTGTTTTTTAGGTCTTTCGGAACTTCGGCGTAGAATACTTTTGACTTCAGGAGGGTGTATTAGTCAATTTCTGTCTTTACACGCACGAACATTTGATACTTTATTCTGTTTCGAATATGTATGTAACACCTACACCTTAATCTACATTTGGATTATGTATATTTCTGCGTATTCTGGCTGTTCGTCTTCGAATATGATATACTTCACGAACGTTTATTACTAAATAACCTAAATATTGGTTATTGATCATCAGTTAACTGTTATCTTGACATGTATGCGTTATCAGTTGGTGTGCTATAGTCTATGGCAAATACATAGGCACTAGGTACTATAAACCTCTTGGCAGATTAAAACTATGTGCCCGACCATTGTCTAAGTGTATTTGCTCTTACTTTAATATTGCCGCCAGGATATGGCGCTAAGTATCCAGGAATTGATCTATAAGGCATGTTGGGAGTTGACTAGGGACTCATAATCATTGAGACAGTGATGGCATGGATGTGTTACCTTGAAATGATAATGACTTGGAAATGAGTGTCTCAATTACTTAACAGCAACGAGGGCCACCTGTGTCTCCATGCTTCGTTCTTTTCATAGGTAGTCTGGTTTCAGATGTGCCATTTTCGAGGCTTGCAACGGGAAAGATAAATATTGCTCGCCAATGTCTTTGAAGAACGGAACGTATGCCCAATTCGTGAGCAGCTCAGCGAACATGAAGAGGTGGTTCAAAAAATGGTTCAAATGGCTCTGAGCACTATGGGACTCAACTGCTGAGGTCATAAGTCCCCTAGAACTTAGAACTACTTAAACCTAACTAACCTAAGGACAACACACACATCCATGCCCGAGGCAGGATTCGAACCTGCGACCGTAGCGGTCGCGCTGTTCCAGACTGTAGCGCCTAGAAACGCTCGGCCACCAGCGGCCGGCCCTGAAGAGGTAGAGGGCGTGTAATGTTCACCATAAGTTTATGTTCTGTATACAGTTGTCACACTGTTTTCAAGAAAATGAAGTATATAGGTTGTTGAAGCTAGAAGGATAATAGCAACGGTAGGAAGAAAAGCATGCTCAATCAAAATAAAGTGTTACATACTTTGCTTAATTACTTCATTTAAAAATATTTTTATTGCTTTTACCATTATTTAGCATATACTTGTCACTGATAAACAGTTTCACAGTATTTTTAAAATATATATGTAAGTTAAGATAAATAGATTATTCATTTTCTATCAAATTTAGAGCCACTTTATTTATTTTTCACAGCACCTAATATTCATCATAGGAAAACACTCTGTGTTGCTGAAGTGTTGGCCATAGCCAATAGAGATAAAATTAATTTATACAAATTTGTAAATTCATCATTAATGTTTTAAACACTTTTTCCATGTTTGTTACAGGGGTAATTCTGAGGAACCTTCAGAAATATGTACTTGATCATGTCAGTTGTTTAATAAGTAGTTTTCTCCATAAAGGTCATGTTTACATTGAGTTTTTGCAGGTTCAATTTTCTGCTACGTTAACAAAATTTTCAACTCCAACACTGCCTTTCATATCTGTATTGTTTGTGTCACTTAACATCAAACTATTTATTTATGTACTATAAAGTTTTATCAGCAAAAAATAAAAAATATTTAAATTTTACTAGATAATTCAGGTGTAGAAAACATTTAATTTTTTTGGCTGTTTCATATCCAACAATGAGATCTTGTTTTAGTCCATTTGTAAACTTACTTATGATATTAAACACATATACTACTGTTTTACGATTGCTGTCCACATGCTTTAGTATCATTAAACAAATTTAAAATACGGCTACAAACACGCAAGCATATATTAGTCAAGTCATTGTCAATGTTAACCATCACTATATCTTGCAAATTCATTGGACCTTCTGAGCTTAGAAAGTCTGTACTGCTCGGAGTATGTGAGGCAGCGTTGAGTTGAGCTGTGACTAATCATTTGCTTTTAACATTTTATTTAACAACCTCAAATTATATCAGTTTATGAAAACTTCACTAAAATATCTTTGATTTTAAATTAATCACTTAGGAAGTCAAAATAATAACAAAGATTTATGAACAACATAACGCTTTTTCGTTAAAAACCAAATGCAAGACCCACTAGCAGATACCATAGCCCACAATAATTGAGCAAACTCCAAAGAGTAAGAACAGTAGTAACCAAATACATACAAGCACAGCATAAACATACACAATGGCACTCAATGTAAATAAAAACAGAGACTCGAATAAAACTACACTATACAGAGGTACCTAATACACAGGAACTTCTACTTAAGTTAATGGAGCCTATTGTTTCGTTCTATTACATGTTGCTGAGGAATTAGAATTACCGTATTGCCTAGTAAATGTCCAACAGTAATTACTCAGTTGCATAGATATTAGCAAGACAAACGATTTTATTCACTGAGAACCGTTACATGTATCGGCGTTTCTGTCTAAACCGTGAACTTGAAATCAGGTGAGGACGGTCGGTCATAAAGTTGTTCGACAGTAGTGCAAATAAAAAAAATCAAGCTCACACAGAGCGATTGTTTGGACACACCACACAATCTATTCCACTTCTTCTTATAAATACAATACTGGCCATACAAATGGTGGACATACAACGTACATCAGATGCAGCAGAAGGCAGCATGCAAAACAGATACACAGCTCAAAGAGTATCACCAGTTCGCACACTCGATTAAGTGAACAAGATAGACTCCTTAGTGGAACCAAATGGACGTTCTGTATTTGAATCACCATGCTCATACTGCTATCTGCCAACCGGGAAACGACTACACAAGTCCGTCTTCCAGTCCTTTTTATGTGACTGTTCCATAACACTCTGCCATCTGGTGCCAAACTTTCTTCTCTACGGTATCCAGCGTTCTCTTCTTCCGTCACAGGCAGCTTCACACGTTGTGCTTCAAATGGCGTTGGCATAGTGGAGCTCCTGCGGTCAGCGCCCTCAAACTGTAGAGCTGGTGCACCTGCACTTTTATTCGCACAGCTTTTCTAACTACAATCGAGATGTGGCATCGTGTGACGGCAATAGGTCAATTCCGTTTTCCTCTGAATGTATCAATAATCTATCCCTGTAAGATAAAAGAGAAAGCTACCTTGTTCCGCGTAGTGTTTCACTACAAGAAAGTCTCCATTCACTGATTCTATAATTTTCTTCAATTCTGCTTTTTTACAGCAGAGTTGGGAAAGGAGCATAAATTTTCAAAATTACAGTCATATGATAGAAATCTCATGGCATGTCTCATCAAGGTATGCACTATTCGTGCGTGAAAGTTTTCATTTGTCAAATCCTTCAGTATTTCTAAATGAAGAATCATTAACTCCAATATCAGCATTTGTGTTGTTAAGAAAGCGGAGATACACTAAGAAGATGTAATTTGCGTTTTACCACAGAGTTTCATACTGCTCAAAACACACCACCATCAGACTCATCACGATTTCCGCAAAAATCAATTAACCTATTCTGGATGCCATTTCTGGCGTAAAATATTGTACTAATAATGGAAAACGCTATATTTTTTTCTTATTAAGAGCATCAGTTTCTAAGCAGCAAAATAAATTGTATGTGTTCAGATCACCTATTACATTTTGAACAGTGTACAGCCCCAACACCTCAGTAACCAGAACTCACATTTTGGTTCTAGCTTAGTCTGAAGCTGTTCATGAAATAACATAAATAATTTTATTCACTTTTACAATGAATTTAATAATGTTGTAGGCAAGATATGATTTGATGTGTGATCTGTCTAGTTCCGATGCAGAAATATTTTTTCGATCACTGCAAAATGATCTTTTAAATGTCAAGGCAGAAGCAGAGTCCTGAAATTTCTCCAGTAGTCTCGACTCTATTTCATTTCTCATTTAAATTTATGGTGTTTTGTTTCAGGCTGCTTCTTAATCTGAAAATAACGTTATTCACTCATCACGAACCACCAATCCAGTGAACCATCATAATCATACCAAAACGTGCACACAGATATACACAGGGCCTGCATGCACAAAAGATCAAACGATTTTCCCCCTCGCCTGTACTGTTTCAGCCGGAGAAGTTGAAAATGCAATTCCACGTAACATGCATTTTTCTCTATATTGATTTCGTGGATCATTATTTAATCATGCAGCATGTTCGATTTTATACTTGTGCAATCTTTTTGTCTTCTCTACTGTAGTATCAACATTTTTAGCGCATTTTTGTGCAACATATTTACTACGTATTTTTTCCACTTCACGAGAAAGATTACGTATCTTAGGTGAACACGAATTACTCAGACTACTAAAGCTATCTTTACCCATTTTTCACTATTAGGGAAAGCTGCGAAACTGAGTAACTGATTATGGCAATCAATTTGCGTCACAAAAAAGAAAAAAAGAAACACGCGCCATAAGGCTTTCCCATCACGTCAGTAGTGTCAATTACGTGAGTCATCGAAAATGGAAGCCGTCGTGCCGTAATGACCAAAATATTTGCTAGTGTCGATATGTAACGAGCAGTACTTTCGAAGCCCTCGGCTTATCGGCTAAAATTTCGTGAAATAATAATCCACAGAGAGATGTTTAATTACCTCCTCAGCCTAGTAAGTTCAAATGCGTAACCTGACAGATGCAAAAAAAAAAAAAAAAGAAATGAACGGGTTCACACTCTTTCTTAATTTAAACTCTGACAAAGACCTTGACAAAGACGATACTGAAATTTGATAATTGACTGTGTCCAAAAATTAGTACTGGTTCATGCTTTCGTAGCTCAACTGATCCGTTCTGCGTCAAATTACAAACATCTTTCATGTTTTTTAATGATTTACCCAAAATGAAACTTAGAAAAATTTAAACTGTGTGCAGAGAGCCGAATAAAACTACACTATACAGAGGTACCTAATACACAGGAACTTCAACTTTAGTTTGTTATCAAAAACTAGAGAGAAAGGTGGCCTGAAATAACATGCAATACCATATTATAAAGTATGGATGCCAACCCTGGTTCATTCGCCCTTGCAGCTTCTGAACGCCATAGACTGGTTCGGGATACATGTACTCAAGAATGTGGAGACAACTCGTCTGATAGACTTCCGCAGTGCCTAAAAAACTTGATTGGAGAATGCTATTGTTAGGTACGGTAAAGGAAGGTTTCACTGCAATGATAATAAATTTCACCAATTTTACTCAGTCAAATAAAAAAGCTCGTCATATCTCAAAATAGAAAACACCTCGAGAGTAATTCACCTACAGCCATTCGCTTAACCCTGGATCACTACAAACCTGCAAAAAAGTACACCGAAGCGCCAGAGAAACTGGTTTAGGCATGCGTGAGCCGTGGCGCCTTTGCGCTAGTAGACTGATCTGTCAGGCGCCACTGGTTCAGGTGGTGTATCGACTGTATCTCTTGCGGCCCCATTGCCAATATCTATAAGTAAGAGTTGGTATCTGTGGTTAGTACCCTTAGAAGGTGTTAGCTTGCCGACATACACGCGGGTTTGCTTGCCCGAGAGAGAGGCACGAAGTTTGGGGACTAGGTGTAGCGTCGTGACAAGAGACTAATCTGTTTAACCTTTAAGCACAGGTATGCATTTTGACACCAAACTTTTCGACCTACAGCTTTCAAATTAAAAGTTACGTCATCTGTTTTGAGTAATTGAATCACTATTGTCTTCAATGGTGCTTGTACAGGGTGTTACAAAAAGGTACGGCCAAACTTTCAGGAAACATTCCTCACACACAAAGAAAGAAAATATGTTATGTGGACATGCGTCCGGAAACGCTTACTTTCCATGTTAGAGCTCATTTTATTACTTCTCTTCAAATCACATTAATCATGGAATGGAAACACACAGCAACAGAACGTACCAGCGTGACTTCAAACACTTTGTTACAGGAAATGTTCAAAATGTCCTCCGTTAGCGAGGATACATTCATCCACCCTCCGTCGCATGGAATCCCTGATGCGCTGATGCAGCCCTGTAGAATGGCGTATTGTATCACAGCCGTCCACAACACGAGCACGAAGAGTCTCTACATTTGATACCGGGGTTGCGTAGACAAGAGCTTTCAATGTCAAGAGGGTTGAGGTCAGGAGAGCGTGGAGGCCATGGAATTGATCCGCCTCTACCAAGCCATCGGCCACCGAATCTGTAGTTGAGAAGCGTACGAACACTTCGACTAAAATGTGCAGGAGTTCCATCGTGCATGAACCACAACCACATGTTGTGTCGTACTTGTAAAGGCACATGTTCTAGCAGCACAGGTAGAGTATCCCGTATGAAATGATGATAACGTGCTCCATTGAGCGTGGGTGGAAGAAACAAAATGAGCTCTAACATGGAAATTAAACGTTTGCGGACACATGTCCACGTAACATCTTTTCTTTACTTATGTGTGAGGAATGTTTCCTGAAAGTTTGGCCGTACCTTTTTTAACACCCTGTATAGTTTTCATGTGGTGCGGTAGGGCATTTAATAAGACAGACTGTGTCCAGCATGGTAGTAAACACCACTGTTTCACCCGATAACGGGCTGGCTGCGGGTCTGGCCGTCTTGTAGTCATTGTCATATTGATTGCTGTTTTGATTTTTTTCGCAAAAGCTTAATAAACTGAAGAAAATTTTATGGTTATATCTTGTTAAGTAAACAGGCTGTGTGAAAAGAAAGTTCTGTTGTTGGGTCCTCCATTCCACGTTTTCCTTAATTCCAGTAACTATTAAGTGTCATTGGTAGCAGAACGTGTTTTTAGATTCGTTAGCGAGGGGGGTTGTCACGAGTTTCATTTCACGCACCCTGCTTCAGTTTAAAATTGGTTCTTTATTCTTTTGGGACATTGTTTAATTATTCTCCTTTGTCCACAGCCGCACCATGGGTCCACGTCAGTGTCCCGGTATTTTGTACCTGAAACGGGATCAGCTCGTGTATGAACTGAGCTTTAGGCAACAAAATGTTCACGGTACGATGGGGGAGCTGGCAGCCAGGCTACGGACAGCGTTGTCGATTCCACTCTCCATTCCTGTCAGCACGGTTGGTGAGGTGGGCCAGAGTTTACAAACTATTATGGTAGCATTGAATCAGTTACGAGAAAATCTCTCCTTTCTCCAAAATAATCAACCAACCGTGAGACAGGTGAAGCGTATTCATGCGCAATTAGTCCACCTGGGCATTAGTATCTTAAACTTCTAGAACCGATTTCTGACCCACCTTTAAACCGAATTCCTTCCAAGACATTAGCAACTAAATTCGCCTCGGAAACATCCATACGTAGTGCAGAGACTGAGTCACTAACCCGCTCTACATATTCAAACAACGATTCCTGGGAGTCCTGCACGTGCCGATAATACATACATTCTAGCTTTTTTTGCATACGGTCTGACAACTTAGCCTCCACGACCGACTGCCTCAGTTGCCTGACCGTCTTATCCTGCCGTAAGGTTTAAATGGCTCTGAGCACTATGGGACTCAACTGCTGAGGTCATTAGTCCCCTAGAACTTAGAACTAGTTAAACCTAACTAACCTAAGGACATCACAAACATCCATGCCCGAGGCAGGATTCGAACCTGCGACCGTAGCGGTCTTGCGGTTCCAGACTGCAGCGCCTTTAACCGCACGGCCACTTCGGCCGGCGCCGTAAGGTTTAGGATAGCAGATTACTTAAGCTACCACGTGCTAACTGGTAGAGAGCGGCAAGTACTACGTAACGGGGGATCCTTAATGCGTCAGCATAGACTCAAACTTAAGTAGCAGCCACGATACATGTGGTATATTTTCTAAGGTTTCAATTGACAATTCCCAAATACTATTTAAGGGACGCATCATCGGGTTCGCAAGGCGGGCAAAATATTCCAAAGACTGATCACTTGGACGTTGTGCGACGGATCCACATTCGGCTATTGGATTACCAGTAACTCATTTCATATTATTTGTATCAGCCCCACTTTGTAACTCTAAAGCTGCAGTTTGAATTTGCAAAATTAGAGCTGTGGCCGTCCATGTGGAAGCATGGTATAACGATATGTTTACGTAATGTGTATACATAAACATACAGTTATAAATTTCCCCGTTCGTAGTTGCTAAATATAACAATATGTTTACTTTTGTGCTGTAACATATAGCTATAATCAGCGTTGGAAATATATTTGCGAACACCGACCGTGTGCGGCTGTTTCTTGTTGGATCGTCTGATCAGTCGGAAGTTGCATTGCAGAGGAGAGTAAATGCCTATTCAAAATATAATTATTTTTGGATAGCTCAACATGAATTTCCTAAGGGACCGTAGTTTATCATGCATTTACCAGTAGAATATGGCGCGGAGAAAATGTTTCGCCGCATACTACTTCCGTCCGATATCGACGAAAGAATTCGTGACTGTGAACTCTCTATTTGGCAGAAACATAAAGAAAATTAAATAAATTCATGAAAGAGTGAGACATAGATTCTACAATAAATAAATAGTCCATACACTAGTTCCATTTAACTCTGAATTTATGGCAATTAGTAGATGAACTTACACTACAATGAAGAATTTAACATGGATGTCGTTTTGACTGGCACTTCTCTTCTCGTAAGGAATATAATTCCTTTGACGTTTTCACACATACGTCGCACAATAAATCTACTGCTGTGCAGTATTGCACTTTTAGTATTGCACATTTGCTTTACCCTAAAATAATATTACTTTTAACGATAATAATACGGCGGCAAGACATGCGCGTCCGACTCAAGTTTCAAGAATAACTGTTCATCGAGAATAACTCGTGCATAAAAAAAAAGTGTAAAAGTGTTCTTCTTCTGTCCGTTTTTTGCGCCGCGGTTTTCAAAGTCAATAACTCACTGCATCTCTGACTGCGCTTCGACAATAAAAAAGTTACGTCACAGGTCGTTCACCTTCTACACTCTCGCAACATTATTTGCTAACTGTAGCTGTTGCCGAGCGCCTGCTCGATTAGTGTATGACTTAAAATGATAAGGCAATCACATAATGTTACAATGGCCGAGATATCCTCATGATTTTTTGCGTTCAGGGTTATCGTAATGAACCCATTTCTCGTCCCCGATCACAATTTGATGCAGAACTCCCTTCCATTTTTGCCTCTGAAGCAACTGTTCACAAACACACAAACGTCGTGCAACGTCTCTTGGTTTCAGTTCACACAGGCCCCAGGTTTCTTCTTTCGGAATCGTGCCCATAGCCTTGGGACGTTTTGAAATAGCTTGCTTTGTCACTCCCACTAATTGTGGCAATTCTTCTTGATTTTGACGCGAGTCTTCACTCAGCAATGTCTCCAATTCTGCATCTTCGAAAACATTCTCTCTTCCACCACTAAGCCATTCCACAACCTTAAAATCACCGTTCTCGAAGAGTTCAAACCACTCACGACACGTTCTTTCACTAATAGCGTCCTTACCATACGTACTTGAGAGCATTCGATGAGACTCTGCCGCTGTTTTCTTCATATTGAAACAGAACAGTAACACCTCCCGCAAATGACGAGAATTAGGCTCGTAAACTGACATTTTCAATTAAGAACGACTTCATGATGCAAACACAAATCGACCAACGTTTGAATGAAGTTGTGTTGACCGGGGTCCAAGCTAACTGTCTGACGTCTGCGATCTGTTTCTTTCGACCGCTACTTACCGTTGTCGGCACCTATCGGCATACGGCGAAAGCAAATTTGTACATCTTGTAATATATTTCGGTGGTTCGGGCCACCACGGGCGTTGGTTACGGATAACGTTCCTGGCTTTCTCGCAAGGTCGTTTACACAATTCTGTTTTGGCAATGGGGTAAAATATGTTACTACCACACCGTATTATTCTCAGGTTTCCTTTGCCGAAAGTATTAACCGCGACTTGAAATCAGCATTGATTATTTACCACCTTTAACTGGAATACCACCTTGCCCTGGTTAAACTTAGCGTTTAACACAGCACAGCACGAAGCATCCTAGGCCAGCCCAGCTAGCCTAATGCTCGCCTATCCCATGAATTCCCCGCTCTCTAATTTATGGGTGATAAATGATCTTTTACCTCCATCTATCACGCCGGAGGTTCTTAGGGAGAAGTGGGGGCGAGCTCGGGTAAACATTAGCAAGGCTCACGATCATCAGGTCTGTTGTTATAATAGAAACAAGCACCCCTTTCATGGGAAGAAAGGGGATCGTGTCTACTTCAGGAAGCTTCCTGGGCGGACTTCCCGGACTAAACGCTTACGGAAGCGTGCCCCGCGTTTCCTAGGTCCATATTCCAGTGTCAGAATTTTAAGCCCAGTCAATCTTCCGGCCAGGGACCTGGGAAAGGCGAAGCTCATAAAGGTTCTTAGCCCGGGGGAGGCTTGTTCAGGTTTTAGAAGGGGAGGTTGAGCTGTGGCGCCATTGAGTTAGTAGACTGTTTTGTCTGGCGCCACTGCTCAGTTGTAGTATCTTGCGACCCCATTGCCAATATCTCTGAGGAAGAGTTGGTATCGCCGGCTGCGATGGTCTAGCGGTTCTAGGCGCTCAGTCCGGAACCGCGCCACTGCTACGGTCACAGGTTCGAATCCTGCCTCGGGCATGG
Organism: Schistocerca cancellata; assembly: GCF_023864275.1. Lineage (NCBI taxonomy): Eukaryota > Metazoa > Arthropoda > Insecta > Orthoptera > Acrididae > Schistocerca > Schistocerca cancellata. The sequence goes on from NC_064628.1 coordinate 416,148,891, forward strand.
ATGTGTGTGATGTTCTTAGGTTAGTTAGGTTTAAGTAGTTCTGCCGGCCGCGGTGGTCTAGCGGTTCTGGCGCTGCAGTCCGGAACCGCGGGACTGCTACGGTCGCAGTTTCGAATCCTGCCTCAGGCATGGGGGTGTGTGATGTCCTTAGGTTAGTTAGGTTTAAGTAGTTCTAAGTTCTAGGGGACTTATGACCTAAGATGTTGAGTCCCATAGTGCTCAGAGCCATTTTTTTGTTTAAGTAGTTCTAAGTTTTAGGGGACTGATGACCACAGATGTTAAGCCCCATATTGCTCAGAGCCATTTTTTGAAGAGTTGGTATCTGTGTGTAGTGCCCTTAGAAGGTCTCTGCTTGCCGATGTATATACGGGGTTCGCTCGACCGACAGGGAGGTACGAAGTTTGGGGATTGGCGGTAGCATCGCGACAAGAGGAGATCACAGGGTCCAAGCGGCGAAAGCCACGAGCTGCCCAAGTAGGGAGTGCGCAGAGCGAAGATGGAGAAAATGATCATATGGCATTGTTGGCCGGGAGGCCCCATGTGGGGGAGTTCGGCCGCCGTAATGCATGTCCTTTTTAGTTGACGCCACTTCAGCGACTTACGGGTCAATGATGATGAAGGACAAACAACACCCAGTACCCTGTCGAGAATCGAAGCCGGGCTCCCTGCGTGGTAGGCGGAAACGCTACCACTACGCTACAGAGGAGGGCAGAACGTAGATACCTGAGTGCTTCACCGCGGTCAGCGTCGACTACAAATGGCAGGCCTACATCCCGTCGGTTGGTTGGCAACGTTCGTGTCGGACGACCGCTCGTGGCCACTTCAACCTGGCTTTCACCGGCACCACTCAGAAACCTCCGCGACGCACTGTGGATCCGTGCAAGTGCTTACTGATAAAGGGGAGTAACATTCTGTAACCCTCATTAATTTTTGTGTCAGTGTCTACCTGCCCGCCATATTATTTTCTGATTTGTATACGAACCTCAGAGTTTTACTCGGTCGGCTCTTTGGTCGTTAATATAGGCCGTAGTATTGTACTAAGACAGTAGTTGCCGTTTGAAAATCTGTCCCGCTATTATATTGCCTTCTCTTTCTGATTTGTATCCGATCATTAATCTCCTAACGAATCAACTCCTGGTCGTAAATACAGCCGGAACAATTGTACTAGTTCACAGGTTGCCGTTAAACAAAGAGGGACCTTGTGGTTAGATTCAGATGTTAAACGATTCAGTTCTTTCATTGTAATTACATTTCTCAGTCATTAGATATAACCTGAACAACCTGTTTTGTACTAGGATGTTCGCTGTTTGAAAGACCAGGTCATTATTGATGTATTTTAGCTGGACCTTGTGCATCCGCCGAGTGAGTTCTCTTGTAATAAGTCTTCACAAGTAATGTCTTAAGATGTTCCTTCAGGGCGGTCTTAATAACTGACAATCAGCTTACCTCTGAAAATATTAACAGCGAACTGTCACCAGGGCTTTAGACAAAATAAAATTGCCAGAACGGACTTGTTGGGGTCCAGTCTCACCTTGGTTGTTCATTGAAATTAAAAGTTTGGTTACTTTGAAGTAAGCCCAACCATCGTCATATTGTTTCCTAATATGTTAAACTTTTGAGCACAGGTGCGCATCTTAACCCCAAACCTTTCGACATACAGCTTTCAAATTGAAAGTTACGTCATGTTTTGAGTAATTGAATCTCTCTTGTCGTCAGTGGTCCTTCTCGTAGTTTTCGTGTGTTGCAGAAGGGCATTTAATAAGACAGACTGTGTCCAGCGCGGTAGTAAGCACCGCTGTTTCAACCGATAACCGGCGGGCTGCGGGTCCGGTAGTCTTGTATTCATTGTCATATTGTTTTCTGTTTTGATTTCTTTTGCAAAAGCTTATTCAACTCAAGGTTAAAGGCCAAAAGAATTTTGCAAATCTGTTAATTTTCATAAACAAAATTTTATGGCTATATATTGTTAAATAAACATTTTGCGTGAAAAGAAAGTTATATTGGTGGATCATTCCACGTTTTCCTTAATTCCAGTAAGTACCACGTATCAATGCGCAATCAAATACAGAAGTATTTGGAAACAGGCAGAATATGGGGCTGCGGTTGGCAATGCCCATATATGATCACAAGGGTCTGGTGGAGTTTTCAGATCGTTTACTGCTACTACAACGGCACGTGATCAAGATGTAAGTGAGTTTGAACATGGTGCTATAGTCGGCGCACGAGTGATGGAACACATCATCTCTGAGGTAGCGATGAAGTGCGCATTTTCCCGTGTGACCATATCTCGAGTGTACCGTGAATATGAGGAATCCGGTAAAACATTACATCTCCGATATCGCTGCGGTCAGAAAAAGATCCTACAAGAATGGGACCAACGACGACTGAAGACAATCGTTCAACGAGACAGAATTGCAACCTTTCCACAAATTGCTGCAGGTTTCAGTGCTGGGCCATGAACAATTGTCAGCGTGCGAACCATTCAACGAAACATCATCGATATGGACTTTCGGAGCCGAAGGCCGACTCGTGTACCCTTGATATTGCTCAACACATAGCTTTACACCTCGTCTTGGACTGTTGATGATGGGAAACGTGTTGCCTGGTCCGACGAGTCTCCTTTCTAATTCTATCGAGCGGAGGGATTAGTACGAGTATGGAGATAGCCTCATGAATCCATGGACTCTGCATGTCAGTTATGGAGTTTTCAAGGTAGTGGAGGCTCTGTAATTGTGTGAGACGTGTGCAGTTAGAGTACATGGGACACCCGATACGTCTAGATACTACTCTGGTAGGTGACATGTACGTAAGCATACTGTCTGATCACCTGCATCCTTTCATGTCCATTGTGCGTTCTGATGGACTTGGGTAACTCCAGCAAGCCAATGCGACATCCTACACTTCCAGAACAGCTACAGAGTGGTTCCAAAAACACTCTTCTGAGTTTAAACTTTTACGCCGGCCGCCAAATTCCCCAGACACGAACATCATTGAGCATATCAGTATGCCTTGCTAAGTGCTGAAAAATGCTGTTCGAAAGAGGTTTCAACCCCTCGTACTCTTACGTATATATATATATATATATATATATATATATATATATATATATATATATATAGAGAGAGAGAGAGAGAGAGAGAGAGAGAGAGAGAGAGAGAGAGAGAGAGAGATAAATAGTATGTATTTGCTACTTGTTATTTTGTCGTGCCTCTTTGGCAAGCTAATGCTGTATTTCGTAAAGCGTCATTTCCGATCTTGGGTGACAGCTATATATTGTGGAAGTAGTTATGAGGCACTTTAGCCCCAATAAATGTAAGGTATAACTCTCTGCGTTCCCCTTTACTACAGACATGGAACACTCTGACCTCTACTTTATTTAAATTTGATTAGAGTCCCCATTTGCAAAAGTACTCATTCTGCTTGGTGAAGTCAACTGAGATTGTATTCTCACAATAGTAGGACCGATATCTTTGTTTTGATATACAAATCCCAGGTTATAGCATGCTAAATTATCTTGGATATAGTATCGGCAAACATGATCGTGACGAGCGGGAATGTTAAGGGCATTTTGGCACACCCGTTGGCACCTTATTCTGATTTAGAGTTGATGGGTTCAGAACAAGATCAGGGCATTTTACTTCGACAGCATCAGTGACCTTGAATGAGTGACATTATCAAAACAGTGTATCACGGGAAATTTAAAAATCCGACATGGTAAATGTCAGAAATTTTAAAATTAAAGATGACAGATGGTTAGAAATTTAAAAACTAAAGATGGCAGGTCGCAAGGCGGTTATACCCCAATGTGGCGAATGACATGAGATTTAAACACTGAAGATGGTGCATAGTAGGAAATTTAAACATTAATGAAGGTAGATGGCGGGAAATTTAAAACTAGTTGCTAGCAGTTAGCACAATTTTAAAAATTAAAGATGGCGGATGTTTAGAAATGTAAAAATCAAAGATGACGAATAGTGCAAAATTTAGAAATCCATCACTGCAGGTGTCGGTAAAATGAAAAATGAATGATGGTGCTTGTGGAAAACACAAAAATGTAGAATGGTGAGAAATAAAAAAAATATATCATCTAGCCCAGTTGTGCTTTGTATATCGGCTATTCCCTCCTTTGACTTCGACTAAGAATCGCTGTTCTGCAGACCGTTAAAATGAATAAGCTAGTCACATCATAGACACCAGAGCAGTCATCATGACCATGCCCTGATATTTTTATGCCAAATTCCGAACTATTCATCCAGCAATTTACGTAATTTCTATAAATTGTAGTGATTCACTATTTTAAAATATTTTAAAGGCCGTTAAAGAGAAGCGTAAATGGTAGGTAATTTCACTTGCAAAACAACACCAGCATCTATTCTATTCCTCTTCCACCCCCACCTTACCACAGTTTGCACATGTATGGCAAGAGCGATTTGTTGCCGTATGCTGTAACATGGAGGGCGATTTGTCGCTCGTTTGTTGTAATACGGGATATTTGTTACGGTTTGCTGTAACACAGAGCGCAATTTGTTACAGTTTGCTGTAACGTGAGAATATTTGTTAGAATTTTACCATTTACTGATTACCATTTAGTTATTCATTATCCAGTTGGTATGGTACTCGCACTTCCCCTCTTTCCCAGTAGCCTGGCAACCCTCAGTAGCTCACATTCAATAGCAAATACAAATAAATTGTACAAAGTTCTCAGAATGGTTATGACGTATAAAAATGTGGAAAATACAGACTTCAACAACAGTAATTTCCACTATTGAACCACATTATTTAGCACTGAAAGCAGAAGATGACAAACATTTTGTACTGGTAGATGAAGGTGATACCCTAGCACACAGTCATTATTGCTCTTGTGAGGAAGTACAGCAACCCTCATTACTTACCTATGTGAAAGTGTATTGCTCCTGTTCAGTATTCAGTCTGTCATAGTGTCATGTAGTTTCCACTGTGTGACAGCAAAAGGTGACAAACGTTTTGAACTGCATAGTGAAGCTTATATCCTGGTATGGGGGTCATTACAATGTTTATCTGACTTTGACATCTCTTTTAATGATGAGATTTTGAAATGAGAATATTAATGTTTTCTTCGATATTCTCATTAACAGGTGCACATCAAGCTGTAATTTAGATCAGCCAACGCATGTTTTGCAGTAACATAAATCAATATTTAATTTTGCGCTTTGCTGAAGTATAGTCGTCTAGTAACCTGTAAGTTATTTAAGTCGTGTGAATAAAGAAGCTGCATGTATTTCAATAAGTTGTTCAGACGATTTAGATGTGTAAATGTGGTATATCAATTAAACGTTAGTCTTTAACCAGTGCTGTTTAACTTAAACGTTTCATCAGTAGTGCCACTACGTATGCCATGTGCATGTTGTTTGTCAAATCTTATAGAGCTATTAACTTACACAAGTAGTACGTATGTGTTTTGACATCAAAAGCTTACATATATTGAGAAATAATACAATTTTATTTTGCTGCAAAGTTTTTATCGTTTGTGATGAAAGATTAGTAATTGTATTTGAGTCGCCAACATCTTATTTTCAAGATGTTGGCCTTCTGTCTGTGTCTTGTTGCACCATCTTCTTTGGTGATGTTTCATTACAGTCTTTGGTCGTGTTTTCTTACATGTAAACGTGTCGTACTTCATGGATTATGAGGTTCCTCCTACATAATACGAAATATGTTGTTTAACTGACATAATACGTTACAGAAACTATCAAAGCGTATAGCTTTTTGTTATAATTATTGTGCTAAAGGTTCGGAAAGTCTAATTTTGGTGGATAAACTTGCTACCACAGGTATGTTTGAAGCCAAATATAACAAACAAATCAATAATAGTTGCTAAATATTACTGTATTGACAGCCACATGAATTTTTTATTTGAAAATACATCATGGTAATTATCTTGAGCTTATACAGTCATCGTTTTAGGCGTCATACATGAACCATACTCATCCAGTTGATTATTCATTATTTTAGTTGGACATATGCTGAATAAAACAGTTTAGATAAGGTAGTTATTTTGAGATAATCATTGTGTGTGTGTTTGTGTGTAGTTATGTTTTTTTGATAAACAATACATCAATTTAGTACCACCAGTACACAGTCTCCCATTTACGCACATGAGGAACTCTTAATTTCCTGCTTAGCATGCTACATGTTCTTTGTAGACGTGTAAATACTGCAAGTTACCCTTTACGTAAATTCTGTACAAACATTACTCTACAGGGTGCAAAAATTGAACATCACAGCAGTCAGACACATCTGAGCACAACGAAGATGGAAGCATAATGACACAAGGGGCTGAGTTCGATATTAGTTTTAGAGACGATGTTTCGACGAATTTCGATGTGTCAGTAGCATTGTTTGCTTTGGTAATTCTTGGCACCAAAGGCAAATTAAGCTTTAAGTCAAATTAGCCTCAGTGCCCACGCTTTTTTTTGCTATGTGACGTGCATATCATATTATGCGATCTACGAGTGAAATGCATTGACTGGCAGTAAAACTAGACTCGCTGAACAACCAAAACCCTCAGTCAGCCAGTTCAGTCTTCCTCCTGACTGCTTCCTTTGTCAGTCTTCACAGACATCATAGATCAATTAATTTGAGGCTCTGTTGTGGTTTACAGAAATTAAACTTTTCTCATACACAAATGCTGCCTTACATAATTTGTGGATAAATACGTTTGAAATTGGTGTAAGAAATTCAGATCAATCGGAAATACTACATGTTAGAGCCGTCACGTAATTTTTTCGATAAATAGTTTTGAATATGATCAGAATAAAAGTTCAGAGCGTTCAGATGCTTTTAAGCACAGTCTGCATGGCTGCATTCTAAATGCCAATTTGCTTTTAATGGATCATAAAGTTCTTTTAGGTACGATAATATCACAACATACATCCCTTTTGGATAATTCTTTGGTAAGTTCTTAAGAACACTGATCAACAAATTCAGATAGAGTGAAAAAAATGTGTGTTAGATCCGTTGTGTCATTTCTGTGCTAAATACTTCTGAACACGGCAGAGAAAATGAAAATCAGAGCATCCATATCGCGGAGCAAGATACATACATTCTTCTTTGCTTGTTTAATTTACTATTTTTGTTCTTTTATAGGCTGTAATGTAATTTTAGATGTGAATATACTGAATCTTACACCCTTTACACAAAGCTTTGTATAAGTACTTTAGAACATGGCACAAAAAAGAAATCAGTGTTTGCATGCTTTCAAGCACGGCCAAGATGATTACATTCTGACTGATTTTATCATTTTAATTGTCTGCACCCTTCATTATTTTTTTTAAAATAAATACTTAGAACATGCTGCAAAAAACTGAGAGAAATCAGATACTTTTGAGCCTGGCTAAGATGGGTGCTGTGGGGCTATATATGATTGGTTGTTTCATTTAAATAGTCTGGAAAGCACTACGGCTGATTAGAGGAGAGGGGTGGGGAGGGAGGGTGTTACAAAGCACAACTGGGTTAGTTCCATCATCTTGGATGAATGTTTGGTTCTTTTTCAATTTCTACTATTTTGCGTTATTCGTTTTCTCTCATATCATCTTTGATTTTTAAATTTCTCACCATCAGCCACCTATAATTCATGAATCTCCCACCACGTATTATCTTTAATTTTTAATTTTCATGCCATACAGCATCTTTTATTTTTAAAATTCGCCCAAGTGCTTTGTTTAATTACTCTTGGATTTTCAGTTTCCCGCCATCCCTAATCTGGATGATGTCATGTGTTCATGGTCATAGATTACTTCCTGATAAAAAGGCCCTCACATGGTCCTGAAGGCAGGACCTATATGTTCCAACTCACAGCCGAGGGGTGTGCCAGAATGCCCGTATCAGCCTTCTTTCCATTATGTACTGACGCTAATATTGCACATGAGAACTCTTTACGTAGAGATGTTTCTATGCTTCACATAACTTTGGAAACCTTTATTAGTCTGACAGCACCTGTATTAGTATTTACAGGTGCGTTTCCTCTTGGTATATGTGAATCAGCACCAAGGTTCCATATACGATTCTAGGATTTACGATAGAATGCATATGATTATATCCAGCTGTGATTTTGTGCTGTTTATCACTTTTGTTTCGATTAAGAGTATTCGTTAGATCTTCAGCTATTATATTAATCTTTGCTTTATGTACTGTATGTACAGTTCGTCGCATTCTTGGGTCGATTGAAGTATGTACTGATGTCACAATGCACGTGGTAAGGAGCTATTGTCATTTAGTGCAGCCACAACTCTGTCAAAACTGACTGGGTTAGAGATTTCAACTCGACAGTCATTTCTGTTCACTTCTTAAACTGGTCCCAGTGTGTACGTTGGAAGTGCGCCGTGACAGATTTCCTTTGATTCACACTTTCACTGCTGGATGCTGGCATGCTGATGTCGGGACAGTAATTCTTTTGCCATTTGGCAGACATAAACGTGCTTGGATGCTTAGGATTGTAGAGGTAGTGTACATTTGTAGCTTCCATCCAGTCCGAGAGGGTGGTTGCATTTACTCATTAACCACCAAAACGATGGCAGTCTCAGCCACGAAGACAAATACTGGTATTCGAAAATTCCCGTGACAAGCTTCGAGGACTTGTTGGGGGAGTTAGTAATAATATTTTGAATAGGAACCCATGTTTCGAAACATACCGTTTCCGTGCTACAGCCGTTTGAAAACAGGTTTGCTATGTAGGTATACATACCTACATGGTGTGAAGTGGTAACGTCAGTGCAGCTGATGTCATTTAACGTCTATCCTATATCTCTGACATGGTTCGAGCCTCATTCATGTGTCGGTGAGTGTTAGATTTACATGGTTGAGTATACTTTTGCGGAATACACCGACGTGATCCTTCTGAATGGCGAAATTCACGGTAATGAAAGAGTTGTTCGTCGCCCTTATCAAGATCATTATCCATTACGCCCTTTTCGCGTCATTAACGCAACATCTTCGAGAATGAGCACCTTCATCATCAGCAGGCGTGACTTTGGCGCTCCAAGGAGACTCCGTAAAATCGAACTCGAAGAGGCCGTAACTACATCACGTTGAAGAGAACACGTTATCGAGTACACGAGTAGTATCTTTGGCTAATAATGTGTGGAATTGTAAGGAAAATGATATATTGGGTCACTCTTACTCAACTGCTTGTAAAAGTGGTCACGTCACCAACATGTTTTCAGGTAGTTGTAGCACGGAAACGATACGTTTCCGAAAGTGGGTTCCAATTCAAAATATTATCTCCTCACTCCCCTCTACAAGTTCTGGAAGTTTGTAACGGGGATTTCCGAACATCCTGTATATTTTCTCATATGTGCTGATGAATTACCTTGAAATCTGTTTATGTTGTGACTTCACATATGTGGTTTTCCCATACTGACCATTATAAACCCCAGCAATATCAACGTATATTGTATAACGCCCATTACCGCTAGGGGGAGGGGAGTGGCGCGTACTTTACGCCCTTCGAAATAAATAGTTAATTATTGTTTATTTATAACAACATATCTTTTAAAGAGATAACGATGATTAGTAGGGTTCAGGGCATGAAAATATCTTTCAGCACAAACTTAGCAATATCAACGAACTTTCAGTAACATGTTCTACCTACGATTTCGTTCATTGCTGTTGGCTTTTATTCACAACATACTTTTAAAGCCGGTACTGACGTCAAACTAAAGTCCTGAACCTGGTATTATTGAATATGACATTCACTGGGGAAAGTGGCATGAATTTTTGTGTTACATTTAAATGAAAAACGTGAGAATTTATGAAATCTGGTTAAGGAATTCATAAAGGACAATGGATATATTATTACAATATCTCCAAAGGTGGTCTTAAAGTACGCCCTCCCTGGTATTACATGGGTTAATTTCCCCAGCAATAGCATAGCCATATATCTTTCTTCTCCTGTACAGGCAGGTCTGCATTATCCTTTACATTGAGCATTTGAATTTCTATTACATTTACAACATTCTTCAGCATCAGTCAGGAGAGATATTCCGTCTTTGGTGATGAGATCGGCTCAACATTTAACTAAGAGAGTAGTAAGATGTAATCAGTATTAATCTGTTAATCACGTTCATGTTGTGTCTCGTTGGTCCTGAAAAGGACAACATGTGCATCTGTTTCATTGCATATCCTCTGCTGCTGGATAGCAGCCTGCATTTGAAAGCGTTAACCAGTATCGGTGAAGAGGATTGCGTGCCTCCGAGACGCGGATAGCCGTACCGTAGGTCCAACCACAACGGAGGGGTATCTGTTGAAAGGCCACACAAACGTGAGGTTCCTTAAGAGGGGCAGCAGCCTTTTCAGTAGTCACAGGGTCAACAGTCTGCACGGTTAACTGAACTGGTCTTATAACATCAACCAGAACAGCATTGCTATGCTGCAATTGCGAACGGCTGAAAGCAAGGGGAAACTAAAGCCGTAATTTTCCCCTAGAGCAAGCAGCTATACTGTATGGTTAAATGATGATTCGGGAGGTAAGACAGTCCCCCATTCGGATCTCCGAGAGGGGACTACTCAGGAGGACATCGTTATGAGGAGAAACTGAACTAACGTTCTACGGATCTGAGCGTGGAATGTCAGATCCCTTAATCAAGCAGGTAGGTTAGAAAACTGGAAAAGGTAAATGGACAGATTAAAGTTAGAAATAGTCGGAATTAGTGAAGTTCGGTGGCAGGAGGAACAACACTTCTGGTCAGGTGAGTACAGGGTTATAAATACAAAATAAAATAGGTGTAACGCAGGGGTAGGTTCAATTATGAATAATACAAAGAGGAATGCAGATAAGCTAGTATGAACAGCATGGTGAACGCATTATTGAAGGCAAGATAGACACTAAACGCACGCCTGCCACAGTAGTACAAGTTTATATACCAACTAGCTCTTCACATGATGAAGAAATAGAAGAAATATGTAATGAGATAAAAGAAATTATCCAATAAATTAAGGAAGGCTAAAATTTAATAGTCATGAGAGACAGTAATTCGATATTAGGAGAAGGTAGAGAAGGAGAAGTATTAGGTGAATATGGACTGGGGGTAAGGAATGAAAGAGGAAGCCGCCCGGTAGAATTTTGCACAGAGCAAAATCATATTAACACATGGTTTAAGAATCATGAAAGAAGGCTGCATACGTGGAAGAGAGCTGTAGACACCGTTATGTTTCAGATTGATTATATTGTAGTACTAGCTGACCCGGCGAACTTCGTACCGCCTAACAGTCAATGAATGTCGTGTTACCTTTTAGCTGAACTAATTTAGGCTTTGATGAACGTAATACAATGATACAAAATAATATTAATATAGATAGAAATATAAAAGTATTTTATTTTGATGAATGATGATGATGAATACATACAGAATGAGAATAAAAATTTAAAAAAATAATAATAATTAAGTATTTCAAACACATGTCAGAAAAAATCATTGAAAACTATGTTGTGCAGGTTGGGATACACTCTGATTAATTCATTAATCGGATTTTCATTCAAGCCCCTTGTGGTAAACGACATAATTTGTTTTTTGGTCAGGCGCAAGAACAAATAATGCGGATGGTTGCCCAGTATTGCGTCGTGTAAGCACAATATCACGTGTTTCCAAGTTTTCACCAACAATCAGGATTGCCACTTCATCGATTGTTGGAGCATTAAATGTGCGTTCATGTGTTCCAGCTGGTCTTTTATCTGCTCTGATTACAACTTTATTGTCATCACTTGGCATGCGCTCTAAAGCAGTCTTGAACAGCCTGACCAATGCACGATGTTCATGAAGCATTTGCTGCAAATCTTGGAGAATTGCTCTTTTCGTAGCTGTGTTGATCCCTTGACGCCGGTCAAGTTGTTCTTCCATATTGCCCATGAAGTATATTTGCAAGAATTTGTGCTGTGCACCTTCAATAGGTTGCAATGATCCAATGCGATGGCAAATCTGGCCTTGAATCTGTAAATTCAAAGCCATAGTTATAGTTAGATTTACAAACACTTTTTTTTTCAAATAATAACATACCACTTTTATTTTAGAGACAAATACAGAGATCTAACAAACTACATTCCAATTTTTTTTTACAATCATAGAAAATAAAGTTTTTAACGTAAATTACCTTAAATGTCGGATTATATCCGTGTTCTTCTATAATTTCCACCCCAAATGAAGTCATTTGGAAACAGACATTGTATTTTTGAGTGTTCGCTAGAAAATGTCGTGTTTCTAGTGTTTCGCCATAAAGCAGGAAACGCAATGGCTCTGGTGGCGGGACCACTAATGGCAATGTCACTTTACCACTAAGGCAGCACAAACCAGGCGTTTCACCAGCAAACTTCAATGCGCCACAATGCTGGCAAACAACGTCCATTGGACCAATGCAAACTAAACGATGCAAGCTGTAGTCGATGGTGCAATCATATCGAAACGCTGCTCGATTCAAATCAATACTTGAACCATTTCTTCTTGCACTTCGAAGATTATTCTTCTGTTCATCTGTACGATAAGCTCGACGATTTCTCGTTTCTAATCTAGCCGTTTCACGGGCTGCCTCTCTTTGCTCTTGTGTTTGAGAAGCACGAATTAAGGCCCTTCTTTGCCCCATCCTAACGCGGCGCTCTTCTCGGGCAATTTCTCGTTCTTCGTCAGATAATTGACTCGCGATATTCCGTTGCCTAATTGCATTACGGCTCCGCTGGGAAAGATTAGATCTTCTAGGACGCGGCATTTTTATTAATAGTAATACTGAATATGCCCTCGCACAAAACCACACAAAACAATCGAGACATAGACAATAGCTTATCAAGAAAAATCATAGACAACCTATGAAAAGACATTTATACTTTTGTTAACCTGTAGAATAAATCTTTAATTAATTTAATAAATAATTTACACAAATTAATGTCTAAAACAAACAAATATAACAGTACCTACCGGAACTTTCGAGACATTTTACACAAAATAAATTTCTGAATGTACACATATATAGTTGTTACAGTATTTGACAGGATTGGACAACAAATGTAATAAACAAATGAGCATTTATTGAAATGATTAAGTATTCATTACACATTTCTGAACGCACGCGTAATATTTTTCAATCTTTTTTTTTAAAAAAATACACATAATAGTTTATTCATCCATTTTAAATAGTTTATGAACGCATGCAAAATTTGTCAATCATTACTTACAGATTTTGACAAAAAAGTTTGACAGCTCCGAAACTAAAGAACTTTTAGTTAAAATAACGCATTTTTCAAGTATTCGTCAATTTTTCATTATTTTTAAGATGTATTCTGCTATTCAGGGCGGAGACAAATCCAACAAATCAAAACCCATGAAAATTTTTATTCAATTTTTCATTATTTTTAAGATGTATTCTGCTATTCGGGGCGGAGACAAATCCAACAAATCAAAAACCATGAAAATTGGTCCAGCAGATCTCGAGTTATAAGTGTTGTAACAAACCTGACTTTGTTTTATATATATAGAAATAGTTTATGAACACATGCATAAATGTCAATCATTACTTACAGATTTTGACAAAAAAATTTGACAGCTCTGAAACTAAAGAACTTTTAGGGAAAATAACGCATTTTTCAAGTATTCGTCAACTTTTCATTATTTTTAAGATGTATTCTGCTATTCGGGGCGGAGACAAATCCAACAAATCAAAAACAATGAAAATTTTTATTCGTCAATTTTTCATTATTTTTAAGATGTATTCTGCTATTCGGGGCGGAGACAAATCCAACAAATCAAAAACCATAAAAATTGGTCCAGCAGATCTCGAGTTATAAGTGTTGTAACAAACCCGACTTTGTTTTATATATATAGATAATGATAAGACAGAGATGTAGGAACCATGTTTTAAATTGTAAGACATTTCCAATGACAAATGTGGACTCCGTCCATAGTTTAGTGGTTATGAACTGTAGGGTAAAAATGAAGAAACTTAAGAGAAATGGGAATTTAAGGAAGTGGAACCTGGATAAACTGAAAGAACTAGAGGCAGTAGAGAGTTTCAGAGGGAGCATTAGGGAACGATTGACAAGAACAGAGGAAATGTATGCAGTAGAACAGGAATGGGCAACTTTGAGAGATGAAACAGTGAAGGTAGTAGAATATCATGTAGGTGAAAAGACTAAGGCTGGTAGAAACCCTTGGGTTACACAAGAGATACTGAACTTAAATGGTGAGAGAAGAAAATTTAAAAACGCAGCAAATGAAACAGGCGAAAAGGAACACAAACGTCTCAAACTTGACATCAACAGAAAGTGCAAAACGGCTAAGCGAGAATGGCTAGAGGACATATGTAAGATGTAAAACCATATATTACTAGCGGTAAGATGGATGCCGCCTACAGATAAATTGAAGGGTCCTTTGGAGAAAAGAGAACCACCTAAATCAATAACAAGAGCTCGGATGGTACCAGTTCTAAGCAAAGAAGGGAAGGCCTACAGATGGAAGGAGTGTAAATAAAGTCTGTACAAGGGTGATGTACTTGAGGGCAATATTATGAGATTGGAAGAGGACATAGATGAAGATGAGATAGGAGATGTGATACTGCGTGATGAATTTAACAGAGCACTGAAAGGCCTAAGTAGAAACAAGGCCCCGGGAGTATTCAGTTATAACTACTGATAGCCTTGTGAGAGCCAGCCATGACCAAGCTCTTCCATCTGGTGGGCAATATGTATGAGGCAGGCGAAATCCTATCAGACTTCAAGAAGAATACAATAATTCCAACTCCAAAGAAAGCAAGTGCTGATATGTGTGAGAATTACAGAACTTCCAGTTCAATAAGTCACGGTGGCAAAATACTAACACGAGTTCTTTACAAACGAATCGAAAACTGGTACAAGCCGACAACGAAGAAGATCAGTTTAGATTCCGTAGAAATGCAGGAACGCGCGAGTCAATACTGACTCCACGACTTATCTCAGAGGCCATGTTAAAGATAAATCTACATTTATATCATTTGTAGACATAGAGAAACCTTTGGACAATATTGACTGGAATACTCTTTTCAAATTCTGAAGTTTAGTGGTAAAATATAGGGAGCGAAAGGCTATTTACAATGTGTACAGGAACAAAACGGTAGTTATAGGAGTCGATGGGCACGAAAGGGAAGCAAAGTTTGAGAATGATGTGAAACAGGGTTTTAGCCTGTCTCCGGTGTTATTCGACCTGTATATTGAACAAGCAGTAAAGGAGACCAAATAAAACTTTGGACTAGGAATTAAACTCCAGGGAGAAGAAATAAAAACCTTGAGGTGTGCCAACGACATTGTACTTTTGTCGGAGACAGCAAAGGACTTGGAGGAACAATTGAACTGAATGGATAGCGTCTTGAAAGGGAGTTATGAGACGGACATCAACAAAAGCCAAATAAGGATAATGGAATGTAGTCGAATTAAATCAGGTGATGCTGAGGGATTTGGATTAGGAAATGAAGCACTTAAATTAGTATATGAGTTGTGATATTTTGTTTTTGACAGCAAAATAACTAAGGAAGTAGAGAGGAGGTAAAATGTATACTGGCGATCGCAAGGTAAGCGTTTCTGAAAAAACAGATTTGTTAAGATCGAGCGTAGATATAAGTGACAGGAAGTCTTTTCAGAAAATATGTGTGTGGAGTGTAGCCGTGTATGGATGTGAAACATGAACGATAAACAGTTTAGACTAGAAGAGAATAGAAACTTTAGAAATGTAGTGCTAAAGAAGAATTCTGCAGATTAGGTGGGTAGATCACGTAACTAATGATTAGGTACTGAAGAGAATTCTGCAGAAGAGGTATTTGTGGCACAACTTGACTAGAAGAAGAGATCAATTCACAGGACACGTTCTGATGCATCAAGGGATAACCAATTTACTACTGCAGGGAAGTGTGGAGGGTAAAAATCGTAGAGGGACATCAAGAGGTGAATATACTAAGCAGATTCAGAAGGTTGCATGTTGCAGTAGTTATTCGGAGATGAAGAGTCTTGTACAGGAAAGCATGGAGAGATGCATCAAACCCGTCTTTGAACACAAGACCACAACAACAACACAGACAGTATTACGTAATCGCCCGATTGCTTTTTAATCACTCTACGTGGAAGCTTCTTCCGTACCACAAGTTTATAACTGTTGTAGTGAAATATGGCGTGCGCAGAACGTTCATAGTAAGGTCACTTTAAAGGAACCGCCAGTGGTATAACTTTATGAATGATTAGGGATGTATACGCTGATAAAGAAAAGGAGAGTGTAAAGTTACAAACTCCCCCAGTCTTCACGAATTTTTTCAAGGCTCGTGGACTGCCGTAAAGCTCACTAGAGTAAAACCTTGTTCATGGTGAAAACTGCGAAATGGCACAATTTTGGATAGAAACAAAGTTCAACCGACTGACTGTGAAAATCAAACTGAAGGGAATACCTTCAGTCTGAAATGCCGACTCAAGTAGTGAGGACCACAAGCAGTACGCTAAGCATTAGCCCTCTGTTTACCAGAATACCTGCAAAGTGTTTCCTACCAGTCGGGCCTCTCAGGCCCCGTGTTGTTTAAATTGACATAAATCAACCTTATTTTGGCTACTTATGACATGAACGGCTTTTAAGTTAAAATACTTTTAAAATAATTGTATTTATTTGAAGCGTACGTTTTGAAAAGCACAATTTTTCTACAGTTGCTAATGACTTTTATCCCTACTGCAAATTTGCAATATCAGATTGTTCCTAGTATACTGGTTTCATGCCCTTATAACACGTAATTTGACTTTTTTTTATCTTTCTTCTCAAAACAATATATCCATCACCCTTTCATAGATAGTTATTTCATTGCCCTTCCTGTACCCGGTGCCACTAATTAATCCACTGTCTTCTTTCCAACGCTAATTGCTTTCCCAAATTTATGACGGAAGTTGGACGTCTCATTATTTTATTGGTATCCAACATCTTCCAAATTCTTGGGTAAAATTTTCCGGAGGTAAAATAGTCCCCCATTCGGACCTCCGGGCGGGGACTACTCAAGAGGACGTCGTTATCAGGAGAAAGGAAACTTGCGTTCTACGGATCGGACTCTGGAATGACAGATCGCTAAATCGAGCAGGTAGGTTAGAAAATTTAAAAATGGAAATGGATAGGTTAAAGTTAGATATAGTGGGAATTAGTGAAGTTCGGTGGCTGGAGGAACAAGACTTTTGGTCAGGTGAATACAGGGTTATAAATACAAATTCAAATAGGGGTACTGCAGGAGTAGGTTTAATAATGAATAAAAAATAGGAGTGCGGGTAAGCTACCACAAACAGCATAGTGAACGCCTATTGTGGGCAAGATAGACACGAAGCCCACGTCTACTACAGTAGTAGAAGTTTATATGCCAATTAGCTCTGCAGATGACTAAGAAATTGAACAATTGTATGATAAAATAAAACAAATTATTCAAGTAGTGAAGGGAGACGAAAGTTTAATAGTCATGGGTGACCGGAATTCGTAGTATGAAAAGGGAGAGAAGGAAACGTAGTAGGTGAATATGGATTGGGGGTAAGAAATGAAAGAGGAAGCCACCTGGTAGAATTTTGCACAGAGCACAACTTAATCATAGCTAACACTTGGTTCAAGAATCATAAAAGAAGGCTGTATATATGGAAGAAGCGTGGAGATACTGACAGGTTTCAGATAGATTATATTACCGTAGGACAGAGATTAGGAACCAGATTTTAAATTGTAAGACATTTCCATGGAGACATGTGGACTCTGACCACAATTTATTGGTTATGAGCTGTAGATTCTAACTGAAGAAACTGCAAAAAGGTGGGATTTTGAGGAGATGGGACCTGGATAAACTGAAAGAACCGGAGGTTGTACAGAGTTTCAGGAGAGCATAAGGGAACAATGGGGAAAGAAATACAGTAGAGGAAGAATGGGTAGCTTTGAGGGATGAAGTAGTGAAGGCAGCAGAGGATCTCGTAGGTTAAAAGACGAGGGCTAATAGAAATCCTTGGGTAACAGAAGAAATATTGTATTTAATTTATGAAAGCAGAAAATATAAAAATGCAGTAAATGAAGCAGGCAAAAAGGAATACAAACGTCTCAAAAATGAGATCGACAGGAAGTGCTAAATGACTAGGCAGGGATGGCTAGAGGTCAAATGTAAGGATGTAGAGGCTTATCTCACTAGGGGTAAGATAGATACTGCCTACAGGAAAATTAAAGAGACCCTTGGAGAAAAGAGAACCACTTGTATGAATATCAAGAGCTCAGATGGAAACCCAGTTCTAGGCAAAGAAGGGAAAGCAGAAAGGTGGAAGAAGTATATAGAGGGTCTATAAAAGGGCGCTGTACTTGAGGACAATATTATGGAAATGGAAGAGGATGTAGATGCAGATTAAATGGGAGATATGATACTGCGTGAAGAGTTTGACAGAGCACTGTAGGACCTGAGTTAAAACAAGACCCCGGGAGTAGACAACATTTCATTAGACCTACTGACAGCCTTGGAAGAGCCAGTCCTGACAAAACTCACCATCTGGTGAGCAAGATGTATGAGGCGAAATTCCCTCGGACTTCAAGAAGAATATAATAAGTCCAATCCCTAAGAAAGCAGGGGTGTTGACAGAGGTGAAAATTACGAAACCATCAGTTTAATAAGTCAAGGCTGCAAAATACTAACGCTAATTCTTTACAGATGAGTGGGAAAACTAATAGAACCCGACCTCGGGGAAGATCAGTTGGGATTCCGTAGAAATATTGGAACACGTGAGGCAATACTGACCCTACGACTTATCTTAGAAGCTGGATTAAGGAAAGGCAAACCTACGTTTCTAGCATTTGTAGACTTAGAGAAAGCTTCTGACAATTTGACTGGAATACTCTCTTTCAAATTCTGAAGGTGGCAGGGGTAAAACGTAGGGGGCGAAAGCCTATTTACAATTTGTACAGAAACATGATGGAAGTTATAAGAGTCGAGGGACTTCAAAGGGAAGCAGTGGTTGGGAAGGGAGTGAGACAGGGTTGTAACCTTTCCGTGATGTTACTCAATTTATATATTGAGCAAGCAGTGAAGAAAACCAAAGAAAAATTTGGAGTAGGTATTAAAATCCATGGAGAAGAAATCAAAATTTCGAGGTTTATGGATGACATTGTAATTCTGTCAGAGACAGCAAAGGACTTGGAAGAGCAGTTGAACCGAATGGATAGTGTCTTGAAAGGAGGATATAAGATTAACATCAACAAAAGCAAAACGATGATAATGGAATGTAGTCGAATTAAGTTGGTTGATGCTGAGGGAATTAGATTAGGAAATGAGACACTTAAAGTAGTAAAGGAGTTTGGCTATTTGGGGAGAAAAATAATTGATGATCGTCAAAGTAGAGAGGATATAAAATGTAAACTGGCAATGGCAAGGAAATCGTTTCTGAAGAAGAGAAATTTGTTAACATCGAGTATAGAATTAAGTGCCAGGAATTCATTTCTCAAAGTATTTATATGGAGTGCAGCCATGTATGGAAGTGAAACATGGACGATAAATAGTATGAACAAGAAGACAATAGAAGGTTTCGAAATGTGGTACTACAGAAGAATGCTGAAGATTAGATGAGTAGATCACATGACTAATGAGGAGGTATTGAATAGGATTGTGGAGAAGAGACGTTTGTGGCACAACTTGACTAGAAGAAGGGATCGGCTGGTAGGACATATTCTGAGGCATCAAGGGATCACCAATTTAGTACTGGAGGGCAGCGTGGAGGGTATAAATCGTAGAGGGAGACCAAGAGATGAATACACTAAGCAGATTCAGAAGGATGAAGGTTGCAGTAGGGGCTCGGAGATGAAGATGAAAAGTCCCCTTAGAACAATTTATACATGACTGTGCTTAAACTGACATACAATATTATTTAGCGCAACGCAATCTGACTTTCAAAAATCCCTACAAAAGAATGGCCCTGACTAGCATTAACCTATACCTTTCACAAATCACTTACCTCACAAAAATCTTCATTACTCGAACTACTGCAATGCAGCGAGCGCCACTACTGCCAGCTAAATAAAAGATTCAAACTACTGAAGGCACTAACTACTGATAGGCATAGTTAGTAAAGTGGTGCACCACAAAAACTAATTCTACAAAAAATTACCAAGTGCTCGAAAAGAAAATTATATATGCAGTTACTGTTATTAGTCCCTTCATATTGTTCTTTCCATTCCAAAAGCTCCTTTTTCCAAGAATGTGGATCATAAAATAATTATTTAATAGATCTGTTGACAGAAAGTGTTCACATTAGCAAATGCATCTAAGTTTATTTTATAAAACTAATGCTGCAACACAGCTGGAAACCAGATAATAAATGAAATAAGCAATTACGCAAACCAAATCATAAAAATATCATTCAGTAGTCATGTGACATTTCATAAGTTAGTAGAAATTCTCTCAACTCTCGTAGAAAGACGCTTGTCATAATCAGGTGTGCAGATGTAAGTATCTTTCCAAGTGATGAGGGTGTCGCATTTGCAATGTTTTCTCTAAAGGAATGTCAATGGCGAGGATAATGGCCTCCTTTTTTTTTTCACCTAATGGATTTCTTTTGTCAGACGACTACCTCTCAGCTGGGCGCCCAAAACGCATTACGTGCAGGTGGTCACTCAACTTTCTTACGGAAATATTCACGACAGCAGTTTCCGCTACAGTGACAGTCTCATATAAAAATATTTCACAGGTCAAGAATTTGCGTTGCAAATGTGTGGAAACAAAATCCTATGAATATAACATTGTCCAAAAAATTTTTGCCGGCATTGTGATACATTCACGCATTTACACACATTTCATAACTGTTAAAGTACGATTCTTGGTTTCCAACATCCTTTTTCACAAGTTAAGAGTCCCTAACCACTATTCATTACTCCTTACCTTATTACACATATATATATTCCTCGACACGTCAATCTTGCGACGACACTTCAATATTTCATCACAATAAATACATAGCATAATTAAATTCCTCATATAGCATCAGCTTATTGATCATAAACATACCTCAACAGCATAACACACATCGTCGTCGTAAAAATAACATCATAACACCTCAGTCAACTCCCAAAATCGTCGTAGCTTCCTCCAATAATTAAAAAAAATTCTCTGCTCATGTCAAAAGTGTCATCTGCCTCAAACATACTTTAAAAATCGTGATCCCATACCAAATATATCATTCAAAGCTCTCATAATATCACAATGGGTCCAAAAAAATATGAACAATTCACACAGTACAGACAAAATACAGTTTCATAAGTGTGAAGTTACCCAACTGTGTAATTGCGTAAACATGTGTCACTGATGTAGTAAAAAAAGTTTATCTCTCAGTTAAATGATCAGATAGCTGTGTAATTTGTGTGTTAGAGAAATATAGTACCGATGTGTAAAGTTGTATAAGCAAATACCATATTAGCTAGGGCTCCTTGTGCTTGCCAAACACATGGTACACAAAGTAGGTGTGTACCCCCCTGAGGATTATTGTAATTATACCCTCAGGTGTTACAGATTACAGCAATGGAATGAAATGTATCACGGAAAACTTTCTTTGTAATTCAAAAACCTTTAAAAATAAATGTTTTAAGTACAAAATTAATCACTCAAATACGTGTCCTGTAGCGCTAAATGTGCGTCTTGCTGTAAGATAATCTCTGTGGAAGTGTCGTAGTTATCGTCCTCCGAAAGCTAAGTTCTGCAGAAGTCAATGTACTGACCTCATGACAAACAAAAATGAAATGCTTTGCGTATAGATATCTTACTTATTATGCTTATTGCCGTGATGAAGAAAGTACTGTGCTGTAACATATTGTTGTGCTACGGAAAAGGCTATCTCATTGTAGCTGTACCACAAAAGTTACTACTAAAACGTGTTTTACTTTCCAGAAGAATTCAGAAAAACCGTGAAGATATAAAACAGATACTCTGCAACAGCAACAATGTAAATTCTCACTCATTAGTAGCGTCGTGATAAAATCGTGTAGCTGTCACATTAACTAACCACTGTGTCATCTGGTATCTCCCAGAAAGTACTTTAATTCAGAATGTATTTTCAAGTACACCAAAATGTTGTATTAAAATCTCATTAGCAGTACTGGTAAATGTTCTAAGTATGTGAGCCTTATAGTCGTTACGTAATCGTGCAACTAACAAGCAAGAATGTACACACACAATAACACTGTGTCGTCTGTTCGCAATAACAATGCATTCGTAATTTCTATTTAAATTAGTTCTCTTGGTTCTTGACTGGATATTTAACTTCAAACATTGTAGCATGATAACAGTTTCTAAGTGTGACAATGCATACTAGAAATGTGAAGTGAAACGTTTTATGGCAAAGACAAAGTTAAAAAGCAGATTATCTTTCAATAAATGGTTTTACATGTGAGATGTGGTGTAACCCTTTACTCTTCCTAGTACGCAGAGTTTCAACCTGAACGCAATTATCATGTGTTATACGTCGGTAAAGAATACTGGAATTTTTCTCAAGGTTAGCGTCTATGTTATTTTTCTCTGAGCCAGCCGGCAAACGCAGCAGCCTGCGGTGCGAGTCATTGTCTGTTTCTTAGTTGGCACGCGTCGTTATTGGGATTAGGAGACCTAACTTCTACGAATTCACCGTGACGAGAATCCCGCCAGTTCTGATGCAGTTCAGGTCCGTCGTTACGATCATATCGTCTGTCGTCATGTCGGTAGATTCGATAGTTTCTTTCTTGTCGGTCACGTGGTGGAGAATTTCTCCCTGAGTCGTAACTGCGCGCTGGACCATTGCGTCTAAAGTTATTCTGTCTCCCTTGATAATAATTGTTTTGGTTCCCATATTGTCTGTTTCTCTGATTGTCTCTGTGATAGTCATTACCGCGGAGAGGTGATCTTTCCCTGTAATTATTACTACTCTGCCAATGGTTGTCATACGGGTGGTGCCTGTTTTGGTCACGATTTGCGTTGTAAGAATAGACTTGTCGTGTCCAGTTATTGTTTCTGTCGTCACGGAATTGTGACGGATGTGCCCTGTAGTTGTTGTGTTCCTGTTTTCGCATTACGCGATTGTCAGTGTCAATTTCTAGTTCTTGTAACAGTCCCTGAAAAGCTTCAATGTCGTCTTTGCAACGTCCTGCTAAAATAATATGTCGTAAATGTTCAGGCAGTTTGATTAAGCAAATGCGGATGAGTTCTGAGGGGCTGTATGGGTTTGAAAGATACTGATTCTTATGCAACATGTCTTCAAAATATTTCATAAGACTGGAAAATTCAGATTGTTCGAAATGTTTCATCATTATGATGATGCCATGTTTTACTCGGTCTTGTGTGGCTTGAGACCACTATGCTGAGAGGAAGGCATGGTAAAATTCTCCTTCACTGTGGCAATCGTGAATGACCGATCGCATTCTTACAGATGGTTCATTCTCTAAGTAGCCACACATAAATTCTAACCTGTGCTCCAATGACCAGTTAGGAGGGAAACAATGACAGAATTGATGGAACCACGCTTGTGGATGAATGTCGTTGGCAGAATTCTTAAACGTTTTGAATTTACGTGTAGGAATGAACAGCTTATAGTCAAAATCATCGTGTCGGCGAGTAGCATATCGGTCATTGTTACGTCGTGTCGGCGGTTCCATCTCAAAATTCGGTGTACCTTGCCAATTTCTTTCATAGTTACCGAAATGCCCTGTGTTATTATTTTGTGGCTTTTCCATATTTCTAAGTTCCTCTTCCCATGTTGGAGCGCGAGTGTCCTCTGAAATATGTAATTCTTGTATTACCTGCATCAACTGATCTTGTACTTCCCGGATTTCTCTTTTGTACTGTGTATTGATTTGATTTTGATGTTGTTTGAATTTTCTTATTTGTTCATACTCTTCTGTGTCAGTGAAGGCTACGGGTCTTGTGTCACTCAGATCATCATCTACCTTTGTAGATAAGTTAGTGACCTGATCCGAAAGTTCGGCTACTTTCTCCGATAGTGTACTTATTTCCTCCATGTGTCTTTCTGAACCAATTTTCAGGGTAACTACTGTGTCCTTTAAGTTTTCCTGAGTTTTTGCAAGTTGCGTAACCGAATCGGTAGATGCAACTGAGTCAATTTTAGCTTGCAAGGTCTCATGATTTTCATGAACAATAGTTTGCAGTTCTTTTATGGCTGCTTCGTGATTCTGTAATGCATTTTCATGACGCGAAAAAATAGGTTGGAAATGTTCACAAATTTGTGTTTTTACGTCATTACAGACCTTTTGACATTTCGATTCGATGTTATGTAACTCAGTGGTTAAATGTTCACGTGTTTGTTCAAGTGTGGTGTCTAACTTTTGAAGATTTTGTTCCATTGTGTCTAACCTTTGAAGATTTTGTTCCATTGTGTCTCACTTTTGCTATGTTTGTCTCTGATTTTATTCCATTGTGTCTAGCTTTTGAAGCTTTTGCTGTGTTTGTCTCTGATTTTGTTCCATTGTGTCTAACTTTTGAAGATTTTGTCCCATTTGTTGCATTAATTCTAATAACAATGCATTAGTGTCTGGAATCTGTTCCTCTACGCTTTTCGGCAGTGCATTTGCACCAGCAACATTCACATTTTGACAAGCAGAAAATGTGTCTTGACTTATTTGAGAAAACGGTGAGGACGCAAAACCTGAATCCACAGTATTTGTAAAATTGTGTCCTGTCATTTCGGATTCCTGAGGCGAGCTGTTGCCGAGCGATCGATCGATAATGCTTCCCTGTTCACTAATTGTTTCACTGCCTACGCCATTGTTTGACGCCCGCTCCATTTCCCTATGCACAGTTACCAAATTACTATGTTGAACATTAGTTAATTCATTACATGGTGGCGTTAACACACTGCTTTCGTCTTCACTGTCATTTCTCAGTTTACTTTGGAGCCTAGTGTTACGTTTTTCACACGCCGTTATTGTCACAATATTTCACACGACAACACAGAAAAACACAATTTGAAGAGCGAAAATAGGGGAACACATTAACATAGCACTGAAAATAATATCTAGTTAATTGCAAGCGCACCTGCGAAATACTTGGTGCAAATCTACATGCATGCCACAACTGTTTTACAGTACAACAATGAAAGGCTGCAACTACAATTACGCGCTAGCAATAAACAAAATCTACACTAATTACACAAACTACAAGAAAAAATCAGAAGATGCCAGTGAGGTATCCTCGGCTAAGGGTCGACATATGTAACGTCCCCTTAGAACAATTTATACATGACTGTGCTTAAACTGACATACAATATTATTTAGCGCAACGCAATCTGACTTTCAAAAATCCCTACAAAAGAATGGCCCTGACTAACATTAACCTATACCTTTCACAAATCACTTACCTCACAAAAATCTTCATTACTCGAACTACTGCAATACAGCGAGCGCCACTACTGCCAGCTAAATAAAAGATTCAAACTACTGAAGGCACTAACTACTGATAGGCATAGTTATCAAATGAAAGATTTTAATAGAGAACAAACAATGTATTTACCTTAATAGTCATCACAAGTCATAATATATGTATGTAATTTCAAAACTCCGCCCTCTCTCTCCTCACATCTACCACTGCTGGCGGCTCACCTCTAACTGCGCAACGCTACACCCTGTTCACATCCAGTTGCCGCTGACAAACACTACAATGGCAGACAACAATGCAAACTAGCCACAGACTGCACACAGCACAGCCAGTGATTTCCATACAGAGCGCTACGTAACGTTGCCAATAAGAAAACATAAACAGCCTACTTACAAAGAAGGTTGCGCAGGATAGAGTAGCATGGACAGCTGCATCAAACCAGTCTCAAGACTGAAGACCACAACAACAACATCCATCATGTTGAAGATAACCACCTATAGCCAGCGCCTTGTTTTTCTCTTCTCACCGTAGCATTGCGCCTTCTGGTCCATGGTGTAAACGGCACACTTAGAGACATTTTATATCATTACAACTTCGGGATTGTTTACTTGCGATGGTAAGAAACATGAAGACAGCTAAGCACGGTAACAACTTTGATTATTTTAGCGACGTAAGAGGCTATCATCATATCTGGTCGAAGACCAAATAATGTACAGTATAATTCACCTCCCTTTGGTGTAAAAAAATTGGCTGGCAGTTCACATTTGTTGTTTCGGATAGTACCTACAGCAAATAATGTGCTAAATCCAGTGATATGTAAAGGAGCAGACGAGCAGACAGAGATTCAGGGCACTATCTTGCCAATGGTATGGGAAACTGCCCCTAAAGGAGGAAGAATCAGCAACGATCAACGGCATGAGGGTGCAGAAGGCAATGGAAACCACTGCATTAAAGACAAGTAACAGGTGTCCACAGGAAATGTGGCATGTAATTTGAGAAGTGCCATCATGTTCTCTCAACTGGCAAAAGATATGGGAATAGTCCTCCATTCGGGACTATGCCAAGAGAGAAGTGACCACGAGAAAAATAACGAATAACCGACAAAAGAATAATGCTCTGTGAGTCGGGGCGTGGAGTGACCGAAGTTTTAACATGATAGACAAACTAGAAAATCTGTAAAGGGATATGCAAATGCTCAATCTGGATATAGTGGGGGTCAGTAAAGTGAAACAGAAAGAAGATAATGGTATCTGGTCAGATCACTAGGGCAATATCGACAGCAGCAGAAAATGGTATAACAGAAGTAGGATTCGTTATGAATAGGAAGGTAAGGCAGACATTGTGTTACTCTGAAGAGTTCAGGACAAGGTTGTTCTCATGACAAGCGACAGCAAACCAGCACCAACAACGGTAGTTCAGGTATACATGCCGACGTCACAAGCTTAAGATGCAGAGATAGAGAAAGTGTATGAGGATATTGAAAGGGTAATGCGGCACGCAAAGGGAGATCTAGTAGTCATAAGTCACTGAAACGCGGTTGTAGGGAAGGAATAGAAGAAAGAGTTACGCGACATTTTGGGATTGGTAGTTGGAATGAGAGACGAGAAAGACTAATTGAGTTCTGTAATAAATATCAGCTAGTGATAGCGGATACTCTGTTCAAGAGTGACATGAGGAGGCGTTGTACTTGGAAAAGACCGGGAGTTAAAGAAAGACATCAGTTAGATAACATCCTGGTCACATAGAGATTCTGAAATCAGATAATGGATTGTAAGGCTCACCCAGGATCAGATACAGATACAGATCACAATGTACTAGTGATGAAGAGTTGGCTGAAGTTTAAGAGAAAATGTTCAAATGTGTTTGAATTCCTAAGGGACCAAACTGCTAAGGTCATCGGTCACTATACTTACACACTACTTAAACTAACTTAAACTAAATTATGCTAAGAACAACACACACAACCATGCCCGAGGGAGGACTCGAACCTCCGACGGAAGGGGCCGCGCTTTCAGTGACAGGACGCCTCAAACCGCGCGGCTACTCGGCGCGGCAAATTTAAGAGATTAGCCATGAAGAATCATTACGCAAAAAAGTGGGATGTGGAAGTTTTAAGGCATGGAGAGATACGCTTGAAGTTCTCTGAGGCTATAGATACGCCAATAAAGAATAACTCAATAGGCAGTACAATTGAAGAGGAATGGACATCTTTATAAAGGACACTGACAGGAGTTGGAAAGAAAAGTGTAGGTACAAATAAGGTATAATTGCGAAGAAACCATATCTAGCAGACGAAATACTTCAATTGATCGATAAAAGTACAAAGGAAGTACAAAAATGTTCAGGGAAATTCTGGAACACATACATAGAAGTCACTGCGAAATGAAACAAATAGAAAGTGCAGAGAAGGTAAGACGAATTGCCAGCAAAAAAAAAGTGAAGAAATCGAAAAACAAAATATTTTCGGAAGGACTCACTGACCATATAAGAATGTCAAAACAACCTTCGGTGAAATTAAAGCAAGGGAGGTAACATTAACAGTGTAGTAGTAATTCTATTGTTAAATGCAGAGGAGAGAGCGGGTAGGAAGAAAGAGTACATTGAAGGCCCCTATGAGAGGGAAGATATGTGTGATATGTGGAACAAACAGGAGTCATTTAGAAGAGGCAGATCATCCAATATTAGAATCACAATTTAAAAGAGCTTTGGAAGACGTAAGATCAAATTAGGAGAAGAGATAGGTAACTCTCCATCAGAATTTCAGTATCATTGAGGAATTTTACAACGAAACGACTATTTACGTTGGGGAGTAGAGTTTCAAAATAATATCATCCACACAATTCCGAGGTATGCAGGAGCTGACAAGAATAATATACAGAAGAATGGAAAACAAAATTGAGGATCTGTTAGATGACGATCAGTTTGGTTTTGGGAATGGTAAAGGAACCAGAGGCAGTCCTGACTTTGCGATTGGCGAAGGAACCAAGAGTAAAGAAAACCGAAGACACGTTAATAGGATTTACTGATCTGGAACAGGCGTTCGGCAATGCCGAATGGTGTTACATATTCGAAATTCTGAGGGAAATAGGGGTAAGCTGCAGGGAGAGACATGTAACAAACAAGATGTACAAGAGCCATGAGGGCATAAAACTTGCGGAAGACCAAGAACGAAGCGTTCAGATAAAAAGGGAGTAAGATAGGGATATGGTCTTTCGACCATACTACTCATTTTATCCATCGAAGAAGCAGTGATGGAAAATAAAGGGTCAGGAGGGGAAATAAAATTCAAGGTGAAAGGAAAGCAATGATATTATTCACTAAGGACATTGATATTCTGGGTGAAAGTAAAGAAGAATTACGTGACCTGCTGAATGTAATGTATATCCCAATGAGTACAGAATATGGATTGGGAGTAAATCGAAGAAATACGAAAGTAATAAGAGGTAGCAGGAATGACAACAGCGAGAAACTTAACATCAGGATTGGTAGTCACGAAGTTGATGAAATTAAGTAATCATACAACCCAGGTACAAAAATAACCAATGTCTGAGTGAGTAAGGAGGACAAAAAAGCAGACTAACACTGGAAAAGGGGCATTCCTGGCCAAGTAAAGTCTACTAGTATCAAACATAGAACTTATATTTGAGGGATAAATTTGTAAGAACGTTCGACTGGAGCACAGAATTGTATGGCAGTGAAACATGGGCTGGGTTGCCGGAACAAGAGAATCGTAGCATATCGGATGTGGTGTTACAGACGAATGTTGAAAATTAGTTTCAATGATAAAGTACAGATTGAAGAGGATCCGTGCAGAATCGGAGAGGGAAGGAATCTGTCGAGAACACTGACAAGAAGAAGGGACAAGATGATAGGACATGTGTTAGGACATCAGGCAATAATTCCCTTGATGCAAGAGGGAACACAGGATAAAAATTGTAGAGGAAGACAGAGATTGGAATCCATCCAGCGAATAACTGGGAATGCAGGTTGCAAGTGCTACTCTGAGATGCAGAGTTTGGCTCAGAAGAGGGATTCATGGCGGGCCGCTGAAAACCCGTCAGAAGACTGATGACTCAAAAGTAAATCGATAAATAAAAAAAACGAAAAAGACTCACAAGTGATATTAAGTCTATAGTTTTTAAGTTCAATGACCAGGGTTTTCACAACATTCTCTCCAAGTCGCACGGGTGTTGTTTCTTACGCAAACACATTTTCATCTTCCAGCAGTAGTTTGTTTCACTGTGATAAATAGTCCAGTACTTTATTCCGTATCTACAAGGTTTTGATGGAATGTATTGTTGCAATGGACAGCGACAGCGACCTCGAAATGTGATTAGCTGTTCATCCACTTTCATGTACCAACCTCGAATGAAAACATCCCTAAACGTGACTTCCCACGTCTCAAAATCTTCTTTGATTGGTTCCAATTAGTCACATCATCAATGTTCACGATGGGCTGCTGCATTGTCGAAGTGTAACACCCTCAGAATAGCATTGACACCGTTACTGGACATTATTTCATTGGACAGTGGTCGGCCATTTCAATACTCCAAACCTGACTCACATCTTCATTTCTTGAAGAATAAATTGCAGATCACTTGCTGCTGTCAGTACGTCCCTTTTTCTCCGCCAACCAGAAATTTCACCTTGAGGAGTTGTAGCCCATTTTTCATTTCCGTTGTTAAAAACAGTATGTCACACTCAGCAGAGTTTGCACTAAATTGCTATTCTTCATTTGGCAGATTTTCAGAATCAGAAGACAACTCAAACAATTCCCTTATCTCTCACCTGGTATTCCTCTCCTCCGTAACATTTTCAGTTTGTAGAACAGACAACTGTTACGAAATAGGGCACCAAAATAAACATGTGCATATCACAAGGAGGACTGTTCGACACTGAAAGAAAAACAGAGAGAGTCAACAATGGCAAATTACGTAACACACTTCACACACAGATACCCGGTTGTGGAAAAATTGCTTCTAACCGCATGGGCCTGCCAGGTCCCTACGGGGGGGGGGGAACGTGTACCAGCACTTTAACACAGAGCCATAAGCCGGCCGTGGTGGCCGAGCGGTTCTGGGTGCTTCAGTGCGGAACCGCGCAACTGCTACGGTCGCAGGTTCGAATCCTGCCTCGGACATGGATGTGTGTGATGTCTTAGGTTAGTTAGGTTTAAGTAGTTCTAGGTTCTAGGGGACTGATGACCTCAGATGTTAAGTCCCATAGTGCTCAGAGCCATTTTTCAACAAAGCCAAAGGTAAATTTTCATAATTTTTTTCCAAAACTATGAATAGTTTGACAATTTAGGAAGAATCTTAAAATTTGGTTAAAATAAAAGGTATAGTCACTAATAGAGAAGAATTTAATCTTGACGGATGGGTCTCTGATGCCCAGTTGTAGGTAAAGGCTAAAACACTGCAATTCTTGGAAAACTTCCGAATAGTGTCATAAAGTCATTTTAAATATTAAAACAGTGCTATGACATTTTTTGACCCTTTGTAGTCCACAACTGTGAGCTGCGCTTTCCATCCTAAAAGTTCCCAGACAGATTTTAACCGTGATGTGAAAGCGTAAGTACTGTGGGAGCTGAACTAGCAGCAGCAAACGACAGATTTCCATTCGATTAGTCAGTTGTGAGCAGGCGGTGTTAAGTAGTGGACGTGCGATAGTAATGTGTCAACGTTGATATCACAAATCGCAATGGGGCAACGAACTGAACATCTCTAAATCAGATGTTGAAGGCATTCTCCGGAATGGTTCAAATGGTTCAAATGGCTCTAAGCACTATGGGACTTAACATATGAGGTCATCGGTCCCCTAGACTTAGAACTACTTAAACCTAACTAACCTAAGGGCATTACACACATCCATGCCCGAGGCAAGATTCGAACCTGCGACTGTAGCAGCAGTGCAGTTCCGGACTGAAGCGCCTAGAACCGCTCGTCCACAGCTGTCGGCTCTCCGGAATGTTTTGGAGAAAAGTATATGAACGTTTGATCCCCGCACCTTGGCTTCCGAACAAAAAACAACGACGGGTGAACAC
The DNA here is from genome assembly GCF_023864275.1 of Schistocerca cancellata. NCBI lineage: Eukaryota > Metazoa > Arthropoda > Insecta > Orthoptera > Acrididae > Schistocerca > Schistocerca cancellata. The sequence continues at coordinate 416,180,299 of NC_064628.1, forward strand.
CTGCCACCACTTGATGGGAATGAGAAAGGCGGACGATTCTTTTCTAGAAAAAATCATCGCGGGTGCCGAGACTTGTTGCTATCAATATGAGCCTACCACCAAAAGACGAAGTGCAGAAAATCACGTGAAGGGTCAAAGCTTTGATGAGATTAATGTGGTTTGGAAGCATTTATGGCTTAGGGGGTATTTTTATGTCTGCATTTTTAATTGTAGCGTAACCAGCTGATTGTCATTATCTCGATAATTTCTTCGGGTAAATAATTGAATATGGTAGTATTAACGTTCAGAGCTAACCCTTTTTACCATAATCACACACAAAAAGGCTAGTCCCGATGGTCGTAGATGTAATTTCCTAATATACCGGGTGATCGGAATTCAGTATAAATTTGAAAACTTAATAAACCACAGAATACTGTAGATTAAGAGGTAAGAATTGACACACATGCTTGTAATGAAATGGGGTTTAATTAGAACAAAAAAAAAGTTTGCAAGACGCGTGAAAGATCTCTTGCGTGCGTCGTTTGGTGATGATCGTGTGCTCAGTCGCCACTTTCGTCATGCTTGGCCTCCCAGGTCCCCAGACTTCATTACTTGCGATTATTGGCTTTGGGGTTACCTGAAGTCGCAAGTGTATCGGTGATCGACCGACATCTCTCGGGATTCTAAAAGACAACAACAACAACAACAACAAAAATGGTTCAAATGGCTCTGAGCACTATGGGACTTAACAGCTGAGGTCATCAGTCCCCTAGAACTTAGAACTACTTAAACCTAACTAACCTAAGGACATCACACACATCCATGCCCGAGGCAGGATTCGAACCTGCGACCGTAGCAGCAGCGCGGTTACGGACTCGGGCATGGGTGTGTGTGTTTGTCCTTAGGATAATTTAGGTTAAGTAGTGTGTAAACTTAGGGACTGATGACCTTAGCAGTTAAGTCCCATAAGATTTCACACATGTTTTTGAAGCGCCTAGAGCCGCTCGGCAATAGCGGCCGGCGAGAATCTCTTTATTTTCATTACTTTTGTAAGAGATCTTATTTAATATAAACTGATCTTGACTGTTTCTGTTGGATATTTATAGTTTTTAGTAAAAGAATATGTATTTCCTAATAAGCATTTACAAACATGAGCTGATAGTACCAATGCAGTCACGAGGTTTCAGTGTTAACATCTATGCTTCGTCCATAATGTTGCCACAAAGCAGCGCTGACTGCACTAACAATATTTCGACTGTATTTGAGTGATATTTAGTTCCGACTATTAGCAGCCTGTGGTTTCCTGTGGACCTATACAGAATAATGGCGTAATTATGATTTATTCGGTGTGTTACCTCAATTGCCCAAGTATCAGTGAAATTGCCTTCACATTAGTGAGAAAGCACGGGGTGTGCAATCATCGATTATCGAAGCGTACAATACACAGAACACGGAGAACAGCAAGGACCTTCAGGGAGATCCAATAGTACTCGATTAGGTTGCCGTTGCTGCAGAAACAGCTCATTATGATGCCGTGGTGCCGCTCTTCCATTTCATTGAATAAACTGATAAAAACGAAGTACATCGACCAATTCTTCTTTACTAGAGCTGTTCATACTGATGTGTATCACCGGCATCCAACAACAAACACTGTGGAGAGTAAACTGGGCATTGCTGCTGTCAGCAGCAAATAACATGGGTAAAAGAAACCTGTTTCTTCCTAAACAACATGCAGAGTGCGTACCGTTGGCATTTACTCTGTTGTACAGATATTTTCAGTACAATACAGGTACAATGGAAAAAAACTGGAACTAAATGATAATGCTCTGTAACGAGCTGACAGAGACTAATGGCCCATTATATCGAAATACTCAGAAAGTACCCCTGAACAACTTCGGAAGTTTCGATGGTGCAGTTCGGGTTCACCTTCTATACAAGAGCTACAGATATACTGTCTTTTTTCGGGTTTTGTGACGTAGAGCATGGGGTTTCGAGATACGAGATCTGTTCAGAAAGTAACCAAATTTTATTGTTAAGAAAATTACAGATTATTGATCCCCGTCTCATTCAAAATGCTCCTTCCGTTACTCACACACTTTTTCCAGGGGTGTTTCCATTTCGCGAAGCACTCTCCAATAGCTTCTTTGCGGTGGCATGTAATGTCTATCGCGAGTACGCTAATATGTTGTCAGTACTCTGGAAACGTCGTCGTTTCAGCACTGTTGGGTCTGGAGGGTAAGAAGGCTGCAGGAGGACAGTTATATGATTCTTAGCAAAAAATTGACGAATTAACAAAGCCGAATGTCTGGCTACGGGTGCATTGCCGTGATGGCAGAACCATGAGTTGTCTCGCCCCAACTATGGTATGTTCTTACGTGTTTTTTCATATAACCATTGTAAAACGCCTCGACAGCACTCACTGTTCGTCGTTTCACCTCGAGGCAAGAATGCAAAATGTTCAGTTCCGTTAAGGTGACCATCTCTTTGATACTGGTTCGACACTAACAAGCTTTCTTAGAGAGCGGAGATTCTTCGCCCATACATTGTGATGACTGGACGTCTGTCTCAATGTCGTAGCCATGAACCCAGTCTCCTCTTATGGTGCTTGGCTATAATGTTTCATCGTCACTGACTTGTTGAAAGAGTTGCCGAGAAATGCCCACTAGATATGTTTTCTATTGACCTGTCATCAAACGAGGAAAAAAGTTGCCTGCAACTCGACGCATGTTCCGTGCTTCCGTAAAAATGTTATCGCATAACTTAGTAAAGATGTTAAGTTCTTCTGCAAATTCCTCTAGTAGTCAATCAGCTGTTTGCATTGTAAGTAAGTATTTCGATGTCAGAGTGATTCTAAGAAATTACTATTACGTTCCTACGGCAGTCGCTGATGAGAACTACGCCATTCCTTTGTACACCAGAGAGGCACGATTCGCCTTCTATCTTTTGCCACTTCTCTTCTGGTTCTCTGTCTTGCAGAAACTAATAATGTAAGCGTGCTTGTAATTACAGCTAAGAGGTTCGGTAATGATAATAGTAATTACTACTTTTGTCCATGTTTCATTTGTAGAACACTGCTGTTACCTTCTTTTTACTTTTGATATGAAAAAGTTGCTGTATTTCAGTGTAAATGAAATGAGAAGGAGATCTATTTGGTGACGTGTCGATTCCCTTGCCAAACCCGCACCATTTTTTGGAAATTTGTGATAAGGTCTTATCGGATCAAAAAGCTGAGTACACCGGTCCCTAAGCTTACGCACTATCGAATCTAACTGAAACTAAAGTACGATAAGGACAACACACCCACCCATGCCCGAACCTCTGGCGGGGGGAGGCGCGCGGACCGTGACAAGGCGCCCTAGACCGAACGGCTACCCAGCGTGGCAAACACGCGTCATTACGTGAAGACTTGCACACTACGGAAAAGTCGAGCCCATACAGCCTAAATTTATTACACGAGTTCCGATTCATGTTATCCAATGTAATGGATATTATTTGTTGCATTGTGTTTAACACTAACACGTCTGCCATGAACAAAACTTTTCGACTCGCCAACAACGAAACAGAACAACCAGAAAAGCAGTTAACCCAAAAAATTATATCAGACCATTCGCAGAAGAGGTTATAGTACATTGATATTAATCTCCTCAGTTATGTTTTTCATATTCAATTCCTAACGTTGACACTGTGACTCGTCCCGACTTCAGAACAGTTAAGTTTCTGTAGAATCATCAATTTTCTCAGTTCTTAAATAATTTAAAAACAGTTTAGCTTCTTCGTCTTTCTTTCTTTCGCTTACGCCACAGTCCCGCAGCGATCGCAGGGGCGGCGTGATTACAATGGATTTGGCAATGTTAGTGTTAGGGATGGCCGGATGCCCTTCCTGCCGCCACTCCATACTCCCCCCCCCCCCCTTAGGACGGAATCAGTGTACCCCAACTGTCTGCGTCTTCTGTAAATCGTGAAATAGTGCGGACGTGTTCCAAACGTCTGCAACGCGTGTAACTGAGGCGGAACGTGGGGAACAGCCCGATATTCACCTAGCAGGATGTGGAAAACCGCCTAAAAACCACATCCAGACTGGCCGGCACACCTGCCCTCATCGGTAATCCGCTGGGCGGATTCGATCTGGGGCCGGCACGCCTATCCGGGTCCAGGAAGCAGCGCGTTAGCGCTCTCGGCTACCCTGGCGGGTAGTTTAGCTTCTTCGTCTCTCTGTCTCTATTTTAGACCATATCGTCTAGTTTGTCAAGTGGAAAGTCGTCGAGGTCGAGGATCATCTTCAATTGACTGACGACCACTCTGAAATCGTGGAAATCATTTAAAATATTGCGCACCTTTCAGAACATGGTCTCAGTCAGCTCTTTTCAAAAGCTGAAACGTTTTTATAAAATTTTTTCGCAATTTCACGTGAAATTGTACATCGAATCGTTGCTCCAGAATATCGCACATTCCAAAAATTCCAACTAACATTGAAGTACAATTTTAGCAAATCAGTGCATTTTCCTTAATGTATACAGGAAATGGAGCGGTACTTCACGACCACAGCTAAAATTGACAAAAATTTGGAGGTCATTAGTTGTCGTTGACTTTTATTCGTAACATCATTTTTAATGCTAAATAGATGTGTAAAAAGGTTCCTGAACTTCCAAATCCGAATATGACATTTGTTGCCAAAATCGCATCCAAGAAATAAAGTTTTTCGTTACGTTTTAAAACGATTACGGAATCTACTGGAAGAAGTCATTAAGAGCAATAAATATTTTTTTCAACATTTTGAAGAACAGGTAACAATATTTTCCAGCGGTGGACATAAAGTACCCCCGCCCTTCTTGATATTGTGAGAGTTAATAAGTAGTCCTCATAAAAATAGGGAGATGGTTGCCTTCTAACCACGCATAATCCGCAAATACAACCCCTGTATTCCGATATTACGGCTTAGAGCGTCGAAAGGTGGTTCCGCTGCGGACGGAAGCCACTCTGTGTACCTCGTATAGCAGATGTACTTTTCCTGGGGCCATGTTTTCGCTACATCCTTACTCGTTGGAAAACAAACAAGACCCTCACGAGAGTTTACGAGCGCCGCCAGCGCCGCTCGCGAGACGCCGGCAGCCCGAAAACAGTCAGCAAGCAGACCGAGGCGGATCCACACACAGCGAGGGCCGCCCACCCCCACCCCCTGACTGCAGCAGCGTCCAGAAAATGGGAGCCCGCTCCATCCAGCAAGAGCGATGGCGGCGCTATTCGTCGCCTTATCTTCAATTTAATCCCACAGTCCTTCATCCCCGCACAGCTGGCGCCGATTTTAGTACTGTACTAGGAAGCAAGAGGAAGGGGAGGACAGAAAGAAGAGGAGCCTCCGGACGGAAGAAAAACGCTAACAAGAAGCAGGGTGTGTCCGGGAGATAAGACGAATGAAGAAAGATGGCGGTGAGGGTAGAGGGTGGAAAGCGCCGTGAACCGAGGATGAACGCCCGCTTCAGTGCGCTCTGTGTAGCGCGGGCGCCGCGATTTGCAGTGCGGCTTCTGGTGTATGATCAGTCTGTGCCGTACATTCCGTCTGCGGCAGCTTCACCACAGTTCCCTTTCTTCGAACTGATTGTAACGTTAGCTTCTATAGCCATTGCTGCAACGAGAAATGTCGGCACTTGATTGCTGCTACTCCACCAATTTCCATTCTGCACAGCACGAAAAGAGGGCCAAGCGCATGTGTACCGTGTTTCAGGTAGCTGCGGTAGGACGGATCCCTCTTGTAGTAAAGCAAACGATATTGCCTCGCACACTATGGCGCTATAACCTTTTGCTGCAAAGAGTGCAGTATCTATCGGTGGAAGATTCACTGCCCAACCACAATAATGTGACCACCTACCAAAATCCTGAGTAAGTACCTTACGCACGACCGATCGGTGGCAGAAAGAGAACAGTGAGGTTCTGCAGCGTACCGACAGCTATGCGAAGCCATTCCGACACCAGCGCCGTGGCCTCGGTTGAGCTTCCATGGCGCGAACAGCCCGAGCGAGGTGGTCCCACAGATTCTCGATTGGGTTGAAATGTGTTAAGTCTGGTGGCCAACTCATTCTGGTACCCTTCGAACCACGCATGTACACTGCGATCTGTGTGACACGTTGCATTGTCCTGCTGGTAGATGCTATCGTGCCGACGAAAAACAGGATGCTTGTTGGGGTGGACATAGTCCGAAGGATTGATGCATAGTTTTATTGATCCAGTGTGCCAGCCAGACTGACGACACCGCCTATGTAATGCCACGCAAACATTCCCCTCACGGTCGGCCGGAGTGGCCGTGCGGTTCTAGGCGCTACAGTGTGGAACCGAGCGACCGCTACGGTCGCCGGTTCGAATCCTGCCTCGGGCATTGATGTGTGTGATGTACTTAGGTTAGTTAGGTTTAATTAGTTCTAAGTTCTAGGCGACTGATGACCTCAGAAGTTAAGTCGCATAGTGCTCAGAGCCATTTGAGCCATTCACCTCACCATGGCCTTCCCTCGCGTTCTGCTTGCGGACGTTTCAAGTCGTACTACCCAGATGGACAATAAAGTGTGGTTAATCTTAAAAAGCTATCTGTCACCACTCTGTGGACGTGGACGTCTAGTTATGTCACTGATGTGCAAATTGCAGCTCTCGTAATCAATGAACGGAAGTCAACACGGCTGCATGAATCAGGCTTCCACTGCAGAGACCATACGCAGCAACAAACGCTGAATGGTCGTTGAGGACACACTGTTGCTAATCCCGTAGATAATCTGCACGGTCATTTGCCCATTAGTTCTAAGTTCATTCACCTGCACACATCTCCGCAGCCGTCATGCATCCCTGTCAACTATGACTCCTTAGTGCACAACAGTGGCCTCGTCACCAGCTCTGGATAGAAGCATTTTGCTATGCACGGTATACTCTAACCACGACAGTACGTGAACATTTTACAAACTCAGCAGTATCTCTCCCGAATGTTAATAATCGTGCCCGTTTGGACGTCAGATAAATCGCTCCGTTCGTACATTACAACGTTTGAACTGTTTTCAGCGTCCGATACGCGTTATACACTCTCCACTATTTATGCCGCCACCTGCCGTCGCGTATGGTTATCGCATACACACAGGCGGTGCTCACATTAACGTAACTGGGCCGTTTAATATCGAGCAAATCAGCTCTGTCCGTCTATGTAAATTCTCCACAAGGCAGTACACTTGTACAGTTTATAGCATATGGATTTCGTGCGATATAGCAGCAATTTTTTTTCACGTTCCATTCGAGTATGGAGTGACCGCAAAACAACCGTTACGTCACAATCTCTCTTGTGTGTCGTCACGAGATACAAGAGGGAAACAGTTGAATTCGCACACGTCATCTCAAATTTTACTCAATGGGATTTCCCCTGGTTTAAGTGTAGTGTCTTGACTATTAAGAACGTCTTCGGTCTCGTATTCGAACCACGCCACCGCTTAAACTTTGAATAAAAATCAATAGCAGTGGCGACCGAAGACTTCCAATGTAAGAAGTGAGCCTCGTTCTGCCAACGGCCTTGTCAAAGAGGGCGGAGGAATGGAAAGAGGTTCAGGGCACTATGATGCCCTTGGAGTGGGAAGTTGCCCCCAAACGGCGGAATAATCAGCAATGGTCAACGGTACGAGGGAGCTGAAGGTTTTAAAGACACAATATAATTGACAAAGTGTCATGATGATATCTCCCTTGGCAAAATGTTCCGGAGTACTACCTCATTCAGATCTCTGGGAGGGGGTGCCCACGAGAAAAAAGACAGAATAACCAACTAAAGGATAACGTTCTGCGAGTCGGGGCGTGGAATGTTAGAAGTCTGAACGTCGTAAGGAAGCTGTTGTTGTTGTTGTGGTCTTCAGCCCTGAGACTGGTTTGGTGCAGCTCTCTATGCTACTTTATCCTGTGCAAGCTTCTTCATCTCCCAGGCTAAGGCTCAATCTGGATATACTGTCAATCAATGAAGTGAAATAGAAAAAAGATAAGGAGCTCTGAGCAAATGAGTACAGGGTAATATCAGCAGCAGCAGAAAACGGTAATACGGCAGTAGGATTCGTTTGAGTACGAAGGCAGGACACAGGGTGAGTTACTATGAAAGGTTCAGTGATTGGGATGCTCTCATCAGAATCGACAGCAAACCAACACCTATAGTGACAGTTCAAGTGTACAAGCCAACGTCACAAGCCGAAGATGAAAACATAGAGAAACTATATGAGAATATTGAACGGATAATTTAGTACGTAAAGGACAGTACGTAAAGGGAGATAAACATCTATTAGTCATAGGAGCCACTGTAGAAGAATGAGTAGCAGAAAAGGTTGCCGCAGAATATGAGCTTCGTACTAGGAAAGGGAGAGGAGAAAGACTAATAGGATTCTGCAATAAATTTCAGCTACAGATACAGACTTAGATCATAATTTAGTAGTGATGAAGAGTAGGTTGAGGTTTGCGAGACTAGTTAGGAAGAATCAATGCGCAAAGAAGTGCGATACGGAAGTACTAAGGATGATGGGATACATTCGAAATTCTCTGAGGCAATAGATACTGCGATACTGAATACGTCATTAGGCTGTTAAGTTGAATGTGAAGGTGAACATCTTTAAAAAGATCAGTCTCAGAAGTGGAAAGAAAAATCTAGGTACAAAGTATGTAACTGCGAAGAAACTGTGGGAAAAAAATTCAGGAACACACAGAATTACAAGCCCCTTACGAATAAAATTAATACGAAGTGTAGGGAAGCTAAGGCGAAACAGTTGCATGAAAAATGTGAAGATGTCGAAGAAGAAGTTATTCTCGGAAGGAGTGGCTCAGGATATAGAAACTTCAGAAGACCTTCGATGAAATTAACAACAAGGATGGCAACATTAAGAATGGAATGATAATTGCACTGTTAAATGCAGAGAAAGGGCGGATGGGAGGAAAGAGTACACTGAAGATCTCAAGGAGAGGAAAGCCTTGTCTGATCACATGACACGAGAAGAAAAAGAAGCCGATATAATAAGAGCCAGGGAATCAAGTACTAGAATCAGAATTTAAAAGGGCTTAAGAAGACTAAAAATCAAATAAGGCAGAAGGAATAGGTAACATTCCATCAGAATTTCTAAAATCACTGGGGGAAGTGGCAACAAAACGATAATCCTAGACAATTACTCAAGAGGAAGAAAGTAGAATCCAAGTGTCAGAAATGAAATTTCCAAGAGGAACCAATAACTGTACATGATTAGATAGACTACGAACCGAAGACATACGAGGAGAGATGGTGTATAGAATGTGTGAGTCTGGCGATATACCCTATGACTTTCGGAAAAATATCGTCCACACAATTCCGAAAGCTATTACAGCTGACAAGCGTGAGAATTATCGTGCTATCAGCTTAATTTCTGATGATCCCAAGTTGCTGACAAGAATAACATACAGAGTAACTGAAAATGAAATCGAGAATGTGTTAGATGACGATCAGTTTGGCTTTAGGAAAGGTAAAGGTTTCAGAAAATCAGGTGACTTTTTTTATCATGGAAGCAAGACTAAAGAACAATCAAAATGATTCACAGGATTTGCCGACTTGGAAAAAGCGTTCGACAATGTGAAATCGTGCAAGGTGTTCGAAATTCGTCTTCCTCTTTCATCATGGACTAGGCAATAGTCCTGTTACCTATTCTAGGTATGCAGCCATCGTTTTCTATGTCTTCATACAGTTCTTGTACCTAAAAGTTTATAATTTAAACCTGGCTTTTGTAAACTTGTATTTAGCATTCTTTCTACCCAGCTTTTTCGATTAGACTTGATCTCATTTGCAGCATATACTCCAAGCTCTGCTCGTATGTCTTCGCTTCGTAGCCTATCTAATCTTGTACAGCCCTTAATTCCTCTTAGAAATTTCATTCTTCCCCCTTGGATTCTACATTTTTGCTTTTTAGTAGTTGTCTACGTTTCGCTTCCAAATAGGATTGTGGTGTTCCCATTATCTTATAGAACCAAATTTTTGTGTCTTTTCTCACTTTATTTCTCAATTTTCCATCGATTATTCCGCATATAGTTCGATATTTCTACAGTTTGCAGTCAGTGTCGAGATTACTCTGGTAGCTTGTGACTTATATTTGCAAGGTAACTGGAGGAACTAACTTGCTCATTGTTTCCTATTACGATCTTAGTTCTCCGCTGTTTTGTCCCTTTGATAGCCATCACATCTGCTTTTGGAATGGATATTTTCATTTTATATTCCTTAGAAATTTGGTTCAGTTTGTAGATGAATCTTTGTAGCGAAGTCTCACTATCTTGTAAAATTTCAAGGCCATCTCCGAAAAAGATCATATGAAAATTATGTTATGTGATACTCTCAATCTGGGATCAATTTGTTGTTTCCATGTTTCAGTCATATCGTCAATGTATGTATTAAAAAGTGTGGGAGATAAGTTACACTCCTGTCGAACCCCTTTGGTTTATCGGCATGTCTTTCTATATAGCGTGGTTAGGCTTTGTTCTAGTTTTTGTGCCTTTACATAGGCTTTCTATCACCTTTCGTATTTGCTGAGGATGTCTTATTCTGTGTAAAATGTTCCATAAGATTTTCCTATCTAATTGGCGGAAGGCTTTCTCTAGGTATATAAATGCAATGTGTGTTTCCCTATTGAACTTTCTTTGTCTTTCTATAATTTATTTAAGTGTGAAAACATTATCAATACAGAATCATACTTTTCTGAAACCAATTTGTTCTTCAGACAGCGGATTGTCGACAGTAATTTGTAGACATTAATTTATTATCTTGACTTAAATCTTATACGCTCTGTCCGATAATGTTTTACCTCGAAACACTGTATTTTGTTTATCAGTATTAAAGACTGCTATGACATCTTGACATCTACAACTATCCGTGGCTTTGGGATTTGGCGTCTTCGTCAACGCATATTGTATAAATGTAGAGGATTAAATTTTACAAACAATCCCCTGTATTTTATTAAATCAGCCTTTATGCCGTCGTGGCTTGTTGCTTTACGGCTTTTACTTTTATTCAAGACCTCGTTTAGTTCTTCAATCGTTATGAGGTCGCCGTCAAACGGTTAATCCATTTCAGGTGGGTCCTCCTCTAAAGCCTGGTTTTTATTACACCATAGTTGTTTGTAATGGACAATCCATTTACATTTTCATAGTAGGTTTAGGTTTATTATCACTTTCTTACTTTAAATGCTTTGCCAAATTGTAAGCTATGGACTGTCTTCCATGGCTGTCATGTTGCATTCTGCTCACAAAGTTACTCCACGATTCTTCATTTGTTTTTCGGACAGTGGTTTCTCCACAGTTTTCCTATTCTATTTATATTCTTGTTCTGCAGATTCTATCTTCGCCTGTAGATATATCTGATATGGCCCTTTTCTTTTCCTCAATTGCTTTTGTGATATCTTTGTTTCATACTCGAAGTCCCTTCTTACTTCATTTCTTTTTCTTTTTTCTAATGACTCATTTGCTGCCTGTTCAGTACATTACTTTGTATTTCCCCATTCGGCTTCTAAACTAACACTTTTGTTTGTCTGGTTTAGGCAAAGGTTCAATCGGTTTTGGTGCTCTCATTCGGAAACAGGTAGACTTTGAAATTTTTTCCTCTTTTGTCTCAGCTCTTTTCGCCTTCTAAAATCGAGCGAGCATAGCTCTTTTTGCAACTACTAGGTATTGATCTGAGTACATGTCACTACTGTTGAAACCAGGAACACACTGCATATTTTACTGTTGGCAATCACATAATCTATTATTGATCTCTGTCACATTGAGTTCCAAATGTGTTTATATATGTCTTTCTTCTTAATAGAATAATTGGTAATTTTCAGTCCATTCTTGAGGCAAAATGTTTAAGAGAATATTCATTATCATTTAAGTGTCGTTCTCCAAAGGTTCTCACTGGATTATTTCCTATTCTGACTTTTAAATTTCCTCAGATTCTAGGTGTTTCGCTTTGTTGTATGTATCTACTTCTCATTTTAGGGTTTCATAAAGAGCCTTAGTCTCTTCTTTTTTTTCATCTGCAGGAGTGTACACCCTAGTCACCGTTAGATGCCCGCAATCTTTTCTGAATCTAGATGTTATAATTCTGACCATTTACATGAGTATCACTGTCGAGTAGATTTTAGATTTCTATTTATTATCCTCTAATATACTAAATCCAATATTTGCTCTTTTGTCAGTAACTACAGCGTTATGTATCCAGCTAAATCTGTAGTTTCTTACAGTTTTCTCTTCGTTTCTTTAACTGTTTCAACGTTAATGTTTCTTGGTTCCAGTTGTCTACATAGCTTCGTTTCTATCATGTGATGGCTTCTCACATTCCAGTTGGCAATGCCTTTCTTTTCTACTATTCCAAATCATTTCTCCTTTTCTTGCTTGGGTCGTCTTCTGTTTAATTCATCTGTCTGGTTTCTTTGGAGATCATGAGTAAATTTAAAGTTCTCCGTATGAGATGCCCCTCTGTAGCCGGCCTAGCCATGTGGGCTCATGCCTTGCCAGTAATTTTTGATCAAGGTTCACTTCCTCTAACTTTTGGTAAGCCAATGATCTAACTGCAAGGCAGCAGCTGTTTAATTTTTCCCTGGGGTTATTTTCCCAATGAGAGGTGACTTCACCATCTCAAAGAACACTACAGGAGGCCGTCTAATTTGACGCTTTCAGGGCCATGTTGTGGACTGCTCTTAGTCTGGACCGAACACAGAAAACTAGGGCTAAACTATAAGAAAAGACATATAATATACAATATGTACAACATCCAAGATGGAATATTAAGAGTGGAATACCAAGAAAAAAGTGCTGTGATTAAAAGGAGATAGGAACGTAATCTTTCGCACCTAGTCTTCCACCGACACATTTGAGAAGCAATAACGGAATTAAAAGAAAAAGTCTAGAATGGAATTACAATTCAAGGTGAAAGGATATTAATGATAAGGTCCTCTGAAGATATTGATAACATCAGTGAAAGGGAAGAAGTACAGGACCTGCTGAATGGGACGAACAGTCTAACGAATACAAAATGTGGGTTGAGAGAAAGTACAAGAAAGACGAAGGTAATGAGAAGTAGCAAAAATGAGAAGAGTGAGGAACTTAACATCAGGATTGGTGATAACGAAGTAGATAAATTTAATAATTTCTGCTACATAGACAGAAAAATAAATCATAATATATGGAGCAAGGAGGATGTAAAATCAGAATAGGAGTGGCAAAAAGGGCATTCCTGGCCAAGAGAAGTCTGCTACTATCATAGGCTTTAATTTTATGAAGAAATTTCTGAGAATGTTTGTTTGGAGCACAGCACTGTTGTAATCTCTCCACAAAAATTAATGACTGAAAATTGACCATAAACCAACAATAATATTAATTAAATAATGAACCATGAACGAAATGTAACCTCCTAACAGAAATAATAATATCTGGTAAATTTTATATGGACAGCAGCGCAGACCTTCGGCCCTGTATTCTGAATAACAAAAGCAAAAAATTCTTACCTCAATAAAAACTACAACTATTTTCTGCTCTTATTTATCGACACAGCTTCGTGCAATGCTGACTTTTTTTTTTTTTCTTGGAAGCCATGATAATGCATTGGAAAAATTCTTTAAATTTAAATCAATATTTTTCTTTAAAAGAGTTACTTCATAAAAAAATTATTATTGGGGCACTTTTTTGAACAAGTTAAATTACAATTAACGTACATTATTAAATATACGCAAGGCTGTTTCTTTACCTTCTACAACAATACTCATCGTCCAGAATCCTGACCAGAGTCGCAACCAGAGCACACAGCCCACGCATGCCGACTCCCGCCAACTAGCACCGACTAGCACGGACTGATGACTACTACTGGACTGAAGACTACTACCGGCCTGACTACTACTGTCGACTTGCGCGGTCAAGCGCAGACTAGCAACAGCTAACGATAAACTACTCTCTTGTCAGAGATTCTGTCATACCTCGCCCATCACTGGCAATGTATACATTTTACATAACCCTCCACTGGGGGGGGCCAAAATTTGGCAGCGATGGTGAGTCAATTGGACTTGCCATGAGCAACAAATTTTTCTTAACTAAGTTTACAATCACTATATATATATATATATATATATATATATATATATATATATATATATATATATGTATATGTATATGTATATGTATATATATATATATATGTATAAGTGCAGAACATGAAATAAAATATAGTGCACATGCACTGAGTACAGAACATATCAAGCAAAGACAAAACATATACACAATGAGTACAAATCACATTATCAAAATGACATAAAGTGCACACGCACTGTAGATCAGAATATATCAGGAAATCACAAAATGTATAGGCAATGAATAAACATAATGAGTACAAATCATATTGACAAATGACATAAAGTGCACACGCACTGTAGTTCAGAACGTATCAGGAAATCACAAAATGTATAGGCAGTGAATACAAATCATGTTAACAAAATGACAAAAGTGCGCATGCACTGTGGTTCAGAACATATCAGGAAATCACAAAATGTATATGCAATGAATACAAATGATGTTAACAAAATGACAAAAGTGCACATGCACTGTAGTTCAGAACATATCAGCAAATCACACAATGTATATGCAATAAGTACAAATCATATTGACAAATGACAAAAGTGCACACGCACTGTATATACTTTTCTTTACTATGTTACAAGAATTAGGATAGGAAAGGGAACGATTGCATAATGGTTGTAGCACTTTAGGTTGTACGCAGCTGCACTGAAAGTCCATATCTTTCTACAGAAGCACAACACCAAGTGAGACAATCTGAAGTTCTTTTCCTTGAAGTAGCCAAGACACTGAAATGTCATAGTAATAATCCATATTATCATTTTGGTAGTACATTAGGTATACCAAACAGTGGAACCATAATAACACCTCCATTGCTCAAGGTGGTGGACAGCATGTCGTGTCAACACCACATTCTTGTAAGGTACACCATCGTAGATTTAGTGCAAAAACCAAATATAGTGCTCCATGATCATGACGATAGACGGGACAAACGGATATTGCAGTAATTTCTGGTAACTCGGTCTGAAGGTGAAGGACATTAAGTCACATACCAGTCTTCATTGAGAATAACACTAGTCTAACAACTGATTTAAGTAATTGGTGGTACTCATCGCCCAGTTACTGAACATTTCTGTACCATGTATGAAGTATTACAGAATAATGTTCATAAATCATCTGATTACAGTGAACATTGGCACTCATTGGTCAGTTACAAACAATCAGAAGTCATAATTGAAAACAGGAGCTAATGAATTGCATAGTATTAACATAATTCACTTAGTTATAGTAATCATTGGCACTCATTGGCCAGTTACAAAACATATAGCAAGTATTGAATAGTAAAAAACATTTTTCATCATTCAAGTGACATACGACATATTTAAAATAATTATTGGCACTCATTGGCCAGTTAAAAAAGAATTCTTATATTTTTATAAGACCTTATTCAGTATTATTCAGAAGTTATCATTCAAAATGAGTTTCAATTATTGGCATAGCATTTATAGAGTATAACAAAATACACTCCTGGAAATGGAAAAAAGAACACATTGACACCGGTGTGTCAGACCCACCATACTTGCTCCGGACACTGCGAGAGGGCTGTACAAGCAATGATCACACGCACGGCACAGCGGACACACCAGAAACCGCGGTGTTGGCCGTCGAATGGCGCTAGCTACGCAGCATTTGTGCACCGCCGCCGTCAGTGTCAGCCAGTTTGCCGTGGCATACGGAGCTCCATCGCAGTCTTTAACACTGGTAGCATGCCGCGACAGCGTGGACGTGAACCGTATGTGCAGTTAACGGAATTTGAGCGAGGGCGTATAGTAGGCATGCGGGAGGCCGGGTGGACGTACCGCCGAATTGCTCAACACGTGGGGCGTGAGGTCTCTACAGTATATCGATGTTGTCGCCAGTGGTCGGCGGAAGGTGCACGTGCCCGTCGACCTGGGACCGGACCGCAGCGACGCACGGATGCACGCCAAGACCGTAGGATCCTACGCAGTGCCGTAGGGGACCGCACCGCCACTTCCCAGCAAATTAGGGACACTGTTGCTCCTGGGGTATCGGCGAGGACCATTCGCAACCGTCTCCATGAAGCTGGGCTACGGGCCCGCGCACCGTTAGGCCGTCTTCCGCTCACGCCCCAACATCGTGCAGCCCGCCTCCAGTGGTGTCGCGACAGGCGTAAATGGAGGTACGAATGGAGACGTGTCGTCTTCAGCGATGAGAGTCGCTTCTGCCTTGGTGCCAATGATGGTCGTATGCGTGTTTGGCGCCATGCAGGTGAGCGCCACAATCAGGACTGCACACGACCGAGGCACACAGGGCCAACACCCTGCATCATGGTGTGGGGAGCGATCTCCTACACTGGCCGTACACCACTGGTGATCGTCGAGGGGACACTGAATAGTGCACGGTACATCCAAACCGTCATCGAACCCATCGTTCTACCATTCCTAGACCGGCAAGGGAACTTGCTGTTCCAACAGGACAATGCACGTCCGCATGTATCCCGTGCCACCCAACGTGCTCTAGAAGGTGTAAGTCAACTACCCTGGCCAGCAAGATCTCCGGATCTGTCCCCCATTGAGCATGTTTGGGACTGGATGAAGCGTCGTCTCACGCGGTCTGCACGTCCAGCACGAACGCTGGTCCAACTGAGGCGCCAGGTGGAAGTGGCATGGCAAGCCGTTCCACAGGACTACATCCAGCATCTCTACGATCGTCTCCATGGGAGAATAGCAGCCTGCATTGCTGCGAAAGGTGGATATACACTGTACTAGTGCCGACATGGTGCATGCTCTGTTGCCTGTGTCTATGTGCCTGTGGTTCTGTCAGTGTGATCATGTGATGTATCTGACCCCAGGAATGTGTCAATAAAGTTTCCCCTTCCTGGGACAATGAATTCACGGTGTTCTTATTTCAATTTCCAGGAGTGTATTATTTACAGAAATTATTGGCATAGTATTTATGCATTATTACAAAGCATCATTCAGTATTACTCAGAACTGATCATTCCAGTCACATAGGACATATTGAAAAGTAACATACTGTAACTATTATTCAACGTCTGTGACTAGAAAACATTATTCAGTATTACTCAGAACTCTCTTCAACTGGTAGCATTATTTGGGACAGGTAATACATTTTGTTTTTATTGTGCTAGCAATGCATTGCGTTGGGATTGATAATAAACTACTGGGGCATAACAATGTTTGCATTTGACTTATTGCTGCAAATGAAGATGTGTAACATCATTCGTCATGAGTCAGCTGTAGCAAGGTTATGAAAGAAGTAGAGTATATGTGATCACATTCATGAATGACACACACAAATGGGTAAGAAAAAATGCAAGTACTAGGAAATGTATAATGATTAACTGCTTATAGCGTATTAATATCGTGAATAATTTCTCCTGCAAAAAATACAAAATGGATTATTAAGCTGAAAGAAGAAACGCATATTATGCTGAAAAGTAGTGAACTTCGAATTAATAGGTAGTGAAATGTGTACAAAAAATATATATGTTCTCTAGCTGTCCTTTCCAAAACCTTCAGTCATCATACTATGCGATATAAGACATACTGTCAAAACGAACTGCAACAAATACTTAAATAACTACATAGCATCTCTTAACTAACAGTTAATATATAAACTTCATCATTATCCTCATCTGTAAAGAAAAACTTCATTAATCATAGTAGCATACTCTTCATCACTAGTCATCATCATTCATTATCATCTGCAAAAAGTCACTTCATTATTCTTTATACAACTATTCTTTATTTTTAGCATATTTTATCACTAAAACTAAGAAGTGTAGTTCTGTCTGACAGCCTGCATCAATCGCCTCGTATTCTGAAAGAAAAAATTAGTTAAGACTGCTATTCTACGATGTGTATAGTATATTCTTTTTAATGCTTATTAATTCTGATCCATTTACTCTTCCTCACGTGGTATTGCATCTTCTTTCGTTCAATCCGAAGCTGAAATTCCCATGTCTGTTTAATTTTTTTTTTACACGTTATTTCTTTCTGAAAATGATGAACAAAGATTAGTGTCTTGCATTTAAATCATATACCCACTAAATAAAAACTGGTTTATAGTAACATAATTGAGCATACAGCATAGCATGACAGAAAACGTAATATGTCAAAAACATAGTGTTCAGAGGCAAAAAATGAACACAGTGTATCACAATGTAGCAGCAAAAAAAAAAAAAAAAATAGTCACGATGTTGAGATATCATAGGGCAAAAATGTTAAAGTCAATTGGTGTTTGTTATATCTTAAATATTTCATAGTGCATACAAACAAAACAGGAAAACAATCATACATACATGAAAAAATGGAAAATGTGCACAGTATGATGTGTAACGACAAGAAGAGCGACCTTCTAACGTTACCTTGCCGGGAACTTGCCAAGAAAAAATACGAAAATCATCAGTAAGTCTTCATGTGAATATAATTGCATAAATCGTTATAAAAAAAGGAAATGGCATTACAGTGTGATAAATCATAAAGTATGTTCATTCAATAAAAGGTGTGATGTTGGAGACGTGGTGGTTCCCTTTGCTTTTTCTGGTTCTCAAAGTTTCGACGTGTACTACATTGGGGTGAGGAATGCTGCGAATCCGATATGGACCGGCGTATAGAAGCTCAAATTTACTACACCTACCTTTTCCTCTGTTGGATAAATAGTGTGTACGTACTAATATCTTTTGTCCAATGTGAAAGTCATGGCGTGTACAAACCTGTTTTACTGTCTTCTCCGGCGCTCTGCGGCACGTTTGATGTAGTTCAGCGCAATATCAATTATTTCATGGTGTCGCAGTCGACGAGATGTAGGAAAGGTTACTAGTTCTTAAATTTTGTTAGGAGGTTCAACATTTTTCAGTATAACAGACGGAGATAGCATAGTAGATTCATTTGGTATGGAATTAATCACATCCTGGAATGAGAGTATGTGTGTGTCCCAATCAATATGTTTTTATGGCAGTATATTCTACACAGTTTACCAATTTCTTTCATTAATCGTTCACAAGGGTTCGAAGAAGCATGGAACCTGGATATATAGATCGGAGAAATGTTTCTAGCTCGTAACATACGTGTCCATATAGCAGATCGAAACTGTGATCCATTGTCGGAAATTACTTTCAAAACATGCCCTACATGAAATAGAAAATGTTTTACAAATGCTTTCGAAACAGTTTTAGCAGTAGCTTTGCGTAACGGAGTGAAGGTAACAAATTTTAAAGTGAGTTGAACAGCGACAAAGATGTAGCAAAAGCTCTATTAGTTCTGGGAATCGGACCAAAAATGTCTACAGCGGCCATGTGTCTCAATTTAACAGGTAAAATGGGATGTAATGGAGGAATATGTGAAGTCGTGTCTGATTTAGCTTTCTGGCAGATTTTGCATGACGCTAAAATTCGTCGTATACGTTTCTCCATGTTGGTAAAATAACAGTTCTGTCTCAGTATAAGAAAACATTTTCTGGCTCCGTAATGTGCATAACTTAAATGAGTATACCAGATTAATTTGTTAACAAGTTTGTCAGGAATGCATAATAACCAGTTGTTGCTGTCAGGATGAGAACGGCGAAACAGAATGTCATTGCGTACAGTGTAATGATTTCTAATGGTAACATTATTCCTATCTTGCCAAAGGTGTTTAATTTCTTTCCACACGTTGTCTTTATTCTGCTCTTGTGCTATGTCTTGTAATGACGACGAAATAAAATTTTCAAATGCAACTTGTTGAATGTACATGACGCTGAAATTTGCTTTGCATAAGTTGGTTGCGATGTCTAGCTGATTGTTGCTGAGAGAACGGGATGGTGCGTCTGCTACAATATTTTGTGTGCCGGGAATGTGAACAATTGTGAAATTAAATTCCTGCAAATAAAGTTTCCATCTACTTAATCTGTCGTGTGTAAATTTAGCCGAAAGTAAAAATTGTATCGCTCTATGATCTGTGTAAACGGTAGTGTGTCTTCCATAAAGAAAATGTCTATATCTGGTAAAAGCCCATACAACACATAATGTTTCAAGTTCTGTAACAGAATAATTTCTTTCAGCAGGTGACAGAATGCGACTTGCAAAAGCGATGTTTTTAATTACTGTACAACCATCTTCTTCAATTTCCTGAAAAATATGTACGCCTAAAGCGGTGTTAGAACTGTTGGTGGCAATAGAAAAATTTCTGGTAAGATGTGGGTTCGATAAAAGTGGTGCATTCAACAAGGCTTCTTTCAGGTTCACAAATTCAGAATGTGCTTGCTTATCCCAGGACCAAATAGTGTTTTTATCTGTCAATTGACATAATCTAGGGGTGTCTAAAGCAGAGTAATGAACAAATTTACGAAAGAAGTTAATTAAACCCAAAAAACAGCGTAGTTGTTTCTTCGTCGTAGGAACAGTAATGTCACGTAAAGCTTGAAGTTTTTCCGGGTCAGGCGTAATGCCCTCTGCTGAAATTACATGTCCAAGAAATTTTATAGAAGTTTTACCAAAGTGCGATTTACTGAGATTAACTGTGAGTCCTTGTGCACGAAAAGTTTGCAACAGTCGTTCAAGAATCAGACTGTGTTCAGACCAGTTAGCTTCTGCAATAAGAATGTCGTCTACGTACGTTGTGATTCTGTCTTTAAGTTCTGTCGGAAGTATTGTATTCAAACCGCGAATAAAAGCTGCTGAAGAAATTGTTAAACCGAACGGTAATTTACAAAATTGATAACAGTCACCAAAACAGAGAAGTGCTGTGTACTTTCTGCAGTTTGGATGGAGCTGAATTTGCCAAAATCCCGATTTCAAATCTAATGTGGAATAAGTAGCAGTACATTGAAATTTCTGTAGAAGTTCTTCTAGTGTCTGTGGGAGATCTGTTTCGTTAATAATAATGTCATTGATGTGACACGAATCAAGTACGAGGCGAAGTGAACCATCCTTTTTCTTAACAATATGGAGCGGGTTTATGTACGGACTAACTGCCGGTTCAATAATTCCTTGGTCAAGCATAGCTTGCAATTCTTTCTTAACTTGTTCTCTGCGA
Organism: Schistocerca cancellata; assembly: GCF_023864275.1. Taxonomy (NCBI): domain Eukaryota; kingdom Metazoa; phylum Arthropoda; class Insecta; order Orthoptera; family Acrididae; genus Schistocerca; species Schistocerca cancellata. The sequence goes on from NC_064628.1 coordinate 416,201,385, forward strand.
ACATAGGGAATGGGATAATGCTTGGCTTTAAATGTGTCGTGCTGTTTAACTTGAAATTCATACATAAAACCGGACATAGTACCAGGAACGTTGTCAAAAACTGGAGCTTGCTGTAAAAGAATTTTGTGTAGTTGCGTGCGTTCGTCGTCTCTATTTGCACTGCTCTAACTTTATCAGAAACCGTCTGTATAAAGTCATAGTCAGCTTCGTCTGGAGTATTAAAGTTGTGTACGTACGTATCTGTTAACAATGCGGAATGATAGTCTATGTTACATGATGCGGAAATGACCTCATTCCGATTAATTGTTTGTTCTTCTGCAGATAAAGAGTGCTGATATTCTAAAGCTAGTTGTACATTTTCATCCTTCAACATTAAATAGGAATTTTGAAAGTCAATAATGGCATCGTATTGTACCAGAAAATTCGTACTTAAAATAATGTCTGTCGTCAATATCGGAATAATCCAAAAATTTGAGTGAAATGTATGACCTGCAATACAGAATGATAAATGTGTCTGTAATTTTACATCTACTCCTTTACTCGTTACTGCTCCTTATACTTTCGTTTTGCCTAATGGTAACGTAGGATAGCTATTCTCTTTGTTACACTCGTTGAAAGTTTCTTCATTTATAACTGAGATAGGTGATCAAGAATCGATTACTGCTGAAAATTTCGATGATCCAATTTTTACTTCGATGACAGGGTGAGAAATAGTTTTTTGAATAACTGGTCTTTCCTGCAAAAGAGTGTCTCGGATCTCGTCAAAAGCAATAACATTTTCGTGAACAACATTCTGCGTGTCAAAAGTAGTGCTTGCGTTGCTGGAAGATGCGACCTGTCCTGTATCTAGTCAAATTCTATGTGACGTATTATTATTTTCAGGAGGATGCTGTGGCATTTCGACTATTTGAACTGTTCTGTTATTTCTTCCAGACGTATTACGTTCTGGATGATACCTACTGTCTGGTTCATTCATGATAATTTGTTGTGGTGGATGTTCTTGCTGCTGATAAGACCGACTGTTATTAAATGTATGCTGAAAATTGTGCTCATTATTTTTACGTCTGTCGTGATAGTCATTTCTATACGATGCACTGCGATAGGAATTGAAATAGTGTGTTTTCTGTACATACTGATTCCCTTGTTGCTGTGCGTTACTATTTGTTGGGGCCGACGCTATACGCGTACGCGGCGAAACATTAAAGCTTGTTTGACCTTGTGCATTACATTGTTGGTTAGGTATGCTAACCGGTTGGTTCTGTTGCTGTTGTCGAGAAAAACCTCTATTGTTACCAAAATGTGGTTCCTGTTGCTGATTATTTTGACGATACTGATAATTAAAATTTTGCCTGTTATTAAAATTCTGGTGCTTTTCGTTCCTGAAGCGTCTATTATCTTTGCTATTGGAATTGCGTGGCTGATCATAACTGCTGTATGTTTGTTGACCTTGGTTATTATAGGAAAAATTTTTGTTTATAAAGGAATAATCCGATTGCTGCACTTCCAAAAACTGTAACAGATCTCTGAATGCCGAAATATTTTCTTTTTGCTGACCCGTTAAAAGTGACACTCTTAATGATCGTGGCAATTTAGAAATACATAATTGAATAAGTGCAGATTCACTGTACGGTTCACTTAAATACTGGTTTTTTTGGACCATGTTTTCAAAAAATTGCGTGAAACTGGGAAAATTTGAGTTCTCATAATTCGGTAAACTAATTAATTGATCTTTAATTCCGCGCTGTGTCGTCTTCGACCAATACGCTGACAGAAAAGCATTCTGAAATTCTTCTACCGAGCAGCATTGTCTCGAGATCGGTCTCATACGAGTTGCCGGTTCGCCTTCCAAAAAACTGCAAATAAATTCAAGTTTATGTGTTACGGGCCAAGTTGGTGGAAAAGCATAGGTAAATTGTTGTATCCAATCCAAGGGATGGATCTGTGTTCTGTCATTTTTAAATACTTTATATTTTCTCACTGATAGAAAATGTTTGTAACCAAAATTATCGTCTCTGTACGTCTGAACAGGTTCACGATTGTATGAGAATCTATTTGTCTGTGAGTGTTCGAAATGTAGGTCACATACTCTCTGTAAATTACTTAATTATACTGGATGTGTGAGTCTGACAAATGTTCGCAAAGTGGCGTCTGCTGTGATGTGTTAAACGCTGAAACATTTTTCATCTCTGTTACTTCTTGCTGTAAAGTTGACAATTTTCTACGTAATGTATTATTAGACGAATCTATCTCACTGATTGTCTGCTGTAGATTTTGGAATTCAGGTGTTTGGTTAAACGAAATCGGTGACGTATCGTCTCATTTGCAATCATTATTACTTTCAATAACGTCAATACGACTGGCCAATTCATCATATTTTTCAGTCAGTATTTTTACCTGATCATCGTTTTTAGTGTCAGAAGCATTAATTTGTTTTTGTATTTTACGTGTGGTTTCGTTCAATTTCTTAACGTCAGCTTTGATGACATCGGAATCCTGTGTTAGTTCTAATTGTTCGAGTCTGTCGGTCACTGTTTGAAAGTCTACTGTGCGTGTATCTGTTTTTGATTTAAGATCGGAAATTTCATCACGCAATTCGGTGTTGAGTTGTTTGATAGTATTAATTTCGTCTGATACTGTAGGAATATTATTGTGTACGTATGTTTTTGGTTTCGTAAACAATTTACGTTTATCTTCCTGTCACTGTGCGGTAGTTGTTTCCATAACTTGTCGCTTTACTTTATTTACTTCCTGTATAAATTTACGGAAACGCGTTTCACTGTTTTGTAGGTGGTGATTAAAACGTTCGTCAATTTGACTGTTCTGTTGGTCGAATTTCGCATCTACTTTTACATCCAGGGTGCGCGAAAGTTCTGTTGTCATTAATTTAAACTCGTCGCGTAATTGTATTGCTTTTTCAGAGCATTGTTTACCGACTGCACTAATTTCCTCTCTAAGCGTTTCTGTGGTAGCTGTGTGCATATTCCTTAATTCTTGAGCAACAGATCTAATTTCTTCACTACTTTTCCTAGCGCAAGCCTCAATTTCCTCACGTAATTGTTCTTTAGTATCAAGACACTCCGCGGCAACAGCTGTAATCTGTTCACTAAGCTGTCTGGAATTGTTGTCTAATTTTTCATTAAGGTTGTCATGTTTTTCATTAAGTTGTTTGAAATTTTCATTAAGGTTGTCTTGTTTTTCATTAATTTAAGTAATTTGTTGTTTGAGACTTTCACTAAGTTGTTTGTGGTTGTATTCTTGTCTTTAATTCGACTGTTTGTAATTGCTGTCTATTTTTTCATTAAGTTGTTTAAAAAATGCCATAACTTGATCCACCCCAATTTTACCTACTCTATTCTCTGTGCTGTTTGATGGTGTATGTGCATTTATCACGTTTTCTGTAACCATTTGGTCATTCTGTAATTCTCGAAATGGTTTGCCAATCGGATGTGCATTGTTAGTCACTACCTCAGAATTAAATAAATTTGTCGTACTCTGATTACACTGTTCATTTTCATTAGAAATAATTGTCTGTTCATTACGTAAATTTTGCAAACCGGGTTTGTCAAACTGGGCAATATTCATTGTAGCAGAACGTGCCGCGTCATCCATTGTCGTTAAATTAACAGCCGACACAATTGAATTTATTTGCTCATTACTAGGATCAAAATCAATATTAGTGGTCAGTACGCACTGATTGTCTGTAAATGAAGGAGTGTCATCATTACACTGCGTGTCGCAAGTACTATCGGTCAAATTATTAGAATTGGCTATTTCACTCATTACACATCGCGGTGTACTGTTAACAGTTTTTCGCGGCATTTTTACACAAATCAAAATTATTCACAAGTGAAACAAAGACAATATAAAATGCAACAAACACAAATACAACAAAGAGCAAAAAATTGCCTATGATCTGTGAGAGAAAGAGTGAAAATTAGTAAAAATGCGTTGCGCCAGATGCTAACTACGTTCAAGTAAATAAGAGCAGATATATGACTACCTATCAGAAGATTCCCAAAGAAATACGATCCTGGGCGGATGTCGCCAAGTGTAACCTCTCCACAAAAATTAAGGAATGAAAATTGACCATAAACCAACAATAATATTAATTAAATAATGAACCATGAATGAAATGTAACCTCCTAAAAGAAATAATAATATCTGGTAAATTTTATAAGGACAGCTGCGCTGACCTTCGGCCTTGTATTCTGAATAACAAAAGCAAAAAATTCTTACCTCAATAAATACTGCAACTATTTTTGTTCTTATTTATCGACACAGCTTCGTGAAATGCTGGCATATATATATATATATTTTCTTTTAAATTATGAATTTGGCCAGCTATGGACCGCATACAAGTTAAGACTTATGGTGTTTCTTTTTCTTCCGTTCTTCCCAGTACTTCTTCATTTTCTCGCCAACTGCTCGTCTCTGCTCATCTGTCCACACTCTCTTGGGTCGAGGTTTTGGCGCATCTTCTTCATAGTTTGCGTTTTCTATAAGTAGCCTAAAGTTATTCCTGTCACGTATTATTTCTTCTGTAACACCTATTTTGTTGGCGTCTTTCTTTACTGCTTCTATCCATCCTACGGTGTTTTTCAGCTTACTAACGTAATTAAAAATTTTCTTTGTAATTTGTGTTTCTTCCATTCTTTTTAAATGTCCATAAAATTTTAGCCGTCTCTTCCTCATTGTATCTGTGATCTTTTCTGTATTTTTGTATAGGTCTTCATTTCTCCTTTTAATCCACCTGTTTTCCTTGTTTTTCTCAGGACCTAGAATTTTTCTTAATATTTTTCTCTCTCTTTTTTCTAGTTCTCTTAATTCGCCTTTCTTATTCAATGTTAGGCACTCTGATCCATATGTTGCTTGTGTCCTAATAACTGAATTATAATGTTTAATCTTTGCTTGTATGGATATTGATTTCTTATTGTAGTAGTTTTGTGTTAATTTATATGCAAATTCCAACTTTTTTATTCTTTCTTTATTTGTTGTGTTATCCAGTCCATTGGCTTGGATCCACTCCCCCAGGTATTTGAATCTATCAACTCTTTTAATTTTACCATACTTTGTTTTCATAAACTTTTCTGTATTATGTTTGTGTTCTATATACTCGGTTTTTTCGTAGGATATTTTTAGCCCAGTCTTTTCAGCAATCTCGTGTAACATATCAAGCATAACTGTTGCGTCTGTTCGGTTTTCAGTTATCAATGCCATATCATCCGCAAAGGCTAAACATTTTACTTCAAATTTGTTCTTTCCTTGGCCCATGCTTATATCCTTTGTGCCTCTGTTTTTTAATGTGTTTTCCCATGTTTTTACTACTTTATCTAAAACCAAGTTAAAGAGAATTGGGGACAGTCCGTCACCTTGTCGAACTCCTGTTTTGATTTTGAATGGTTCAGAAATTTCGCCTTGAAACTTAATTCTTGATGTTGTATCTGTGGGCGTTTGTTCAACAAGTCTTCTGGTGTTTTCATCTATCCCTGATTCATAAAGTATCTGGAATAGTGTTTGTCTGTGAACTGAGTCGTAGGCCTTCTTGAAGTCTACGAAAGTAACTACTGTATTTTTATTTTGTATAGCTCTCACTCTCAAAATTGTTTTTAAATTAAGAATCTGTTCTGCACATGATCTACCTTTTCTAAATCCTGCTTGATAATCTCCTACATTAGGTCCTGCTTGTTCCTCTATTCTATTTAAAAGTGCTTTAGAAAGTATTTTGTATGTCACTGGTAACAAGGATATGACCCTGTAGTTGTTGGTGTCTGTTTTATCTCCTTTTTTATGGAGAGGGCGGATCAATGCTTCTTTCCAGTCACTGGGTATGATTCCTTTTGTCCAAATGTCTTTAATTACTTTGTGAATTTTCTGACATGCGGATAAGCCCCCTAGTTTCCACATTTCTGCCACTATCCCATCCTCACCTGGTGCTTTGTTATTATTCAATGCTTTGATAACCTTTTCTATTTCTTCTACTGTAGGTGGTTCCGATGGTGGATTTTCATGTTGTGGTTTTTGAAATTGTAACCTGTCATTAGGCTCCTCACAATTTAATAGATTTTCAAAGTATTCAGCTAAGATTTGGCAGTTCTCTTTATTGCTTAAAACCATTTTTCCATTTTTATCTTTAAAATGTAAACTTGGTGACTGGAATCCTGTTAAAACTTCTCTGAAAGTCTTATAGAAGTCCCTAGTGTTGTTCCTTTTGAAATCAGACTCCATTTCTTCTAATCTGTCTTTGTCATATTTTCTTTTCACTGATCTGATGATTTTTGCTGTCTTTTTCCTTTCTTCTTTAAACTCTTCCCAGTATTCGTGTTTCTTATTGCTGTTCCATTTTTTCCATGCCTTTAGTCGATTGTCAATTGCTTCATCACACAGCTCATTCCACCATCTGTGTTTTGGTATTCTTCGTGGCTGTTCCATTTCTTTCACTGACTCTATCATTGTTTCTTTAATTTCTTCCCAATTATCCATTTTTCTTGTGTTTAGCATAAGACAGAATTTGTCCTGCTTTTGCAGGAGAAATTTAGTGTTTACTCTTGGAAATCTTCTTGGTTTTGGTTTAGGTTTGTTTGGTTGGAACATGGTCTTTATTTCTGTGAGATAATGATCTGAGTCTATGTTTAGGCCCTTCCTCACTCTGACATCCAAGATTTCCTTGTAGTTGCGAGTCGTTATTGCCACATGGTCCAACTGATATTCACCTTGATTTGGATTAGGTGATACCCACGTTTTTTTCTTTCTTGCAAGTTTCCTGAAACATGTCGACATTAATTTTAGATTAAACTGTCTACAAAAATCTATGAGTCTTTCCCCATTTCTGTTGGTTCTTGGATGTGCTGGATAATCTCCAACTACTGATTTAAATTTCTTTGCCAACTTGTGCATTAAAGTCTCCCACTAAAATTTTTATATGTTCTTTTGGTAATATGGATGTTTCGTGTTCAAGCATTTCCCAAAAATCTTCCACTTTGTCAACATTTGTTCTGTTATGTTGGTTAATAGGTGCATGTGCATTTATAATAGTGTAGCGTTTATTGCCTGACTTGAACGTCAGAAATGAAATTCGTTCTGATGGGGAGCTAAAATTAGTTATTGATTCCGTAAGTTGCTGTTTGACCATAAATGCGGTCCCTAATATAGTCGTATTATTGGAATTTTTAATGGCTGGTTTTCCTTTGTAGATCCTGTATCCACCTGATTCAAATGCATTTTCATCCAGATACCTTGTTTCCTGAAGAGCTAATATAAGTATGTTGCGTTGATTGAGAGCGTCCGTTAGGTGTTTTAGTTTTCCAACTTTCATAAGTGTGTTGATATTCAGAGTCCCCAGTAGATGTTTTTTCTTGGGTCTTATCTTTGAAGAAGTACTCGGAAGCTCCGACTCTTCCTTACATGATGTTCTAGGCTCTCCAGAATCCAAAGGCCTAGTTGCACCGCCATGAATAGCGATAGAAGATTGGTTACTTCCTGGAGTAGTTTACATTTTGAAATTTACCATCATGTTTTAGGTTAAAGTTTGGTTTGGGGAAAGGTAGTTGAACCTTTCGATGATAAAAATTCAAGCATTTAGCTTAGTATTATAAGTGAGGCCGCCACTAACATGTGGGACAGACGCCTTTTGCAGCCGCCCACTGTGGGAACAGACGCTACAGTCTGGTGCTATTATATAAAAGCCTGCCTCGTCCGCCAGTTCCGCCGTTCTGATGATCTTCATCGCCGCCTTCACTGCCGTTGAGGTCTTCACCGTTTCCCTGGCTAGGGACCCTCGCGAGGTACTATCACCCGGGCCAGGTGAACCAAGGTTTTTTAACGAGGTGTATATATATATATATATATTTTTTTAATTGTTGGAAGCAATGATAATGCATTGGAAAAATTCTTTAAATTGAAATGAATATTTTTCTTTAAAAGAGTTACTTTATAAAAAAAATATTTTTGGGGCATTTTTTTGAACAAATTAAATTACAATTAACATACATTATTAAATATACGCAAGGCTGCTTCTTTACCTTATACAACAATACTCATCGTCCAGAATCCTGACCAGAGTCGCGACCAGAGCACACAGCCGACGCATGCCGACTCCCGCCGACTAGAACCGACTAGCACGGACTGACGACTACTACTGGACTGAAGACTACTACCGGACTGACTACTACGGTCGACTCGCGCGGTCAAGCGCAGACTAGCAACAGCTAACGATAAACTACTCTCTGGTCAGAGATTCTGTCATGTCTCGCCCATCGCTGGCAATGTATACATCTTACACTGTATGGTACTAAAACGTGGACTATGGGAAAATCAGAAGAGAAGAGAAACGAAGCAACTGTGATATGGCGCTGCAGAAGAATGTTGAAAACTAGATGGACTGATAAGTAAGGAGTGTGGAGGTCTTCTGGAGAACTGGGTAGGAAAGGAATGTATGTAAAACACCGGCAAGAAGAAGGGACAGGATGGTAGGACGTCTATTAAGACCCCACGGAGGAAGACAGAGACTGGAATGCTAGTAAATCCAGCAAATAATTGAAGAAATACGAATATCAAAAACAGTTCTGCGTCACCTCGGTTCCAAGAGTTCCAGAGCCTGTGCAGAAAAATGGAATAGAGATCAAGATAAACATCACTTCCGCCCTCTTTACTGCTCATGAAAATCACACATTTCAAGTTGTATCACCATACAGAGAGACCTTCAGAGATGGTGTTCACACAGGTACCTCTAATAGTAGCACGTCCTCTTGCATTGCTGCATGCCTGTATTCGTTGTAACATACTGAACAAAAGTTGATCAAGGCACTGTTGGTCCAGAGTGTCCACTCCTCAACAGCGATTCGACGTAAATCCCACAGAGTGGTTCGTGGGACACGTCGTCCATAAACAGCTCTTTCCAATCTATCCCAGGCATGTTCGACAGTGTTCATGTCTGGAGAACATGCTGGCCACACTGGTCGAGCAATGTCGTGTACCCTGAAGGAAGTCACTCTCAAGATGTGCATGACGGGGGTGCGAATTGTCGTCCATGAAGACGAATGCCTCGCCAATGCCCTGCCGATATGGTTGCGCTAATGGTCTGAGGATGGTATTCACGTATCTTACAGCCATAACGGCGCCTTCTGTTACCACCAGCGGCGTAAGTCGGCCCCACATAATGCCACTCCAAAACATCAGGGAACCTCCACCTTGCTGCACTGGCTGAACAGTGTGTCCAAGACGTTCAGCCTGACCAGGTTTCCCCCAAATACGTCTCCGACGATTGTCTGGTTGAAGGTGTATGCGACACTCATCGGTGAAGACAGCGTGATGCCAATCCTGAGTAGTCCATTCGGCCTGTTGTGGGACCCAATTGTACCGCGCTGTATTGTGTCGTGGTTACAAAGTTGGACCTCGCCATGGGCGTCGGGAGTAATGTTGCGCATCATGCAGCCTACTGCGCACAGCTTGAGTCATAACGATGTCTTGTGGCTGCACAAAAAGCAATACTCAACATGATAGCGATGCAGTCAGGGTTCCTCCGAGCCACAATCCGTAGGTAGCGGTCATCGACTGTAGTAGCGTCCCTTGGGCGGCCTGAACGAGCCGTATCATCGACAGTTCCTTTCTCTCTGTATCTCCTCCATATCCAAACAACATCGTTTTTGTTTACTCCAAGACGTCTGGACACTTCCCTTGTTGAGAGAGCCCTTCCTGGCGCAAAGTAACAATTTGGGCGCGATCGAACCGTGGACCTGACCGTCTGGACGTGGTTGAACTACAAACACGAGGCGTGTAACTCCTTCCTGGTGGATTGACCGCTGCCGGACCCCTTCCGACTAATTGGTGCTACTCGTGCATGGGTGTTTACACCTTTGGGCGGGTTTAGTGACATCTCTGTAGAGTCAAAGGGACTGTGTCTGCGATACAATATCCACAGTCAACGTCTATCTTCACGAGTTCTGGGAACCGTTTTGATGCAAGACTTCTTTTAATGTGTGTGGATTGCAAGTGGTACACAACTTGAAGTGGTTGGCAATGGAAAGGAATTCGTGGCGGTGGGCCGCATCGAACCGGTAAGAAGACTATGAAAAAAAAAAAAGACGGGAAACGAAAAAGAAATCGAAGTCAATGAAATCAGCAGCATGAAAAACAGGCACGACAGCCGGAAAGTGCAAAGGGCAACGAGCAATGGGAAGTCAGCCTAGTGATCTATTGGGGCCCCAAATCAAACAGGTATTAAGAGGTCTGTTTTGTGGTTTGACGATAGAGATCAATGAATCTAATTTTTACTGTCTAAAACTCCTAAGTAACGACGTTTAATATCAAATGAATAATATTTGATATCAAATAACGAAGTTTAACACAATATCTCAATACAATGTATGTACCTATGTATATTATCTTTTACTAGAGTCGACGACCTCGATTTTCTTATTTAATAAGCAGTTATAAGGAAGGGACCACACTCCCGCTAAAGCAGGGAATTCACTGTGAGAGACAAGTTACATTGACTAATTGCTGGAAGAGAACGATTTGTCACTGATAAATATGGTCATATAGGGGTAACGGTAATAGACGCTACAAAAACTGGTACCTCTGTAAGATAGTTTACTTCTTCCTCACTTTATGAACAAACGTTCTGACAGACGGCAGTTATAACAGCATATTAAGCAAAGAAGATCAAACTCACAAAAATTCCAGGTCATAGATATTACCGACATTTAAACATAATTTCGCTGTTCAGAAATCACGAAAGAAGGAGATATATTTGGAAAAAGACCGAAATAAGGGGAAGATTCCATTTGGATTACAACATGGTCACACTGTTTCCGAAATAAGCTGTACTGTAAGACGAATTGGAGCAGACAGCCTTAGACTCGAATTACGATTTAGTAGTGATGACGAACAGACTGCAGTTTATGAGAAACCGTTCGGAGAAATCACTGTCGTAACATGTGGAATGCTGAAATACTAAGGAACGATGGGATGGGTTTGAAGTTCTGTAAGGCTATAGATACGGCGATAATGAATACAACAGTAGGCCTTTCAGATGGAGACGAAAGAGGAAATGACATCTCTGAAAAGGACTGTCATAGAAGTTGGACAGATAAACATACAGTTTGTGCAAGGAAGGAAACTGCGAAGAAATTTTGGATAACAGAAGAAATTCTGGGGTTGCTCGAAGAAACAAGGACATACAAAAATGTTCGTGGGATGAAAGTAATACACTTAATTACTTCAGAAATAAATAAATGGGAAGTGCTTGGGAGCTAAGAAGAAATAGCTGGCAGAAAACTGTGATGAGCTAGAAGAAGAAGTGGTCCTTCAGAGGAATTTCGGGCTTTCAGCTGATCGACGTCAACTAAAGTGCGAGATATTTTGACTTGACACCTACCCATCACCTTGAATATCAGTGACAGATACTCACTCGAAAAAACACGGTGTGTAGTTAATGACGATCGTCTGAGAGCCCGGGAAAATTTTAAAACTGGCAAAAAAAATGGTAGTCAGAAGGATTTATATAGCGTATGGGATGGTGAAAAGAACCTTCGGTGAAATCAATACCATGACCGTCAGCTTTAAAAGTGGGTTCGTAATCTCACTTTTGGAAGCGGTGGCGAGACCAAAATCGTGTAAAGAGTACATTGAAGACCTCTATGAGATGGTGGAACTGTCTGACGACGTGACGAACGATGACTTGGGAGTCGAGATGGATGATGTGTTAGTGTCATAGTTTAACAGATCTAAGGAAAAGTTGTGATCAGATAAGGCAGAAAGGATAAATGACGTCCCACCGGAATTTCTAAAATCATTGTAGATATCGCAACCGAACCACCTTTCAGGTTGGTGTGTGAAATCTACGAGACTTGCCATCAGATTTTTTCCGAAAGGTGTCAGCCACTGAATGTCGAAGTTTGTAAAGGCTGATAAATACGATGACTGTCATCGATTAGCGAACTGGCTCTAGCCAATTTACTATCGAGAATAATGTGTAAGCCAATCGAAACGAAAATCGAGGCGCCTTCAGCTAGGATCAGTTTGGCATTCGGAACGGTAAGGACGCCAAAAGCTACTCTGAGGTTGTGTTTGGTAATAGAAGTAAGTCTTAAGGAAAAATTAAGACACATTCATAGGTTTTAACGACCTAGACGAAGCATTCGCTCGAAATTCTGAGTAAAAATAAGAGTAAGCTACTAGCAAAGATATAATATGCAATATATACGAGTGCAGTATATACGAGGTAACAGTCTATGTCTACATCTACATCGGTACCCCACTATCCACCTCACGGTGTGTGGCGGAGGGTTTCACTGGTGTTGAGTGTATCCATTACAGTCTCCGGACGAGTAAACGACCTCATGCCGAAAGATGTTGCTCTTCGTTGGATATTCAAATGGCTCTAAGCACTATGGGACTTAACATCTGTGATGACTGGGTGTTGTGTGATGTCCTTAGGTTAGTTAGGTTTAAGTAGTTCTAAGTTCTAGGGGACTGATGACCATAGATGTTAAGTCCCATAGTGCTCAGAGCCATTTGAACCATTTGAACTTAACATCTGAGGTCATCAGTCCCCTAGACTTAGAACTATTTAAAGCAAACTAACCTAAGGACATCACACACATCCATGCCCGAAGCAGGATTCGAACCTGCGACCGTAGCAGCAGCGCGGTTTAGGACTGAAGTGCTTAGAACCACTCCGTCACAGCGGCCGGCTCGTTGGATACTCTCCAGCTCTTCCACTAATCCTACATGATGAGGGTCCCATACTGATCAATACTTCTTAGAAATCCGTTGAACGTTTAGTAAGCTACTTTTTCGTACATGAATTACATTCCCTATATTTACTACATTTACTATAATTAGTTTAGCAGACAGTCGATATCATCTTCATAGAAGGATAATGTCATGGTATATTCATAAATTTACGTAAAACATGTGATAATTTTTGACTCTGTTTGACAATTTGCAGTTCCTAAATCACATCTAACTGTTGCGCTGGCATGAAGGAACATACATAAAAGCATGTATAAGAAATACAACCAAGGTAGATAAAGAAGTTATATATAATACCGGCAGATAAAAAAGTCAGTATAAATTTAAAAACTGAATAAATCACGGAATAATGTAGATAGAGAGGTACAAATTGACACACATGCTTGGAATGACATGGGGTTTTATTAGAATTAAAAAAATACAAAGGTTCAAAAAATGTCCGACAGATGGCGCATCATCTGATCAGAATAGCAATAATTAGCATAACAAAGTAAGACAAAGCAAAGATGATGTTCCTTACAGGAAATGCTCAATATGTCCACCATCATTCCTGAACAATAGCTGTAGCCGAGGAATAATGTTGCGAACAGCACTGTAAAGCATGTCCGGAGTTATGGTGCGGCATTGGCGTCGGATGTTGTCTTTCAGCAACCCTAGAGATGTCGGTCGATCACGATACACTTGCGACTTCAGGTAACCCCAAAGCCAATAATCGCACGGACTGAGGTCTGGGGAGCTGGGAGGCCAAGCATGACGAAAGTGGCGGCTGAGAACACGATCATCACCAAACGACGCGCGCGAGAGATCCTTCACGCGGCTGGCAATTTGGGCTGGTGCGCCATCCTGCATAAACATCGTACGTTCCAGCAGGTGTTTATCAGCCAGGCTGGGGATGATGCGATTCTGTAACACATCGGCGTACCTCTCACCCGTCACGGCAGCAGTTACAAAACCAGAATCATGCATTTCCTCGAAGAAAAATGGCCCGATAACGGTAGATGTGGTAAATCCAACCCATACCGTTGAAATGGTTCAAATGGCTCTGAGCACTATGGGACTTAACATCTGTGGTCATCAGTCCCCTAGAACTTAGAACTACTTAAACCTAAATAACCTAAAGACATCACACACATCCATGCTCGAGGCAGGATTCGAACTTGCGACCGTAGCGTTCACGCGGTTCGAGACTGAAGCGCCTAGAGCGGCACGGCCACACCGGCCGGCCCGATACCGTGACTTTCTCGTCGTGCAATGGAGTATCCACGACAGTTCTAGGATTTGCGGTAGCCCAAATTCTGCAGTTGTGGGCGTTGACAGACCCTCTGAGCGTGAAACGAGCTTCGTCGGTCCACAACACGTTACTCAACCAATCGTCATCTTCCGCCATCTTTTAAAACGCCCACACCACTAATGCCCTCCGCTAAATCGCCAGGTAACAGTTCATGATGCCGATGGATTTTGTACGGATAGCATCGGAGGGTACGCCTAAGTGCCAACCAGTGTATAGAATGCCGGTGCGACGTGCGACTGCACGTGCGCTGACTTCCCCGTGCATAGACTTCCCCGATACAGTCTCCATTTCTTCCTGAACTGTTTCAGCAGCATTACGCCTTGTGGTCGGTCGGCCACTGCGGGGTCTACCGTGTAAACAACCCGTGGCTTCGAACTTCGAAATCATTCTCGCCACAGCTGTATTTGTCAACGGACCTTTACCCGTTCGAATCCCCTTCCTATGGCGATAGGACCGTAACACTGATCTAGCACATTCCCCATTCTGATAATACAGCTTCACTAAAAGCGCCTTTTCAGGTAACGTCAACATGCTGCGACTGCTGGCACATCTGATTCTCTCTCTCATTGCAGCTCCTTTTATACACGATTGTCATGCGCAGCCACTGACGTTTTGCTGTCCAGCGCGATCTGTCAGACATTTTGTGAACTTTGTTTTTTTTTTTGTTCTAATAAAACCCCATGTCATTCCAACCATGTGCGTCAATTTTTACCTCTATATCTATATTATTCCGTGGTTTATTAAGTTTTCAAATTTGTACTGACTTTGTGATCACCCAGTACATTTGAAAAACATTCTATATAAAACGGATGAGCTGGTTTTCACATTTTATAGGAGATGATATGCAGTAAAAATAGCGTCAGTTTTGGTTTTAATGCAAGTTGATCATTCAACAAATATTTTGAAATTAGGTGAGAATGTTCATACATTTCAGATTCTTCTAAATGGTTCATTTTGTAGCCCTTGTCAGTTATATGAAAATTTCTATGTTAAGCAAGGATGGGAGAGGAAATGTGTTTCTCTGTTTTGAGGTGTTCTGGGAAAGTTGTCTTATGTGAATGCTGGCCATCTTTGTTGAGCAAATGCTCAGGGAAGCAGGTCTTAAATGTCCTCCCTGACTGTCCTACATAAAAACTCGGACAATGGTTATATTTTATTTTATATACTCCAGACATGAGAAATTTGTAGGTTGGAGGTTTCTCATTATTTATAAAGAGCAACTTCGTGGTATCTGTGTTTTTGTAGTCGATATCTTCTTCATAAAAGGGTAATGCCATGGTATGTTCAGAAATTAACATATTTAAACACTGTTTGAAAGTTTACAATAATTGAATCACATATTTGTATTTGTTGTGCTAGCACCAATGAACGTATAAAAGCATGTTTCACAAAATTTTATTCTGGTGAAGACATCGTTAGAGGTGTCGAAACCTACGTCAATGTACCAAACAGTTGTTAAGTCTTAGTGAAATCTCTCTTTATCGGTTTGGGGTAATATGTTTCATTGCTCAGGGAAGAATGAGTGAAGTTACCCTTTACCATTATAGGATTTTTATTGTCAACGAACGAGTCTGTTTCTGCAGTACAGTTTTTTTAAAAGGTCAGTTTTCCTTCAATCATTCAACAATTTCAAATTCCAGCACCATCTCCACGCAAAAGAAATTGATTTTCTGATTGTATGTGTCGCCGCATTGCACTCTGCGAAACACAGTCAGATTGAAGCATGAGCGGATTAGAACAGTTACATGTCCCGGCATTGCACGCCACAAGACTTTTTCTTTCCTATTTAGTCTGCTTACTGCAGCGATACATATTTAATGTTCATCACTTCTAGCATTACCAAGTTTCTGTCACCACAAGTAAGCCAAGAAAAATTGTTAGGGCCAGTTTAACAGAGCACGTAGGTCAAAGTTAGATCATTCAGTTAGCTTTGATTTTCAGAATTCATTGTTAGATCAGTTTGGGCAAAGTTTATTGCAGATTTCATTTCATATCTAGACAGTTATTTTCGCAATTCAATGTTACATTTGCGTGTGCGTTATTCTGTGTTTGGAATTTCGTTTAAGCGAACTGAGTACCTAAATGTACAGGGAATTTTCGTAGAAAAGTTTTTGTACGTTATTCTTTCGATAGCCGATTTCAATTTTGTACAGCTTTTTCATTCTGTAAGCTTTGTATATTGTAACTGCAAGTCACGTACTGTGACGTCGCGTATTGTAGCTCTGCTCACTCCTGCACAGAACGCAGTTTCAAAGTTTACAATTTTGGTTTTATAATGACTTTGTTACTTAAAAATACAGTAGTCCAGTTTCAGTTTTGGTGACTCATTTATCAGAGAGCGTTTCCGCAAGCACAGTACTTGTTGTATTCAGGACAACAACACGGATACGCGAGCATAAAGAATAATAGTTCAATTTACTATAGTTTCAGTTTATAAGATTAAACAAAGCTATAGGAAATTTAAATTTACTGTCGACATATAGCCTTATTATCAGTAACCAAAGCTAAAAAACGATCAAAATAACTCCCTATGAAGGTCCCTCTAGACGCGTAGGTTACGCACTCTTTCTCCACTGCTTGAATTCCCTTGAGTCAAACTGTGATTTCCGCAGAAACACGGAAGTTATTGTGATCGTTTCTTAGCTTTGGTTACTGATAATAACTTGATACCAGTGCCTATGAGTTTAATTTGTACACTACAGCACTGAAGATGATCACTATGTGATTGAAAATCGATTTTGCTACCAATAAACCATCCATATTACGGCCAAAGCTGACCTTCCTTCTAATTTCACGTATATGGTCGTTGTGCACACAGCACTCCATGGAGTCGCCAATCAACTTTTTATTTGTTCCGTGTTTCTGCGGAAATAACAGTTTGGCTCAAGGGAATTCAAGCAACGGATAAAGAGTGCGTAACCTACGCGTCTAGAGGGACCTTAATAGGGGGAATGTCTTCTTGTTTGTCGGTCAGTACCGGCAAACCACAGCTGCGCTCGCCTCGTGCCAATCAACAGCTATGGTATAAATTACACGTAACAAAGAATGGATTACACACGCTCGTTATTTTTCAGCTTACTCACGCAACACTAGAACATTTCGTAACGCTTTGCAGGAGCCAGTACTGATAGACTTTTCAAGTTGGCAGCAGTATGTAGTGGGAAGAATAAGACGTTATTCTTGGTTAATGCCCACCACTGCCTCAAACGTTTACTAGACTTTCTGGCCACTACTTCCTTTCTCTCGTACGGTATAAAGTAGCAAATGTACGCTGAATATAATAGTCTTTCTTGTATTTTTATCTCCATTGTTACCCATTCCAAGAAAATTCTGTGCAGCTGTGCAGCTGAAATCAACTGCGACAGAATCTCCCTTATGTCTCCCTCATCATCAGGTCATATGTTGGCCATCTCCCTGAAAACCATGACAGAATGTTGGTCGCCCTATGCAGACGACAGATACCGCGTGCAGCACGGCGGCGGAGGAAGATGCGGCGATAACTCACGCCGAGGCCTGGGGCGGCCGCCTTCTGGGTCAAGCACTCCGTGGCCAGCATTCATTTTATCGGTTGCCTGGGCGTCTGCACGGGGCAGGGAGGTGCATCATCACGGTATCGCTGCCAGCAGTTACTGCCTGCACTGGAATACGTATCAAACATCAGTCCAGCCAGCACGGCTTCGTTTACATGAGAGAAACTACAGAAGGCATTTGAAATCAGTTCTTCTTCTTCATCCTCTTTGGTATATCTGGCTTACGAAACTTCTCGACCATACGCTGAACTGCGACCTTTCTTAATGTCCTCCAGCGTTCCAAGTGTTCAGCTTCGTCTTCCTGTTTCTCTTACAATCTTTTTTTCTACAACTCTTCGCTGCAGGCAATTTCTTCACAATGTACGTCTCAGACAAGACGTTTCCCTCATTCTGTCAAATCCATTAGTTTTAACTCTTCTCTTATTCTTTGAAATATTTATTTACTGATCACTCAGCCCATTTAATTTTTCTCCGGAGCCTCGTACCAAAATTACCGAAGTGTTCTTTAGCTCTTCCTTTCTGACTTATCATGGTTCGCTACCATGCAGTATTACAATCCAGGTAAAACACCCCACGACTCTTTCTTAATTCTATCAATTCATTTTCATGACAACAAAACTTTAGTCTTTCCAAAAGCTATTCTACCCACAATATCTTCTTATTTCGTCCATAATGTTCCATTTTCTTCTTCTTCTCCCTCAAGCGTTAGACCAGTTCTTCCTTAGTGTTTTCTATACACACCCATCTTCTTCTGGTCCACCAATGTTCCTTCTTTACTTTTGAAATGTAATGTAGCAGTTGTTTTGGAATACGTTACTCGGCCATACTTTCTATTTGTTCTTTTCATTTTACTGTACGCCTTAATTTTTTTAATTAAATTGTAAATATCTCCAGTCTTCTGGATGGTATCATCTTTTAATTTGTCTCTTCTTCGTACTCTCTACACGGTTCTTAAAAATCTCATTCGGTTGCTTGGAATTTACTACGTTTTCTGGAGATGGTAGGCCAATTTTTACTTCAATATAGTCCACTGGGAAATGCCATGACTTTTTAAAATCTTGGCCCTTTGTCCTCTCACACTTTTCCCCTGAGCGTTCTTCTGAAAGTGCAAAAAATCATATTGACATTGATAATTATCACGTGAGATGCATCCGTCACAACTAATAAAAATAATTTTTGTTGTCGTACGCGTTTTGCCTGTATTATTTGCTAGCCATTTCATTTGGAAACACCGTCCAAAATATAATTTCAAGTAAACAAACGTTTTTCTCCTAGTTCTGTGAAACGAAATTTCAACATCTGTAAATCGGGAGAAAGAAAACGTGTATACCAGTATCTACGAAAATTACCACTGAATATGTCTGGCAAATAATATAAGCCAAAAGCATACGGGCTAGAAAAATTAGTTTTTATTTAACGGTGATAGACGGATCTAAAGTAATAATTAAAAACATAATATTATATTCAATTGAGAATGACACAACAACAAATAATCAAAGATGTAACATCCTACTAAATATTTAAATCTTTGTTTCACTATCCACTTCGCTGAAATATGATACGTCACAATCCAGGAATGTGAAGATGTTAACTAGTTCAAAAATTGTGTTTTCTGATATGAATTTATATTTTAAATGTTGTGAGCCTTGGGGTGCCATGGACTTGATTTTATTTGACGATAGATTTAACTAATGGTTCCATTTTCCGGTAACCAGACTTAAGTAGTATCTAAAATATTTCACCTATGTCAAAATCATTCATTCCAGTGATATTTGACGGAACCTTACTGCTTGCTGATGCTCATCAATTTGCTGTTTCCTGTGTGTGCCATCATTCCATACACTTTCCCATTCTTACGAATCCCTCCATCATAAATTGTTGCACTTCCTCTGACTGAGCCTACGCTGCTTGATCATCTACGTACATAATCGTCTCCTCTTGCTTTCCGTGATGCTTTGTAAGTTTCTCAGCAATAATACTAAAAAGCAGTAGTGGCAGCTAACACCCTACCGATATCTCTCGTATGCTTCCTAAGAGTCAATCCATACTAGCACTTTCTGTTTTGTGTAAAGTTCTTTTCGAGACCAGGTACACAATATTATTCTCCTTGTGGAACGCTGTGGACCGCAACTTTTATAGATGATCCTAATGCAACTACAAGATTGCTACAGCAATATAAATCGATGTTTATTTTTGTGTGTTGGTAAACGAGCAATGCACGTATACTAAAGATTTTGGAAGCGTTCTATACGTGCGATATGGAGTCGAAAATTAATGGCAACATAAGAATTGTCAAATGGTGGAACTTAGGGAACATTTAAAAGTCTGGACGTAACCGGCGTCCAAGTATTTCCTCTGGACATCTATTATCTTGATACGTTCTTATAATACTTTTTTCAGTGGCTAAACCGATAAGCTGTTTTAGAATGCGACAGTCCTCCGTGTTGTACATTTTCTGGCCTTTGAGTGTCGTATCTTTCATATGACATCACTATCTATTATTAGTTGATGAGATATAAAATTATTACCAAATTATGAACTGTAGAAGATTTTATTTTGCTTTCCTTGAATTTCCAAACGTAGGAGCGTTATAAGCATTTTGTATTTTTGACGGGGAATGTAGCACATCGGTTACGACACTGGAATCACATTTGGCAGTAGTGTGACTGAAATCTCTGTCTCACCATCAATATTTCGGTTTTTCCTTCGTTTTTAAATTCACCGAGACCAATACCGACATAGGCCCTTCGAAAATGAATGGACTGAATTCCGTTCACAACCTAGTAAAACCCCAGCTTCTATTCCAAGGTCGTTAAAATGTGGTCTTCACTGCCTACATCTACTGAGACCAAGCAAGATTTTACGTGCCAGTAAAATCTGACAGCAATCGTTCTCCATCCCACTAATGCTCGGCCTGTGGATGGACTTTCTGACTACCGGCTACGACGTCACTGTGGTCCTAAATGACTTACCAAGGCGATGTAATATTGTACCGGGAACGTATATGCTTCGTATAATAAGGACTGTATCGTTTATTTGTCACAAGATTTTTACCCTTCACTACCTCTTTGTAGAGAGACTGGCATCGCATAGTCTGGAAACAATATTTGTGGAAAGTCAGAAACAATTTTGGGAATATCACTTTGCACTTCCGTATGAGAACCGTTTAGCAGATTCTTACGAACATCAGTAAAACGTGGAAGGAGCCATAGACACAGTTGTGCTCCTTAGACATCGACAGTGGCCGGAGGTGCTGGCATAAGAACAGTTAGTACATGCTGAGGCGATACACCTTCGAGGAAATTTGGCTGAACTGGACAATGCTGCAGATTTCAATGCTGGAACATCAAAAAGTGACTGTGTGTGAACCATTCTACGAAACATCATCGATATGGGCTTTCGGAGCCGAAGGCCATTTCGTGTACCGTTGATGACTGCACGATACAAAGCTTTACGCCTCGCCTGGGCCCGCCAGCACCGACATTGAACTATTTATGACTGGAAACGTGTTACATGGTCGGACGAGTCTAGTTTGAAATTGTATCGAGCAGATGGACGTGTACGGATATGGAGACCACCTCATGAATCCAAGAACTGTACATGTTACCACGCCCGGGTTCCCGGTTTCGATTCCCGGCGGGGTCAGGGATTTTCTCTGCCTCGTGATGGCTGGGTGTTGTGTGATGTCCTTAGGTTAGTTAGGTTTAAGTAGTTCTAAGTTCTAGGGGACTGATGACCATAGATGTTAAGTCCCATAGTGCTCAGAGCCATTTTTTTTTTTTTTTGTACATGTTAGCAGGGGACTGTAGGAGGCTCTGTAATGGTGTGGAGTGTGTGCAGTTGGTGACTCCTGATACGTCTAGATACCACTTTGACGGGCGACACGTCCGTAAGCATGCTTTCTGATCACCTGCGTCCATTCATGTCAATTGTGCATTCCGACGGACTTGGGGAGATTCAAGCAGGACAATGCGACACTTCACACATCCTTAATTGCTACAGAGTGGCTCCACGAACATTCTTCTGAGTTTAAACAGTCCCGCTCGCCACAAAAATTCCCAGACATGAACATTATTGAGCATATATGGGATGTAACGTTATGTTCAGAAGAGATCTCCACCTTCTCGTACCCTTACGGGTTTATGGAGAGCACTGCAGGATTCATGGTTGACACCAGCACTCCTTCAGACATTAGTCGAGTTCTTGCCATGTAGTGTTGCAGCACTATGCGAGCTGGCAGGGGCCCTACGCGATATTAGGCAGGTGTACCAGTCTCTTTGGTTCTTCAGTATTGCCTGAAAATAGAATACCCTGTCGTTACCAAAAAACACACAGTAAAGTACTGTAACTGGAAATCTCCCTTGGCTGCGATAGGATGTGATTGAGATTATTCACTAAGAGATTCTACGGCTCTATAAACTGCAACACAGTCGCTAAGAAAGACGTGTTCCAGGAATTATATAATTTGTTTATTTCATTCCAAAATAAGCTAAAACCAAAGTGGTGAGTTTTCTCTGAATTTGTTCCCAGGTCCTACTACAGGTTTGTCTGTTTCTCGAAAGACATTTAATTTTCTGAGTTGACAGCTGGCTTTCAATCACACCCTTAAACTTGGCCGCAGTATTCATCAACTTATGAAATAAATGTTTGTAATGGTGTCCTTGTTTACGATGACATGCTGGTAACGTGCCCCAGCGCACACGAGCAAATTTTGTCTATAAACTAGGCCACTATTAGATTAGCTTTAGCTCCAACAGGAAGAACTATATCTGACAACAGAAAACCAGTGAAACAACGGAAAGTGACACTTCCCGCGTGCATTGTTTACTGTCATGCCTTAATGTCACTACCTTTCTAGATATCCTTAGTCTGGGTATCTTACCTGACTAAACAAAAACAAAACGATTAAATTACATGACGGATATTGCTAGGTTAAAAAAAAGCACATAAATATTATATACTGTAGAAAATACATAGCTCATCGGTATGAGATACTACCCCGGTGGGCACGAGTGCACAGTTGTAACATTTTTTGTGGCATGGAACAACCTCAGAATGCCACGTTTAAGAGTTTATATCCGTCCCTGAAAATCATGTTTTATGAGCTCACGAAGATTGCTGTTTGAAGGCTGTTATAAAAGAATATGCCGTCTCATCGCATCCCACACATTTTTTGTGGGTGATAAACCAAATGATCGGCCGGGTCAGTGAAGAGTCCATGCGTTCCTGAAGGCGTTTGTGCGAAATGCAGCATGTGACCTTGCTGGAATATGCCGTTTGATTTCCTGGTCATAAAGGATACGTCAGCAGGGTTTACTATTCTTTTCACACCTTGGCAAGAATGCAGCTTTCTTTCAACAATTACCAAACCAGGACTGTTACCATATCCAGTGTCTCCCTACACGATGATCCCAGCAACTGGAGGGGATCGGGTCTCAAGAAACGCTGCTTCCTGTGACCTTTCGCTAAGTTGTCTGCAGGGACGTAGGGACAGAACTGACCACCTCAAACAGAATCTAAACTCATCGCTGAACATCACAGAATGAAACTCACTATCCCATTTTACTCTCGCACCATGCAAGGATCTGTTGTCTATGGTGGATGTAAGCAGTGAAGGGACGCATGGCGACTCGAGATATCAACCCAATATCCAGTCATCTGTTCCCGACGCTTTATGGTGATATTATGCTGCAAATGCTACAAGTCGTCCTTTTACTCGTCGGATCCCATCAAACAGCTACGTGATCATCTTGTAATGTGGTACTAATGTTCTTGCCACAATGTTGTTTTGAGTCCATCTCGTCACCACTCATTCGGCAATGATTATACTGAAGCCAACAATATGTACGGTGCTCCAATGTTCTTCATGTCAATTATTCGATCTTCATCAAAGTCCGAAAGATGGCAATAAGCTGCAATTGTAAGTCCTCCAGGCTGGCGGTGTTGCGATCTCAAGCTGAAGTTTCCCGTAACGTTTGTCACAAGTAATAGCCATCACATACTCACACAATTCTACATCTGTACCAAAAATGCTCTTTTATAAGTAGGAAAATTTTATCAAAACATCTCAAAGTAAATACTAGACTATCACTTTGGTGGCATTAGGCCAAGGTGTTCATGATGTAACAGTTTTCATTTACATCAGTGTAAAGTTAACGCAAGGTGTGTTCGAATTATAGAAAGAAAATCTTTTATTTGCGCATTATATATGGCGAACCAGAATACCACTGACAGAGCTTCAGGGATGGTAGTATGCCTACAAACAAGAAAAAAATGTCTAGCAAAGCTACTTTGAAAGCTATAGACGTCCACGGGGGTGAAAGGGGAACTGTGATGTGACGATGGCAGGAGGCGGAGTGTTGAGACAGGATGGCAGGCTGGCCAACACATTCAGAGACTCCGCTATCAGTGTTAGCACTTTATTATAATCATACATTGTGCAGTAGAGATGAAATCAGCCTCCAGCCAGCTGGCCGAATCACATGTGCCCAGGTTTGCCAATGCCTGTGCTCAGCGTGCGGCACGCGTCCCTGTTGTGTGAGTCACATAACAAACACCTTGTGTCAGCGGCACACGAGGACTTCAGGGTTCTTGCTGCAGCAGCCAGCTCTGTGATGAATGGCTGCGTTCCAGCGGCCATTGGCGTATGGCCCAGAGACGCGCCCATTGTGATGGCAGAGATTGGCTGCTGTACGCGGTATACGACCTACAGCATCCTGGGTTGGAGTCCGGCTTGCTGGCTGACTGCTGGTGGCACTATGTAGTCTCTTTGCTGTTTATACAAGACAGCAGCACACCTGTTACGGCAAGGCGCTGCTTCTAGTCACGTTATCGACAACGCCACTGGAACCCAGTAGTGGAGAGACTCCTCGCCTCTACCGTACATTAACACTGCACTGGTGGGTTTCACCAAGCGAGCCTCGCCTGTCTTGCAACAATTCAACCCCTCTGTTACTATAAGCAAAATAACAACACACTGCGCTCGCCAGCTACCAGCAGCTGCTGCAATACTCCACTACCAATTCCCACTGATGTGTCCATAAAATGGTAGTGGCACTAGAGAGCCTGTTCATATTCGCTTCTGTCAGACATATCTCTTCAGCTAGAAACGTTTTGCATTCTACATTCTCAGAGGTAGTAATATGGACCAAAGCAACAAAATATATCAACTAAACATGGGCTCTGAACTGATACCTTAAGAGCTGTAAGAATTTGTTCATCTTATTTACTGTGAAACATATCTCTTCTGCTGAATAAGTGGCCACAGCTCCCAAAGAATGCATTTTTCTTTTTTTAGTCTACGCCACCACCTCCCAAAATATGTAGTGCAAAGACCTTGCAGTAGAAGAAATGTGTTTCACAGTAACTAAGACGATCAAGTGCTCATAGCTCTTAAGATATACATTTTAGAGTGTGTGTTTACTGCACGTATTTGTTGCTTTGACGCCTGAAAATTTGTTGGTTGTGTTCTGGTTCATGTTGTTTAACAGAATGTTATAGACAGGAACGCAAAAACTGGAGAATCTATACACAACACTCCTCTAGAGATGTGGAAAACATAATGAAAAAAGAAAAGACCATGAATGCAAATTTATTTATTTAGTACGCAATACAAACGGTGCATAAACATGAAATACGACAAAGATGAAAAGATTCCTCCAAATAGCTGTAATTGTCATTTTTCTTAACGCAGAAACGTGCGAAAATCACTCGCTACATAACCGAGTCACGAGTGTCAGCTTTCATTATTTCTGCACTCGTGAATAAATCTCGTCAGTGCTGTTTTCATCCACGAGGTAGGTTAAAATACTCTTCTTCTCCACACGAATAATTAGGGACCTGTAACTACAAATGGCTCTGAGCACTATGGGACTTAACATCTGAGGTCATCAGCCCCCTAGAACTTAGTACTACTTAAACCTAACTAACCTAAGGACATCACACGCCTCCATGTCCGAGGCAGGATTCGAACCTGTGACCGTAGCGGTCGCGTGGGTCCAGTCTTAAGCGCCTAGAACCGATCGGTCACAGAAGCCGACTGTAGCTACACAATTACAGTCAGATGTTATCCAAGATACGATTATTAGATCTGAAATAATATGCCATCAAATTCTTTACTGTTTCAATTAAACACCTTGGAAGTCTAAGAAAAAGAAATCTTTGAATACTAACTCGAAACTACAAGAGTTACACAAGTCACATAAGAAACTCCAACTGCCCCTATAACTGTTGCCGCAGAGTCCGTGCATTTGACGATCATGTCTTCCAGAAAACTGGTAACTCTATAATGTTAGACAAGGTTGCTGCAAATACAGTACTCGGTTTTGTTACATACAGTTGTTCAGTAAATCCGTATCCGTTCGGAATTCGATAAGCCAATACTTGTGTCCACGGGATCTGCATGTGAATTCACGACTGATTCCGCAGTCTCATGTAAGTAGCGTCAAAACAGTTGAACATCAATCATCATTGTTGTGAGTGTAGAGTTAGCTGATTTTGGATGTAGTCATCGTAATATTCATTGTTTCTGTAGCCTTTTACACTAACTGAAAATATTTTTGTGAAGTTTAATATCCTGGCAGGACAATTTGTTACTCTAGTTCGCGGTAACGACCAGTATATTTACTCTGAAGTCATGGGATACCTTCCAACCATTTAAGCATAAACTGTATCGCGAGTACCCTACGAGGAATGAGAACACGGTACGTGCACTTAGACTGTAGAAGTTCTCCCTCTCATTAGGAATGGGGGAGATTTTAGTCTACTGAATAGCTTTATAATCACACGAAGTAATGACCGCAAGAGACCGCCATAAATAGTCCCGCCATTTTTAGACATGGACATGAGGTTGTATTTTGTGTAGTATTTGCAAATAGTTCGAGTTCTTCTCATTTAAGTGGTATTGGGAATATATTTTCAAATCTACAGTTACGGTACAGAATTTTATGGTATGCACCATCTTGTACAATGGAACAGAAGGAGGTCTTATACCAAGAAACATGGAATATTTACAAATTATATGAGTTTCGTTAATGTCTTTCAAACGCAAATTTTTGTTAGTATCCAAAAGCTTCGGTCTCCAAATATATTTCAATTGTAACTGGCTTTTGATTATATTTCTGCTTAATTTGATTACAGTTCATGATTATTGGTTTGAAGCAGAGTAATAATGGTACAGAGAGACGACTTAATACAGTAGTGAAATTTTTTTCTATTATAATGCATTTAAATTTAAATGAAACATTTGTTCCTAGGCAAATGACGATATTGTATCTTTTAACTTGTTGTTACATTTGGAAAACCTAAATTTTTCGATTATCTTTTGGAATTACTAAAAAAGATAGCAGCACATAGAACGTAACTCCCCTCCTTTAAAACTGATATAAGAAAATGTGTTACACTTCTATTACAGGGATAATTAGAGGCGAACTTCCGGAAAAAGTCCGAAAGTACAACAATCTCCCCTACTTGTTATTAAGAGTATCCTTAGATGAAACTTGTTTTGGAATTTCATGGTGCGGTCTCAACTACAGAAACTTTACGCCCATACCGGAGCGATGCTTCGGTCATAGAAAATCAACGTGGCAACCAATCTTGAATTAAAGACTAGAACGAATAGTCGGCATGAAAACGTTTGACCAATGATTTGAAACTCTTCTTCAAATTACAATGTGAAATTTTTCACGTAATTGTTATTGTTATGTGCGCGTTAGGGCTTTAAAATTCGCACTCCTAAATAATATCTATACAAAGGGGAAGAATTATGACTAATGCATACCCCTTTGCCATAAAACGCCGTGTGACATAGACGTAATAAGTGTATGCTTGCTTCTAAAAATCGTTGGCGCTAGGCCACGGATGGTGTACTTCATTAAACGCTTAACACAATTCATATTTAAAAGTGGCTAGATGCTACACGTCTAAAAGTCTAACACATGACCTACCATCCCATCCCTTCTCCTTGTCAGTGTTTCCTTTAAGTTCCTTTCTTCCCGATTCGGCAGAGAACCTACACATTCTTTATCAGTCCATCTGATATTCAACATTCTTCTGTAGCATCGCATAACAAAGTCTTCCATTCTCCTCTGTTCCGGTTTTCCCATTGTCCATTACTTTTTACCATACAATGCTGCGCACCAAAAGTACATTAACAGAAATTTCTTCCAAGAATTAAGACCTATGTTTGATGCAGAAGTGCCGTCTTCGCGTGTGCTATGCCGCTTCTTACAGGTATGTCCTTTTTGCTTCGTCCGTCATGAGTAATTTTGCTTCCGTGGTAGCAGAGTCTCTTTGTCTTTCGTAAACACCAATTTTTATGTTCAGTTTCCCACTATTCTCACTTCTGCTAATTCTCACTACTTTCGTCTCTTTCCGGTTTACTCTCAATCCATATTCCGTACTCACTAGACTGTTTATTCCATTCAGTAGATCCTGTAATTCCTCTTCACCTTTACTGATGATAGCAAAGTCGTCACCAAATCTTATCATTGCCACCCTTCAAAACTAAAATTTGATTCCACTTTTGACCCTTTTCTTAAATCTGTCATTGCTTCTTCAACGTATAGACTGAACTAGCGCAAGTCCGCATTCTTGTCCTACACTCATTTTATAGAAGTAGTTCGTTCTTGGTCTCCCAAACATAATGTTCCTTTTTCTCTATTGTAAATATTGTATATCACCCGTCTTTCTCTAGAATGTAGTGCAATTTATATCAAATATCTAATATCTTGCACGATCTTTCATTGTCAAATGCTTCTTTTATATCGACAAATCCTATGAGCCTGTCTTGAGTTTTCTTCAGTCTTGAGTGAATTATCAAACACAACGTAAGAACTCTCTCACTGGTGCCTTTACCACTCCTAAAGCCAAACTCGTCCTCACCTATCAGACCCTCAATTTTCTTTTCCAATATTCTGCGTGTAATACTTGACAGCAGCTTGGCTGCACGAGCTGTTAACTTGACCGAGCAATAGTTTTCGGATTTGTCTGCCCTTGTTATTTTTGGAATTTTGTGGATAGTATTTTTCTGAACGTCTGGTAGTACGTCGTCAGACACATGCATTTTATGCACGAACTTGAATGGTTGTATGGTTGCCATTTCCGACTTTGGTTCTAGAAATTCCGATGGAATGTTATTTACCCCATCTGCCTTATTTGATCTCAAATCTTCCTGAGATCTTTTAAATTCTAACTCCAGGTCTGGATTACCTTTCTTATGGAGTCCAATTTCTTCTACTATTAAGTCTTCAGACAAATCTCGACGCTCATAGAGGCCTTCGACGTACCCTTTCTATTTATCCGTTTTCTTTTTGCTCTGCGATTAGCACTGGAATTCCCACTGCACTCTTAATGTTCCCACTTTTGCTTTTATTTCACTGGAGGTTGGTTTTACTTTCCTATGGGCTGAGTTAGTCCGACCGACGAACATTCTTTTATCGATTATTTCTCATTTTGCGCAGTCAGTACACTTTGGCTGCCAATCACTTTTATTTATCTCAGTCCTATGTGATTTATATTGCTGGGTTTCTGTGAAAGGGTATAAGACAGACATGTAATTTCTCATCTCTACTTTTCAATCTATACGGCGAAGAAGCAATGACGGAAGTAAATCAAAGGTCCAAGAGTGAGATTAAAATTCAGCCTGAAGGGATACCAATGACGAGATTCGATGTTGACACTGCTACCCTCAGTGATAGTGAATAAGAATTATAGGATCTATTCCATGGAATGAACAGTCTGATGAGTACAGGGTTTGGACTGAGAGTAAATAGAAGAAAGACGTAAGCAATGAGAAGTATCAGAAATGAGAACAGAGAGTATCTTGACAACAGAATCGGGGATCATGGAATGGACGAAGTTAAGTAGTTCTTCAACCTAGGCACCAAAATAACCATCGATGGACGGAGCAAAGAGGGCATAAAAAAAAGACTGGCACTAGCAAAAAAAGGCATTGCTGGCCAAGAGAGGTCTACTAGTATCAGACTAAGGAATAAATTTGAAGAAGAAATTTCAGAGCTCAGCGCTGTATAGTAGTGAAACATGGACTGCAGGTTACACGGAACAGAAGAGAGTCGAAGCATTTGAGCTGTCGTGCTACAGAAGAATGTTTGAAATTAGGTGAACAGATAAGGCAACGAATGAGCAGGTTCTTCGCAGATTTATGTAAAACACTGACCCGAAGAAAGGACATAATCATAAGACTTGTGTTAGACGTCATAGAATAACTACCACGTAGTAGACGGAGCTGTAGAAAGGAGTACTGCAGAACAAGACAGATATTGGAGTACATCCAGCAAATAATTGAGGACGTAGGCTGAAATTGCTACTCTGAGATGAAAAGGTTGACGCAGGAGAGGTATTAGTGGTGGGTCGCACCAGACAAGTCAGAAAGCTGATGACACAAGAAAAAAATCCTGTCTGCTCCAGTATATTTTTGTACTTCCTTCTTTTGTTGATTGGTTGAAGTATTTCATTTTCTTTAAATCCATCTTTCCCTCGTAATTACGTTCCATGTGCCTACATTCGTCTCTCCAGCATCTGTAATTGCCATTTTCAGAGACATCCACTTCTCTTCAGCTGAACTGTCTACTGACCTATTCGTTATCGGAGTGTCCACATCATTAGCGGACTTCAAACTCGTCTCATCATTCCTCATTACTTCTATATACCACTGCCTTTCACACTGATTCTTCTGAACGATTGTATGAAACTCCTATCTGGTCTTCATCATTAGTAAATTTTGATCTGAGTCTATATTTGCTCCTGGATACGCCTTACAATCCTATTTTTATTTTGGAATCTCTGTCTGATCAGGGTGTATTACTGCTGCTGCCTTGGCATGTCTCCATGACTGCTCCAAGTATTCCTCTTCCTCTTGTTATTCTTGAACAGTGCATTCGTTACCTACACTCTCATTCCTACTGCTAAGTCCATATTCTCCCGTAATCACTTCTTCTTTTCCTAGCCCTACAGCCGTGATCAAATCCTCCACGGTTATTAGATTTTCATCTTCCGTTACGTACTAAATGACCCCGTTCACATACTTTATCCCTTCATTTTCTACTTGCGACTTTGGCATGTAAACCTGAACTATCGTCGTCGGCGTTATTTTGCTGTCAAATCTGACCAGAATAACCCTAATACAGAGCTGTTCGTAATAGCTCACTCTCTGCCCTACTTTTCTATTCATAAAGAATACCACTCGCCTCATTATACTTCCTGCTGCAATTTATATTATCCTATATTCGTCTGACAAATAATGTAAATCAGAGCAATTTCAAGTCGTCTCCTAGACACCTCTGTGGCCGCTTGTGTCTTTGGACTCTCTGTACTACTATTCACTTGTCAAAATGTGTGGTTTGAATATGCATTACAATTCAAGTAAGTAAAATGTATGCTAAAAGTGAAAATAAAGAAGTACATTGCATGGAAATTTTAAATATAGTGATACACAAAAACTACATTATTTGTAACCAGAGAAATTTATATACAGGATGTCCCAGCTATCTTGTCCACCCAAAATATCTCTGGAACAATAACAGCTATTGGAAAACGACTTTCACCGGTATCAATGTAGGGCAGGGGCCCATGAATGTACATATTTGGAAACATTCTAAAACGAAAGCATATGTGCTATGTTTAGTATGTAGTGCTGGTATCACAGTGGAAGTCTCTACAAAGGGCCATTTTACCAAGTGATGTTAAGAAACATTTGTTTGCAACAATTTGTCATTTAACGCATTAGATAAACATGACATTGATAATTATGTGATAATAAAACTAATTGGTTAAATATGTTTACTTTCATTTTCTATGTCCTACCTGAACTTCCCAAATCAAAACATTTTTACCTAAACACTTTTAGTCCACTTGCTCGATTCACTAAAACCATCAACATGAATTTTACTATTACGAGTGAATGATTAACTGTCACTTGTGCTAGATCTACAGTAAAGTAAAGTTTTAACGTTGAACGGCATTACCTTTTTAGTAAAGGATTAACGATAAGCGAAGTTAACTTTGTGACTAACGTTGCGGTACACAGATATGTTACAGAACCGCATCACCCCTAGCCTATGGGATAAATACCTGCTGGAATGTACGACGTTAATGCAGGATGGCAGCAGACCGTATTATTCGTTTCGGACCTCTTGATAAGTATGGAGGTGTGATTACACATGTCAATCACATCGCGATTACGGGCAGCATGGGGTTCACGCCTGAGCGTCAGAACGTGCGCCAGCAGCGCATGTCGGGTGTTTCAAGCGTCAACTTCGCGTCTCAATATCTCGGGATGTAATGGGAATATTGCGATGCAATCAACGCCATTGTGTATGTGCTTTGTCATGCTATGGATTTCTGAAGAAAAAATATAGAAGGTCCATTCAAAAAAACATAAGTTTGTGTTAAAAACACATATGCTTTCGTTTTAGAATGTTTCCAAATATGTACATTCATGGGCTCCAGCCCTACATTGATGCCGGTGAAAGTCGTTTACCAATAGCTGTTATTGTTCCAGAGATATTTTGGGTGGACAAGATAGCTGGGACACCCTGTATAATGCCACAGCAACATCGCTATTAAGTCTCATCGTGTAATACCGGAATAGTGTAACTGCCTTGTCATGAGATACCTCACTACAATTCGCAAAATAGATTATGCTACTGGTAAACAAATAATTAATCCATATTAACTAGATTTAATTAATTGTTACTGTTGCGTTCGATATGATAATGACTCACACAATGGTCTGTGAGATATTAATCACCATAAGTACCTAAATTCACTGCATTTTAATACACATGAAAATAATCGCTACAGAAGTTTTCATTACGTAGCATACTTGCCAATGAAGGCAACAGTGTATGTGGTTTGTTTGTGTATACTCTGTACTGTATAGTTCTATAAATTACCACTAAATAGCATAGAAAATAACTGAAGACTAGAAACTGAAAAGGCGCTAAGCACAATTTTTGTGACAAACGAAATTTTTCTCTCGATAGGAGGTACGGAACAAGGCCAGTACCTGAGGAGAGGTGCTATATCCTTACGTACTCCCGTTAGTTTTCTATGTCCCTCGTAGATGGTGTTCAACCCATGAGGAATGGCGATATGCGGTAAGTCCGCGTACTACCGCTAGCGCTCTGCTGTTCATCAGTTGGCATTTACACTCCTGGAAATGGAAAAAAGAACACATTGACACCGGTGTGTCAGACCCACCATACTTGCTCCGGACACTGCGAGAGGGCTGTACAAGCAATGATCATACGCACGGCACAGCGGACACACCAGGAACCGCGGTGTTGGCCGTCGAATGGCGCTAGCTGCGCAGCATTTGTGCACCGCCGCCGTCAGTGTCAGCCAGTTTGCCGTGGCATACGGAGCTCCATCGCAGTCTTTAACACTGGTAGCATGCCGCGACAGCGTGGACGTGAACCGTATGTGCAGTTGACGGACTTTGAGCGAGGGCGTATAGTGGGCATGCGGGAGGCCGGGTGGACGTACCGCCGAATTGCTCAACACGTGGGGCGTGAGGTCTCCACAGTACATCGATGTTGTCGCCAGTGGTCGGCGGAAGGTGCACGTGCCCGTCGACCTGGGACCGGACCGCAGCGACGCACGGATGCACGCCAAGACCGTAGGATCCTACGCAGTGCCATAGGGGACCGCACCGCCACTTCCCAGCAAATTAGGGACACTGTTGCTCCTGGGGTATCGGCGAGGACCATTCGTAACCGTCTCCATGAAGCTGGGCTACGGTCCCGCACACCGTTAGGCCGTCTTCCGCTCACGCCCCAACATCGTGCAGCCCGCCTCCAGTGGTGTCACGACAGGCGTGAATGGAGGGACGAATGGAGACGTGTCGTCTTCAGCGATGAGAGTCGCTTCTGCCTTGGTGCCAGTGATGGTCGTATGCGTGTTTGGCGCCGTGCAGGTGAGCGCCACAATCAGGACTGCATACGACCGAGGCACACAGGGCCAACACCCGGCATCATGGTGTGGGGAGCGATCTCCTACACTGGCCGTACACCACTGGTGATCGTCGAGGGGACACTGAATAGTGCACGGTACATCCAAACCGTCATCGAACCCATCGTTCTACCATTCCTAGACTGGCAAGAGAACTTGCTTTTCCAACAGGACAATGCACGTCCGCATGTATCCCGTGCCACCCAACGTGCTCTAGAAGGTGTAAGTCAACTACCCTGGCCAGCAAGATCTCCGGATCTGTCCCCCATTGAACATGTTTGGGACTGGATGAAGCGTCGTCTCACGCGGTCTGCACGTCCAGCACGAACGCTGGTCCAACTGAGGCGCCAGGTGGAAATGGCATGGCAAGCCGTTCCACAGGACTACATCCAGCATCTCTACGATCGTCTCCATGGGAGAATAGCAGCCTGCATTGCTGCGAAAGGTGGATATACACTGTACTAGTGCCGACATTGTGCATGCTCTGTTGCCTGTGTATATGTGCCTGTGGTTCTGTCAGTGTGATCATGTGATGTATCTGACCCCAGGAATGTGTCAATAAAGTTTCCCCTTCCTGGGACAATGAATTCACGGTGTTCTTATTTCAATTTCCAGGAGTGTATTAATAAAGATGAAGGAAGTTATGACGCGTTGTGAGGAGCCTGAATACTGTGATCAGCAAAAAGCAATGAAGAGACATTGTGAATGTGGCAGAGAGTGGTGGAGAAAAAAAGAAGAGTGCCTGGTTTATCTTGCAAGACAGGGAAAGAAAAAGAAATACCTTTCAAGCAACAGCCAAACATCCACGTATGGGATCAGCGCACCAAACGTTAATGCTCCATAATAAGAATAACTGCATGAGGTTCTTATTGTAAACAAATAATAAAATATTGTCAAATTATACTGTGACGGTCTAGTGGATAGCATTGCTGCCTCTGGATCACGGGATCCCGGGTTCGATTCCCGAACGGGCTGTGGATTTTCTCTGCCGTGGAGTGGGTGTCTGCATTGTACTAATCATTTCATGATCATCATCATCTTTCGTGACGGTGGCTAGATTGGACTGTGTAAAAAGTGTAAAAATTGGGAATTTGTACGGGCGCTGATCACCGGGCAGTTGAGTGCCCCCCCAAATCAAACATCATCATCATTATACTGTGTCACAATATTTGGTTTTAGGTTACCTGCAAATGTGTGTGTTATTGTCACTCCTTGTCAACGGAACATAAGACGAACATGTTTACTGGGCTCTACCATCGAGATGAGCAGACGCGACGTACGTTCTTAATGTGTCAAAAAGACGTTATTCCAGCAGAACGTGGCGAAATGGAAATTACATCGATCCGATGGAAAGTCGCCGCAGTGTACATTGATTTTCATAGTTCCTGACGTGAGGGCGCACATAAACAGATAAGTAAGAAGACGTGTATGACTTTTTCGGTATTTGAAAGAAAAAAATAGAGATAATGGCACAGAAGAAAAAGGCAGGTGGTACCGTTTTCAGAAACAAAGAAGGTGGAGCATTTAATAGCAAATATTTAGATCAAGATCGGCAGATTTTCCGTGCTCACGTTCACATGTTGATTAAAGATATGAGTCATTGCAGAAGAAAGCGCACAACGAAGGAGTACTTAAGCCTCGATCTCAATATGAACACGCTCAGCACTTCGTTCAAAGTAAAATATCCCAGTTATACTGTGAAGTATAAATTTTACAGAGTAGTTTTGCTTGCGGATTTTCCGCACGTATCCTTTAGGAACGTATAACAGTTACATGCCGAACATGTCACCGATTATTTCTAGACGGTAAGGCAAACCACCTGAATCCTGACAAAGCTAAGCAAGAACTTCAGTAGCTCAATCACGGTTAAGAACTGAAGCACTTGTTGCAACGTTATCGTCCGCAGCTCGTGGTCGTGCGGTAGCGTTCTCGCTTCCTACGCCCGGGTTCCCGAGTTCGATTCCCGGCGGGGTCAGGGATTTTCTCTGCCTCGTTATGACTGGGTGTTGTGTGATGTCCTTAGGTTAGTTAGGTTTAAGTAGTTCTAAGTTCTAGGGGACTGATGATCATCGATGTTAAGTCCCATAGTGCTCAATGCCATTTGAACCATTTTTTTGCAACGTTATCAAACAGTGATACTAGCACGTTTGCCATAGATCTCCAACAGTTTAAGTTCGTACATTTCCTTACACATTAAGATATGTTCTACCCGAGAGAACCCTCATGTAAAAATTTCGGTGTACACATGCATGAGACTGGTGTTGCAACAATGTATATGTGAAATAGATGGAATGTAACAGGGGAGCCAATGAAATCACATCCAGTTCATTTGTATTTTTCAATCATGGACCCAGCAACTCCTTGAAGTGAAAACTGTGTATATGGAGTGGCAATTGCTACGCAGAAAACTAAAAAAATATTATATTCATGTACATGTTTCTAGTGTCATATGGCATGGTTCAATGTGTTGACCATAAATGTCTCATTTCTGGAGATTGCTTTGTGGCATGCAATCGAGATTTTGCGACCACTTAAAAGGGAAAGAAGTCAGTGAAATGTTTTGTTCAAGGTGATCTAAGGAAGTCAGTGATTTCATCACGTCATTCAAAGTCTTTCAAAATTATGCAAATTCATGACTCGCATTTTCTTGGCTTCTACATGGAAGCATAAAACTTGATCTCCACCAACAAACTCTTGATATCAACTGCATCGTGGATTAGAATAACTGCCTTTGAACAGGTCAAAATACGAAGAAACCTTAACGAGCTGGAAGAGTGGGCAACGTCCAATGTTCTGAAGAAGGGCACCAGTCCCCGATTTCCAAAATACGGAACTAAAGGAGGGACCAAACGCGAGAGAAGAAGAAGGACCCGTTAATTATGAGACCATATTTAACCGAAAAACACAGAAAGCTTTACCTGGACATCTGTGGTTAAAAGCGTGTAGAACCTTACGAGATGGTATTTGGTAGTCTTATCCCAAGTCTTCTTGTTATTGCAGTCGCTGCAAAAACAACACAAGAGCAGTGGGTTTAGCCCGTTTTCAAACTGTCATTTTTTTGTGATACTAAAGGCGTATTAGTTGCTCATTTAAGTACCCTATTACACTACTGGCCATTAAAATTGCTACACCACGAAGATGACGTGCTACAGACGCGAAATTTAACAGACAGGAAGAAGATCCTGTGATATGCTAGTGATTAGCTTTTCAGAGCATTCACACAAGATAGGCGCCGGTGGCGACACCTACAACGTGCTGACATGAGGAACGTTTCCAATCAATTTCTCATACACAAACAGCAGTTGACCGGCGTTGCCTGGTGAAACGTTGTTGTGATGCCTCGTGTAAGGAGGAGAAATGCTTACCATCACGTTTCCGACTTTGATAAAGGTCGGATTGTAGCCTATCGCGATTGCGGTTTATCGTATCGCGACATTGCTGCTCGCGTTGGTGTTGATCCAATGACTGTTAGCAGAATACGAAATCGATGGGTTCAGGAGGGTAATACGGAACGCCGTGCTGGATCCCAACGGTCTCGTATCACTTGCAGTCGAGATGACAGGAATCTTATTCGCATGGCTGTAACGGACCGTGCAGACACGTCTCGATCCCTGAGCCAACAGATGGCGACGTTTGAAAGTCGACAACCATCTGCACGAACAGTTCGACAACGTTTGAAGCAGCATGGACTATAAGCTCGGAGACCATGGCTGCGGTTACCCTTGACGCTGTATCGCAGACAGGAGAGTGCGCGATGGTGTACTCAACGACGAACCTGGGTGCACGAATGGCAAAACGTCATTTTTTCGGATGATTCCATGTTCTGTTTACAGTATCATGATGGTCGCATCCGTGTTTGGAAACATCGCGGTGAACGCACCTTGGAAGGGTGTATTCGTTATCGCCATACTGGCGTGTCACCCGGCATGATAGTATAGGATGCCATTGGTTACACGTCTCGGTCACCTCTTGTTCACATTGACGGCACTTTGAACAGTGGACGTTATATTTCAGATGTGTTACGACCCGTGGCTCTACCCTTCATTCAGTCCCTGCGAAACCCTACAATTCAGCAGGATAATACACGACCGCATGTTGCAGGTCCTGTACGGGCCTTTCTGGAAACAGGAAATGTTCGACTGCTACCCTGGCCAGCACATTCTGCCGATCTCTCACCAACTGAAAACGTCTGGTCTATGGTGGCCGAGCAACTGGCTCGTCACAATACGCCAGTCACTACTCTTGATGAAATGTGGTTTTGTGTTGAAGCTGCTTGGGCAGCTGTACCTGTACACGCCATCAAAGCTCTGTTTGACTCAATGCCCAGGCGTATCAAGGCTCTTATTACGGCCAGTTGTGGTTGTTCTGAGTACTGATTTCTCAGGATCAATGCACCCAAATTGCGTGAGAATGTAACCACATGTCAGTTGTAGTATAATATATTTGTCCAATGAATACCCGTTTATCATCTGCATTTCGTCTTGGTGTAGCAATTTTAATGGCCACTAGTGTACGTACCAGGTTACAGCAGCCTACAGTGTGACTTAGAAAAAAAAGCGCTCTGTCTTCAGGCCACAAGTGTCCCATCGGGGCCATCCGACAACCGTGTCATGCTCAGCTGAGGATGCAGATAGGAGGGGCGTGTGGTCAGCACTACAGTGTGACTTACTAACATATTATTCGTATCAAGGATTCAACTGGTTTTCTGCCTATTTTCCGAAACATTCATTTTGGTACTTAGACCCTTTGAATTTCGTCTTCAGTTATTGGTCATTGAAGTTACCAGGAATAGACAAAAATAAACGCCAAACAAACAGTATGTAGCCAGGCTTAATGCGGTCTATGAAATACTTTACATTGGAAACAGCTTCCAATCATCTCGGAATGAAGAAATACAGGGAATCTCGTACGATTTCTTCGTGGAAAATAGTGGCAAGTTCAGGTAACAATGATGGAGGTGGAAAGCGATCACGCACCCTTCTCTCCAAAGTAGACCACAAAGGCTGAATAAAACAGACACGCATTGAATGTGGTGGCCCGGGGAGATCCGACAATTCATCCTTGAGCTGGCAAAACCAATCCTGGAGGCTGTGAAGAGTGTGAAAAGGGGCTCTGTCTTCCTGAAACATAGCCTCACAGTTGGGAAAGAACGTTATACAATGGAATGTATCTGGTCAGCGAGAATGGTCACATAATGCTTGGCAGTAATGTGACCTTGTAGAGTACCCATGGGGGTCGATGCAACACCACGATATGGTTGCCCCCAATCATCAAAAACTCCCACCACGTTTCAGTAAAGGGACGTAAACTGGGCTAGAAGTTGGAAATAGGATAAAAAATGTAACAACCGACCAAATGAATTTCTACGGTTGCTCCATAGTCCATGGTTTTTGTCTTCAGCACCAAGTTTTCCCGCTGCGGGATTTTGCGTCTCTGATGTGTGTTTTTGGAACTTCACAACGCCCTTTGTTCCCACTACAAAGAGCTCTATTCTTGTCGATTGGGTGCTGAAAGGGATTGCGAGTGCGAATTCATTTCTGCAGACACTTCTGCAGCTGTTATCCTCTCATTTTTCGAGACGATCCTCTTCAATGACTATCTGTCACGATCACACAACTCACACTTTCCTCCGCGTTGTGACTTAGCATATGAAGTTTTTCCAATTTCCTTGTATGCGATATAAATCTTCAGCACGGTGCCACTTGAAACACCTAACACTTCGGCTACCTTGGTTACGAAAGCACAGACCATATGAGCACCAACAATATACCTATGTCTGAATTCACTTAGCTCAGACATAATGCTCCCACGACAAGACACAACACTGTTTTGACCAAGATTGACACTTTTAACATATTGAGAACGTTGCACAGGTGCCGTTCGTGGTAGAAAACAACAACGCTACACAAAGACTTGGCTATCATCTGCATTTATGTTCAGGCATAAAATTCTCGCGGTGTTTACATAATTTTTTGTCTTATCAGTGAACGACAAAGGTATTTAAGAAGTAGGCGACCTCCAGTAGAATATCAAGCACCGTGTCCATTAAAGCTTTCACGATGCAAAATCGTGTCTGTTCTGTTCCATCATACAAGTTACTGTATTTTCGCATTGACATTTGACATGGACGTCACGCTAAACTGACATATCAGTCGAGTGACAGAATTGTTGCTGTGCTACTTAGGCACAGGTCGAGTGAGGACCTGAGCACACCTGGTGCAGCGGTGTGCTGACGTCACAGTCGCTAAGCAACATGGCCAGGGTGTGCATAATTGAAGCCTGCAGGACGTCGTCCGCTGCCGTGGCCCGCATCACACACACATTCCACTCTGTAGTATTGACAACGGTGCTATAAACGGAACAATGAACATATTGCACGCACCGAGCAAACGAGTACGTAGAACTTCATATACAACAAGGCTACTGGGAGGACTTTAGAATTAATCAACATTTGTCCTCCTGTCCTTATTCTAAAAGTAGTGGAACCAGTTACGTAAAACAGATAATTTAATCACTTGAATAAATACAACCTTTTAAGTGAATGAGAGTTCGGCACGCGAAATGGAAGAGGTGATGTGTAAACCATAGTATTAACTACAAAATCTATACTTTATGCTCTCATAAGAAGAAATGTAACATAGGCATATTCTCAGGTCTTTCTATGGCTTTTTGTACTATCGACCATAAATTTTTTTCTAAATAAGCTAGAATCAACACGAATATAGTGAGTATATCATGACTGGTTCCTATTACACTAGCCAATTATGTTGATATAGGAGTTTCTTGGAGTATCACATTATGACCAGTGTTGTCCTGATATACAACAATAACTTTCCCAATAGCGTTATTCATGGTCCAAATATTGTCTTTTCTAACAGCTGCAGTATTATAGTTACTGAAAAAAAGAAGACCTAGCAAAGAAAGCAAATTAAACTTTCAAGGAAGTTTGCAGCTGATCAGTATGCAGTTAAGTTACATTGATCGAAAAGAAAACAAATGCCATGAATTATAGTTCGAAGAGGAAACTGTTTGTGTAGATGGTACCTCTAGTAACTTCATAATAAACACAACATTTCTAGGAGTGAGTACTGATTATCAGGCAACGAGAGCACACAAAAATATTTGCCAATAGAGTGCATTAGCATCTTATGCCATTAGTCGTGTTACCTGTATGTAAACAGCATATGTCTTTTTGTAGCATTCTATACATATGTGTACCCCATTCTTAGCTACTGAATTCTTTTCTGGGTAACAAATTCCCAAAATATGAAAAATGTTTTCTTATTCCAGAAAAGCCACAAGAATAATAAAACAACTAATCTGACTCATCCTAAAGACATGTTCTAAATATTGCAAATTTTAACCATACCATGAGAGTTTATTTAGCTACCACTTATGTTCATCAAAAATAACCTTGATAATTGCTGCATAAACAACTCTGTTCATGACTGTCAAACAAGATCTAGACTAAACCAACATTTACCAAAAAAACAAAAAAATAAAAATATCTCAGAATATTTTTTATCAACGAATGAGGTTGTACATTAAACTGCTACAAGATGTTACTGAAACGATTTAATGTGCAGCTGAAAACGCCCTTTATGCAATAAATTCTATTCTTTGAACGATTACCTAAAAGATATTGAGTCTGTGTTATTTGATGCCACAGTTTGGCACAACAAGTTTTATTTTGAATGATCTTACTTTAAAACTGTGAAATAGAGACAAAAGGGTAATGGTCACACAAAAAATGTAATGCAATGACTTCACTGCAAACCAGAATGGAACTGTATTTGGGACAAAAGAAGCACCAGTCTCCATCCAGTTACCCAGATTTAGATATTTCTTGGTTATCAAAAATTACTTCAGCAAAGTTGAGATATTCCTACTGGAAGGTCTCAGCCGGCTATCTGTTCTACCCTTGTGAATCTAGACTTTTACGTATGCCTGTATGTGTGAGCTATGTTCTTTTTTCCATATTAAATACAATATGATTACATGCGTTATTAATACAACAGTATTCCACGAATGAATAACTACCACCCCTAATACAGAAAACACCTTCATATCATTTGCTTTGTGACATCACAATAACAATAAACAAGAGATTGTCAACCTCATTTTCTGTGGCCCTACACCACAAAACATAGAAAGAGCAATTACGCTGAGTTTATGACGATACGGTATCGATCACCAGTGTTTCCTCATGTATTAAAATTAATATTTTTCTAACATATATGAGACCGGATCAATTCAAGGTATGTAGATACAAACAGTTTGCCAAATCATTTTCTTGAACTGATAACGTTCAAACTACTTTTACAATGCATGTGTCCGCCCCCCGTAGCTGGCAGTCTCGCCGCGTCAGCCGTGTGTGCGGACGTGTGCTGAGTTTCGTGCGCCGCGGGCTGCTATGCTTCGGCGTGGTAAGTCGCAGTGCTTCTTGCATCGTTGCAGAAATTCTACGCATATTGAAATTTGAAATATGAATCCGTGATGGCCCACTTGAACAGACAAGATACTTCGAAATTATCGTTTGATAGTAATTACGCCCGACCTAAACTACACGAAATTTAAGATTGGTTGGAATACGAAGTGAAAGTTGATTCAGAGGGTGACATTGGAATGCATCTTTCGATAGTGAGCAGCGCTGTATTTGTGAAATTGAGGAATGCTAACTTATGTGACAAAATAGTTGAGTCTTGCGGAGGAATTATGAAGTTGAAACATTGTGATGGAAACGTAGGCGAAGTCACCGCAACACATGCAGGACTTGGAATACGAACGATCAGGGTATTCGAACTATCATTCGAAGTACCGGCGGAACAAATAAACGCAGTGATAGCGCCGTACGGTAAAGTTCTCAGCAATGTTGCCGAACGGTGGTCCAACGCGCGCATATTCCAAGTTCTCCACGGATAATTAAAGGTCGATTTGCACAAACATGTACCGTCATACATCAGCGTCTGTGGATACCGAGGTATCGTTATACGAGGTGCATTCAAGTTCTAAGGCCTCCGATTTTTTTT
This sequence comes from Schistocerca cancellata, assembly GCF_023864275.1. Lineage (NCBI taxonomy): Eukaryota > Metazoa > Arthropoda > Insecta > Orthoptera > Acrididae > Schistocerca > Schistocerca cancellata. The sequence continues at coordinate 416,243,957 of NC_064628.1, forward strand.
CTAATTAACTACTCACCCGAAATCGATGAAACTGGCGTTACTTCTCTACGTAATCGCCCTGCAGACGTACACATTTTTCACAACGCTGACGCCATGATTCCATGGCAGCGGCGAAGGCTTCTTTAGGAGTCTGTTTTGACCACTGGACAATCGCTGAGGCAATAGCAGCACGGCTGGATAATGTGCGGCCACGGAGAGCGTCTTTCATTGTTGGAAAAAGCCAAGAGTCACTAGTAGCCAGGTCAGGTGAGTAGGGAGCATGAGGAATCACTTCAAAGTTGTTATCACGAAGAAACTGTTGCATAACGTTAGCGTGATGTGCGGGTGCGTTGTCTTGGTGAAACAGCACATGCGCAGCCTTCCCGGACGTTTTTGTTGCAGTGCAGGAAGAAATTTGTTCTTCAAAAGATTTTCGTAGGATGCACCTGTTACCGTAGTGCCCTTTGGAACGCAATGGGTAAGGATTACGCCCTCGCTGTCCCAGAACATGGACACCATCATTTTTTCAGCACTGGCGGTTACCCGAAATTCTTTTGGTGGCTGTGAATCTGTGTGCTTCCATTGAGCTGACTGGCGCTTTGTTTCTAGATTGAAAAATGGCATCCATGTCTCATCCATTGTCAAAACCGACGAAAGGAAAGTCCCATTCATGCTGTCGTTGCGCGTCAACATTGCTTGGCAACATGCCACACGGGCAGCCATGTGGTCGTCCATCAGCATTCGTGGCACCCACCTGGATGACACTTTTCCCATTATCAGGTCGTCATGCAGGATTGTGTGCACAGAACCCACAGAAATGCCAACACTGGAGGTGATCTGTTCAACAGTCATTCGGCGATCCCCCAAAACAATTCTCTCCACTTTCTCGATCATGTCGTCAGACCAGCTTGTGCCAGCCCGAGGTTGTTTCGGTTTGTTGTCACATGATGTTCTGCCTTCATTAAACTGTCGCACCCACGAACGCACTTTCGACTCATCCATAACTCCATCACCACATGTCTCCTTCAAAGGTCGATGAATTTCAATTGGTTTCACACCACGCAAATTCAGAAAACGAATGATTGCACGCTGTTCAAGTAAGGAAAACGTCGCCATTTTAAGTATTTAAAACAGTTCTCATTCTCGCCGCTGGCGGTAAAATTCCATCTGCCGTACGGTGCTGCCATCTCTGGAACGTATTGACAATGAACGCGGCCTCATTTTAAAACAATGCGCATGTTTCTATCTCTTTCCAGTCCGGAGGCAAAAAATCAGAGGCCTTAGAACTTGAATGCACCTCGTATACGACAGCCAGGCGAGGACGTGCGCGGCTTGCAACTCTCCCGGCCACGTCCGCGCTGAGCGTTTACAGCGGCGAGTGGCGCAGTTGCCGGCTGGCGAGGCGCCGCGACCGTCGGCTATGACTGCGCTGCCAGCGACTTACGCTACGGCTGCCCGCGGCCAAGTCCTGACCCCAAGCCCTGATGTGAATTCGGAGAACCATCCAACCCGAGAAGAAGCCCAGATTGCCACCACTGACACAACAGAAGCTAGACCACCCGAACCTACGGAAATCGTGACAGCTGTAACGGTTTCAACACAACAGACACCACCAACAGAGCCACAGCAAATTCTTCGATTCCTTCGCTGTTGAGAATAACATGCAAGAACCATCCCGGAATGAGCAAACTCACAGTGAACCGATTTCTCTATTGACGCCATCATCCACCAAGAGCACGGTCGACAATTTGGGTCGAAACACCACCCGCTTAGAAGATTTGAAGAATGCTGAGGAAGACGACATCAGACAGCAGCCGGTGAAACCTAAACGGCAAACACGATAACAGAGCCCTGAAGACATTCGAGAACTGGAGAAAAAACTCTCCCGTACCAAAAAAATTCTTAAAACAGATCGAAGCGGAAAGCAAGGCGTGGTAGACATCGGAAAACCAGACATCCCCAACCCGAATGAGGACGTACAGATGAACCTCGCCCCTCCAATTGAAGAACCATTGGACTCTGTTGACCGCTGCGGAACTGATACGGGGACAGCATGGTCTGACGACACTGAATGCGCTTAGTTGCACTACCGAATCACGCAGACGTATAAAATCGCCACGCTGAATTAAACAGAATAGTTTCGGACGTAAAGTTACAATCTGTGAAGGATTACTTATATGCCGCCGACATTGACATAGCGATGTTACAAGAGGTAGTTAGGACCAAATTAGCGGATGTGTACGGATATGAGGCGATCTTAAACATAGGCAATGAATGTGGAACAGGAATATTGTTCAAACATGGCATACCATGTACAGCAAAAGCTATACTTGAATCTGGACGAGGCATAACTGCACTAATATATGATATACTTCTTGTTAATGTATATGCTCCCTCTGGATCCAGCGGAAAACGAGCAAGGGGCAACCTGGTCCGGGACGAAATTGTCCCATTAATAACGGATCCTCGACTGCACATAATTTTGGGTGGAGATTTTAACTGCGTATTGGGTCAGTAGATCAAATCCCGAACTTCAAATTTTGTGAGGAGCTGTTGATGTTAATTAACGGACTAGATATGATAGATGCTTGGTGCCATCTTCCCCGCACACCCGAGGATACACGTACGTATCCAGTACTTCGGCAAGCAGACTAGACAGGCTGTATGTAACGAAAGGTCTTATCCATAATGTAACTGACAGTGAAATTTGGCCTCTTAACTTCTCGGATCACTGCGCATTTCATATAACCGCGAAGCATACTAAACAAAAAACATTCCTGGGAAGGGGCGTGTGGCAGCTAAACGTGTCACTTTTGGAGGACGCAGTACTGAAACAGGAGATCCATGATACACGGCAGCGTTGTCTTCGGATGCAATCCAGATATCCAACACGCATCATGTGGTGGCTACAGTCTGCGAAATGGCTCTGAGCACTATGGGACTTAACATCTATGGTCATCAGTCCCCTAGAACTTAGAACTACTTAAACCTAACTAACCTAAGGACAGCACACAACACCCAGCCATCACGAGGCAGAGAAAATCCCTGACCCCGCCGGGACTCGAACCCGGGAACCCGGGCGTGGGAAGCGAGAACGCTACCGCACGACCACGAGATGCGGGCCAGTCTGCGAAACCGCAGATAAAAAAAAAAAAAATTGCATCGCACGATATGGTCGCATGAAAGCGTACAGGCGAAAACGCACCTTGGAGTATCACTATCTTTGCCTCCGCGAACTACATGATGACCCCATGGGATTAGTAGCAAACAGCTCTAGAATAAAACGCACTAAACCAAGAATAACGGCGTTGGTACGACAATCACTAGAGGGGAAAGAAGTTCGATCGCGCCCTCCGATTGAACTGACGCAGGAGAATACGTCCGTATATCACGTGATACGGGAAGCCAAGAGAGGTAAACAAAAGTTAATCCACACTCTCAGTGATGAACAGTGGAACGAATACGATCAACAAGTCACAGAAAAAACCTACGTGGTGCAACATTATACTGATTTTTACTCCGCATCGGCGACTGATGCGACGGCAAGTGAGCCGCTTTTATCGAACATTCAATCCACGGCCCGTCCGACTGACAACGCCGACCTTGTAGCCCACATAACTGAGGAAGAAGTATGTGCCATAATCAAAGATTCGCCTACAAAGAAATTTGCTGGTTTGGATGGCCTCCCATAGAATTTTATGCTTGTTTTTGGCACATCATAGGACCGGAATTCACCAAAATATGCAATGAATTTTTGGGAGACGTGCAGATGCCATTTCAGTATACCGAAGGAATGATTGTACTGATACCCAAAAAACCACGTAGCACTGAAGGATTTTCGACCACTAACACTGCTCAATTCCGACTATAAAATCTTCACCCGACTCATAAGCTGTAGACTGAAGACGGTACTGCCGAAAGTACTTGGCCCTTATCCAATGAGTGCTGTCCCAGGGAGATCAATATCGAATGCATTATGTGAATATAGAGACATAATATATTTGTCGTGGCTATGTAAATGCAATGTTGGTCTCATGTTTTTAGACTTCGATAAGGCTTTTGACCGCATCAACCACCACTTTCTACTAACTGTAATGCAACGGATGGGATTCAGTGCTCATTTTATTCAGATCATACGCAAATGTATAGTCGGAACTTCCTCTCTAATCAAAATTAATGGTCAGCTAAGTTCAACAGCCCCGATCAAGCAATCATTGAGACAAGGCTGCCCCATTTCTATGGCACTATACGCAATCGCCGTAGAACCGTTAGTGTTAAACCTGCATCACAGGTTACAAGGTCTACAGATGATGGGTACAAAAACCGTGTGTCACGCTTATGCTGATGACGTCAGTGTAGTAGTTAACACGCACTCAGAAATGGAAGTCGTTCAACAAAAAATTCACGCTTACACCACTTCTTCCGGAGCCAGACTCAATCAACAGAAATCGAAAATTTTACCTGTCGGACCCCATATGGAGACCATTCAAAGAACATGGCTACAAAGGACAGAGAAGACAACCACTTAGGTATGATTCTAATGGCCAACCGAAGAGAGATGACAGTAGCCAACTGGGACCATAAACTATATATATTCATGGCTACTCTCCGTGAACACAAAACTAGAACGCTCAATCGGATACAGAGAGCTCTATTGATTAACAGCTATGCGCTAAGCAAAATATATCACATCGCAGCAGTATTACCAGTACCCAAGGATACAGCGCAGAAGGTTTCAGCTGCCGCATATTGGTTCATATGGAGCGGAAACATCTTTAAAGTCACCATGCCAACCATAGTGTTAACCCGCGCCGCTGGTGGTTTGGGCGTCAAAGACTTCAAGAACCAATGCACTGCCGTATGGATGGACCGAATCCGCAAAATACTGCAGTCACCCCATCCGACAATTACGAAAACGTTATTCAACACGTTAGCCCCAACGAGCAGAAAGGCCCCAGTGGATGTTGGTCGCATCAGCGCTCAACTCGATCACGTCCGGACTTACTACCTGGAAATGAGCTACATTCAAGATACTTCACAGCTGCTTAACACCAGAAGGACCTATTACCACCTCACGAGACACCATAGGCAAAACCGAATGGAAGCGAAATATCCAGCGGTCAATTGGAGTAACGTCTGGAAAAACATTAACAATCCCATCCTCCACTCCAAAGTAGTGTCCACGTGGTATGACATTGTAAACGAGAAGGTCCCCACAGGTGAAAAGCTGCGCAATATCAAAATGAAGCAGAGTCCGTACTGCGATCATTGCCATACTGTAAATACCTTGGCACACATTCTCATCTGCCGAGACCAATACCACACGTGGAACTAGACTAGAAAAAAACTCGCAATAATTACTAGAAACACAGACTCTGCTATTACACTTAAAGATGTGTTTCAACCAGACTGGCATTTCTTTCCTGCCACAAAGCACAATAGCTACACTTGGATTATCGGCCAGTTTGCATATTTTGCAGTTACGAATACACATGCGAGTATAGACGAGTACATACAGTATATAATGGAAGAGCACCACAATCTTAACACGAGTCGGAAATACAAAGCTTTGTTTCTGAATTTCTTACTTCACACTTTGCCATTATGAAGCGGTAATTTTTTGGTTGCTGCACAACACTACAGCGAGTAGATACTAATTTTGCTTCATTATCATTAAGTTGTCATTTATTTATTTATTTATTTTTATAGTACGGCAAGTCAAAGTGCCTCTGGAAAAATAATTTTGCACGAAGCCGTAACATAAAACAAATCAGAAGTGCTTGATTGATTTCGTGTTCTTCTGTTTTACGGGTATTGGATAGTTTGTCACGGAAAGAAAATTTATTCAGTTTCTTTATATATTATTAAAAAAAATAAAAAAGTAGGTTAAGTTAGTGTGAAAGTGGCGGTGACAACAGATTATTCTTTTTTATTTTTATTTTTTATTTATTTATTTATTTTTCTTAACTTTAGGTTAGATAGGATTTTGGGGGTGATATGGGTGATAGGGGCCAACGCCGGAAGTGGAAGATGTCCAGGAGAACAAAAAAAAAAAAAAGTAGCATAACGGCAAGCGTCGTGCACCATTCACTGCTACATATTTTGAAAAAAATTGATTAGGCGCTTGGTTAAAAAAAAAGGTGGTCAGCGCGGCAGAATGTCAATCCTAAGGGCCGGGGTTCGATTCCCGGCTGGGTCGGAGATTTTTCCCCCTCAGGGACTGGGTGTTGTGTTGTCCTAACTACTATAATTTCATCCCCATCGACGGGCAAGTAATCGAAGTTGTGTCAAATCGAGATAGTTGCACACGGCGAATGGTCTACCCGACGGGAGGCCCTAGTCACGCGACTTTACATTTGTTTATTTCCTAGATAGAGCACATCTAATGTACATTGTTTTCTATACAATGGGAGGCCCTAGTCACGCGACTTTACATTTGTTTATTTCCTAGATAGAGCACATCTAATGTACATTGTTTTCTATACAATTGACAACTTTACACACAACTGGTTTGAATCATTCTTAAGAAACAGAATGCAAAATGTTGTGCTTTATTCCCTTTTTTTTAATAAAGCACCTTCCGTGGTTATTCTGCAAATTGGATACATAAGTTTGTAATACTCAGAATAACCACGGAAGATGCTTTATAAATAATAGCGAAACGCATCTGGTGTAAAATTGTCTTTAATTAAATTGCAGTAAGCTTAAGGCGGGGTAAAGGATTATAACAGCCGCTGCGGAAGATGGCCATGCAAACAAAACCTATTAATGCAGATAATGTTGGAAAGGCAGAAAGTCACAAAGGAATCAAACAATGTTCAGTTTTGGGTCAACTCTAATTTCTATGGCAGGAAGACACTCCGAAAAAGCAGCTGAAGGCAACGGGGTAGACTGGGCTAGAATAATATGGCAAATAGTTTTGGTGGGTAAGACACCTGCGTGTATGCCACTAGCCCCAAAAAAAAAGTATTCCATCCCAGAAAACTTTCGGAATAGGTGATATGTCCGCATGATGTTCTTTTCTTCGAAAGAGTGGTCCTGTCTGAATACTGACCATTTTTCCAAGGACAGACTGTATAGAAAGCGTGATACTAACTGAAATGTATAGAAAGCGTGATACTAACTGAAATCATCTAGTAACTAACTTCAAACTGTTTTTCCTGGAAAGGAAGAAACAAAGACTAAGAAACATAAAGGTAACTTTTCAAAATATTTCATTACATACACATCCAAAAAAAACGTTAACAGAGCAAGCAGAACATCGCCCTTAAAAACTTTCAAGACGAAAGAGACGGAAATAATAGAAGATCTGGTGAAAACCCTTCGCAGATCCAGTCTGCAGTAGCGAAACTCGAAACCAAAAGAAAGAGAGTCGAGAAAGCCGTTTCTTAAATAGAGGTAAGGCGTGCCGCAGAGAGCCGGCAGTTACTCTCTGCGGAAAAAGGACATCACATTGGCGACGCTGTGGCACAGAGGAAGTCTAACGTATAATACTGCTATTTTTGTGAATGACCAAGTTATTATAGTATATCAGGGGAACGGATAGTTGAACCTGAACAACGGCAAAATACATTGTGGATGATAGAATCCAGCTTCGTGTGTCAATAATGGCTTCCCGCAGACAGCGATGGGATTATAAACAACGTCAGCTGTTGATAGAATATAGTATACACGAATAAACTGAGCTGTCATTTTGTGAGTTGCATTTTTATTTTGCACCTCGTAACTAGTTTCAAGGCGGCTCAGCTCATTTTTAACTGGGGTCACTTAACTAATAGTTACATATCACCTGGCTCAAACCTCTCTGAAACGCCCTGCTAAGTCCGCAGGACAGGACAAGTAGTAGGAATTGTGGAAAGGGGCCAAAATGAGCGGCTGTCAGTTACACTCGAACACATACAACTTTATTTATTTGACCAAACATTACAGTACAAATTCTTGAACATAGTTATCGGCTGAATACGCCACACTGTCTTATTCATTAAGGCCACAGCCACTTTAATTAAAAAAAAACGGCGAAAAGCCATTAACTCAAAATTCAGACGCCAAAGGGAATATTTAGAGGGCAGAAGGCCTCACGTTATGTAAGTTCTACAATTAGGCTAAAGGCCAAAAATCTAACACTTGAAAAGCAACAACCTTAATTTAAAGACGTCTGAAAGCCCATAATTTAAGAATCAAGGTAAAATTAACTAAAAAACACATGGCAGAACGCCTCATCTTCAGTGAGGCTGAAGGTCCGAAACGGTCTCATGCTCTAAAGGCCAAGATCCTTAATTTAAAAACACCTGAAGGCCCCATGGCTTAAAACTCATAATAAATTAAATTTAAACAACAAAGGCTTACGCTAAATTAAGCTGAAGGTCTCAAACATTCTAATACTTGACAAGCAAGGAAATTTAATTTTAAAACTGCTGAAGGTCCATGACTTAAAACGCAACTAAATTAATCTTTAGTAGACACAGAGCCCAAGGCTTTATCTATAAACAATATACTCTATTCCCCGGGATGAGATTATCAATCTGCAGCGGAGTGTGCGCGGATATGAAACTTCCTGGCAGATTAAAACTGTGTGCCGGACCGAGACTCGAACTCGGGACCTTTGCCTTTCGCGGGCAAGTGCTCTACCACTTTAATGTACACTACTGGCCATTAACATTGCTACACCACGAATATGACGTGCTACGGGCGCGAAATTTAATCGACGGGAGGAATAAGCTGTGATGTGCAAATGATTAGCTTTTCACAGCATTCACACAAGTTTGGAGCGGGTGTCGACACCTACAACGTGCTGACATGAGGAAAGCTTCCAACCGATTTCTTATACACAAATAGCAAATGACCGGCGTTGAATGGTGAAACGTTGTTGCGATGCCTCTTGTAAGGGGGAGAAATGCGTACCATCACGTTTCCGACTATGATAAAGATCGTATTGTAGCCTATCGCGATTGCAGTTTGTCGTATCGCGACATTGCTGCTCGCGTATGTCAAGATCCAATGACTGTTAGCAGAATATGGAATCGGTGGGTTCAGGAGGGTAATATGTAACGCCGTGCTGGATCCCAACGGTCTCGTATCACTAGCAGTCGAGATGACAGGCATCTTATCCGCATGGCTGTAACGGATCGTGCAGCCAACTCTTGATCCCTGAGTCAACAGATGGGGACGTTTGCAAGACAACAAAAATCTTCACGAACAGTTCGACGACGTTGGCAGCAGCATGGACTATCTGTTGGGAGACCATGGCTGCGGTTACCCTTGACCCAGCATCACAAACAGGAGCGCCTGCGATGATGTACTCAACGACGAACCTGGGTGCACGAATGGCAAAACGTCATTGTTTCGGATGAATCCAAGTTCTGTTTAGAGCATCATGATGGTCGCATCCGTGTTTGGCGACATCGCGGTGAACGCACATTTGAAGCGTGCATTCGTCATCGCCATACTGGCGTATCACCCGGCGTGATGGTATGGGGTGCCATTGGTTACACATCTCGGTCACCTCTTGTTCGAATTGACAGAACTTTGAACAGTGGATGTTACATTTCAGGTATGTTACCACCCGTGGCAGTACCCTTCATTCGATCCCTGCGAAACCCTACATTTCAGCAGGATAATACACGACCGCATGTTGCAGGTCCTGTACGAGTCTTTCCGGATACAGAAAATGTTTGTCTGCTCCCCTGTCCAGCACATTATCCAGATCTCTCACCAATTGAAAACGTCTGGTTAATGGTGGCCGAGCAACTGGCTCGTCACAATACGGGTATTGTGTTGAAGCTGCATGGGCAGCTGTACCTGTACAGGCCATCCAAACTCTGTTTGACTCAATGCTCAGGCGTATCAAGGCCGTTATTACGGCCAGAGGTGATTGTTCTGGGTACTGATTTCTCAGGACTATGCACCCAAAATTCGTGAAATTGTAATCACATTTCAGTTCTATTATAATATATTTTTCCAGTGAATATCCGTTTATCATCTGCATTTCCTCTTGGTGTAGCAATTTTAATGCTCAGTAGCGTTTTAATCAGGCTGACGGCCCAAAGAATCGAACACATTACAAGCAAGAAAATTTAAGTTTAAAACGGCTGAAGGCCCACAACTAAAATAATTTTTAGTAGGCAGAAGCCCCAAGGCTTTAGCTACAAACAATATTTTCATCCGGTACAAGGCCCAAACAATCTAACGCTTGACAAGCTTGGAATTTTTATTCTAAAGCGTTTCAAATGGTTCAAATGGCTCTGAGCACTATGGGACTTAACATCTGAGGTCATCAGTCCCCTAGAACTTAGAACTACTTAGACCTAACTAGCCTAAGGACATCACACACATCCATGCCCGAGGCAGGATTCAAACCTGCAACCGTAGCGGTCGCGCGGTTCCAGACTGAAGCGCCTAGAATCGCTCGGCCACACCGGCCGGCTTCTAAAGCGGCTGAAGACCCATGACTTAAGACACCACTAAAAACAATTCAACTTTAATTCAAAACCATCGGCTATGATGAACACAACAGAGAATAAGAAAAGCCACTAAGAAGTTTAGGGGGTCGGCCAGCACTTGAAATACTAACGATCACTTAGGTGAGACAGGCAGTCGGCCCAACCATTCTCGATCCGACGACAACCCAACCAACAGACAGTCAACGGACCCACAGGCAAGGTACCTTGCACTCCACTCACTAGCAGACAACCGGGAGTTCAATGCAAAATGTAAAATGCATGGACGCCAACAACCAAGCATACATTAAGCTGTCAAACTACACACCTTGCTGGACAGCGACGACACGTTGAGGAAAGGATGCATCCTGAATTTACATCAACACCCAGGGCAGACAACCGGAACGTTAACGACTACAAGGCAGAAAATTCCGCTGGCGCATTTCAATTGCAAATAGCCAAATACAGATAGCTAAATATTCGCCATCTCGAACACACACGTTGTTGCTCACAGGAATATCCCTATAGCCAACAACTAGAACCAGACGGCATAATGTGAACAGTCTTGTCTTGCTGATAACTTAAATCCAAACTCAACTTTCGTGTCCACGGTCGGTGAGTCACGGACCTTGTAGCAATGGGAACAGCCCCACAGAGTCCTGACCTGAATCCCATAAAACATCTTTGGGATGTTTTGGAACGCCGACTTCGTGCCAGGCCTCACCAACCTACTTCGATACCTCTCCTTAGTGCAGCACTGCGTGAAGAATGGCCTACCATTCCCCAAGAAACCTTCCAGCATCTGATTTAACGTACGCCTGCGAGGATGGAAGCTGTCATCAAGGCTATGGGGTGGGCCAACACCATATTGAATTCCAGCATTACCGATGGGGTGCGCCACTAACTTGTAAGTCATTTTCAGCCAGGTGTCCGGATACTTTTGATCACATACACTCACCAAGTTTCTGGTACATGCCACAACGTTAATTGTGTGCATCCTTGCTCACTCGACACATATGCAAACGGTAATCCATTTCCGTCGTTACATTCACTATCATGTTTCCGTCAATGTCCGTCACAGAGCAGTTTTGCGTTCCTGCAGTTCTTGCAGTGTTGTTGGCATTGGGGATACATAAACTTAGTCTTTAACGTAACCTCACAAGAATAAGGTACGTGGCGTGAGATCTGGCGACCCGGGGGACAATTTCAATAGAGGAACATGACCCAAACCAGCGCTCTCTATTCAGCGACGTGGCTGTTCTCCGTTGAAAGAGGCTCGCACACTTGTTCTCCAGTGAGGTGGAGCCCTGTCCTGTTAAACGCTGGAAGTTGAGAAGTCAGCAGTGAATAAGTCCAACATATTCAGCTACTCGAAACCTGTCGTTGCTGGATGAAGAAAATCGTACCATGCACCATTTTCTTGGATACAGAACATCATCTTCCACAGGTTGCGGCATTTGGGTACAAATCTGCAAATGGTTGAAATGGCTCTGAGCACTATGGGACTTACCATCTGTCATCAGTCCCCTAGAGCAACTACTTAAATCTAACTAACCTAAGGACATCACACACATCCATGTCCGAGGCAGGATTCGAACCTGGGACCATAGCGGTCTCGTGGTTCCACACTGAAGAGCCTACAACCGCTCGGCCACAGCGACCGGCTACAGATCTGCAATCGGCGGGCACTGTCACCTGGAGTCAAGCTTTGTAACAACTGCAAACGTTAGGGTTTGAAACGCAAACCCTGACGCAAAACATTCTACACTGTTTTCCGCGGAACGACCGATTCACTCGTACGCGAACAACTTATTTTTCTAGAATTTCTCACGCACTCAACGATTTCCTCTGAGACGCGCTGTCGCCTTGTGCTTTTTCCTTTACATGGACAACCAGTACCACGAAACTGGAGAAACCAACGCAAAATGCTCCGGTGACCAGTTGCAGCTATTCCCAATTTCCGTACATTTCACGTTTTCTAACACACAAAAAACTTTCTACTGAATTGCCACCATTTGTGCCGTCGCATGTCTGCCATGTAGCGAGGACGCAGGCCACGAGGTGAGCTTTACAATGTATTAAATTTGTCTACCTTTTCATGTGCCACCCGTCTTTCTACTTCTTGTACTTGACAATAACCCGTGCTCTGAGTGTAGCAGCGATACCAGGACGAGACACCCAGGCGGGCTCTTGGATTGCGAATCATTACTACCTCGGTTGTGGCCGACTGCAAACCTTTGGACGTGTCGGACGTGTACTGAGAGAAGGAGCGTGTTGTGTGCTTCAGCGAGCGATCGGACCTGGAGCCCGACAGCGGACCTCGGCTATGCTGAAGTTATGTGTCGGCTCCACGCTGTCCTTCCTGGATCGTTGTACGGATATGTCTGGTGAGCTTCCGATTTGGTTTATCGGATGCGAGTGACCCGAGCACCAGAAGCAAAAATAGCTTTCGACACCGTTTCTCACAAGAGTCTTCTAACGAAACTGCTTGCCTATGGAATATCGCCTCAGTTGTGCGACTCCATTCGTGATTTACTGTCAGGAAGGTCACAGCTCGTAGTAATACACTCCTGGAAATGGAAAAAAGAACACATTGACACCGGTGTGTCAGACCCACCATACTTGCTCCGGACACTGCGAGAGGGCTGTACAAGCAATGATCACATGCACGGCACAGCGGACACACCAGGGACCGCGGTGTTGGCCGTCGAATGGCGCTAGCTGCGCAGAATTTGTGCACCGCCGCCGTCAGTGTCAGCCAGTTTGCCGTGGCATACGGAGCTCCATCCCAGTCTTTAACACTGGTAGCATGCCGCGACAGCGTGGACGTGAACCGTATGTGCAGTTGACGGACTTTGAGCGAGGGCGTATAGTGGGCATGCGGGAGGCCGGGTGGACGTACCGCCGAATTGCTCAACACGTGGGGCGTGAGGTCTCCACAGTACATCAATGTTGTCGCCAGTGGTCGGCGGAAGGTGCACGTGGATGTCGACCTGGGACCGGACCGCAGCGACGCACGGATGCACGCCAAGACCGTAGGATCCTACGCAGTGCCGTAGGGGACCGCACCGCCACTTCCCAGCAAATTAGGGACACTGTTGCTCCTGGGGTATCGGCGAGGACCATTCGCAACCGTCTCCATGAAGCTGGGCTACGGTCCCGCACACCGTTAGGCCGTCTTCCGCTCACGCCCCAACATCTTGCAGCCCGCCTCCAGTGGTGTCGCGACAGGCGTGAATGCAGGGACGAATGGAGACGTGTCGTCTTCAGCGATGAGAGTCGCTTCTGCCTTGGTGCCAATGATGGTCGTATGCGTGTTTGGCGCCGTGCAGGTGAGCGCCACAATCAGGACTGCATACGACCGAGGCACACAGGGGCAACACCCGGCATCATGGTGTGGGGAGCGATCTCCTACACTGGCCGTACACCACTGGTGATCGTCGAGGGGACACTGAATAGTGCACGGTACATCCAAACCGTCATCGAACCCATCGTTCTACCATTCCTAGACCGGCAAGGTAACTTGCTGTTCCAACAGGACAATGCACGTCCGCATGTATCCCGTGCCACCCAACGTGCTCTAGAAGGTGTAAGTCAACTACCCTGGCCAGCAAGATCTCCGGATCTGTCCCCCATTGAGCATGTTTGGGACTGGATGAAGCGTCGTCTCACGCGGTCTGCACGTCCAGCACGAACGCTGGTCCAACTGAGGCGCCAGGTGGAAATGGCATGGCAAGCCGTTCCACAGGACTACATCCAGCATCTCTACGATCGTCTCCATGGGAGAATAGCAGCCTGCATTGCTGCGAAAGGTGGATATACACTGTACTAGTGCCGACATTGTGCATGCTCTGTTGCCTGTGTATATGTGCCTGTGGTTCTGTCAGTGTGATCATGTGATGTATCTGACCCCAGGAATGTGTCAATAAAGTTTCCCCTTCCTGGGACAATGAATTCACGGTGTTCTTATTTCAATTTCCAGGAGTGTAGACGGAAAGTCATCGAGGAAAACAAGTAATATCCGGCGTTCCCCAAGGGAGTGTTATGGGCCCTCTATTGTTCCTAATCTATATTAACGACACAGTAGACAATCTGAGTGGCCCTCTTAGATTGTTTGCATATGATGCTGTCATTTACCTTTCTGTTAAGTCATGAGATGACCAAAACGAATTGCAAAATGATTTAGATAAGATATATTTATAGCGCCAAAAGTGGCAATTAACCCTGAATAAAGAAAAGTATGAACCTATTCACGTGAGTACCAAGAGAAATCCGATAAATTTCGATTACGCCGTAAGTCACCCAGATCATAAGGCTGTAAATTCAGCTAAATACAATTACAAATTACCTAAATTGGAACAATTAAATAGATAATGTTGCGGGTAGAGCAAACCAAAGGCTGCGATTCAATGGCAGAACACTTAGAAGATGCAACAGGTCTACTAAAGATACTGCTCACATATGTTCTTAATTATTAAGTCTCTCTCAGTGAGGACTTCATTTTGCTTTAGTTACTACTATAATGTTATTGAGAGGGTTATGTTATATCTGATGTTAGTCAGGGGTTCGTTAGAAAAATCACATAGATAATGTTGCGGGCAGAGCAAACCAAAGACTGCGATTCATTGGCAGAACACCTAGAACATGCAACAGGTCTACTAAATGGACTGTTCACGTGTAACCTTAATTATTAAGTGTCTCTCAGTGGGGACTTTATTTTGCTATTGTTACTACTATATCACATGTGGCTGTAATGTTATTGAGAGGGTTATGTTCTATCTGCTGTTAGTCAGGGGTTCGTTAGCCAAACGAGAGTGTTAGATTGGGGTTTAGTGCTCCGCTGGCGTGGCGGTTATTTGCTTAACGATCGCTCACGTCGCTCAAGTATGGTACAGTTTGTGGTTGGCAGTCGAATTTCCTGCTAGGTAACTTTGTTAAAAACTGTGACTAGGTTTTGGCCACCTTACAAGTTCCCTGAAGCGACTCCGTTAACTCACTGAAAAATTATTTTCTTGTTTTCTGTAATTCTGACTGTCGTACGGCAGCATTCGGTCTACAGTAGAGGCCTGGCTCAATTCCTGTACTAAATTTTGTATTTCTCTGTTAATTAGGCAACCACCTGTGTTTCTTTTGGTGGGCCTTGGAAGAAATATACCTAGCTGAAAGAGCAGGAGTGGAGTCTGAAAGCGGAGCTCGACCGTGCAGACAGTTGTGAACAAGTGGTCCTGCACCACATGATCGCTGTAAACCATTACACCTTGCCAAGACTGGGCTGTATAGCAAGTCAATGTAATCATTTGTGTCTTACTCATTGCGCTCTGTCTTTGGTTGTAGCTCATGTAAATTGGTGGTGTTAACAGTCTAATTTGCCAATAGAGTAATTACTAGATTTATTTTCTTAAATGTGTTTATGCAAATGTGGCTCGGCCAACTGAATGGTTGTAAATCTTACTCATTGTATTGTAACATGTACCTTTGAAATAATGATTCAAATTATCAAACTGACAATAGCTTGAAACACATCTGTTAGAATGAGTATGGTATGGAACGTATATCTTATCTAGTCGCTTATGCAGTTTGCCCTGTACTGAACTTTTTTGACTGCGAAAATGTAAACTGTCAATAAGTTTAAAGCAAACCGAAACTGCATAAATTTATGTGACACAAAAACTGAATCTGATGCAATACTATTGATTCGTAACTGACCCTGGTAATATATATATATAATAAAAAAATTTCATAAATTTGAAAATAATGGTCCCTGTGCTTAATGAATGCTGTCCCTGAAATAATTAAATTTTACCTTTATCTGCGCAATGGTTACGCTCTTCGCACTGCTCTTTGCTAGTACTTTAAAGAGGGTAGGACGTCAAAGGGGCCGACTTGGAGCAGGAAAAGTACCACAGGACATTTTAATTTCCACTGTCTATACTTTTACGAATAAATTCATAAACCTGTGTTAGCATGACCAGGAAGGATTCAGAATTCACACTCATAGCAGTGGAAGTTCGAAAACATACCGAAGCAATTCTTTTTTACATGTGACATTTCATAATTTTTTGCACTTACTAATGGCAGCATTTGTTGCTATAGGTACACTTTTCTTCATAAGTAAGAGAGATGGTTCGATGAATTTTCCACAGCATACAAACCATACTTAAAGGTGTATGAATATCTAGAATTTTCCAAATCTATTAAAAACTGTGGTAAAAATTGAGGTAACTAACTACAAAATTTGTGTTTTTTCTAAACATGAAGTTTAAAACACAACAGGTTATTCATTTTTTCATAAATTAAATAAATTCTAGAGTTTCATACACCTGTAAGTATGGTATGTATACTGTGCAAAATTCATCGAAGAATCTCTCTAACTTATGAAGAAAAGTGTACCTATAGCAAGAAATGCAGCCATTAGTAATTTTCAAAATGATGAAATTTCACACTTAAAAAAATTTATTTTCTTATGTTTTCGAACTTCCAGTGCAATGAGTGTAAATTTCATGAATTTATTTGTAAAAGTATAGACACTGGAAATTAAAATGTCCTGTGATGCCTCTCCTGCTCCAAGTCGGCCCGTTTGACGTCCTACCCCCGTTAAATTGTATAAATAGCATCCAGCTATTGCGCAAGGCTGTTGCTTAGCGTACATTGTCTGAATCATCACTTATCAATACGCACACTGCATTGGTGACAAAACAACTTTCTTTACCTTAATTATTTCTAGTATGGTATCTTGCAAAAGAACATCATTACTGCCCGTAGCGAGTAAGTATATATCCAGCAGACGTAAGATACAACACGCCTTTACACTTCAGAGTCCTCCATACAAAGAGCTATCTAAAATTACTTTAACGCATTACCCGTAACATCTTGAACCAGCGATTGCTGTTGAGCAGAGACGCTACTACACACTCGGATCAATTCTAGCAGTGGATCATACTCCTAAACAAACGAATGTAGCATACGATAAAATTACAATCACATTCACGCAGTTATTTATTTAGTCACGAATTACAATGAAACGAACTGCAGATAACTAAAATAATGAAGGAGAAGAATTAGAAACAAATTTTCATGTCTGGTAAGAAGTATTCTCGTAATTTATGCGACTAAAAAAGCACAGAGAACCTTTAAATTGCATTACAGTAGAGCACATGGTGAATTCATACTGAGCTTTAATTTTATTTTAATTATTGAACCTAAAGGAAGTAGCGCAGGAAAGTGAGGATTTTGGGAAGGGAGAAACTATAATGCATCAGGAAACCGTAAAAATTAAGTGAGTGGCAACAAGTACGAAACAGTAGCATAAAATATGGAGAAACCGACACACTAAATTCTAAAAGAAAAGCCGTTACATGACAAACGAATATCTACAACAAAATATAGAATAGTGGAATCGATAACCAGAATTAACCTACGTAGGTAAATTGCAGTTACAGGTTCCAGTTGATCCATGATTCATATGTAAATTATTTTTGCAGTTGTATGCACTGAAACGTAATACCATTTCTGCATGTATAATTTCCCTTTAAAACTACTGCTGTGTATAACAAAAACTGGAATCGGAAACTAGAAATGATGTTCTATATAGGTCAGTTCTAGTTACCGATTCCAATATCAGTAACTTTGTTGCAGTAGTTCAGAGAGCAATCACAAATGCAGAAGTCATATTACCCTACATTTTAGTGCACACACGAGCTGAAGGACGACATAATTAATGAATCACCGAATGGCTGGAATCGCTAACTAGTTTCCGATTCCCACTTTTCGATGGTTCGTAATTGTGGACATTTTTGCAGTAAATCTGTGGACTATAGATATGTAGGATTTCTGGATTTCTTATCGATCTCAGAACTACTACGAAAAACTAATAAATTTTGTAGGTACAGTTTCCAAATTTTTCTCTTTTTCATAGACATTAAGATATTAATACCACATGTAGAAATCCTGTAACTTTAGTGCACACACTTGTTAAAACGATTTAAATCAAGAACCGTGGAACGGCTGGATTCGGTGACCAGAATTAACCTATATAGGTAAGTTCCAGTTACCGATTGCAGTGTATGCACAGGATTTAAAGGTTCTCTGTGCTTTTCTTACTCTACTATATTACGATCATAATTTGTTTCAGACATGTATACTTCTCGTTTTCTCTCTTATTTATTATCGTTACCTTTAATTCTTTTCGGTGTAATTTGTGGCTAAGTAATTAATCACGTGAACTGGGTTTGTAATTTTATCGTATGCTACATTTGTTTGTTTAAGATGACGATCAGTTGCTTTCAAAGACTGCATCTATGTAGCGTCTCTGCTTTAGATACGACGACAGTGCTCAAAGCCGACGGTGGAATCGGACACTAGAATTGATCCACACAATCTATACTACACCTCACCATATCTGGTTCGTTACAAAAAAAAAAATGGTTCAAATGGCTCTGAGCACTATGGGACTCAACTGCTGAGGTCATTAGTCCCCTAGAACTTCGAACTAGTTAAACCTAACTAACCTAAGGACATCACAAACATCCATACCCGAGGCAGGATTCGAACCTGCGACCGTAGTGGTCTTGCCGTTCCAGACTGGAGCGCCTTTAACCGCACGGCCACTTCGGCCGGCGTTCGTTACAAAATTTTACGCTATGTATATACTTTTCAATATGCAAGGCTGTTTTTTTGGAACTGGCCAAACACTAGGAGATGTAAAATCTGTTAATTTCATGAAAGTTCTCACTGACTATTTGTACCATTTAGGATGCAATATTTACCATTAATGTTATCTGGTTATTTCTCTTGTGGGCCTTACTCATCTCTGCCATGCGGTGGTAGAGCCGTTTCCTGATACGATTCTTATTTGTGGACTATACTTATATTTTCATTGTAAATCTTAAAGTTTCTTCCGAGAAAGAATTTTTGACTCTTTCATTGTATTGCTACAGTTTTTCTGTTATTGTGTTTAACCTGTCTGCTATTAATCAGTCTGGTTCAGTTTTATGACTGCAAATTATTTTGTTTCTTAGCAACCAATAGCACTGGAGGTGTTTCTCCTATAGCTGTTTAGTAAATTTAACTTAGTGTGTTGTGTTAAAATAAAGAGGAAGTGTGTAACGAATTATGTTCAAATTCCCTTTGGCCCACCCCTTCCTACCACAGACAGCTTGACAGGAGGATTGTGTACCATTTTGGTTGCAAGGGCATTGTTGTCTTGATGTGAAGGATTCAGATCTATCGAGCACCATTCGTGTTACTACATTTACTTTGAGTTTAGTAATCTATTTTCTATCCTTCTAGTTTTGATACAATTTCTGTTGTTTTGAATTTGAGTTCCAGACGGATTTCGTTCCACATGGGGTCTAGATTCTTGGAGGAGGGGGGTGTTTGAGGAAGAAATAGCTAAAGTATTCGTGTCGCATCCGGGGATTAATCGAAGATGGAGGTGTTCTCGAATGACAGGCGCGATTCAGGCGGCTGCGTGGGCTCCATCCACGTGACGACGTTGCAGACAGGGCATAGGAGAGGTGAGCGCCGTCACCCCGTGTGAACATCTCCTCCACTGTGTGGCGGTTGGTTGATAAGACTTAAGGTTTATCTGTTTAATCTATTTACCCTGGCTGAGAACATAGATGACGCAGCGTGCAATTATCTAGCGCTGAGTAGACGTTGATGGATATATTCTACACGAAATTTCCACTACATTGGTGCAGCTGAGAACAGGTGGCGAAACTGTGAATCTGTCGGCCCTAACAAGCCAGAGCAGCAACACTATAATTCTTTCCTGATACATATTGCTGTCTCAGGTGACAATTTTTGTGCAAGTATCGCCAGAGTAGTAATATGTGGCACCTGTAATTCTTTATTGCAGGCATGGAATATGCAAAGTCGTGGGCATGCAATCTGTCAGACGGACGGCAATTATTCTGTAACAGAGCCCTGAAATCTCAGAAGATTCCAGTGTGTTTGTCTGTCGTACCACAGACAAATGTAACTCACAAGTACGACAGTGTCTACAAGGAGATCAAACGTCTAGGTGACAGACCTGATATGAACAAGACTGTCCTTGGCACAGCAGGTTGTCTGAGATGATTTAGGTCCAAACCGTCAGTACAGCTATGGCTTACCTCCCCATTCAAGACCAGAGACAGTGCCAAGTCACGCTCAGCATGAGCGTCCCAGGTAAATCCTACTCGTAACCAAAGTCAAGACCAGAATTTCCTCTCCAGCCCAATCTGAATCAGAAGATGAGTCTCCTCCACAACCATTTCCATCAAAAGTTGGTAAACTTTAAAAACATACCTATGCAACTGCTCCCACAAGGGTATCATGCCAATCACAAGACTCCACGAGCGCTACGGTACCCATTTGGTTCGTCTGCTTAACCTCCCAGCCAATGCTAACGGAAGTTAATAACATTCTTTTCCCTGCTGGACGAGCAGACGATCCCTAACTCATAAATTTCCGTGTGGCGAGGAGAAGACATTATGCTCCCAAATTGTGTTTCCCACAGCCACTTTAGGCAGCATGTTTTTAGGGTTCACATTTACGCCTGAAGTGAACAACACATTTATCACAGATATCATTATCTTAATGGGCCAAGTCTTACTGCATGTCTGACAAAGGAGCCTTGGCTATATTAAGAGAAGTGCTTCTGTGTCCCAAGATAGACCACTTCAGAGCCACCATAAATGTTGGATCCCATCCTAAAATTGTTCCAAAGGTCGGAGACTTCATAAAAAGCTTGGTAGTCCGAGGGACAACACGATTTGATGTTTCCCTCTGTAGTGCCCGGTCCAAGGCGAACGTGGAAACGCCAGCCCTGCATACAACGGGCGCTTACGACACTGCCGTAAAGCGTCGGCCGGGTGACCTACTTTCTATCTTGCAGCACGTCCCTGTCCTAGCCAGAAACATCTAATAGCAAGATCCAGATAGGCCGCTTCTCGCCTTTTCGGCCGAAAACACTGTTTGCACACTATGCGAGAAATTCTTGGAGCCAGCATTCTGTCTCCATTAAGAGTTTTGAGATATCTGTCTTCCTAACAGCTGCACGTGACTTCCAAACTGTGAATGTCCACTGCAACATTTACTGTTAAATACCGAAACCGCCTGCTTGTTCCCATCTCCAGAAAATATTATTCGAAGGAGAGCTGCCATAAAGTTCATGCATGCATTAACAATGCATGCCGTCCTGTCGTCTCACAGAAAATGATGTCGACAGCCGCGGTGGCCGAGCGGCTCTAGGCGCTTCAGTCCGGAACAGCGCGACTACTACGGTCGCAGGTTCGAATCCTGCCTCGAGCATGGATATGTATGATGTCCTTAGGTTAGTTAGGTGTAAGTAGTTCTAAGTTATAGGAGACTCATGACCTCAGCTGTTAAGTCCCATAGTGCTCTGAGCCATTTGAATCAAAATGATGTCTGGGCTGTAACAACAACATTAAAGAATCGTCTTGAACATGAAGATAAGTAAGAGTGATATGTCCTGTCTCACTCCCCCCACCTGCGGTTGATTTCCACATGGGTCGTGTCTCACTTTGAAATAGTATAATGTGGCTCGGAACAGAGGAAATCATGAAATGGTATTTAAATCTTGCAATGATAACGTGACAGGGGATACTTAGCCAACAATGTCTGCACATGAAAAAACCATCCTAACTTGTCCTCATTCAGCACAGGAGTCACCCACACAAAGCTGCATGCCTACAAGAACAACATATAAACGTTAATGTCTGTAATAAGATTCATGTGGACCATAAGGTCGTTCTTATACCACAGCCTTCGGATGAACAATGTAAGTTTGCTGTTTATGTTTTTATGTAAGTAGGCTGTTTATGTTTTCTTTATGTAAGTTTGCTGTTTATGTTTTTATGTAAGTAGGCTGTTTATGTTTTCTTTATGTAAGTTTGCTGTTTATGTTTTTTTATTGGCAACGTTACGTAGCACTCTCTATATGAAAAGTTTGAATTGTTGTCTGCCATTGTTGTCATGAACTGCTATAGCTGGATGCGAACAGCGCGTAGCGCTGGGCAGTTGGAGGTGAGCCGCCAGCAGTGGTGGACGTGGGGAGAGAGATGGCCGAGTTTTGATAATCTGTAAGACTGGATGTCAATTATGAATATTAAGGTAAATACATTGTTTGTTCTCTAATAATATCTTTCATTTGCTAACTATCCCTATCAGTAGTTAGTGCCTCCAGTAGTTTGAATCTTTTATTTAGCTGGCAGTAGTGGCACTCGCTGTATTGCAGTAGTTCGAGCAGCGAAGATTTTTGTGAGGTAAGTGATTTGTAAAAGGTATAGGTTAAAGTTAGTCAGGGCCATTGTTTTGTAGGGGTTATTGAAAGTCAGATTGCGTTGCGTTAAATAATATTGTGTGTCAGGTTAAGCACAGGCTTGTATAAATTGTTCTAAAGGGGACGTTCCATGTAAAATTGTTCTAAGGGGACGTTTCATATGTCGACCCTTAGCCTAGGATACCTCACTGGAATCTTCTGATTTTTTTTTGTAGTTTGTGTATTTAGTGTAGCTTTTGTTTATTGCTAGCGCGTAATTGTAGAGAGAATCTCCTTTGTAGTTGCAGTCTTTCATTGTTGTAATGTAAAACAGTTGTGGCATGCATGTAGATTTGCAACAAGTATTTCGCAGCTGCGCTTGTAATTAACTACATATTATTTTCAGTGCTATGTTAATGTGTTCTCTTATTTTTGCTCTTCAAATTGTGTTTTCGTGTGTTATCGTGTGAAATATTGTCTCAATAATGGCGTGTGAAAAACGTAACACTCGGCTCCAAAGTAAACTAAGAAACGACAGTGAAGACGAATGCAATGTGTTAGCGCCACTGTGTAATGAGTTAACTAATGTTCAAAGTAGTAATTTGGTAACTGTGCATAGGGAAATGGAGCGGGCGTCAAACAATGGCGTAGACAGTCAAACAGGTAGTGAACAGGGAAGCATTATCGATCGATCGGTCGGCAACAGCTCGCCTCAGGAATCCGAAATGATAGGACACAATTTTGCAAATACTGTAGATTCAGGTTTTGGGTCCTCACCTTTTTCTCAAATGAGTCAAGACACATTTTCTGCTTGTCAAAATGTGAATGTTGCCGGTCAAAATGCACTGCTAAAAAGCATAGAGAAACAGATTCCAGACACTAATACATTATTATTGCAATTAATGCAACAAATGGAACAAAATCAGAGACAGATGGGACAAAATCTTCAAAAGTTAGACACAATGGAACAAAATCTTAAAAAATTAGACACAGTGGAACAAAATCTTCAAAAGTTAGACACAATGGAACAACACCAGAGACAAACACAGCAAAAGTTAGACACAATGGAACAAAATCTTCGGAAGTTAGACACCACACTTGAACAAACACGTGAAGATTTAACTACTGAATTACATAACATTGAATCGAAATGTCAAAAAGTCTGTAATGACGTAAAAACACAAATTTGTGAGCATTTTCAGCCTATTTTTTCGCGGCATGAAAATGCATTACAGAATCACGAAGCAGCCATAAAAGAGCTGCAAACCATTGTTCATGAAAATCATGAGACCTTGTGGGCTAAAATTGACTCAGTTGCATCTACCGATTCGGTTACGCAACTGGCAAAAACTCAGGACAACTTAAAGAACACAGTAGATTCGATTGCAACACAAATGGACACTCTGAAACTTGGTTCAGAAAAACACACTGAGGAAATGTGTTCACTATCGGAGAAAGTAGCTGAACTTTCGGATCAGGTCACTAACTTATCTACAAAGGTAGATGATGATCTGAATGACACAAGACCCGTAGCCTTCACGGACACAGAAGAGTATGAACAAATAAGAAAATTCAAACAAAATCAGAATCAAATTAATACGCAATACAAAAGAGAAATGCGGGAAGTACAAGATCAGCTGACACAGGTAATACAAGAATTACGTATTTCAGAGGACACTCGCGCCCCAATTAGGGAAGAGGGACATATAAATACGGAAAAGCCACAAAATAATAACACAGAGCATTTCGGTAATTATGAAAGGAACTGGCAAGGTGCACCGAATTTTGAGATGGAACCGCCGACACGACGTAACAATGACCGATATGCTACTCGCCGACACGATGATTTTGATTATAAGCTGTTCATTACTACACGTAAATTCAAAACATTTAAGAATTCTGGCAACGACATTCATCCACAAGCATGGCTCCATCAATTCTCTCATTGTTTTCCTCCCAACTGGTCATTAGAACACAGATTAGAATTTATGTGTGGCTATTTGGAGAATGAACCAGCTGTAAGAATGCGATCGGTCATTCACGATTGTCACAGTGAAGGAGATTTTTATCATGCCTTCCTCTCAGCATATTGGTCTCAAGCCACACAAGACCGCGTAAAACATAGCATCATGATGATGAAACACTTTGAACAATCTGAATTTTCCAGTCTTGTCAAATATTTTGAAGACATGTTGCACAAGAATCAATACCTGTCAAACCCATACAGCCCCTCAGAACTCATCCGCATTTGCTTAATCAAACTGCCTGAACATTTGAGACATATTATTTTAGCAGGACGTTGCAAAGACGACATTGAAGCTTTTCAGGGACTGTTACAAGAACTAGAAATTGACACTGAAAATCGCGGAACGCGAAAACAGGAGTACAACAATTACAGGTCACATCTGTCACAATTCCGTGACGACAGAAACGATAACTGGACGCGACAAGGCTATTCTCACCACACAAATCGTGACCAAAACAGGCACCTCCCATATGACAACCGTTGGCAGAGTAGTAATAGTTATAGGGAAAGATCACCTTTCTGCGGTAATGACTATCACAGAGACAATCAGAGAAACAGACAATATGGGAACCAAAACTATTATTATCAAGGGAGACAGAATAACTTTAGACGCAACAGTCCAGCACGCAGTTACGATTCCGGGAGAAATTCTCCACCACATGACCGACAAACAAGAAACTATGTCAACTACCGACATAACGACAGACCTGAATTCCATCAGAACTGGCGAGCTTTAAACAGAGCTGGGCCCTCTGGGCAAGGCGAATTTGTGGAAGTTAGGCCTCCTAATCCCAGTAACGGCGCGCGCCAACAAAGAAACAGACAATGACTCACACCGCAGGCAGCCGCGTGCGCCCGCTGGCTCAGGGAAAAATAACATTGACGCTAACCTTGAGCAAAATTCCAGTATTCTTTACGGACGAATACCGCACGATAATTGCGTTGAAGTTGAAACTCTGCGTACTAGGAAGAGTAAAGGTTTACACCACATTTCTCATGTAAAACCATTTATTGACAGATAATCTGCTTTTTAACTTAGTCTTTGCAATTGTCACTTCACGCTAGCAACTATGTTTTTAAAGTTAACTAACCATCCAGTCAAGAACATAGGTAACTTAGCCAAGTAATTGCGAATGCATTGTTATTGCGAACAGACGACACAGTGTTGTTATTTATACATTCTTCCTTGTTAGTTGCACGATTACATAACGAATATACGGCTTACATACTTAGAACATATACCAGCACTGCTAATGAAATTTTCATACAACATTTTGGTTTGCTTACGAGTGGATTCTGGATTTGAGGTGCTTTCTGTGAAATGCCAGATGACACAGTGGTTAGTTTATGTGACAGCTACACGATTTTATCACGACGCTGCTAATGCGTGACAATTTACAATGTTGCTTTTGCGGTGTATCTGTTTTATATCTGCACAGTTTTTTCTGAATTCTTCTATAAAGTGAGACATGTTTTAGTAGTAACTTTTGTGGTATAGCTACAATGAGACAGCCTTTTCCGTAGCACAACAATACTTTACAGCACAATAATTCCTTCATCGCGGCAATAAGCGTAATAACTAAGTTATCTATACGCAAAGCATTTCACTTTGTTTATCATGAGGTAAGTACATTGACTTCTGCAGAACTTAGCTTTCGGAGGACAATAACTACGACACTTCCCAGAGATTATCTTACAGCAAGACGCACATTTAGCGCTACAGGACACGTATTTGAGTGATTAATTTTGTACTTAAAACATTTATTTTTAAAGAGTTTTGAATTACAAAGAAAGTTTTTCGTGATACATTTCATTCCATTGCTGTAATCTGTAACACCTGAGGGTATAATTACAATAAACCTCAGGGGGGTACACGCCTACTTTGTGTACCATGTGTTTGGCAAGCACAAGGAGCCCTAGCTAATATGGTATTTGCTTATACAACTTTACACATCGGTACCATATTTCTCTAACACATAAATTACACAGCTATCTGATCATTTAACAGAGAAACAAACATCCTTTTACTACGTCAGTGACACATGTTTACGCAATTACAGAGTTGGATTACTTCACACTTAAGAAATTGTACTTTGTCTGTACTTTGTGCACTGTTCATATTTTTTTGGAACCATTGTGATACTATGAGAACTTTGAAAGATGTATTTGGTAAGGGAGTATAATTTTTAAAGTACGTTTGAGGTAGATGACACTACTGAAATGAGCAGAGAATTTTCTTTAGGTTTTGAAATCATTGGAGGAAGCTACGACGTTTTTGACATTTGACTGAGGTGTTATGATGTTATTTTTACGACGACGATGTGTATTATGCTGTTGAGGTATGTTTATGTCAATAAAATTCTTGACCTGTGAAATGTTTTTATATGAGACTGTCACTGTAGCGGAAACTACTGTCGTAAATATTTCCGTAAGAAAGTTAAGTGACCACCTGCACATAATGTGACGTGGGCACCCAGGTGTGTCAGACACCTGGAGAACAAGCCTTTTCAGACGCTCAGGTAGAAAAGAAAGCCATTAGGGTGTGCCAGAGGCACAGGTGGAAGAGAAGGACAAAGAGAGGCCTATATATCTGTTAATGACATTCCTTTGTAGAGGGCATCGCTAATGCGACACCCTCGTCACTTAAAAACATATGAGTTTTGTAATGCGTTGTGGGCACACAGCTGTGTCAAACACCTGGAGAATAAGCCATTAGGATGTGCCTTTCATCGCTAATGCGACACCCTCGTTACTTAAAAACATATGATTACTCGCACTTTGTGCTAATTATTGAAATGCTTATGAATTGATGGGAAATATTCGTACATCTGCTCACCTGATTATGACAAGTGTCTTTCTACAAGAGTTGAGAGCCATTAACTTATGAAACGAAATGCCACATGACTATTGAATGATATTTTTATGCTTTGGTTTGCGTAATTGCTTATTTCATTTGATATCTGGTTTCCAGCTGTGTTGCAGCATTGCTTTTATAAAATGAAATGCATTTGCTAATGTGAACTCTTTCTGTCAACAGATCTATTAAATAATTATTTTATGATCCACATTCTTTAAAAAAGGAGCACTTGGAAAGGAAAGAACAATAAGAAGGAACTAATAACAGTAACACATAATTTTCTTTTCAAGTACATGGTAATATTTTTTTTACAATAAGTTGTTATGGTGCACCACTTTAATTACATAGACATTAAGATGTGAATATGCTTTTCCCTTGTCTGCATTGTTGTTTTTACTGTAATATTTTTTCTGCTTGAGCTATGTCATGTTTAGGTATAAGTTGCTGCTGTTTGCCAGGCATAGTGTTACTGAATTTGACTTTGTGTTACTCTTCTAAGCTAGTTTTTCTTGTTTCCTGCATTGCCTTATATTAGTTGTAATATTGCACTTGCTTTGCTAATTTATGCTGCTTGCTTTGTCATTTCTATTTTTTGTCATTGATGTTTGTGTTAATTATTTTTTTTTGCTGCATTGCCTCGTCCCTTGGTATATATATCTGAGCTCAGTAGATTTAAGTTAGCTTAAAAGGGGGTAGACTATATAAGAAACTGACTATGGAGAATAGGTAAAGAATGCATTGCGAAGAAAGATTTGGGCCCCAATGAGTATTGTACAATCAGAAATAATTATTTTGAAAGAAATATGAATAGAATACAGGAACGAGGTATAGGTAGGATTTTCTTGTAAATAAATGATGGGGTAAGCAATATGTGAACATATAAATACAGAAAGCATGCTTAGATAGGATTTTTTTGGTGGAAGCAAAGGTTGAAATAAGACGAACGATCTATGGAATGAAGGGAGATCTCCAAGCAAAATACTGCAGTAAAACAAACCCTGTCCTTTCCTCTTTGCTGTTTTTTCCCAATATGTAATTGTGTGTTGTCCTTTCCTTTTGGTGTTATCCCACTATGTGTTTGGGTACCCGTGTGTATTTGTGTTTTTCCTGTCTTTATGTGTTTAGCTGATGAGAGCTATGTTGTAGAATTTTTCTAATACTCTGTTATTTTCTTTGTAAAGATGCTTAGACTTTATTTATTCTGCTTTGTTTTAATGCTCATGTGTGAAGTTGACGTTTCAAAAGTTATTCTGATCTTTTATGTATGTACTCATGTCATCATTCCTGTAACACTGATGTATATGTTTATTTCTATTCTTTTGTAAAGCCCCTATTACTACAAATATTATCTGTATTGTTATGTTTTTAATGATGTATTTTGTATCTTTGTAATTGTATTCTTATGTTATATAATTGTAATTGACACCAGTTCATCATATTATTAACTTGTAAACATTCATTTCACTGCACACATTCTGTTGGTCATAGTATATGGACAATATGTGAGAAGTAGGGACTGTTAGTGTTTGCACGTGTGTTACTAATTCAGCAAGGGACTGGATAACAGCATTGCTGGTTCTAAGGACAATTCCCAAAAACTTTGTGCGTGCACAAGTGGTGGTTTATGGACTTGCTATCTTCTCTGCAAGACTCTTCGATGGTGATTGTGCACCTGCACAGTCGCAGCAGATGGCTGCTGGCCATCTCTACCAGGACTACAGTGGGTCTACACCTTTGCTGACTCACCAGTACCACAGTTTCTACAAGGACTACAGTGGGTCTACACCTTTGCTGACTCACCAGTACCACAGTTTCTACAAGGACTGCAGTGGGTCTGCACCTCTGGTGGCCCACCAATACCATACTCTCTACCAGGACTGCAGTTGGTCTGCTCTGTGATGACCTATCTACCAATATTCGTCAGAACTTCGAATGACTCTGCTGTGGGTTTGCTCCATTGTGGCCCATTACCTGTCAGCATTTCAAGAGTCAGCACTGTCTTTCCGTTGGAAGGACAACACTACTTCTTCAATACTACATGGAAATCCACTACTTCTGTGTGCAATTTCTTTTACTAATGAGAAACTGTAATTACTATTATGATGAACAATCTGGACTGTCTTTATGGACTGTGAGAAAATTTTAGCTGTTGACCAACATTGTATTAATAAGTGTGTGCATTTGATATCTTTGTGATTGTAATTATGAAAAATTTTTTTCAAATCTGTATTGGCCAGTGCCCAACACCATTTGTAAAAATTTTTTGTGGGGAGCATGGGGGCTATGTAAGTTTGCTGTTTATGTTTTTATGTAAGTAGGCTGTTTATGTTTTCTTTATGTAAGTTTGCTGTTTATGTTTTTATGTAAGTAGGCTGTTTATGTTTTCTTTATGTAAGTTTGCTGTTTATGTTTTTTTATTGGCAACGTTACGTAGCACTCTCTATATGAAAAGTTTGAATTGTTGTCTGCCATTGTTGTCATGAACTGCTATAGCTGGATGCGAACAGCGCGTAGCGCTGGGCAGTTGGAGGTGAGCCGCCAGCAGTGGTGGACGTGGGGAGAGAGATGGCCGAGTTTTGATAATCTGTAAGACTGGATGTCAATTATGAATATTAAGGTAAATACATTGTTTGTTCTCTAATAATATCTTTCATTTGCTAACTATCCCTATCAGTAGTTAGTGCCTCCAGTAGTTTGAATCTTTTATTTAGCTGGCAGTAGTGGCACTCGCTGTATTGCAGTAGTTCGAGCAGCGAAGATTTTTGTGAGGTAAGTGATTTGTAAAAGGTATAGGTTAAGGTTAGTCAGGGCCATTGTTTTGTAGGGGTTATTGAAAGTCAGATTGCGTTGCGTTAAATAATATTGTGTGTCAGGTTAAGCACAGGCTTGTATAATTGTTCTAAGTGGACGTTTTATATGTATAATTGTTCTAAGGGGACGTTTCAACAATTACTAAGCCGTTAAAAAGGTCTTGCAGCAGTATTTTTTTTACCCACTCCATATAATTTCTGAGATCAGAAACGACTTATATCACATTACAAATCTATGGACTTCGAACGTTTCTCTATCTCAGTGATTTACCCTGCTCTGTCACCATTAATTCAGAAACAAAAATTAATTACAATTTTAGAAACCCACTCTTTCTCAAAATCTAGTCAAGCATGTAACGTGTGTCATCTGTTATGCTTATTTCCTAGAGCAACGTAACATTGTTTCAACTACCTACAGTACTTTTATATCTCGCCTTTCAAATAGATTTTACATATATGCATGAAAATTATCATTACAAATATAGATGTATCAAAAATTAAATCAGTTACACAAGAACATGAAATTAAGAGTTATTAGAAACATCCTATCGCTCCCTTTGTGAAGGTCTCTGTCGAGCCTATTTACATTTTAAAATTCACATGGATAGAACACTGTGCTAGACACATGCACAAATTGTCTCTGCACTTGTTACAGCATCGAGGTGCAGTATTGGTGCCCTAGAGTGAAGGTTGTCCTTGACTCAGCGCCTGATGTAGGAGAAGCAGAATCTGCAGCTGCTCTGGTCCGCCATCTTATCATTGACAGCATTACGATGGCAGCTGGGCTGTTGGCATCACCTCGACCTGACAGGAATCATCCGTCTGGCCCGCTGTCGGGTATGACGGATGTGTCATCTGGTAAGAGGAAATGAAGCACCAGTGTTGATGCACGGTGCCAAATTCAGGAAGTGATGTCTCTGCCTCTGTCTTGTCTCTCGACAGCGGAAGGACTGCCGTCTTCCCTTAGATTATATAGGTGGGCAGGACTGCATTTGGTCCGCAACCAAAGTCCTAATGATGAGTTCTTGTTTCTCAGTGCACCTGAGGATAGGGTGAGATGTTTGCAAAGTCAGCAGCATTCGCCTGCATCGTAGTGCATGACTGCAGGAACAATCTATCCAGATAATGACCACCAGATACCGCATGCTATCTGTAAATGGGTGGGCCCGCCTCTAGGATTTCTCCAGGACTTGTTGTGGTGCAGGCTTGTCTGCAGGTCCCTAAAGGGTGTGGTGTAATATCTGGGACGAACCTCCTATCCGGCAGGGACAAATCACAACTGTTCTGCGCCTGGTTGCTATCAGCTATCAGTTTCGCAGCGCCAGGCCGTCTGCAAGGTTTTTGAGGGTGTGGTGTGATGTCAATGGCGGGCCACTCTTGTCCAGTCGGCCGCCTCCAATTGTTGCTGCCCGGGATGGGCTGCTTAGGGCAGCCGTCGCGCGTGGCGCAGGTACCCTTCGGCTTCCACTGTAGTTTGGCTGCTAAGGCAGCTGGCTGGCCCCCATCTGTCCCAGCATTCATTCAGCGCTGCAGTCTGGCCTTCCACTCAGTGGCGTTCTGGGCTGTCCACACCACAAACATTTTGTAAGTAGGCTGTTTAGGCTTTTATGTTGGTAACGCCACGTAGTGCTCTGTATGAAAATGGCTGACTGCGCTGTGTGCAGTCTGTGGCTGGTTGGGCTCATTGTTGGAATATCCGCTTCTGTAGTGTTGGGCAGCTGGATGTGAACAGCGCATAGCGTTGGGCAGTTGGAGGTGAGCCGTCAGCAGTTGTGGATGTGGAGAGAGAGATGCCAGAGTTTTGAGAAGTTACTATAAGCGAACGATCTGGACGTGTGTCCTCCAGAAAAAGGAAATTTGTATGGATGTCATGAATGATCACTTTTGAACACTATTAAGGTAAATACATTGTTTGTTCTCTATAAAAATCTTTCATTTGCTAACTATGCCTATCAGTAGTTAGTGCCATCAGTAGTTAGAACCTTTTATTTAGCCGGCAGTAATGGCGCTCGCTGTATTGCAGTAGTTCGAGTCACGAAGATTTTTGTGGGGTAAGTGATTCATGAAAGGTATACGTTATTGTTAGTGAGGGCCATTCTTTTGTAGGGATTATTGAAAGTGAGATTGCGTTGCGCTAAAAATATTGTGTGTAAGTTTAGTGATGATCAGAATAAGTAAAGAGAAAACTGTTTGAGTACGTTGGTTTGGTCATCTGTTTGAAGATTAAATAACGTAGAAGTTTACCAGCACAGTCATTCTTAATTTTCAAAAGGGCCGTTTCAATCTTCCTTCAAGCTACCTCGTGGTCATTGTGGCTGGCTGCAGGATGTTGCCTCGCCACGCTGCAAAGGACACATCGCCACTGTGTTTGAAAGCTTCCAAGATCTGCACAGTCCTCATAACATGCTTGGGTGCCATGTCCTCGCATTGTTTATTTTTTTTTTTCGGGAACAGTTTCGTACGAGTAGAACAACCACAGAAAAATGAGCTCTTTGAATAAACAATGTATGAACACGTATGTCTTTATCTGAGTGATTGTAATAATATGGAAAGAAGAAATAAGTGTTGTCACATAGAGTAAATATGACATCCTTAACCTTTACAATTGTCTTAAATATACGGTGTGCAGTGTCTCTGGTCTATGTGTGAGAGTTGTGTTAGAAACATTTACGTCATGCATATCCATATGTTCGACCAGCACTGCATTCACTCATCACTCAAATATATTCACTCCACATAACACTTATTGTTAACTATTTTCTTCACGTAGGATCTGTGAACCTTACCTCTAAACCCTCCATTCTCTTAGATAATGAGTACGCTATATGTACTCCTCCTGCTCTTAGTACTCTCGGAGGGCATTGTCACCAAATGTCGCAGTAGTCCGAAACCGCGCTCCCATTCGGCTGCATAAACGCCCTGTCTTGTGACAACTGCCGCTGGATTCGCGCATGTGAAACTTAAATGTCATTAGTTCCGACGAACGTGCTGCTTAACATGTTACAAAAATACCTCCTGTCTTCCTGTTGTTGGATGGTCGCTGTAATAAAATACAAAAGTTTAAATTAATTCTCCATTGTAGGTGGATCTTCGTCCTCAACAATGGCCCCCTCCCTTCTCCTGAGCCGGAGGTACGCCACGCCACTCTGACTCGCAATTTTCTTGGTCACGCCTCGCCATACACAGGTAGCCCACGACGCTCTCAAGGCACCGGTATAATGCAAAGACTTCGAGAATGAAGTCGCACGACTGGTGATGGTACGGAATACCAGCAGAATTAGCGCCTCGACGCACCTAACGTCGGGCAGCTAAAAAGACTCACAACACATCAGAAAATCGAGACAATCATGCACAGTAGCATGGTCGGAATCTCGCCACTGCGAAACTGCGGAAAGCAGCGTACACTCGCTTCCTGGGCAGTGTACAGGATGCGGCTAAAAATTACAGACATGATCTCACAGCCCGTAGTGATATTATAGAAGACACTGCCCCGAGAATTACACAGCTGAATTAGGTGTTCATAATGAGATCGTTTCTTGACTAGCATTCTTGCTCTCCTTGGAGGGTGATAGTAGACAACGACAATATGGCCCAAAGACATAATGGCCATTTGTAACAAAGGTAAAATGCTAGTTGACAAAGAGCTTAATTCATCAATATGCGTGGGTTATCATGCCACATGAAAGTGCCAGCTTATACGAGGACTTGTCACTTCTGACGAATTTCTTTTCAAGCCTGACTTTTATTTTCAACCAGGGAGTGAACGGGTTGATACGATGATGTAACAAACACGCATTTCGAACTCGGGACCTTTGCCTTTCGCGGGCAAGTGCTCTACTATCTGAGCTACCCAAGCACGATTCACGACCCGTCCTCGCAGCTTTAGTAAAGCTGTGACGACAGGTTGTGAGTCGTGCTTGGGTAGCTCAGTCGGTAGAGCACTTTCCCGCGAAAGGCAAAGGTCCCGAGTTCGAGTCTCTGCTGGGAAGTTTCATATCAGCGCACACTCCGCTGAAGAGTGAAAATCTCATTCTGGGAACACGCATTTCATTCGACCACATTTCGCAAAGAGTTATACCGCAAGCTAATAAATGGCAAGTACAAACACAACAAGTACAGAAATTCAATTAACAGATAATCTAGACTATGCTATTCGATATCACCTAGAATTTGCTAATCCATTGGAGTTGTAGGTACTAACTGATTATTCACTCTGATCTAAATGAACTGCTGCATACACCTATTCTACAAATCTTGTGTCTCCATATTCTAACATATGTTGCTCGTTGCGATAGCTTCCGCAGCCTTGTTTAGAGCCACGTCCGCAGCAGCCAAGCACCAGTCCCTGTTTAAAGTTCTGCAACGTCTCCACACAGCCGGGTTAAGTGGCATAAGCTGGATATTTTGATCTTTTTGGGTACTTTTCTGATACTGAATGTTGTTCTCCCAGTTGTTTCTTTGCTGCTGTGGTTCTCCAGCATCCCGCTGCAACTGTTTTGGATTTTGTGATTCTCTCCAGTTTCGGCTTCGCTGCTCGTCGTAATTATTGTTCTAATTGCTTCATCTATCTCTGGTCTCTGACAGTGGCTGGTTATTCCATCGAGTTGTCGTTCCCCTATGATTGACATTTTCTCCCGTTTTGCCTGTCGTCGTTCCTTTCTGACGAGTCTTTCCAATTGCGGTCATTGTTTCTTTTCGAATGTCTTGCGTTTTGTATTTCGTTGACAGTCTAATCCGCGCAGTGCGCTCTTGAATGATTCAGTAGAATCGTCGCACCGTCCGAGAAAGAATTGTTGGTAGTGCAGAGATAATTTGACCTAACAGTGCCTCATAATTTCCTTGGGACTGTACGGCTGGTCCAGGAAAACGATTCTTCTTAACTAGCAACTCAAAGAACTTCACCGGACTACGGAATCCGGACGCTTCTAGGCCTTTGCCCAGCATAATCTCCTGCTTGATTCTTTCTTTCATGTCCTCCAAAAAATGTGTTAAATAACGCGTCCTTGAACTCTTTGTATGAGCCACCACACTCTGCTCCGCTACACTGCGTACATGTCCAGAGACAGACCTCTCTAAAAATCCGCAGATAAATTTCAGCTTGCATTTAAGCTGCCATGATTTTTGGTAGCACATTATCGTACTGGGCTATCCAACTTTTTGATGCAATTTACTGTTATTCTTCTTGTACACCTGGAAACTTTGAATTGATAAGAAATGCTGATGAATTCTTCTCGGGTTATCAGCCGAGTGGTGGCGTCGTCTTGTCGCAACGTTTCAATGCGTTTCGTACCCATCATCTTCTGGCGAAGTCAAGAGAAGATAAGAAATATTTGTGGTCGAATGGTTCATTTCCTCCAAACGAATTTTGCTCGTTTCTGTAGCACACGTCTCCACAAATTGGAATCAAAACGATCCTTGTGCAGTGTTAAAGCCTTCTCTTGTGTCGTCAGATTCACGAAACAATGTTTCCGTCCGCTGAACACATACACAACTGTGTTCCGGATCGGTTTCTGTCATATTTTGCACCAAAGAAGGCGGGCACTCTGGCGTATGCCCTATGGCGGCTGGTGAGTGTCTTGCAGCGTTCGCCTCTGTAAGAATGATGTAGCCTAATAATGTGTATCTAAATAACGTAATCCATGTTCTTCTCTCCTACCATGATCACGACGAAGCGCTGCCGCAACAGACTGTGATTCTAACGGCGCAACCGCTCACAAACGTCCTGTAAGTCTTCTGTTTGTACCTTTTGTTGTCAGGTGAACCGGTTCTGCTCTTCTTTGACTTCCGACATTTCTGCCTGCTTGTTCTCGATCTGTTTGATGCGCCTGACGTTCTCACATTTTTTTCCTACGTTTCCTGGACAGTCCTTCCCTTTTATGGTTTTGAAGAGTTCGGTTTTGGCCCGTTTTATTTGCTCTATCCCTAACAACGTGTCTTTGGGTGCACCTTGGTCTCTTAACCGCGCCGCCCTGGCATCGTGTATTGCTTCGTTTGTGGCTTCTCGCATCTCTGTTGATGCTCTCTTAACGTTTTCTCTCTCTTCCTTAACACCAGTGACTTTTTTCTTAACCTGTTCTATAATTTCACCAAGCACTCGTATCTCCTTCTTCTCCTTAGTGATTAATATTGAGTCCTGCCCGCTCGTCGAATTTGGGGTGCCCAGGAAACCTGCTTTCGGATCGCTAGACAACAGTTCAAACAAACCGCATTAAAGAAGTTTATTACAGAAAATAAATTACAGTGCTTAACTTAGAGAATTTACAATGATGGGTCGCAAGCAAATGGCGACAGACTAATAAGAAGTCTCATCACTATAGATAATGCGTTATACAAACGAAATTATACAGTCCTAACTCTCTGCTATAGAGTTCGTAGAATGGCCAGTCTTCAACTGGGGCCACCTAGATGCCGCTACTGTCTCGCTGACGTCCTAGAGAGGGATCGGTCAGTGTACTACTGGCTGACATCGTCTCACAGCCTTCTCTGCTTTACCGTTCTTGACCGGCGTGCTGGCGCTTAACCCTAGGCCGGAACAATTAGTTCCATCAACTTATTCGTGGCTATCTTCTCTCTCTCGTGAGTCTTACTGCCTGTTAATTTCCGTTTCCTGCATGAATCGCGTTAGTGCCGCAAATTGAGATCATCCACTAACACATCCAGGATCAGATGAACCCCATTTCATAGCTCTGTAACGTTTTGTTCGTGAGTCTGCTCTTCCACTCCCGCTAACAGTACGTCTTGCCATGCGTACATGACGCTCTGCAGTGGCTTCACCTTCTCTCTCATTGCCTGACTGGATATTTTTGAGCCATCAGTCTTCTGACTGGTTTGATGCAACTCGCCACGAATTCCTCTCCTGTGCCAACCCCTCCGTCTCAGAGTAGCACTTGCAACGTACGTCCTCATTATATGTTGGATGTATTCCAATCACTGTCTTCCGGTACAGTTTTTGACCTCTACACCACCCACTAGTACCATGGAACTCATTCCCTGACGTCTTAACCTATGTCCTGTCTTCTTCTCCATTCTCCTTGTCATATTCCTTTCCTCTCCGATTCTGCACAGTTCCTCCTCAATCCGTAACTTATCAGTCCATCTAATTTTCAACATTCGTCTGTAGCACTACATTTAAAAAGCTTCGAATCTCTCCTGTTCCGGTTTACCCACAGTGCTTGCTTCACTACCATACAATGCTGTGCTCCAGACGTACGTTCTCAGAAATTTCTTCACAAATGAAGGCCTATGTTTGATATTAGTAGATTTCTCTCGGTCAGGGATGCCCCTTTTGCGAGTGCTTGTTTGCTTTTGACGTCCTCCTTGCTTCATCCGTCATGGGTTATTTTACTGCCTAGGTAGCAGAATTCTTTATCTTCACCTACTTCGTATTCATCAATCCTGATGTTAAGTTTCTCATTGTTCTCATTTCTCCTACTTCTCGTTACTTTCGTCTTCCTTCAATGTACTCTCAATCCATATTATGCACTCATTACACTATTCATTCCGTTCGGCAGACACTGTAAGTTTCCTTTATTTTCATTCAGGATAGCAAGGTCATAAGCGAGTCGTGTCATTGACATCCGTTCACCTTGAATTTCAATTCCACCCCTGAACCTTTCTTTTATTTCCATGATTGCTTCTTCGATGTACAGATTGAACAGTATGGGCGAAAGGCTACATTCCTGTCCCACACCCTTTTTTATCCGAGCACTTCGTCCTTGGTCGTCCACTCTTATTATTCCGACTAGGATGTTCCACATATTGTATATTATGCGTCTCTTACTATAGTTTAAGTTTATTTTTCTCATAATTTCGAACCTCTAGCACCACTTTACATTGTCGAACGCTTCCCGCTTCGTCCCGATCGACAAACACATTGAAAATCTCTTGACTTTTCTTTAGTTTTGCTTTCATTATCAGCAGTAACGTCAGAACTGCCCTCTGGTACCTTTACCTTTCCTAAAGCCAAACTGATCGCCACCTAGCACATTCTCAATTTTCTTTTCCACTCATCCGCATATTATTCTTGTAAGGGCTTGGATGATTCTGCGATAATCCTCGCATTTATAAGCTCTTTCAGTCTTCGGAAATATGTGGATTTCTTCGAATGTCAGATGGTATGCTGCCACCCACATTTATTCTACACACCAACGTGAAGAATCGTTTTGTTGCCACTTCCCCAATGATTTTAGGAATTCTGATGGAATGTTATCTTTTCTTCCTGCCTTGTTTGAGCCTAAGTTCTCGAAAGCGCTTTCAAATACTGATTCTAATACTGGGTCCCCTATCTGATCTAAATTGACTTCTGTTTCTTTCTTCCGTCACATCAGACAAATCTTCCTCCTCATAGTCTGATTTGATCCATAATTATTGGTTCTGAAAGCCTGTGACTGTGAAAATAACTCATCTGCTGCCAGTCATGATTTTCTTTATTTCATTTTGCGCAAGACGCGTTTCGAGAAATGATTCCCATTTCCCAGCGCGTTTTTTGTGTTTGTTACGTCATTTCTATGTGTTATTGCCGATGTGTGAAAGTCTCCTACATTTCGTTGACTTTACTGCAATATGTAAGAAAAATTTTTCGTTTAATATTTTATATTGATATTTTCTGTAATTTGAATATACCTCCAGTTCTTCTAGCAAATCTATTTTATGTCCTTTATTTAGTCGGTGGAGTACTTTGACATTTTGATCTATTTTCCCAAATGGGTATCCTGTAGTATGTGTAGGTGTTGCTATGGCTGACGTAGTGTGTCTGTTGTGTGTGTAGGATTTTGTGAGCTCTGTGTACCTGGTGTTGAAATTTCGGCCTGTTTGTCCTAGGTCGAACATGGAACATTCTTGGCATGTTATCTTGTATGGTCCAGAGTCGGAGTATGGATCATGCTTACACTTTATATTATGTACTAGTTTTTGTTGTAGTTTATTAGGTGTAGAAAACCCAATTTTCACTTTGTGATTTTTGAAAATATTTGCAATCTTCTGTGATACATTGCCAATGTATAGGATACTATATATGCATTTGTTTTTCTCTTTTTCTTCTGTGGTGCGGTTTGTACCTCTATCTTTCTTCACTCTGTCTAGGGTTGTTGCAAAATTACATTCTAATACAAAAGGAGCAATAGGTCACAAAGTACGCAAGCTTCTTGAGAAAGAAGTAAATAAAGATAAATTTAGGTCTAAATATACAATAAGTGATGAAAAACTCTAGAATCCATAAATAATAAACTGGAAAACAACCATTCCATAGTTGTAAAGTCAGACAAAAGGAATACATTAGTTTCGATGAAAGAAAAGGAATACATAGATAAAACACATGAACTTTTTGATGCTAGTAACATTCAGCACATTGAAAAAGAACCAACCATATAATTTCAAAATAAAATTAAGGAACAACTAAAGAACACACATTTCCTACTGACAGAAACTGAAAAGAAATACCTTACATGGATGAATCCTAAAGCACCACCCCTAAGAGCACAGCCAAAAATACACAAGGATGGAAACCCAATACATCCCGTGGTCAACTCTACAAACAACCCAAGATAAAAACTATTACAAAAACTGAATAACACTGTGATGAAAAATTATACATATGAAGCAACATATTCTGTAAAAAAACAGCATGATACTAGCTAAAGAACTAAAAACCAGGAAGTCCCCCCAAGATGCTCAGTTTATATCACATGACATCGTCAGATTCACGAAACAATGTTTCCGTCCGCTGAACACATACACAACTGTGTTCTGGATCGGTTTCTGTCATATTTTGCACCAAAGAAGGCGCGCACTCTGGCGTGCGCCCTATGGCGGCTGGTGAGTGTCTTGCAGCGTTCGCCTCTGTAAGAATGATGTAGCCTAATAATGTGTATCTAAATAACGTAATCCATGTTCTTCTCTCCTACCATGATCACGACGAAGCGGTGCCGCAACAGACTGTGATTCTAACGGCGCAACCGCTCACAAACATCCTGTAAGTGTTCTGTTTGTACCTTTTGTTGTCAGGTGAACCGGTTCTGCTCTTCTTTGACTTCCGACATTTCTGCCTGCTTGTTCTCGATCTGTTTGATGCGCCTGACGTTCTCACATTTTTCCTACGTTTCCATATCCAGTCAAGAAGCTGTAACAGTAATACAAAAGAACCTTATGAAATACAAGAAAATTTCATACACAGAAATTGTTGAATTTATGGAACTCATTCAGCTAAGCGTAAGTTACAACTGCTTCACTTTTAATGTCAACGTTTATAAACAACCAGATGGCTTAGAAATGGGATCATGTATATCTAGTACCATAGCTCACATACATAAATCGCTAACAACAAAAATTAATTAACAGCCAAGTACCTGCCTAAAGAAAATTTAATTTGATAGGAGGTATGTGTATGACATACTACTGTTAGTGAAAGGGGATACTAAAGACATCACAAACATTCTAAATTACTTCAATAATCTACATGAGAAAATCAAATTTACAGTGGAACATGAGCAAAATAAAAGCATCAACTTTTTGGACCTAAATATTACAAGACACAACAACACATGCACATTCAAAACTCATAGGAAAAACACAGTGACTGACACCATAATCCCTGAACCTCATGTCACCCAAATATCCATAAACAGGCAGTGTGGCAGTATACAGGTCTGTGCTACACAGGGCAACTGAAATACCATTGAGCCAAGAAAACATGAAACAAGAAATAATCACTGTGGAAATTATTGCAGTTGCCAATGGTTACAATGCTTCCATGGTTGACACCATCCTAGACAAAGTGAAGAAAGACCCAGGTACAAACTGCATCGCAGAAGAAAAAGAGAAAAACAAATGTATATCTAGTATCCCATACATTGGCAATGTATCACAGAAGATTGCAAATAGTTTCAAAAATCACAAAGTGAAAATTGGGTTTTCTACACCTAACAAACAACAAAAAATCTAATACATAATATAAAGTGTAAGCATGATCCATACTCGACTCTGGAATATACAAAACAACATGCCAAGAATGTTCCATGTTGTACCTAGGACAAACAGGCCGAAATTTCAACACCAGGTACACAGAGCACATAAAGCCTACTCACACAACAGACACACATCAGCCATAGCAACGCATATATATAATACAAGACTCCCATTTGGGAAAATAGAGCAAAATGTCAAAGTACTCCACTGACCAAATAAAGGACATAGAATAGATTTCCTAGAAGAACTGGAGATATATTCTCATTACCGAAAATATCAAGATTAAATATTAAACGAAAAACTTGGGAGTGAATCAGTGAATTTCCTCAGATGTTTCGATAGTACACTTAAATAAAAATAGTGACACGCAGAAATAAGCACAATTGTAAAATAGATATACGTAAATTATGATCCAAATATTTAAGGCAAATAACCTCTGTACAAAAGCATATCATACTCAGTGGAAGACCTATAATGTCATGTCTGTTGACTACTTGTAGCAACATCTGTGTATCTGTTTTGTTTATGTAAAATGTTTTCGATGTTTAAAAGTGTACAAAAAGTTGTGTGTGTGATGTTTAGTGTGTGTGAGATTCTGAACAAATGGACCATAAGAAATCTGTAAGTACAAATTCTTCTAAATTTCGCCACTAACTTCACAAAATGATCGACAACCAACTAAAAATCACGTGTTTTCTTATGTATTTCAGTAAAGTCAACGAAATGAAGCAGACAACATCACATAGAAATGGCATAAAAAACACAAAAAACCCAATTGAAAATGGGAATCATTTTCCGAAACGTGTCGTACGAAAAATAAAATAAAGAAGATCAACCTACTTTTCATCGCAATGTATTGTGATCTGAGTCTCTGAATACGTCTTACAAACCAGTATCTGATTTCGTAATCGCTGTCCGACCATGATGTAATGTAACTGAAATCTTCCGGTACCACCGTGGCATTTCCAAGTATACCTCCTCCTCTTGCAACTGTTGAACAGAGTATTTGCTATTACTACCTGAAATTTATCACAGACTCAATTAGTCTTTCTCCTCTATTATTCCTTGTCCCAAGCCCATATCCTCCTGTAACATTTTTCTTCTGCTCCTTCCCCTATAACTGCATTCCAGTCTCCCAAGACTGTTAGATTTTCATCTCAAATGTTCAAATATGTGTGAAATCTTTTGGGACTTAACTGCTAAGGTCATCAGTCCCTAAGCTTACACACTACTGAACCTAAATTATCCTAAGGATAAACACACACACCCATGCCCGAGGGAGGACTCGACCCTCCGCCGGGACCAGCCGCATTTTCATCTCACTTTACGTACAGTGTTACCTTTTCAGTATCCTCATACACTTTCTTTATCTCTTCATCTTCAGCTCGCGACTTCGGAATTTATACCTGAACTATCGTTGTCGATGTTGGTGTGGTGTATATATAACCCATAGCTTAACTGTTTACAGTAACACACTGTGCCCTGCCTTCCTTTTCATAACGAGTTCTACTCCCGTTAGACCATTTTCTTCTACTGTTGATATTACCCTACACTCATCTGACCAGAAAGCCTTCTTTCCATTTCACTTCACTGACCCCTACCATATCTAAATTGAGCATTTGCATTTCCCCTTTCAGAGTTTATAGCTTCTCTATCACGTTGAAGCTTTTGATATTCCACGCCCCGGCTAAAAGAGCGTTATCCTTTTGTTGGTTATTCAATCTTTTTCTCATGGTCACCTCCCATACTTGCAAGTCCTCTCTCGGAGATCCGAATTGGGGCTATTCCGGAATATCTTGCCAATGGTGATATCATCATGACACTTTTTCAATTACAGGCCACATGTCCTGTGGATACACGTTACGTATCTTTAATGGAGAGGTTTCAACTGCTTTCTGCATTTTCATGCCGCTGATCATTGTTATTCTTTCGTCTTTAGAGGCAGTTTATCACACCCAAGGACAAGAGAGTGCCCTGGTTCTCTGTCCGCTCATCCGCCCTTTTTGAGAACATCGTTGGCAGAATGAAGGTGACTTCTTATATCGAAAGTCTTCGGCCGACAATGGTGATTATGAAGCAAAATTTAGACGGTCGTGGGTTTCAAACTCTACTGCTAGATGCTACCCCTAGACGGCGGGTGACTGAGTTACCGTGACATAACAGAAAATTCTGTGTTCGATTTATCCGCAAGGGCGCTGCTACATTCGACTGCGAATTATCCGCAACTTTCTCTTGATCAGTGCTACCGGTCCCCCGCTGATCGATTCGTGACTATGTTCGAAATGGTTTACTAGATGTTCGAATTGTTTTACTACTTTGCAGCGAAAGTGCCTTGTTTATAGTAAGTATGCATTCAGATCAATTGCTATTAACCGCAATGCCACAAAGTTTACAATGAAATCTACTCTAGCGAGCCGCTAATTCTAAATCCCTTACAACTCATATCACATAAAAGCAACCCTAATCTACGTGAGCGTCAAATCCCACAAGTTAACACAACGCCGTTCTCCATCACGAATAGCGATCAAGTGACACAGAAATCACAATAAAAATGATTAAAAGGCATTCAAACAAAACGAAAATATTACAGATCATCAATATATTTAGCGCTAGTAATTCTTATGGCTAGGCGAATCTAATTTACTACTGTGCAATAGTGAAAAAGAATCCTTGTAACGAAAATGACATCTCATGGATACAGATGGTGCAGTCAATTCGGGATGCTTGGCTGCAGTCGCCAAACTGGAGGACAACGCTGGTCTTGCTGTTTGATTTGAAAGACAACAGGCGCCTGCAAGTTTACATTCTGGCAGCAGTCGATTTAACAGCTTATAAGTCTTCCAGTTGTGTACCTGGCAATGCGTCTGCCAAATTAAACCCGCCCTCTGACTTTCTCGTTATTACTAGCCAGCATTGGAGATTATCACTTCT
The DNA here is from genome assembly GCF_023864275.1 of Schistocerca cancellata. Taxonomy (NCBI): domain Eukaryota; kingdom Metazoa; phylum Arthropoda; class Insecta; order Orthoptera; family Acrididae; genus Schistocerca; species Schistocerca cancellata. The sequence continues at coordinate 416,288,223 of NC_064628.1, forward strand.
ATCAGAATCTTAAATAAAAGATGAATGTCGAGAAAAATTATTAAACTAGTAGCCCTGTCACTATTGTATTCTATTAGTAACGGGTGATTAATATTCCAACGCAAGATTAATCTTGTATAAAAATAACAAGAGTTTATTAATCATAAATAGGACAAACAGCACAAGTTAAGCGAGAGGACAAATAAATCATGAACTTTTGGGAACAGAAATCCAAGCAAGAAAAGTAGCACTCCATTGGGTAGCGCTTCGTTGGCAAAGACTAGGGTTTATCTGTTTAATCTATTTACCCTACCTTGAAATACTGATAATGCAATCCGAAATCATTTGACGCTGAGTACACATTGATGAATTTATTCGACACAGAATTTACACTACGTTGGTGCAGCTAGAACAAGTGGCGTATCTGAGAATTTGTTTGTCCCAAGGAAGCGGGACAACGACATTATAATCGTTTCTTGATGCGTGTCACTGTCTCAGGTGATGGTCGTGATGCAATCGTCAGCAGAGTGGTGACGTGTGGCGCCTGTAATTCATTATCGCGGGCACAAAACACGCAAGATCGTGGGCAGGCGATCTGTCAGATGGATTGCAATTACTCTCTAACGGAGCTCTAAAACCTCGGCAGATTCCAGTGTGAGGCTTCCCGTTTGCCAGTCATACAATGGACCAATTTGACTCACTTATATGGCAGTGTCCACAAGGAGATAAAAACGTCAATGCAGCAGACCTGATACGAATAAGATTGTCCTCGGCACAGCGATTATCCGAAATGATTGAAGTCCAAATTACAGATACGGCTAAGATTTCAACACAGGCACCCCATTTGGGACAGGTGCCAGTGCGATGTCACGCTCAGGACGAGTCTCCCAAGTAAAACACACTCATAATCCTAGTCAAGACCAGAATTTCCTCTCCAGACTAGAATCTGAATCAGAAGATGAGCCTCCTCCCCATCAAAACTCGGTAAACGCGAAAAATGCACCAACGCAGCAACACTTCACATTAGTTTCATACCAATCACAAGAGTCCATTTGCGCCAGTTCTCCCCTCTAGCTCGTCTCCTCAACCTCCCAGCCAATCACAACCATAGTTGATAACATTCCTTTCCCTGTTCGAGGCGAAGGCAATCCCTGACTCGTAAATTTCTGTGCACGGTTGAGAAGACGTTAGTTTTCCAAACTGTGTTTCCCACTGCCAGTTTAGGCAGCATGTTTTGAGAATTTTCGTTTGGGGCTAATGGGAACAACACATTTAACACATAGATAATTATCTTGAGGGGTTGAACATTACAGCATGTCTGCCCTGTGTTCTCGGCTAAATTAAGAAAAGAGCATTTGTACTCCAAAACAGACCATTTAAGAATCACCATGAATGTAGGATTCCATCCTGAAATTTTTCCAAAGGCCCGACTCTTTCCAAAAAAACTCGGCAGGCGGAGGGAAGACAGCACCTGATAGCTCCATTTGTAGCATCCAGTCAAAGACGAACATGGAAACTCACGTTTTCTTATTGATGCCCCTGTACACAATGCACGTTTACGACACTGTCGAAATGCCTCAGTCAGGAGACCTACCCTCTCTCTCGCACCCCTGTCCTTGCCATGGGCAGAAATGCGTAACAGGTAGATACAAGTAGGCTGTTTTTCACTTCAGCCGAAAGCATAGTTTGCACAACGGTGCTAGAAATTCTTGGGACCAGCATTCTGCACTCAGTAAGCACTTTGAGATGTTCCTCTCCCTGACAGCTGCACATGGCTTCCAAGCATCAAATGTCCACTGCAAGATTTTCTGTTAAATAACCAAACCATACGCGTTTTCTCAAGTCCAGAAAATATATTCGAAGGAGAGCTGCCTTAAGGATCCCACATCCATCAACAATGTACCTGCTCCCATTAGAGATGGGCAAAACTGTTCTTTTCAGAGATTGGATCAGAACTGTTCACTCCCTGAAATGAATTAGCTCTTTTTCATGACTCACCACTCATTTACAATAGAAAATAAATGGAAGGCACATTGCCCTTTAAACTTGGTTTATTCCAGTACTATACCTGTATTTTGATCTTATTTGATCCTATTTTGAAGTAACACAAATAATGAGTAAGAAATTTGTATTGTTTATTGAAATTTCCACGATATGACAAAGTTTTTGATTATTGATTTATTTTCCACTATCGTGGTTTTTTGGGTGATCGGAAAATGTTGTAACTTGAGGTTTACATTAACAATATATTTGGCTATAATGTATTAAAATTTCATTAACCTCATACAAATACATCGCAAGCCATATATTTTTAAAGTGAACGTTTCCTTCCGAAGACGCCTAAAATCGCAAAATCCGTACCAGAATAAGAAAAAAATATATAAATTTGACTGTAAAACGAAAGTGCTGCATATAGCCTTACGCAGAATAAAACAAGGAAAATATTGGTGTATCACATTTTGCGATACGTTTATCGGTTCGCTCGTAATTAAAACGTAAATTCGAGTGTCCATAATAAAAATCCTATAGTAAGAGGAGTCATCAGGAACCTAATCTAATCAGTTTAAACAAATAAAAATAAAATAAAAACAATTGATATATACATAACATAATAATGTAATATACATAGCGGTATTACTACGAAGAACAATATCCAGTAGGGACGAACTCCGATGCAGAGGCGCTGAGTCGAGCAGGTCGAGCCGCGAGCTGTATTACTTCGTGAGCTGAGACCGCAGAGACCAGAGTGACACCTGAGTCCCTTTGCTCAACGCTCTGGCTAGAGTCGAGACGGTGGGGTGAGCGTTGAGTGGGCGAGTTCTGAGGGTGGGGGGAGCGGTGAACTCACCCGCTCTGAGACAAATCGTCCATTCCCTTGCGAGCAGGTTGTTGCAAGTAGTTCCTATGTTATCTGCTAGGTGGCTCTCTGTCCTGTTGCTCGCATCAACTGCCCAGAGGGCAGGACGTGCGACTGAAACGATCGCCGACAGAGTGTGATGCGAAGCTAAGCTGCGCCAGACACTGCACGCCACAGAAGAAGGACAGAGATGGCACGGCATATGTGAAACACAAAATCCAATGGGGCACTGCACAATGCAGGCAGCCAAGGTAGAAGCAGGGCAGAGGCCGCGGCTGGCTGTGTTGTGTGGCGTGCAGTGTGCTGTGACCAGCAGAGGCCCCGCTGATATGCTCCGTCTCTCTCTCTCTCTCTCTCTCTCTCTCTGCCGTGGGAAACGTTTGGAGCTACCGTTCTTTTTTTCTGAATCACTGATTGTTCACTCCTTTGAAAGATTCAACTCTATGAATTAGTTCAAGAGCGGATCCCCCATCTCTAGCTCCCATCAGTGCTTGCACGTGTTCAACAACTTCCTGTCTTCCGATAGAAAACGGTGTCTGCTGTGTAATAACAACGTTAAAGTATAGCCGTGAATACGAAAATAAGTGAGAGATTGACTTTTCCTCTCTCAAAGTTAAGGAAATCTCCAACCTTGGAGGCAATTTTTAAGGCAAAGCGAGGAAGACATAAAAGGCAGACTAGTAGAAGCAAACAAGGCATTTCTGACCAAGAGAAGTCTACTGGTAGCAAACACATGCCTTAATTATAGGAAGAAATTCTGAGAATGTATGCTTGGAGCATTAGTATTCGATGCTACTGACTCAAGGACTGTGCAAAAACCGGAAGAGAAGAGATTCGAAGCTTTCGATACGTGATGCTACTGAAAAATATTTTAAAATCAGTTGGACAGATAAGGTAAGGAAGGAGATGGTTCTTACCACAATCGACGAACGAAGGAACGTGTGAAAGACACTGACAAGAAGAAGGGACAGGATGATATGACATGCTTTTGGATATCAAGGAACAACTTCCATGGTACTAGAGGGAGCTGAAGATGGTAATAACTGCAGGGAAAAACAGACACTGTAAAACATCTAGCGAATAATAGACGGCGTAAGGTTTACGTGCTAGTCTGAGATGGAGAGGTTAGTGCAGGAGATGAATTCGTGGCTGAACCGGTCAGAAGACACTCCGGAAAAAAGACGTGGAGAAGTTTTTTGTTAGTGCTATAGATAGCAACACGTCACAGCACGCTGCAGCAACCGCAATCTCCTCGAATTCCACAGTCCAGGTGGCTGCTCCGTTCGATATATTGCCCCAGCGCGGGTGTGAGACCGTCGCTTTGCAGAGACGGCAGGTGTCACAGCTCAACGAGGCGTCCAGGCGACGTGAAATCTCCGGGGAATAGCCTCCAGCCTCAGCCCCCAGCCACCTGCTGTGAGGCGAAACATGCGTCCCGACACACAGCCTCGCTTCGCTGGCTCGCTCCGCTGGGCGGCGGATATTGGCTGCCTGCTGACAGCCTCGCTGCCTTACAACGGGCTGCGCTCACCGAACACGTGTCACCTCCTGCCTCTTCGCTGGACTTACAAGCTGCCCCTTAACAGAAGAAAGTTGGCCACTAATCTCCCTCAGGAAGATTCACAATAATAGTATCGTTCAAAACTATTTTTTAATGAATTCGAAAAACAAATTCGTTAGCAGAAAATTTAAATGTAAGAACTTAATTACCAAATCATTATAATGGGAGATTTACTTGCTTGGACATATTAAGTGATTCTAATCTTTGCATCAATAATAAACACAAACCAACAAATTTCGTAAGCTCAAAACTATTTTTTTATAACTAAACAGGAGGTAAACAATAATTAAGTCTTGCCCCATGATGCTTTTGGCTTAATAACTGGTTACAAAGCCCTTTGCAAGTACACTACTGGCCATTAAAATTGCCACACCAAGAAGTAATGTAGATGATAAGCGGGTATTCATTGGACAAATATATTATACTCGAACTGACGTGTGATTACATTTTCACGCAATTTGGCTGCATAGATCCTGAGAAATCAGTACACAGAACAACCACCTCTGGCCGAGATAACGGCCTTGATACGCCTGGGCATTGAGTCAAATAGAGCTTGGATGGCGTGTACAGGTACACGCAGCTACAACACGATACCACAGGTCATCAAGAGTAGTGACAGGCGTATTGTGACGAACCAGTTGCTCGGCCACCATTGACCAGACGTTTTCAGTTGGTGGCCAGGGCAGCAGTCGAACATTTTCTGTATCCAGAAAGGCCTGTACAGGACCTGCAACTTGCGGTCGTGCGTTACCCTGCTGAAATGTAGGGTTTCGTGGGGATCGAATGAAAGGTAGAGGCACGGGTCGTAAAACATCTGAAATGCCCACTGTTCAAAGTGCCGTCAATGCGAACAAGAGGAGACCGAGATGTGTAACCAGTGGCACCCCATACCATCACGCCGGGTGATACGCCAGTATGGCGATGACGAATACACGCTTCCAATGTGCGTTCACCGCGATGTCGACAAACACTGATGCGACCATCATGATGCTTTAAACAGAACCTGGATTCATCCGAAAAAAATGACGTTTTGCCATTCGTGCACCCAGTTTCGTCGTTGAGTACACCATCGCAGGCGCTCCTGTCTGTTATGCAGCGTCAAGGGTAACCGCAGCCATGGTCTCCGAACTGACTGTCCATGCTGCTGCAAACTTCGTCGAACTGTTCGTGCAGATGTCTTCCAAACGTCCCCATCTGTTGACTCGGGGATAGAGATGTGGCTGCACGATCCGTTACAGCCATGAGGATAAGATGCCTGTCATCTCGTCTGCTAGTGATACGAGGCCGTTGGGATCCAGCAGGGCGTTCCGTATTACCCTCCTGAACCCACCGATTCCATATTCTGCTAACAGTCATTGTATTTCGACCAACGCGAGCAGCAATGTCGAGATACGCTAAACCGCAATCGCGATAGGCTACAATCCGACCTTTATCAAAGTCGGAAACGTGATGGTACGCAGTTCTCCTTACACGAGGCATTACAACAACGTTTCACCAGGTAACGCCGGTCAACTGCTGTTTGTGTAAGAGAAATCGGTTGGAAACTTTCCTCGTGTCAGCACGTTGTAGGTGTCGCCACCGGCGCCAACCTTGTGTGAATGCTCTGAAAAGCTAATCATTTGCATATCACAGGATCTTCTTCCTGTCGGTTAAATTTCGCTCTTGTAGCACGTAATCTTCGTGGTGTACCAATTTTAATGTCCAGTAGTGTATGACTGGAGCACACCCGGATAGCATAGATCTCTCGAGTCTGACCAATTGCCCCTGAAGCGTATTCTTCCATTGCTCACACAATTCTTAGTAGAATGCCTCGTTTTGTCGCACTTCTGTTGGCGCTCATGTCTATCCAGCTCGCCTCAACCACGCTCTACGGGGCTCTAGTCTCGACACTGACTTGGCCATTCGACTATCATTACTTTGTGCTGCTTCGAAACTGTATTTACATAGCCGGAAATGTGTGTCGGATCGTTGTCATGTTGCAGTAGCCAATACTAGGCATATTTCGTTCTCTGTGGGGTACCATATTTCACAATTCTTCAGACCATCCATTATACCATTAATTTCGACGAGAGGAACTGCACCACTTTTAAGAGCTCCACATCATGGTACTACCTCCTCTGTATATTCTGTACTTATCTTAGGTTTTCGAGAAAGTTGCCTGCCGTTCATATCTATAGCTACTAAAGCGACGTTTAACTGCCGAAACATGTACTTTTGTCCCCTGTTTTACCTGTAGATCGTCACATATTGTCCGGGCTGATCTTTTCGGATTAGCCATCGGTTGCCTCCAGGTGTACCTATATTCTTTTTAGGTGGTTTTCCGCAACCGACCACTTCGTGCGTTGTTCTCTATCGTCCCCTTTTATTCTGAAGACAGGCCCGGACACTCACAAGCTGTTGTGGAATGCCAAACACCTTAGCTGCAAAGAACTGATTTGGACTTGACTCAGTGCCGTCAGAAATCTACAGCATATTCTTTAGTTTTAGGCATTGCTGTACGTAAATAAAAGCATTAACAGAAAGTTGCTTTAATTAATTAGGTATGCTGCAGTCTTCCCATCCGATAAAATACTTGTGATCACCTTGGTGACATTTTTTACGGCTTAAGTCCATGCTTACTTTCACTTATCAATCAATACATTTTCATTCCTCGTACTACCAAACTACTAATTCAACTACAAAATACCTTCAAGCGATACTGCATCTTGCAGAACGGAAAGTATCACTTATGATTACAAAGACCCAAAGTACCAGTGTTTGTGTGTTTCCATTGCTTTCTCCGTCCTAATCACTTAACCACTGCAGAGTCTTCCGCTTAAACGCATTTTCTTATCCTCTTGCGGCCCTGTGTCACGTCGCCATGGCCGCTGTCAGAATGACGATAACCACTTACACGTAAAGTCTTTGGATGCCATTGCTGATTATTTAAACAGTGGTCAAGATCGAACACGAGGCCCACCACGTTTTGGAAAGCTGTCACAGAGGCTGCATCCTACACCACGTCCCGCGAAATTCCTGTAAATAATAATCGCCAGGAAAAGTTCTGAATTTCATTCTGCAGGGATATGAAGCCGTAGCAGCGGTCTAGCACAGTTCTCATTTTACAATTGCATGTTCAGTAACCGAATTGTATGTTCAGCCTATTTCAGATCTCAGGCTTCTGTCGAGCTCGTACAATTCCAGACACATCGCCTGGATCCGGGACTGGAGCAGAAGCTTTTCTTATCGTGAATATTTATGACAGCTGTAGCATGAACGTTCAGTCTTCTATCAAAGTCCATTTACTCTCCCATTAGGTCATTTACTAGTAATCCTCGATTTCTTAAAGAATCGAACTCCCATGTATAAAAGAGTTTCAGAAGTCTAAGTACAAATGGGCTAATGTGTTAAGTATTTGACGATAAACTAAGGCAGTAAAAATTTGGAAAAGTTTGAAGTTGAGCTTAAAATTTGTTGGAAGCTAATATTTTTTTTCCTTTTATTGATTTTCGATCCCCTCAAAGGGGTCGGGCTAGCAGGAGCCTAGTACACCGCTCTTCAGCCTGCAGAATTTTTTAAAACATAAGAAGAAGATAATAAACAATAAAATCAGACGATAAAACGGTGACTGATATAGTAAATGGCTGAAAATTGTGGATAGTTAAAACATATAACAAAGGATTTACGGTGCTAATAAAATACACAGGAAGCAGACAGGTAAAATAGTAGACAGACAATTAAAAAAAAAACATAGCAACAGGCTGGTTTCTGTTCGCAAGAGATATAAAAACCACACCCAGCGACAGTATGATTTCCATTCGCATCACTTCGGAAAAGAAGCACAACACTTAACACTCACTGGAAACACTGGACTAAAGCGTTGGCACGAAGATGACACAGTACAGCCAAGGGCAGTTGGGGGGGTGACCTGGACAGATAAGGGGGGAAAAAGGGGGAGGAGAGGAAAAACGAAGTGTGGTGGGGGGGGGGTGGTAACTGACAGAGGGAGAGGACTCATAAGGGGGACAAGGTAGATGCAAGAGGGAATGGGGAAAGGCAGAGGAGGGGAATGCAAAAGGACTCGGGGGAGAGAAGGGAGGCAGAGAGAGGTAGGCGAGGAAAAAGCAGGATGGAAGGGGCGGGAGAGGGAGCCCCAGAAAATTACAGAGGAAGGGAGGGGGAGGTGAGGATCAGAGTTGATAGGAGGAGTAAATGGAGGGAGAGGGGGCATCATCAGGGAAGTGGCGTCGACGGGATCCACCTTTGGAAAAGAGATGAAGGCTGTAGAGGTGGAGGGTAGGAGTACACAACGGCGAAGACGTGGCAGAGGGCGGGGGTTGGTGAGGAGAGGACCAACCAGGAGATGAGGGGCATCAAGGCAGCGGGAGGTGTAGAGTACGCAGATATGTTCGAGGAGTAGGAGTAGATGGAGGAAAGGAACCAGGTCGTAGAGGATCCACCTGGGGGATGGGAGGCATATACAGAAGGCGAGGTGCAGTGCATGGTGCTCGAGGATCTGGAGGGACTTATATAATTCGGGTGGGAGGGGGGCGGATATGAAGGTAGGACTGGCATAACAGAGGATGGGATGGAGTAAGGATTTGTAGTTGTGGAGGATGGTAGAGGGGTTCAAACCCCATGTCTGGCCAGAGTTGGAAGCTAAGTGCTCTCATTATGAATACCGAATGAAAATGCCTTGGATAATGTGCTCAATTTCAAGAAAAAGCAAGTCCCTCAAGCATGCAAAGGTCTATGACTTCATATCTTCTGTACTATATGTCATAACATTAGTAATTTTGGTTCCTACTGGCATGAGATGAGTTAAAATTTCATGACACAATTTTTCTCCACCTTGTATAGTTTTACATGCACACAGCGACATCTGTAGGTACTGTCTGCAAAATGTGCTGAAAATAGTGACGATAGTAAAGATGTAATAAATGAAAATGTCATTCCTGATTTTGAAGTTTTGCTGCTCGCCATTTTAAGCAGTATCTAGTTTTTCATCCATCTAAATGTGTATGATGTCGTTTCTCCTGCACTGTGAGTCGTACAATGATAGAATTTTGGACGTGCTGTACATTCAGTGGTATGTATGAGGATATGGTCTGCCAACTGTGAGGCGAATAGGGTCGGCTGTAAAGAGTAATAAATTAAATAATCGTGACTGATGCTGAAGTTTTACTGTGCAACAACAACGAAAATGTAGTAAGTTATGAACTTTTTTCGTTACGGCATTTTGTCGCTAAGCGCTCTGTTTCTAAAATACTGGGTGACTAAAATTATGGTTTTTGTGTGTCGTGAAACTTTAACATAAAGTTATATCTCTTAATGAGTACAGTATGACAGCATTTTAAATTTTTAAGCTCAGTCAATAACAACGCGAAAAACTGAAAAAAAAAATTGTGGCCCCAGGAAGCTGACTGATAGACGACCTCAAACTGACGTTTGGGCTCCAGATTTCTGGACAGTCACGTAATATTATAGACTCTCGAATTATTATGTAAGTCACGTATATATAACTCGTTCATTCGGTTAACCGATAGGATAAAACAGTTTAGCCTAGGTCGAATCAGTTTATCGTAGTTAGAATTTACATTCTTTAGGATAAACAGGTACATATTAGTCTGAACTACACTCCTGGAAATTGAAATAAGAACACCGTGAATTCATTGTCCCAGGAAGGGGAAACTTTATTGACACATTCCTGGGGTCAGATACATCACATGATCACACTGACAGAACCACAGGCACATAGACACAGGCAACAGAGCATGCACAATGTCGGCACTAGTACAGTGTATATCCACCTTTCGCAGCAATGCAGGCTGCTATTCTCCCATGGAGACGATCGTAGAGATGCTGGATGTAGTCCTGTGGAACGGCTTGCCATACCATTTCCACCTGGCGCCTCAGTTGGACCAGCGTTCGTACTGGACGTGCAGACCGCGTGAGACGACGCTTCATCCCGTCCCAAACATGCTCGATGGGGGACAGATCCGGAGATCTTGCTGGCCAGGGTAGTTGACTTACACCTTCTAGAGCACGTTGGGTGGCACGGGATACATGCGGACGTGCATTGTCCTGTTGGAACAGCAAGTTCCCTTGCCGGTCTAGGAATGGTAGAACGATGGGTTCGATGACGGTTTGGATGTACCGTGCACTATTCAGTGTCCCCTCGACGATCACCAGTGGTGTACGGCCAGTGTAGGAGATCGCTCCCCACACCATGATGCCGGGTGTTGGCCCTGTGTGCCTCGGTCGTATGCAGTCCTGATTGTGGCGCTCACCTGCACGGCGCCAAACACGCATACGACCATCATTGGCACCAAGGCAGAAGCGACTCTCATCGCTGAAGACGACACGTCTCCATTCGTCCCTCCATTCACGCCTGTCGCGACACCACTGGAGGCGGGCTGCACGATGTTGGGGCGTGAGCGGAAGACGGCCTAACGGTGTGCGGGACCGTAGCCCAGCTTCATGCAGACGGTTGCGAATGGTCCTCGCCGATACCCCAGGAGCAACAGTGTCCCTAATTTGCTGGGAAGTGGCGGTGCGGTCCACTACGGCACTGCGTAGGATCCTACGGTCTTGGCGTGCATCCGTGCGGTCCAGTCCCAGGTCGACGGGCACGTGCACCTTCCGCCGACCACTGGCGACAACATCGATGTACTGTGGAGACCTCACGCCCCACGTGTTGAGCAATTCGGCGGTACGTCCACCCGGCCTCCCGCATGCCCACTATACGCCCTCGCTCAAAGTCCGTCAACTGCACATACGGTTCACGTCCACGCTGTCGCGGCATGCTACCAGTGTTAAAGACTGCGATGGAGCTCCGTATGCCACGGAAAACTGGCTGACACTGACGGCGGCGGTGCACAAATGCTGCGCAGCTAGCGCCATTCGACGGCCAGCACCGCGGTTCCTGGTGTGTCCGCTGTGCCGTGCGTGTGATCATTGCTTGTACAGCCCTCTCGCAGTGTCCGGAGCAAGTATGGTGGTTCTGACACACCGGTATCAATGTGTTCTTTATTCCATTTCCAGGAGTGTAGTTTTGCGTAGGCGGAGCGCATGTCGCTGCCTGTACGAACGGGGAATCCCCGAATCATCTCTGACTCGCCCCTCACGCCTCTCGACTGCTCTTCGCTCGCAGTGTTCTTTGTTTTGAACGGTATTTTGCAACGACGAGTGCGCATTTTAAGTTGCTGGTTGAGTTTAAAAGATGTTATTATTATCCTAGTGTAATTATTGTAAGGCATTTCATCATCGATGAGCCTTCGTGTAGTAGACAAGCCAATCAAACGATCTGTATACAAAAGTTTCTGGAGGAAATTCTGTCGAATGAAAACAAAGAGTCTTCTCATTATAATGTGTTAGCAGTAGACTAATATGCGGATTTGGTTAAACAAGTAGAAGATGCGGAAAAGTTAGGAAAAAGAACATCATTACAGAAAAGAATACTGAAACGATTTGCTGTTTTGAAAATTGGTGATATGAAAATACTCACTGCACAGTGTGAGGGGAATATAAAATACTTTGTTCCAGCTGTTTAACTTTATGATGTGATTGACGCAGCTCATGTAGCTGTGGGTCATGGTGGTCGCGATAGAATATTAGCCGAGACATCAAAAGAATATAAAAATATCACATAGCAAATGATACACCTCTTTTCATCAATGTGTGATGTTTGTCAACAAAAGCAGAAAAAAAGAAAAGATGGCTATTTTCAAAGCCAATTCTCCATTCGGAAATGAATAGCAGACGCCAAGTCGATTTCATAGATTTCCAAACACAATCAGACGGGAATTTAAAATTCACTCTAGTTTACCAAGACCATCTCACAAAATTTGTTCTCCTTCGTGCGTTAACATTAAAGAGGGCTGAAGAAGTGGCTTACCATCTGAATGACATATTCCTAACTGTAGGGGCGCCGTGCATTCTTCAATCTGATAATGGCAGAGTATTTGTCAATAATGTTATAAGTGAACTCGCAAATCTTTGGTCAGAACTGAAAATTGTGCATGGAAAACCAAGAGACATCCAAAGTCAGGGTTCTGTTCAACGTGCCAAGCAAGACATCGAAAACATGGATATGTTCTTGGTTAAAAGACAGTGGTCGCAAGGATTAAGGTATGTCCAATTCGTGAAAAATCTAGCTTACACTGTGGCATAAAGCAATCACCCTACAAAGCATTACTCCGAATCGAACCTAGAGTAGGACTTTCCACTTCCTCGTTGCCTCAAGAAATCATATTTGATATTCAGATGAAGATGATCTAAAGAAGGCAATCGATTATGACAGCAATACTGAACAGTACGAAGACAGTGATGATGATAACTGTGAAAATTGACACAAACGACATTCAAAATGCTAGATAAATTTCGACAGAAAATTTAAAAAAACAAGCTAAAAGAATGAAAGCTTCCTCTAACAGACACCATCCACCAGCTGACATTGGAGACAACGTAACCATACCCATTCCAGATATAGATAAAGGCAGAGGTGACCTTGGAAACATAATCGGAGTAATACTTAAAAAGACTGATGAGGGCCTCTACAGAGTTAATACCAAACAGGGCGTACTTAAAAAACATTATTTCAGGTATAATTTTATGAAAATTTTCCATAATTTTTTCTAATAAAATATTTAAAAAATATTTGTTTTTAGTCGTTTTTTATTTTTTTAGAACTGGTTTCGACGTCTGCAGTCACACGTTTTTAGATGTGGGAGATATTAACCAGGATACTGAAATATCCTTAAGGACTGCGGCCACAAAATATTCAGTTGAATCAGGGCAAGGGTTCGTGAAATGCAGATGAATGAGAAACTGCACAACAAACAAATGCAATTGTAAGAAAAACAAAGTAGGGTAGACTGGGTATGGTTGTGACAATTTTCATTTGATGTTGTTACTATGCGAGTTAGATGGAGTAAAAATGTTTTTTATAGTACAGTGTACATTTGTCTAAATGAAAATATTAAAATTTTGTCGCTAGTTACAATGGTTATCTCATAGGAGCAAATTAGAAAAAAATTGGAAAAATGTCACAACCGACCACACCCCAGGAGCGATTGTGACAGTACCTGGGGGTCGGTAGTGACACGTTAAATATTGCATCAAAATAATATCAAATCAGTTTTATTGCAACTAATATCTAACATAATAGCAAAAATTTAACTTTTATGCAACAAAAGAAATATAATCTTGGAATACTTTAATAGCTTGTAATTAATAAGGAACCCTAGCATCTATAGCTGTTATTATAACAGTCATCATATTACAATCAGCAAAAGAATTTAACTAAAATATCAAACTATACAATATAATAAGTATGTTGAAATACAAAACATATAAATAAATAGGCATTATAAAAACCAGTGAAACAAAGATCTTAAAATGTCTTATTCAAGGAAAATCTAAGCATTTGTGTAAATATGATCACAAAAAACAAAGAACAGTAGAAATATAAGGTTGAATCTTAGTTCTAAAAGTGCAGAAGTACGACACTGAGATCTGGTCTGACTCATCGCAATTATGACAAATGTAAAACCGACTGCCACCTGCGCACTCCAAGTGGGACCAGAGCTCACATTTTCCTTGACATTTTATCCATTTTTCGCCAGGCCTACTTTTTGAATATGGGCCTAAGCAAAACAGACAGAAATTATATTCTTCGTCCGATGACGATGGTGGTATCTTCCTTTTCTTTGCTCTGTTTTTTTCATTTTCCTTTATTTACTCCTCTTGATTCAGTAAGATGTTTCTTTACCTGCTGAGCCTTCAATCGTTTTTCTTTTTCGTCATATTCTTGCCTAACTGCCTCTTTTTCAGGCGTGTCTGTATAAATGGTTGACTTTTTATTTCTGAAACCTCTTGATTTTCTTTGTGGAGCCTTAGGAAAAGGCTTACAAAATGGTTCAAATGGCTCTGAGCACTATGGGACTCCACTGCTGTGGGCATCAGTCCCCTAGAACTTAGAACTACTTAAACCTCACTAACCTAAGGACGTCACATACACCCATGCCCGAGGCAGGATTCGAACCTGCAACCGTAGCAACAGCGTGGCTCCGGATGGAGCGCCTAGAACCGCACGGCCACCACGGCCGGAAAAGGCTTACACTGTGCCACTTTGATGAAAGGAGGAAGTACAAACATTTTCCGGGAAAATCAGGAATACAGAAATACAAGTCGCTGAGGAATGAAATAAATAGGAAGTGCAGGGAAGCTAAGACGAAATGGCTGCAGGAAAAAATGTGAAGACATCGAACAAGATATGATTGTCGGAAGGACAGACTCAGCATATAGGAAAGTCAAAACAACCTTTGGTGACATTAAAAGCAACGGTGGTAACATTAAGAGTGCAACGGGAATTCCACTGTTAAATGCAGAGGAGAGAGCAGATAGGTGGAAAGAATACATTGAAAGCCTCTATGAGGGTAAAGATTTGTCTGCTGTGATAGAAGAAGAAACAGGAGTCGATTTAGAAGAGATAGGGGATCCAGTATTAGAATCGGAAATTAAAAGAGCTTTGGAGGACTTACGGTCAAATAAGGCAGAAGGGATAGATAACATTCCATCAGAATTTCTAAAATCATTGGGGGAAGTGGCAACAAAACGACTATTCACGTTGGTGTGTAGAATATATGAGTCTGGCGATATACCATCTGACTTTCTGAAAAGCATCATCCACACAATGCCGAAGACGGCAAGAGCTGACAAGTGCGAGAATTATCGCACAATCAGCTTAACAGCTCATGCATCGAAGCTGCTTACAAGAATAATATACAGATGAATGGAAAAGAAAATTGAGAATGCGCTAAGTGACGATCAGTTTGGCTTTAGGAAAAGTAAAGGGACGAGAGAGGCAATTATGACGTTACGGCTAATAATGGAAGGAAGGCTAAAGAAAAATCAAGACACTTTCATAGGATTTGTCGACCTGGAAAAAGCGTTCGACAATATAGAATGGTGCAAGCTGTTCGAGATTCGGAAAAAAGTAGGGGTAAACTATAGGGAGAGACGAGTCATATACAGTACGTACAACAACCAAGAGGGAATAATAAGAGTGGACGATCAAGAACGAAGTGCTCGTATTAAGAAGGGTGTAAGACAAGGCTGTAGCCTTTCGCACCTACTCTTCAATCTGTACATCGAGTAAGCACTGATGGAAATAAAAGAAAGGTTCAGGAGTGGAATTAAAATACAAGGTGACAGGATATCAATGATACGATTCGCTGATGACATTGCTATCCTGAGTGAAAGTGAAGAAGAATTAAATGATCTGCTGAACGGAATGAACAATCTAATGAGTACACAGTATGGTTTGTGAGTAAATCGGAGAAAGACGAAGGTAATGAGAAGTAGTAGAAATGAGAACAGCGAGAAACTTAACATCAGGATTGATGGTCACGAAGTCAATGAAGTTAAGGAATTCTGCTACCTAGGCAGTAAAATAACCAATGACGGACGAAGCAAGGAGGAAATCAAAAGCAGACTCGCTATGGCAAAAAAGACATTTCTGACCAAGAGAAGTCTACTAATATCAAATACCGGCCTTTCTGAGGATGTACGTCTGGAGTACAGCATTGTATGGTAGTGAAACATGGACTGTGGGAAAACCGGAACAGAAGAGAATCGAAGCATTTGAGATGTGGTGCTATAGACGAATGTTGAAAATTAGGTGGACTGATAAGGTAAGGAATGAGGAGGTTCTACGCAGAATCGGAGAGGAAAGGAATATGTGGAAAACACTGATAAGGAGAAGGTATAGGATGATAGGACATCTGCTAAGTCATGAGGGAATGACTTCCATGGTAATAGAGGGAGCTGTAGAGGGCAAAAACTGTAGAGGAAGACAGAGATTGGAATACGTCAAGCAAATAATTGAGGACATAGGTTGCAAGTGCTACTCTGAGATGAAGAGGTTAGCACAGGAAAGGAGTTCGTGGCGGGCCGCATCAAACCAGTCAGTAGACTGATGACCAAAAAAAAAAAATAAAAAGGAAAAGGCCGAACAACTTCAGGCGAGAAAACAGGTGGAGTGGCTGAGAATGACGCAGTTAGCTCAATACTACATGAACATGGGATTGAAGATTCGCATAATAAAACAGCTGAAAGTGGCTCCAATTCTTCATTGCGTTCAGGATTGTTCTCTCCAGAGTCAGGTCTTTCTATTTCAGACGATGGTGAAAAGCCAAATTCTTGTGTTAAAAACTGTGGTATTTCATTGTTAACTCCAGCATTGCTTTTCCCAGTCTCGGGGTTCGGTGTGTGCGCTTCAGGAGACAGTGTTGCACAAGTGTTCTTTTCTGTGTCAGGGTTTGCTCTGTCCGTAACAAAGGAAGATGCAAAGTCAGTTTCTTGAAATGCATTACGATTATAGGGGTGAATACCAGTTTTGCTAAAACCAGCCTGAATGTTCGATTGTGTGAAAGCCAGAGGCATAGCAGTTTTGATAATACCTGGTATATCGTAGATTGTCATTGTTTTTCCAGGGTGACTCCACATCCAGCCATCACAAGCAGTATTTATAGCTTTCTTGAAGGGTCCGAACACAGATCTATCCAAGGGTTGAAGTTTGTGCGAACAGTGTGGAGGAAATAAAAGCAATGTGATTCCATTTTCTTTACAAAAATCCTGTGTGTTGATGTGAATGTGTGAGGAATGGTTATCCGGCAATAGCAACACTTTATGCGTTATAGAAGCATTAGTGAATTTCTTAAAATGTTGGAGAAATACTAATAATGATTCATCTTGCATCCATCCTGAAGGATTTACAGTCCCAATTGATCCTACAGGCCCATCCCTAACAAAATGATCACGATAACGAAACCGTGGAAATATAAACAGAGGAGTCATAGTATTCCCCAAGGCATTTACTGCACAAGCAACTGTGACTAATGTGCCTCGCTCAGCTGAAGTAAGAGCTCCCACTTGGCGTACCCCACATCTTGCTACCTTGTCAGGTTTTTGGACATTAGTGACGCCTGTTTCATCAACATTGTATACATCCTGTGGTTCATATTTCTGTCTGTCCATAACAGTTTGCAAATTGTCATAAAAAGCTTTTACATTTGTTTTATTAAAGCTCGTTGCTCTTGAAAGGCTAGTTGCTTGAGCTACGCGAACAGAGAGTGAAGGGTTTTTATTCATGAATGAACGAAACCATTCCTCGCCAGCCATCTCATTCTCGAGCCAAGTAACAGGTCGCTTCAGATTGTATTTAGTGCTAAGTTCGAAAGCTAGCTTCCGTACCTCTTTCGGAGAAAGGCCAAAATATATTTCTGCGCATCGTGTTATATAAAGTGGCAGCTGCTGTTCCTGCTCCTCAGAGAACACTTTATTATGTGCGACATATCCCATGCTGACGCTGTCTTCATTCTGGCCTGCAGTGACTCCATCGGGTTTACGAATGTATCGTAGCAAAGACATGCGATTAACTTCGTGCATTTCCGCGGCTCTGCGTACAGAACTCCCGTTTTTCACTTCTTTATAAGCGTCTTCATATTCTGTAATGCCACACTGCTCTCTGTCAGTCTTCCTCAACCTCTTTCTGGGCATCTAGAAAAAAATTATTATCTTCGTGTCACAACGGTATCCAGAAAATATGTCACAACCGTACGCTTAAAACATGTCACAACCGTACACAGAAAATATGTCACAACCGTACCCAACGCACTCCTCCACAAGAAAAACATCGAAATGCAATACAAAATTTTCTACGTGCGAAATAATCACTGATATTAAACTACTAATGTTTAACGTTTAATGAGAAGAAACTCTCAATACTTTATCAGTACACATATAGCAACAATCATTAAAAGAAATGGAATCAAGAAACCTACTTTTGACTGTTGAAAAGTAATCTAGACCGCTGCTAGCGTTATTGTCGCGTGACGGCTGATGCAGTACTGTGACACAAGTCCAGACAGGCACGCCGCTTTTGTCTCCCTCCCACTCTCCACGTTATTCTTTTTTGTTTGGCTAATATGGCGACTGTCACAACCGTACCCTGGCACACCGTACCTAGTCTACCTTAGTCTGCAATTCTATGTGGCACGAGAGTAAACCTTGCAAAAATAATTAAATAAGCAAATTGCAGATAAGGTGGTTTCTGAGGATTGATATATGTAAGTTGAACTAGTGACAGATGTGAAATTACTGACTAGTTAATAAATAACTTTAATGACTCATATTGACTATCTTATTTATATTCCTTTATTCAGTCTACTTTGAAAAACTTATAGAAGATACAGACTAGGGGAAATTAGTTCAGTCTAGGATATAACAGTTTATTCTAAAGCACGTATATTCTAACTAGGATAAACCGATTAGACCTAGGCTAAACTGTTTTATACTATCGGTAACGGGATGAACGAGTTTGGCCTAGGCGAAACTAGTTCATCCTAAAATTGGGTTTGGCCGGTCACATGCACATGGCTGCTCCAATCACTCACAGTGAGAGTACTTCCTTTTTTCCCCTCTGCAGGTCAGAAGTCCATGTCTTCCAGTTCCAGAGGAGATGATAGTGGCCACTCTCGGTGAGTAGTTTCACGGATAGCAGCTTTGGATGGACCGTTCTTCCTTGTGGCCGCCGTCTGTTTTCCGTCCCTGGACTCGTCTCAGAAACAAGTCTCATCCGAAATATTAGCGGGCCGCTCGCCGACCACGCCGACGATCGGGAGCTGCCGCCAGGCCGTCAGTATTCTGGGCGCGCATTTATCTCCGTCTCCGGGAAAGCCGCCGACGCCTGCTTTGCAGAGGAGGAGGCGCCGTGGGTTGGCGGGGTCCGCCCCCGGGCGGTTTTCACCCAACAAATTGCATCATCTCCTTCCGCTGAGGAAATTCTCTCATCATATCAGCTGCCGCCGCTGAGAGCTGCTGGCTATTAATCACGTCAGAACCCATTAGAATGACGTCGACTATTTGCGATAAACTCACACCTCAGGCGAATATTTCCTGTCACCCAGAACGTAGCCTATCCGTCGTATAACCATTGCGCACGTGGCAGCGACAGCTGCTCATATGTGAGCAGTTTTCCCTAGACGGTTGCTTTCCTACACTTATGTCTGCTCTAAAAGGCACCTACATCACTGTATGGATCAGGCTGCAAATCCTTAAAAAAAAAAAAAAAAAAAAAAAAAAAAAAAAAAAAAAACTGTAAAATGTCACGCAACTGCGAAAAATTCTTCACATAACCGTTCTGAGTTTAGATTTCGTGACTACAATGCTTATGTGCGTTATTATATGACGAAATAAAACGAAGATACTAAACCAAAAAATTGTTCTCATTCACCAAAATATTACTGCTAAAGTATGTTTCTTTTCTAGTGTTTCTTAACCAAGTAATGACATTCAGACATTCCTTTGAAGGATTTTGTTTATAAACTAATAACTTAAATAGATAAATATATTTTTGTAAGAACCATAAAATGATATTTTATTATTAACCTGAAAACACAATCAGAAAAATTCTCCCATGAGGGAAGTTGAAAAATTAAATTATTATTATGGCAAGCCAAGTAACTTTTACTGAATGCTGCACTACACATCAAATTGTCATAGTTACCTGTATCTAATAATACTTTTTAACGTAGTAACCAGATGTCTGCAAACAACCTGCAAGTAACCTGTTTGTATGTTGGCAGCGCTATAGACTGTATTAATATAGCTGACAGCGCTCTGCGCCCTCGGCAAGGGATTGTGTGGTTGGACGGACTAGCAGTTAGCGAGTGGGTAGAGAAGTGAATTGACATTTTTTTAGTGGAGACTCGATGTTGGTATGACACACAGTGTAAAGTGAGAAGAAATGATGTGTTTGTACGAAAATGTGCTAGGAAATACATGATGATGAATGTCGTTGATAATGTTTGTGTAGTGGAATTATCGACAATTACGTAACTTTTGGAACTGGATGTCACATGAATAAGGTAAAATTTTCTAATTACATTGCTTGCTCTTCATCAAAATCTTTCTTTTGCTAACCATACGCCTCCTAGTATCTAGAGTCTATTGTAGTTAGAATCTTTAAAATCAGCCGCCTGTTGTTGCTACTTGCTGTAACTGCTGTAGTTCATGTTATGAAGATTCTCTGTGAGGTAAGTAACTTACGAAAAAGAATGGTGTTTCCACTAACGGTATTCGTGATTGAAATGAATCTAGGCAGTTAACAGAGTTTGAGGTAGTTTCATTTTCCTTTAATTTCATATTTTTTGGATTTGTGTTATTGTTAGGATTTGTTGCATTTCAGGGCCATTCTTTTGTGTTGATTACTGGAAGTCATGTTGTGAATGTATAGCAGTCAGATTGCGTTGAACTTGTATATTGTGGGTAATAAATGAATAGGTTAAGTTTGAGTTGTCTTGTCAGGGAATATTCTGTAGGTCAGTATTCAATTAAAATAATTAAAGAGGTAGTTTCAAACTTTCTACCAGTCTTATGTCAGTTCTTTACTTATTTGACCTAACTCCTTTAACTCATGTGTTTCTATCATCTCTCCACACATTTTGAATCAATGTAACTGTAACTTTTTCTGATGAAGTTGGCCTTAGTTTGTATCAAAACCACATCAGTGGAATGATGTTTGTGTAACCGGTTGTATGTTTTGGTCCTTTATTAAAATTGAAATACGGTTGGTGAACATCAGCCATTTTCAAGCTTGTTCTACCAGTTTTTCAGTTCCTCGACGACAGAAACCCGCTGCTAGATCATGGAGCCATTCGAGAACCACTGTGTGAATATCTTCATCGTCGGAAATTCTGAAACCGCTGCAAATGGTTCAAATGTCTGTAAGCGCAATGGGACTTAACTTCTGAGGTCATCAGTCCCCCCGAACTTAGAACTACTTAAACCTAACTAACCTAAGGTCATCACACACATCCATGCCCGAGGCAGGCCACTCCGGCCGGCCCGCTGCAAATCATTTTCTCCAGTGCCTGTATATTGTCACCTCTAGTCGATGTTGATGACCTTCCTCTCCTATCAGCACCACCTACATCTGTGCAGCCTTGGTGAAAGAGCTGGAATCATTTCACTATTGCATATGGTACACATACCGCCAGAATTTCACGGTGAATACGTGTGTAATTTAGATGTTTTCCCACGAGACTCGCACTATCCCGCATACTTCATCTTCAGACTGCTTTCCGTTTGTCGTGCTATTTCACACCCACACTGTGATGCACTTGTTATCTCTAGCGCAGCACAAATGTGCCTAAATGTACTCTCTTCTGACAAAGCGCCACTCTACGAGGGTGATCGTAGCGTGGGACTACTAGCGTTAATTTCCTTTTTTGTTCATTCTGCTATTTTTTTACAGACTTGCAGAAAACAGTTTCTTACATTCTGCTTTACTGTACAGCTCAAATGTGAAACCGCTGCATCCATGCAAGCCACAACTTCAACGTCTTTTATAGGTTTAATTCACCATCTCAAGTAACTGCAAGAAATGGAACATCTTTGGTAATTGAATTTGGGTTTCTCGAGCGCTTCCCCATTGAAATGATCCATCTCTGTCTTCATATTCCTCCTCTTCTTCTTCACCTTCTTCTTCCTCTTTCATTCTCTCCTGTAGTGTGCAGACACAGTGTTACACCGAAAAAATATACCGCCACATTGTTATGAGGAGATAATAAATACTGGATCCAGCGCACGAGTATATGCGACATGAGCACAGAGGTGGTTATTTCCGGTACTGCGCTGGTTCACTTGAATCATGGTTTCCCTCACATTTTCAAACACATCTAGTTCGCAGTGATATGTCAGCAGCTGTGTGATGAATGATATTAAGAAGACTGTCGTATCCAGATGAATACGGACGGCAAGGCAGAAACGCAGTAAGTATCATGATAACCCTCTTACCCAACTCTTAACAACATTTTATACTGGAGAGGTGAATTAAAGATAGCCGTATACCCACTGAATATTTTACTGATATCAATGAATTTGTGATAACATCAATGATTTTACAGTCGCTGCCACTTAGTCGACGATGGGTCCTGGATCTGTCGATTCGAGAACAAACTGCATGAATAGGACACAGCAAATCCACCTTTGTGGATATTAGGGACTTAACCGAACAACTTTCCATGTTGTTATCTATCTGCAGACACAACGTGTACCTACCACTATAAACCGGGATAGAAACAGAGACCAGAGAGATCAGTTGGAGCAAAAAAAGTTTATGCAATGACAAGCGACCTAAAGGTTTCATCTTGGTAGAAAAAGGTAAAGCATCGACTAGCTTTTGTCATTCAAAGTCATTTAGCTACTCGGTTTGTGAGTTGAAGCGGAAGAGACCATGTTTAGGGTGCACAAATACTTGTATAGCTTCGCACATGTAAATCGTTGCTGTGCCTCAAGTTTCCTGGTAGATCGTTTTGCTATGAGTTGGTCGAACGAGAATATTTTTTGTTTCCCATTCTGAAAATGATGACTTAGCGATATGTTTGTATTAGGGAGATGGCGACACGAGCGCAATTATGATGTCAAATTGTTATGCAAATTAGTTAAGTTGATCTATTAATTAGCCCCCAAGCAAGCTCATCACCCCCCCCTCCCCCAGACCCACATGACGTTATGTGTTTTCCACGGCTGGCAAATGGGTCTCCATCCTCTCCCCTCCTCCTTTCCCACCTACCCTATTGGTGGAAATATGGTATTTTGTGGTGAATTTCGAATTTTGGCAGGAATTTCGTATTTTTTAGGGAATTTCTTTGTCTCAGCGCTGTGGTTGTAAGTAGGCTGTTTATGTTTCCTTTATGTAAGTAGGCTGTTTATGTTTTCTTATTGGCAACGCTACGTAGCGCTCTGTATGAAAATCACTGGCTGTGCTGTGTGCAGTCTGTGGCTAGTTTGCATTGTTGTCTGCCATTGTATTGTTGGGCAGCTGGATGTTAACAGCGCATAGCGTTGGGCAGTTAGAGGTGAGCCGCCAGCAGTGGTGGATGTGAGGAGAGAGATGGCGGAGTTTTGAAATTACATATATTATGACTTTTGATGATATTAAGGTAAATACAGTGTTTGTTCTCTATTAAAATCTTTCATTTGCTAACTATTCCTATTAGTAGTTAGTGCCTTCAGTAGTTTGAATCTTTTATTTGGCTGGCAGTAGTTGCGCTCGCTGTATTGCAGTAGTTCCAGTAATGAAGATTTTTGTGAGGTAAGTTATTTGTGAGAGGTGTAGTTTAATGTTACTCAGGGCCATTCCTTTGCAGGGATTTTTGATAGTCAGATTGCGTTGCGCTAAAAACATTGTGTGGCAGTTTAAGCACAGTCTTGTATAATTTGTTCTAAGGGGACGTTTCATGTATAAATTATTCAAAGGGGACGTTTCATATGTCGACCCTGCCAGGATACCTCACTGGAATCTTCTGATTTTTTCTTGTAGTTTGTGTAATTAGTGTAGATTTTGTTTATTGCTAGCGCGTAATTGTAGAGAGAATCTCCTTTGTAGTTGCAGCCTTTCATTGTTGTACAGTAAAACAGTTGTGGCATGCATGTAGATTTGCACCAAGTATTTCGCAGCTGCAATTAACTAGATATTAGTTTCAGTGCTATGTTAATGTGTTCTCTTATTTTTGCTATTCAAATTGTGCTTTTCTGTGTTATCGTGTGAAATATTGTGACAATAATGGCGTGTGAAAAACGTAACACTCGGCTCCAAAGTAAACTGAGAAATAATAGTGACGACGAGCGTAGCTTATCAGCACCACTGGGTAGTGAATTAACAGACATTCGAAGTAGTAATTTGGTAACTGTGCATAGGGATATGGAGCGGGCGGCAAATAATGGTGTAGACAGTCAAACAGGTAGTGAACAGGGAAGCATTATCGATCGATCGGTCGGCAACAGCTCGCCTCAGGAATCCGAAATGATAGGACACAATTTTTCAAATACTGTAGATTCAGGTTTTGCGTCCTCACCGTTTTCTCAAATAAGTCAAGACACATTTTCTGCTTGTCAAAATGTGAATATTGCTGGTGCAAATGCACTGCCGAAAAGCGTAGAGGAACAGATTCCAGACACTAATCAATTGTTATTACAATTAATGCAACAAATGGGACACATTCTTCAAAAGTTAGACACAATGGAACAGAATCTTCAAAAGTTAGACACAATGGAACAAAATCAGAGACAAACACAGCAAAAGCTTCAAAAGTTAGACACAATGGAACAGAATCTTCAAAAGTTAGACACAATGGAACAAAATCAGAGACAAACACAGCAAAAGCTTCAAAAGTTAGACACAATGGAACAAAATCTTCGGAAGTTAGACACCACACTTGAACAAACACGTGAAGATTTAACTACTGAGTTACATAACATTGAATCGAAATGTCAAAAAGTCTGTAATGACGTAAAAACACAAATTTGTGAGCATTTTCAGCCTATTTTTTCGCGGCATGAAAATGCATTACAGAATCACGAAGCAGCCATAAAAGAGCTGCAAACCATTGCTCATGAAAATCATGAGACCTTGTGGGCTAAAATTGACTCAGTTGCATCTACCGATTCGGTTACGCAACTGGCAAAAACTCAGGAAAACTTAAAGAACACAGTAGATTCGATTTCAACACAAATGGACACTCTGAAACTTGGTTCAGAAAAACACACTGAGGAAAGGTGTTCACTATCGGAGAAAGTAGCTGAACTTTCGGATCAGGTCACTAACTTATCTACAAAGGTAGATGATGATCTGAATGACACAAGACCCGTAGCCTTCACTGACACAGAAGAGTATGAACAAATAAGAAAATTCAAACAAAATCAAAATCAAATCAATACACAGTACAAAAGAGAAATCCGGGAAGTACAAGATCAGTTGACACAGGTAATACAAGAATTACGTATTTCAGAGGACACTCGCGCCCCAATACGGGAAGAGAGACATAGAAATACGGAAAAGCCACAAAATAATAATACAAGGCATTTCGGTAATTATGAAAGGAATTGGCAAGGTGCACCGAATTTTGAGATGGAACCGGCGACACGATGTAACAATGACCGATATGTGACTCGCCGACATGATGATTTTGACTATAAGCTGTTCATTACTACACGTAAATTCAAAACAGTTAAGAATTCTGGCAACGACATTCATCCACAAGCATGGCTCCATCAATTCTCTCATTGTTTTCCTCCCAACTGGTCATTGGAGCACAGGTTAGAATTTATGTGTGGCTACTTGGAGAATGAACCAGCTGTAAGAATGCGATCGGTCATTGACGATTGTCACAGTGAAGGAGAATTTTATCATGCCGAGTAAAACATGGCATCATAATGATGAAAATGCTGAGTAAAACATGGCATCATAATGATGAAACATTTCGAACAATCTGAATTTTCCAGTCTTGTGAAATATATTGAAGATATGTTGCATAAGAATCAGTATCTTTCAAACCCATACAGCCCCTCAGAACTCATCCGCATTTGCTTAATCAAACTGCCTGAACAATTGAGACATATTATTTTAGCAGGGCGTTGCAAAGACGACATTGAAGCTTTTCAGGGACTCTTACAAGAATTATAAATTGACACAGACAGTCGCGGGATGCGAAAACGGGAAAACAATCACTACAGGGCACATCCGTCACAATTCCGTGACGACAGAAACAATAACTGGACACGACAAGTCTATTCTTACAACGCAAATCGTGACCAAAACAGGCACCACCCGTATGATAACCGTTGGCAGAGTAGTAATAATTACAGGGAAAGATCACCTCTCCGCGGTAATGACTGTCACAGAGACAATCAGAGAAACAGACAATATGGGAACCAAAACAATTATTATCAAGGGAGACAGAATAACTTTAGACGCAACAGTCCAGCGCGCAGTTACGATTCAGGGAGAAATTCTCCACCACGTGACCGACAAGAAAGAAACTATCGAATCTACCGACATGACGACAGACGATATGATCGTAACGACAGACCTGAATTGCATCAGAACTGGCGAGATTTAAACAGAGCAGAGCACTCTCGTCACGATGAATTTGTAGAAGTTAGGTCTCCAAATCCCAATAACGATGCGCACCAACAAAGAGACAATAGCCAATGACTCACTCTGCTGGCAGCAACAAAACGTACTTATGAAACTGACGACGCAGCTGCCATAGCTAGTAATTACGTGAAAATGGAAGACATTAGGGACATCTTACTCACGACATAAAACATAACAACATTGCATATCCCGTGATTCACATTACTGTAAATGACATAAAATTTACTGCAGTACTTGACTCTGGCAGTCCCATTTCAGTAATTAGTGAAACAGCCTTTAGCAAATGCAACAAATCGAATGATTGTCCCACACTTCCGTTACGTAAGATTAAATTACAAGGTGCAATCTTCGGAAAAAGTGTAGATGTACGCCAACAAACCAACTTAGAATTCTTTTGTCAAAGCCACAGCTTCTCTATGAACTTTCTTATTGTTCCATTATTGTCGACGGAAATTATACTGGGAGTACACTTTTTGAATGAATACAAAGCAATTTTAAGCTTTCACGATGCTGAAATAAGTTTAGAGAAAGAAGGTAAGTCAATAGCTTTGAAATTTGAAGACTGGCTCTCAAACCATGATGAGGAAATTAATCGGCTTTACCTTCTGTTAGACAACAGTTCGGAATTTTCTACGGAACTAGACACTAACAATCACTCTGCAAGTACTGACAGGGATGACAAGGACGGCATATTTGAAATTATGGAGTTAATTCAAAATAAAATTCAAACAATTGAGAATTGTAATGACACTGATAGGCAGGACCTTTTTGAGATTTTACAAGCACATTCCACAGTTTTTACTCATAAAACTGGAACAATCAAGGGATTTCAATACCAATTTCGTGTTCGTGAGCATACTAAATTTTGTGTTAGACCATACGTAATTCCAGCACATTATTGGGACCGTGTTAGAACAGAAATACAATCTATGCTTAATGAGGGCATTATTGAGCCTGCAGTAAGCTCATACAACAATCTGTTACATGTTGTTGAGAAGAAAAATGGATCGATCAGGCTTGTCTTAGATTCGAGACAAATCAATACTATCATTATTTCTGAAACAGACAGGCTGCAGACGATGGAAGAACTTCTTCAAAATTTTAATAATGTAAAAGTGTTGTCTTCCATTGACCTCAGATCCAGCTTTTATCAGATCGAACTTCATCCAGAATGCAGAAAATACAGAGCTTTCCTTTGTTTCGGCGTTTGTTATCAGTTTCGGAAACTTCCTTTTGGTTTGAACATTTCTTCGGCAGCATTCATTCGCGGGTTAAATTCCATATTACCTGAGTTCTTAAAACGTCACATCACCTTATATGTGGACGATATTCTAATAGCAGAAGCTTCATGGGAACAACATAACCGCATCCTCAACAGTTTGTTACGTATTTTTGCAGAATCTGGAATTACAGTTAACTTGGAAAAGTCTGAATTCGGTAGGTCAAAGGTGAGGTTTTTGGGACATATTATTTCTTCTGAAGGCATTCAGCCGGATCCTGAAATGTTAGAAGCAATCAGAGCCATTCCAGTTCCATCCACAAAAAAACAAGTCCGCAGTTTTCTAGGTCTCATAAATTTTTACCGTCGTTTTCTGAATATGCAAATTCTAGTTACACCAAAACTTTGTTCTCTCCCCGGAAAAAATACTGTTTGGAACTGGGACGAACAAGCACAGTTGGAATTCAATTCTTTGAAAGAAGCGTTACTTCACGTGCCAATACTAGCTCCTCCAGATCTGTCACAAGATTTCTGCCTTAGCACGGATTCTTCTTAAGTCGGTCTTGGTGCCCACTTATTTCAAGAAGCCATAGAAAATGACACTACTGTTCAGAAAACCATTGCTTTTGCTAGCCGAGTGCTAACAAAATCTGAAAAAAATTATTCCGTTACTGAATTAGAAGCGTTAGCGATCGTTTGGGCATTTAACAAATTCCGTTTCTTTCTTTCTGGTAAGCACGTAAAAGTATACAGTGATCATCGTGCATTACAATTTCTTATGTCTTCAAAATTAAATCATGACAGGTTAAAACGTTGGGCATTGTTTCTGCAAGAATTCCGCTTCACAATAGTCTACATTCCCGGCAAGGAGAACATTGTTGCGGACGCGCTGTCACGCGCACCGGCTGGGCTTGAGAAAAGTAACACAGAAGGCAACCTTAAGAAAAATTTCAGTATTCTTTACATTCACAAAGTCGCCTTCGAAAACTCATCACCACATCTTTAAAGAACATTGCTCATGAACAAGATAAAGACCCGATTTGGAAAGACATCAAAAGTAAATGGCATGAAAAGACACACACTCAGATTCGGCATTATTACCTGGTTAGAAACAACATACTGTTCAAACGCTGCACTGTTGATGACAAGCTATGGGTACTTTGCATTCCAGACGATTTTGTTAATAAGCTCATTTGGTACATTCATTTCAGCTACCCACATTTTGGTCCACGAAAATGTTATCATATTCTTCGAACGACTTGTTATTTTAATAATATGGAAAAGAGAATTCGAAGAGTCTTGTCTATTTGTAAACTTTGTCAAAAGGCGAAACCGTCTACTATCTCACATCGTGCTCCGTTGTTTCCTATTATTCCTTCTAAATTAAAAGAATTTGCTGCTGTTGATCTCTTGGGACCCCTTGTCAGAACATCGAATGGATTTTCGTACGTTCTAGTCGCTGTTGAACTTACTTCAAAATTTGTTTCTTTCACTCCGTTACGTAAAGCCACTGGACGGTCTGTATCCAACGCCTTTGTTAAAAATTTCTAACATGAAGTTGGCCACGTTGCTAAAGTCATTTCAGATAACGGACCGCAATTCAGATCTGCTGTTTGGTCACGCATGCTTCGCAATCATAAAATCAAACCTGTTTTTATTTCATTGTATTCACCACATTGTAACCCCTCCGAACGGATTATGAAAGAAATCAATAAGCTTTGCAGACTTTATTGTCACAGAAAGCATCAGCATTGGGACAGATATTTACACTTATTTCAAAACGTGCTGAATTAAATGCCTCATGACTCCACTGCTTTACCACCTACTCTTGTACTGAAGAATGAAGAACCACCGAACAGAATCAGAGAGCTTGTACCTTTCCCGAATACACGTAAACTTCGACACAAAGACATAATTGATTTGGCTCTTAAAAATATAAAATCTGCAGCAGACAAAAGGAGAAAACTACACGATAAAGCAAATGCATAGAAATTATATATTGGTCAGAAAGTTCTCATTAAAGCTCATTCATTGTCACATAAGAAGAAACACTTGAGTCACAAATTCTTTCTAGTTTACAATGGACCTTACAGAATCCGATGTATACCACATGATAATTGCGTTGAAGTTGAAACTTTGCGTACTAGGAAGAGTAAAGGTTTACACCACATTTCACATGTAAAACCATTTATTGACAGATAATCTGCTTTTTAACTTAGGCTTTGCAATTTTCACTTCACGCTACTTGTACAATTTGTCACACTGAGAAACTGTTACCATGCAACAATGTTTAAAGTTAAATATCCAGTCAAGAACCAAGAGAACTTATTTAAACAGAAATTACGACTGCATTGTTATTGCAAACAGACGACACAGTGTTATTGTGTGTGTACATTCTTGCTTGTTAGTTGCACGATTACGTAACGACTATAAGGCTCACATACTTAGAACATATCTGGTACTGCTAATGAGATTTTAATGCAACATTTTGGTTTACTTGAAAAAACATTCTTTATTTGAAGTACTTTCTGTGAGATTAAAGATGACTTAGTATTTGGTTTCTTTGACAGCTACACGATTATACCACGATGCTACTAATGAGTGACACAATTTATATTATTGCTTTTGCGGTGTTTCTGTTTCATATCTGCACGGTTTTTCTGAATTCTTCTGGAAAGTAAAACATATTTAATAGTAACTTTTGTGGTATAGCTACAATGAGACAGCCTTTTCCATAGCACAACAATACGTTACAGCACAGTAATTTCTTCATCACAACAACAAGCGTAATAACTAAGAAATCTATACCCAAAGTATTTCACTTTTGTTTATCATGAGGTAAGTACATTGACTTCTGCAGAACTTAGCTTTCGGAGGACAATAACTACGAGACTTCCACAGAGATGATCTTACAGCAAGACGCACATTTAGCGCTACAGGACACGTATTTGAGTGATTAATTTTGTACTTAAAACATTTTTTTTAAAGATTTTTGAATTACAAAGAAAGTTTTCCGTGATACATTTTATTCCATTGCTGTAATCTGTAACACCTGAGGGTATAATTACAATAATCCTCAGGGGGGTACACGTTTACTTTGTGTACCATGTGTTTGGCAAGCACAAGGAGCCCTAGCTAATATGGTATTTGCTTATCCAACTTTACACATCGGTACCATATCTCTCTAAAACACAAATTACACAGCTATCTGATCATTTAACTGAGAGAGACAAACTTTTTTATTACGTCAGTGACACATGTTTACATAATTACACCGTTGGGTAACTTCACACTTACGAAATTGTATTTTGTCTGTACTGTGTGAACTCTTCATATTTTTTCGGAACCATTGTGATACTATGAGAGCTTTGAATGATGTATTTGGTATGAGATCATGATTTTCAAAGTACGTTTGAGGTAGATGACACTATTGAAATGAGCAGAGAATTTTCTTTAGGTTTTGAAATTATTGCAGAAAGCTACGACGTTTTTGAGATTTGACTGAGGTGTTATGATGTTATTTTTACGACGACGATATGTATTATGCTGTTGAGGTATGTTTATGTCAATAAGATGATGCTACCATATATGAGGAATGTGATTACGTGTTTATATGTATATGAATAATGAATAGAGGTTAGGGACTCTTGACTTGTGAAAAAGGATGTTGGAAACCAAGAATCGTACATTAAGAGTTATGAAATGTGTGTAAATGCGTGAATGTATCACAATGCCGGCGAAAATTTTTTTGGACACTGTTATATTCATAAGATTTTGTTTCTACGCATTTGCAACGCAAATTCTTGACCTGTGAAATATTTTTATATGAGACTGTCACTGTAGCGGAAGCTGCTGTCGTAAATATTTCCGTAAGAAAGTTAAGTGACCTGCAGGTGCGTCGTGGGCACACAGCTGCGTCAGACACCTGGAGAACAAGCCTTTTCAGACGCTCAGGTAGAAAAGAAAAAAAAGGGAGGCCATTATACTCGCTTTTGACATACCTTTGTAGAAAGCACCGCAAACACGACACGCTTACATCTGCACAACTGATTATGACAAGCGTCTTTCTCTAGAATTGAGGGAATTTTTACTGCATTATGAAATGCCATATGGCTAATGAATGATGTTTCATGCCGTCCTTTGTACATATTTGCTCATTTTCTTTAATATCTAGTTTCTAGCTGCACTGCAGCATTGGTTAAAATAAAATTTAATATATGTACTAATATAGTTATTTTATGCCTACAGATCCAGTCAATAAGAAATTTATGATTTACTTCCAAGAAAACGAGGGCACATAAATAGACATTTCCCTTCACAGGAATTGCATAAATAATTTCTTTACGATTTGGTAACTTATCTGCTAGTGTAAGTTCTCGTGATCCATCACTGTAGTGTTAAGATGTGATATAAGTATTAAACATGGCCATTTTTACTGTAATATTTTTTCTGCTTGAGCTATGTCATGTTTAGATATAAGTTAATACTTCTGCTGCTGCTATTTGCCAGGCATAGTGCTACTAAATTTCACTTTGTATTACTCTGTTAAGCCAGTTTTACTACGGATTTAGTTTTCTTGTTGCTGCACATTGGCTCATATTAGTTGTAATGTTGCATTGCTCGGTAATTTAGATTTACTGCTGCTTGCATTGCTGTTTGTGTTAATTTGTTATGTGCTGCTGCATTGCCTCGTCCCTTAGTTTAGCATCTGAGCTCAGTAGATTTAAGTTAGCTTAAGAGGGGTAGACTATATAAGAAACTGACTATGGAGAATAGGTAAAGAATGCTTTGCGAAGTTATATGAAAAAGATTTGGGCCAAAATGAGTATTGTACAATGAGAAACAATTATTTTGAAAGAAATATGAATAGAATACAGGAAGGAGGTATAGATAGTACTTTTGGGAATAATGATGAACGAAGGGAGATCTCCATGCAAAATACTGCAGTAAAACAAACCCTGTCCTTTCCTTTTCTGTCATCCCTCTATATGTTTGTGTACCCTTGTGTATTTGTGTTTTTCCTGTCTTTATGTGTTTAGCTGATGAGAGCTATGTTGTAGACATTTTCTAATACTCTGTTATTTACTTTGTAAAGATGTTTAGACATTATTTATTCTGTTTTGTTGCTCACATGTGAAGTTGATGTTTCGCAAGTTATTCTGATCTTTTATGTATGTACTCATGTCATAATTCCTGTAACACTGATGTATACGTTTATTTCTATTCTCTTGTGAAGCCTGTACTACAAATGTTATCTGTATTGTTATGTTCTTTAATGATGTATTTAGTACCTATGTTATTGTATTTTTATGTTATAAAATTGTAATTGACACCAGTTCATCAAATTAAGTAACTTGTAAGTTACATTTCACTGCACACAGTTCTGTTGGTCATAGTATATGGACAATATGTGAGAAGTAGGGACTGTTAGTGTTTGCACGTGTGTTAATAATTCAGCAAGTGACTGGATAACAGCATTGCTGGTTCTAAGGACAATTCCAAAAACTTTGTGAGTGCACAAGTGGTGGTTATGGACTTGCTCTATTATCCGCAAGACTCTTCAATGGTGATTGTGCACCTGCACAGTCGCAGCAGATGGCTGCTGGCCATCTCTACAAGGACTACAGTGGAAAGAGGATGGGATGTAAGGGGGTATCTTTATTTGCATCAGCAGAAATCAACTCTGTACACATGTCAACTCCCTGTTGCATGTCCATACGTGGGTGGACGTGTAGAACTGTGCTAGACTTCCAGTTTCCACCAAGTGCATCACTACGAGTCGGCAGACAATCTCTCTGATATGTCATAGCAGTTCAAGAATTTGTTTCCAGACTACGAGTTTCCAATATGCAACACTCTTTGAGTCTCATCTAGGTATGAGGAGAGTATTACTATACTTTTCATGATCCTCCTGTCCAAAATGCATGTATGTAGATCATCAGAAAGAGGGGAATCCTTAGAATATTTTGGTAGGCAAATATCCTCACATAATATCAAACAACGCATGGTTATGCCGTCAATATACTTACGGTAACGTATCAAAAAAAATGAAAAATGGCCTAAAATCGGTAAAACTCTTGGAAAATCTGGTATAAAAAGGAAAAATCGTAGGGAATACGTAAAGCTGTGAGAAATACGATCAAATACGTTGAATCGCGAGAAAAACTTGCTGAATTACTTAAACTGACTGAGAATACATAAAATTAGAGAAATAGTACCATGAAATGCGGGCACTTGAGGTGGGTTGGGGTACCTGGACAGTCAAGACCAAGAAAAGGTTAAAAATTATGCTCTGGCTCCACTCTCTTTTAACCCTCCCCCTCCCTATGTAAAAGATATGGGTATTCGAAACACATACATCAACAAAGACAACATAAGAAATACATAGAAGTGCCATATTAAAGCATGCAAAAAATATGTATCCCAATGTACGACCGTGTTCTCACACATGCCGTAGGATATAGATATTACCGAATCATGGTTGGTACTCCCAAACCATGTTATTCCTTAAGTATTAAGGGGAATAAATAATACATTTATCAGACTATAACCATTCCCTAGAGTGTTCTGTAGGATAGTGGACCAATGTCATACTCTAGAGACATCGTGTTACGCCGAAATTGCTCTATTACCCTACACATGAGCAAAACTACTTAACATCAGACCAGGACTTCTTTCTGCAAGAGGAATGCTACCAGAGCTGTTGTGATGCTACTGTAAACAGCAATAAGACTTTACATCTCCTCTGGCTACTGATTGTGGTGCTTACTCCCTTATAATAAGTTGCTACGCCTTAGTGTGCATTTTCACACAGCATTGCATGGATGGTACCTCAATATATCGGCTATCGAAATTATTCATGTCGGTTTTTCCTCGTTCTATTTCCCAGTGAGACATAGTCACATCCATCAAAACCAATACTACTACTACTTCTACTACTACTACTAATGATAAGCACCACTGTCGTTGAAAGTATTGTTAAGGTTAAGAAAGTTTCCGACTTAAAAAGAAGTATAAAATCCATAAATCTCCTTAGAGACAGAACAGCAGTCTCCGGACTAGGTTCTAGTTGGTTTACAAGCAGCACGAGCGGCGGATATACACGGATAGTGTCAACCTATGATACCAGAAAAGTGTAGAAGAAAGTACTTTTATCACTTTAAATTTCGTCACCATAGTGATTCGAGTAGGAAACTTGCAGTGTGGCTGTATGTCTGATGTCGGACAAATATATTGTCCATTAGAGTATTAGGAGAATTGCATTCTACGTGACTAATTGAAACGTCCCCTTATGAACATTTATACAAGACTGTGCTTAAACTGACACACAATATTTTTTAGCGCAACGCAATCTGCCTTTCAGAAATCCCTACAAAGGAATGGCCCTGACTAACATTAACCTGTACCTTTCACAAATCACTTACCTCACCAAAAATCTTCGTTACTCGAACTACTGCAATACAGCGAGCGCCACTACTGCCAGCTAAATAAAAGATTCAAACTACGAAAGTCACTAACTACTGATAGGGATAGTTAGCAAATGAAAGATTTTAATAGAGAACAAACAATGTATTTACCTTAATAGTCATAATATATGTAGCAGTTCATAATATCCAGTATAACAAATTTCAAAACTCCGCTATCTCTCTCCCCACATCCACCACTGCTGGCGGCTCACCTCCAACTGCGCAACGCTACGCGCTGTTCACATCCAGCTGCCGCTGCCCAACACTACAATGGCAGACAACAATGCAAACTAGCCACAGACTGCACACAGCACAGCCAGTGATTTTCATATAGAGCGTTAAGAAAACCTAAACAGCCTACTTACATAATATTTCAGAAACCATATGGCTTTAACAATATAGCATTTTTACCTGCAGAACCATGTAACCATTGGAGTGTGTGTTTATGCTCTATGATCAACTCTCTCATGCCATTACCTTCCTGGTACTGGCTCCAGACATTGGAATAATGCTTCAGAATTAATAGCAAAGTTGATTTGCGTGAAATGTTTCAAACTCCATCCGTATGGAACTCCATAATGTACCAACCAACCCTTTCATTTCTACCATACAGCGATAAGGGGTGCTATCCTCCTAGACTCGCACGCATCTGGAGAGATCTGGTGCATTTGGATTGATGCCATAGGTAAGATTGGTGGTGTAGGGAGGATTGGTCAAGGACAATGTGGGGGGTTCTGTCAAACTCCGACTTTAGCCTACATATGCAAGAATACTCAGTGATGCCCATCCACACTGAAAAATATGGCCAGTCGTAATCGTTGCACTGGGAATCTGTAGATAATCTAATTTCATACTTTGGTGTATATGGTCGAATTGACATACTGCACAGTCATCTATCTGCACTTGCCTTATTGTATATGGTACGTGCAAAGTAGTGGAGGGGTTTTTATCGATGATACTGAAATTGGGAAACATTCTGCTATGTCATTGTCTGGCATCGAAATTGCGAAAAACTGTTAAAATTGATCATGCTGTCAACTGCAGTGCATAACACAGAACATTGTGCCATTTAA
This sequence comes from Schistocerca cancellata, assembly GCF_023864275.1. Classification (NCBI taxonomy): domain Eukaryota; kingdom Metazoa; phylum Arthropoda; class Insecta; order Orthoptera; family Acrididae; genus Schistocerca; species Schistocerca cancellata. Next base: position 416,324,363 of record NC_064628.1, read on the forward strand.
CAGCGTCTTTCCCATCCCATTCATGATCTGGTACTCTGATTATTACCACATAATAATTGACTGAAATCACTTAGTTAGGGAGAGAGAGAGAGCCTTGGCGGAACACTGGATCTCTGCTACTTGTCATTGTGGAGCAGGGGATTGAATATGGTGATCATAACCTTCAGAGAGTTGTTTGGAAGTGTTCCACAATGCCTCAGACTCGTCCAATTTCCATGCGCTGTGATAACCTCCACATGTTTTTTTTTTTTTTTTCTTTTCACCAGCAAGATAACAGTACCCCTTTACATTACTACTACCTCACACGTGTTGTGAACATCACCTTCCCGTGATGGTCAACATCAGAACAATGGTCATGTACATGACTGAAAAATGAGGATGCAATGCTCTTTGAAATGGAGCACTGAGACATCTGCTAGTCTTTTCCTGGTGGACGATGAGATTATCTGTATAGATCATCACCTTCATATAGTTTTTGGGAACGCTACACAACGCCGCAAACTCATCCTATTTCCATGTGCTGCAATAGCCTCCACATATTTTTTTTTCTTTTCACCAGTAAGATAAAAGTACCTGTTTTTATTTCAACTGCCTCATGTGTGTTGTGGACAGTATCTTCCAGCGACAGTCAACACTGGAACAGTTATCATGTACATGACTGCAGAATGAGGAAACAATGCTTTTCGAAATGGAACACCGAGACGTTCACTACCCCATTGCCATGGAAGGTGATATTAACTCTATAGGTCATCTCCTTTGGATAGCTGTTGGAAATGCTCTACAATGCCACAAACACTTCCAGTTTCCATATTTTTCTGTGTGTTCCTCACTTTTGTCACTGAGAACTATCACTTCTCCGTTTTGTTTCTATTAATCTGTGTGTGGGGGAGCTGTATAGTCTACACCACGTGATGTCCAGTTTTCTGTGAGAGCCAATGGATCGAAATATGTTATCTCGGTTTAGCATCTGACACAAACCTCGAAGTCACAGTAGAAATAAAAGAAGTGTTTGGCACTGTACAAAGCTGTCGTCGTACATTGCTTGAATGTGTTACAGCCAAAAAAGCAATATATTGAACTTTTTATGAAGGAACAATACAGGAACCTTCTCTTGTGACTGATAGTCTGTGGGATATGGTCTTCCACGAGTACAGTTGACAAAATATTACGCAGAACTGTGCAAAAGACATCGACCACTGGCCATCTGTCCCAATGTAATGATACGTGTATTTGTAATATGCTTAATGTCAACATGCAGATAGTATTTGTTTTTCGATGTATCGGAAGACAGAAGACAGAGCTGCAGTAAAATCTTGTAGGAGGTTCTACTACAAGGAGTGGTATGACTGGTTAAAGCTTGAATATGGAGATCATCACCTTCAGAGAGTGGTTTGGAAGTGTTCCACAATGCCTCAGACTCGTCCTATTTCCATGCGCTGTGATAACCTCCACATGTTTTTTTTTTCTTTTCACCAGCAAGATAACAGTACCCCATATCATTACTACTACCTCACACGTGTTGTGAACATCACCTTCCCGTGATGGTCAACATCAGAACAATGGTCATGTACATGACTGAAAAAAGAGGATGCAATGCTCTTTGAAATGGAGCACTGAGACATCTGCTAGTCTTTTCCTGGTGGGGTAGCTGTTTGAAATGCTCTACAGTGCCACAAACTCTTCCAGTTTCCATATTTTTCTATGTGTATTTAAGAGTTGTAGCATCGCGTTTTAGTACCTGAATAGTGTAAATTCGCGTAGTCGTTTCTCTTCTGTTTTTGTTTTGAATGGCCAGTGTCAGTTGGTCACAGCCAGTGTGCTCCCTGCCGCCGTTGGATAAGCAGCTGCCAACAGCAAGTCGTACACTCCTAGCTCACTTATTTGTTACATAGTTTCGTATAGGAAGTGTAAATTCGAGTTTTAGGCACTGTAATCGTAAATTCATGCAGATTGTAGCGCAGTCGTTAGGCATTTGTACAGGTTAGTTCATACATTCTTTGCGTGTTTCCCTTGCGTTATCTAGGCACAGTCTCATGTTTCAGTAACTGTTGTTCAACATCGATTAGAACGGACAGGGACTGTGATTGCTGTGTTCGGATGAGGGCTGAGTTGCCATCCCTTCGCTCACAGCTGCAGGCAGCGCTGACTTCGGTCGCACAGCTTGAGGCTGTTGCCAATGGGCACCACTGTGGGGAGCCGGACTTGTGTATCACAGCGATGTCAACCTCGTCACGTCTATCCCCAGATCGGTCTGCCACTGTGGTTGCCCCGGTTGCTGTCCGCAGTGGGGCTGAGCCCTCGCCTGTGGTTGATTGGGAGGTCGTTCCAAGGCGTGGCAGGCAGCGAAAGATGTCCCCAGAGGCAGATCAGAAAGCCTCCCCGGTGCGTCTGACAAACAGGTTTCAGGTACTGTCTCTGGCTGAGCCAGATGCAGCTGCCTGCCCTGTTTCAGAGGATGATTCTCAGCCTTCAAGGTCCAGGCAATCGCAGAGGGTGGGCTTATTGGTAGTTGGGAGCTCCAACGTTAGGCGCGTAATGGGGCACCTTAGGGATATAGCGGCTAACGAGGGGAAGAAATCAAGTGTGCACTCCGTGTGCATTCTGGGTGGAGTCATTACTGATGTGGAAAGGGTCCTTCCAGATGCCATGAAGAGCACAGGGTGCAGCCAGCTGCAGGTGGTAGCACATGTCGGCATTAATGACGTGTGTCGCTTTGGATCTCAGGAAATTCTCTCTGGATTCCAGCGGCTACCTGATTTGGTGAAGGCTGCCGGTCTTGCTTACGAGATGAAAAATGGCTCAAATGGCACTGAGCACTATGCGATTTAACTTCTGAGGTCATCAGTCGCCTAGAACTTAGAACTAATTAAACCTAACTAACCTAAGGACATCACACACATCCATTCCCAAAGCAGGATTCGAACCTGCGACGATAGAAGTCGCTCGGTTCCAGACTGTAGTGCCTAAAACCGCTCGGCCACTCCAGCCGGCTTCACGAGATGAAGGCAGAGCTCACCATCTGCAGCATCGTTGACAGAACCGACTGTCGACCTTTGGTGCAGAGCCGGTGGAGGGTCTGAATCAGATGCTCAGACGGTTTTGCGACCGTGTTGGCTGCAGATTCCTTGACTTGCGCAATAGGGTGGTGGGATTTCGGGTTCCGCTGGTCAGGAGTTCACTACACTCAGCTGGCGGCTACACGGGTAGCGGAGGCTGTGTGGCGTGGATTGGGCGGTTTTTGAGGTTAGAAGGCCTCGGGTAAGTACGGGCTGGGCTGCAATCTCAAAGGGTGCGTGGCAAATACAGGACGTGCTTGGATCAAGGAACAGTCGGAATTGTAGTTTTAAGTTGTTGTAGTTGTGCTGGGAAAGTCCCTGAGCTTCAAGTGCTAATAGAAAGCACAGAAGCTGAAATCGTTATATATACAGAAAGCTGGCTAAAGCATGAAATAAGTTCTGCAGAAATTTTTACGAAGTCTCAGACGGTGTTCAGGAAAGATAGATGAGGCAGTATTGGTGGTGGAGTGTTTGTGTCTGTCAGTAGTGGTTTATCTTGTAGTGAAGTCGATGAAGATACTCCGTGCGAATTGGTATGGGTGGAGGTTATACTTAACAGCCGAACTAAGTTAATAATTGGCTTCTTCTACCGACCCCCAGACTCCGATGATGCAGTTGCTGAACAGTTCAGAGAAAATTTGAGTCACGTAACAAATAAATACCCCACTCATACGGTTATAGTTGGTGGGGACTTCAACCTTCCCTCGATATGTTGGCAAAAATTCTTGTTCAAAACCGGTGGTAGGCAGAAAACATCTTCCGAGATGATCCTAAATGCTTTCTCCGAAAATTATTTCGAGCAGTTAGTCCACGAACCCACGCGAATTGTAAATGGTTGCGAAAACACTTTTGTTCTCTTAGCCACAAATAATCCAGAGCTAATAGAGAGCATCATGATTGATACAGGGATTAGTGATCACAAGGTCGTTGTAGGTAGGCTCAATTCAGTTTCTTCCAAATCCACCAGAAACAAACTAAAATAATTTTATTTAAAACAGCGGATAAAGTGTCACTAGAAGCATTCCTAAGAGACAATATCCATTCCTACCGAACTGACTATGCAAATATAGACGAGATGTGGCTCAAATTCAAAGATATAATAGCAACAGCAATTCAGAAATTCACACCTCATAAATTGGTAAGAGATGAACTGATCCCCCATGGTACACAAAACAGATCCGAACGCTGTTGCAGAGGCAACGGAAAAAGCATGTGAAGTTCAGAAGAACGCGATATCCCGAAGATTGGCTAAAATTTACAGACGCACGAAATTTGGCACGGATTTCAATGCGAGATGCCTTTAATAGGTTCCCCAACGAAACATTGTCTCGAAATTTGGTACAAAATCCGAAAAATTCTGGTCGTATGCAAAGTACACAAGCGGCAAGACAGAGTCAACACCTTCGCTGCGCAGTGCCGATGGTACGTTTACCGACGACTGTGCCGCTAAAGCGGAGTTATTGAACGCAGTTTTCCGAAATTCCTTCACCAGGGAAGAAGAATGTAATAATCCAGAATTTGTAACACGAACAGCTGCTAGCATGAGTTTCTTAGAAGTAGATACCTTAGGGGTTGCGAAGCAACTCAAATAGTTTCATACGGGCAAGTCTTCAGGTCCAGATTGTATACCGATTAGGTTCCTTTCAGATTACGCTAATACAATAGCTCCCTACTTAGAGATCATATACAACCGCTCGCTTACAGATAGATCTGTACCTACAGATTGGAAAATTGCGCAGGTCGCACCAGTGTTTAAGAAGGGTAGTAGGAGTAATCCATCGAACTACAGACCAATATCATTGACGTCGGTTTGCAGTAGGGTTTTGGAGCATATACTGTATTCAAACATTATGAATCACCTCGAAGGGAACGATCTATTGATACGTAATCAGTATGGTTTAAGAAAAAATCGTTCCTGTGCAACGCAGCTAGCTCTTTATTCGCACGAAGTAATGGCCGCTGTCGACAGGGGATCTAAAGTTTATTCCGCATTTCTAGATTTCCGGAAAGCTTTTGACACCGTTCCTCACAAGCGACTTCTAATCAAGCTGTGGGCCTATGGGGTATCGTCTCAGTTGTGCGACTGGATTCGTGATTTCCTGTCAGGAAGGTGGCAGTTCCTAGTAATAGACGGCAAATCATCGAGTAAAACTGAAGTGATATCAGGTGTTCCCCAGGGAAGCGTCCTGGGACCTCTGCTGCTCATGATCTATATAAATGACCTGTGTGACAATGTGAGCAGTTCTCTTAGGTTGTTCGCAGATGATGCTGTAATTTACCGTCTAGTAATGTCATCCGAAGACCAGTATCAGTTGCAAAGCGATTTAGAAAACATTGCTGTATGGTGTGGCAGGTGGCTGTTGGCGCTAAATAACGAAAAGTGTGAGGTGATCCACATGAGTTCCAAAAGAAATCCGTTGGAATTCGATTACACGATAAATAGTACAATTCTCAAGGCTGTCAATTCAACTAAGTACCTGGGTGTAAAAATTACGACCAACTTCAGTTGGAAAGACCACATAGATAATATTGTGGGGAAGGCGAGCCAAAGGTTGCGTTACATTGGCAGGACACTTAGAACATGCAACAAGTCCACTAAAGTGACAGCTTACACTACACTTGTCCGTCCTCTGTTAGAATATTGCTGCGTGGTGTGGGATCCTTACCAGTTGGGATTGACGGAGTACATCGAAAGGGTGCAAAAAAGGGCAGCTCGTTTTATATTATGACGTAATAGGGGAGAGAGTGTGGCAGATATGATACCCGAGTTGGGATGGAAGTCATTAAGGCAAAGACGTTTTTCGTCGCGGCGAGATCTATTTACGAAATTTCAGTCACCAACTTTCTGTTCCGAATGCGAAAATATTTTGTTGAGCCCAACCTACATAGGTAGGAATGATCATCAAAATAAAATAAGAGAAATCAGAGCTCGAACAGAAAGGTTTAGGTGTTCGTTTTTCCCGCGCGCTGTTCGGGAGTGGAATGTTAGGGAGATAGTATGATTGTGGTTCGATGAACCCTCTGCCAAGCACTTAAATGTGAATTGTAGAGTAATCATGTAGATGTAGATGTAGGTGCATATAGTCTCTCGAAACTACACCGATTTTGCTCATAAAAGTAATAGAAATCGGCTGTATCAATTCTTGTGGGATTATGACTGTTTTTATTGTCATCGTCCCGATTCTGCGTTTAAAAATAGGTTTTACTGCAATCCATGTGTTATTTCATACCTTGTAACGTCTAATTAGAAAGTAGACACCACTTCGGTTACAGCTCATTGTGGAACCTAGAAATGATGTTGTTTTTTTTTTTTTTTTTCTTTTCCCAGACATCTGAATAGATTGCATGAAACAGGCTGTGATGATCAAATCGCTGACAAAATTAGAATGCAAGAATCTGCTGTATGATAGAAACTTTACAGACATTTCCGTAGAGGGGAATGATACAGCAAAAAAATGTCAAATACAAGCACACAGATGGTAACTTGTTTCTATGTGGTAGGAGAGAGAAATGTGGTAAAATCTTATAGGAATTTTCATTACAAAAGCTCTCGCAAAATTTTTTGTAAACACAGGTGAGCAATAGCTCTGCGTTGGTAAAATTGCACTTGCCGTAGTGTACGGAACAGCAACGTCCTCTTGAATTATAGCTTCTTGTTGTTGAGTGTAAAATGATTGTATTTTTTGACATGTGAGTTAACGGCGTGATATAGTGTATTCTCTAACGTTATTTCACATGTCTGAAATGTTTCTAATACAAACGTACATGACAGTTTATTTACAGACACTGATTTGAATGCGAGAGGTACTCTCAGGTCATGCAAATGTCCATCAAGCTGAAAGAAATTGCTTTATACAGAAGCTTTATTTTCTTCGGAGTTTAAATTCTCGCTTTCTCGTTACACTGATGATTGTTTCGAAATAATGAGGATATTCTGCGGTGATTGGTAGTTTTTGCAGCAAAATAGTGGAAGTTTCTTTCCAAATTTACGCAGGATGAACATGTATAGGAGACTGTAGTCTGATTATTTGCAGTCGGTGGTGATGCGCTTTGTTGGCTGTCGTAAAATACTGAGATGCGAATTGTATCCTGAAGTTGAACGAAAAAACTATCCGATTTTGCTAATAAAAGTAAAATGGAATACGTCTGTTTTCTTGGGAAGCGATTGTGTTTTCCTTTTTAAAAGATGGTTGATTATAGGAAGTGCATGGACGTTAAATAGATTGTTACAGTGCAGTCTTCTCCATCGCAGAACAGTGGTCGCTTGCCGTGGGATGGTGTGAGGGTGGTCAAGTTTATGTGAGATTACCATCGCAGCTGCGTTCGACCAGTGGGCGGCATGTAGGGTGCGGTGGTGTCGCTAAATTTCCCTTTTGTGTTGGTGAAGGACCATCACCTCAAGGAGACCGTCACCATGTGCCATGCCCTGTAGGCTGCTCTGGCCACATATATGGCAGAGGATTTGGCTGGCAGAGATGATGAGCTGCCTTGTTCTGAGCAGTGGATGTCTGAAAAGGTGATCTGGTTAGTTCCCCAGAATTTCGTTTTTGTTCCATGTGGGGTCCAGTCCTACTGAGAAATACGTTTAACATATTGCAGGAAGCATCCTCTTCTTGTTATTAGTCTATCTGTGACTGGTGTCCACAAAAGGAAAGGGATGGTGCACTAGGGCCTTCTGCCCAGAAGCACTAGCGTTTGAGTCCAAGAAAAGGTAACGCCATTTGTAATTTCCTGTCTATTCTCAGGTGAGGTATGGGTTGGAACATCAGCACAGCCCTGGGACAAAGAAATTCTCGCCAAGGTTTGAAATTCCCGCCAATAGGCTAGGTGGAGGAGGGGGAGGGGTTGGCATGTAGGAAGCAGGAAACCACTTGCGGCTTAGGAAATCAGATGACGTCATCGGGAATTGGAGTGGGGGCGTGTATGATCAGATGGTGTAATTGATTGATCAGTTTAATTAACTTGCATATCAAATTTGTGTTAGTGGCACCATCTCCCTACTACTTGTGTTCACAGAATAATGTAGTTTCTGTGGCATAAGGGAGTGTTGTGTAGCGCTGGAAGTAAACCTGATTTCTGACTGAGTACAAAGTGTTGGAAACCTGAGGAATCAAGGGAACTAAATTCTATGAAAATGATGTTTAACTTAAGTTCCAGTTATTCATAAGTGTTGTCTCTTACAGACACTATATATATGGACTTTTATATATCCATCATTTGAAAAAAATGTATCTATGGCTATTCACAGAACTGAATTCCCCATCTGGACTTCAAACGCTTTGCTCTTATTGTATTGTGTCAGATGTACATGTAGTCCCGTGAGGAAAACCCTGATTTCGAAACTAAGCATTTCGAAAACGAGGTAATTAGACGAGTGTAATAACAAGTATGTTTATTGCAAAAACTGTAAGAATTTAATACAGCAGTTTTACAGAATTTCAAAATAGTTCGAGAAGCTTCTAATTGATGGCACTGTACACTGTGCAGCTCGTGTCATATCAGCGTACATAATTAAACTCGTCCTCAGCAAGCAGTCTTTGCAATCACTATCTTTTCAAAACGTCCACCACTGTCAGTACGGAGGTGGTGCAAAAGTACAGTGAAATTTTCCACGGCATCCTGTAGTGTCTCATTAGCGATGGATTCAGATAGCACGCACATCACAGATTCAAGCTCGTCCAGCGTGGTGGGATGGTTCCAGCAGTGTCTTTCAATGCGACCCACAAAAAGTAGTCACAAGGAGTCAGATCGGGAAAATATGAAGGCTAACCGATATACCAGTGCTAGTAATTTCGCAATAAACCAATGCAATGACTCTATTTCCGATATGTTTATCAAGAAAAGCGAAACAACTGTTCAGAGCAGTGTGGTGTAGCCCCATCTCACATGAACAACTCTGGTTCTGGTCGATTCTCCAAAACCAGCTGTGTGGCAAAAAACTGCAACCAAAGTTGCAACATAAGATTCATCAGCGAATCTACTACTTCATTATTAGTCACTGTGAGAATCTGGTTCGCAGTATGCGCCCTCTGTCTCATACATGTATTATACGGGTTGTAGCTCTCATCTGTCGATCGTAGTTTTCGAGATTTTTAATTTCGAAATCTTGCATTCCTGTGATGGGCACCCTGTATTTCAGTCACAGAACATATGCAGCAGAGAACTACAAGTGTGTAGAAAAAGCAGAATCTGCAGCAGTGCTCCGGGCAGGTCAGACGGTTTCAGGAATGTTATTGTTCACCATCCATTACCCTGATAGGCCGCATTGTTATGCGGGTACCATCGTCATCCTCGAACTGTTCCTCTACTGTGCTCAGTACATAATGCTGTAAAATCTGTTCTTTCGCATTTAGCTACTTCTTAAGTGCAGTAAGAGGACCACACACTAACAACGAAAACCACCCCCATACCCTGGCACCACTTCCTCCGAATTCACTGTTGGCGCTACACACGATGGGAGACAAAGTTCTTCAGACGTTCGCCAATCCCAAGCCCTTCCAATAGAATGCCACAGGCAATAAAGTTATTTGTTACTCCGATTCACTCGTTTCTAGTTACCCAGTGTCCATTGCTGTCGCTCTTTGAACCAACTGAAGCCTCCTTCAGCACTGAGTACAAAAATATGTGGCTCATGAGGGGCTGCTTGACCGTTGTGAACCAGTTTCTGTAACTCTCTACGAACACTTACTGCGTTACGTAGACTGCTGGTAGCACTTTGGAACTCACGAGTGATACCTTGCGCTGACTTCATGTGATATTTTTAGAACCGCTTTCCAAAATTGTCTAGGCAGTATATGACGTCTGCCTGACCTTAGTTTAGCTGCGGTTTCTCACGTTTCCACTCCACATCACATCACAGCCAGAGACGTCAGCGCTCTCAAGCGGCAGTTTGTGACGTCCTACGAATATTCGACGCTCGAAGACGCTGCGCGACTCACTCTGCTGTTGCTGCTTTGTCTGCTGACCACGCAACACTCACCGCCTTCTTTTATACCGGCAGGTCTACCCCTCGTGACTGCTAGCAGTCAATTGTGCCTTACCTAGGAGATATTGGATACTTTTCATCAAGTGGTTTACTAGTTTCGAATAGTACTGTTGGAGTAACATTCGAAACGTAAGTTCAAGTTGGTTATTGGGAGACGTTGAAACGAATTGTTGAAGAATATAGCAACAGTCAATCTGAAACCTGATTCAAAGGTGTGTTGTAGCTGCTCTTCGTTCAGACTGTTTGAAAAAAAAAACATATTTTACGATGTTTCAGTAGATAACGACCACTTTGAGATCTCTATATTCAAATATTCTGCTGTACCTGAAGATAAAACAGTGCCACCCACGCGCCCTTGAGCCAACCGTCTTAAAACCGCGGCAGAAAAGTTGAAACGAGTGATCTCTGGAGATTTCTTCGACAGCGATCGAATAATTTCTTCAGGAAGGTCACAAGAATTCCAAAGATATTGTGAAGGCAAACATATCGCACTACGGGAGCAGGCATCTAGGTTTTTGCAAACATCAATCTATCTAACATCAAGCGATAGGCTTAGCCCTAGATAGTATGCTGACAAAGGTAGTATCAGCATTTCATCTCAAAATGGGTATGTATTGTTTTCCGTCTTAAAGCCGTCCTCGCACAGGCTACTTTTTTCATCGCGTAGCACCCCAGACGTGGTGTCCGTCACGGTTACTGCACGCTCTATACCGCATGATACGTCTCGCGGAATATAACGGGCTCCTCATCACCAGCGCTCTCCAGAGGCAGTATGTGACATCTTGCGCGGCTTCTGGCGCATAAACCACAGTTTCTTTACGAAAGTTAATGCGCATAAAACAACTGCTTGACCTCTGTTAGCGACTGTCGATGAAAAACCGAGGAAACTGCGAAGGAGGTTCTGGACTCGTCGGTGGCTTAAACAGCGAATAATGCTGTACAACGACCTGCATGCATACTTATGGAAGTCATTCGTTAACTCGACGAATTTTCATCCCATTTTCCCCGGATGATGCCCTATTTCCCTCCATTCCAACGACCTGCATGCATACTTCTGAAAGTTATTCGTTAACTCGACGAATTTTCGTCCCATTTTCCCCAGATGATGCCCTATCTCCCTCCATTTACCCCTCTATCAACTATGATCCTCACACCCCTCTCCTTCCCTCTGGCCTTTCCTGGGCTCCCTCCCCCACCTACCATCCTGTTTTTTCTCCACCTACCCACTCCTTGACTCCATTCTCTCTCTCTCCCCCCCCCCCCAAGTCCCTTTTTTCTACTCTCCACCGTCTTCCCCATTCCTTTCTAACGGCCGCCCTGCTTCCCCCACCCCTTACTCTTTGCCCTCTCCCTGCATAAGCTCCCACCCTTCCACCATCCTCATCTGTCCAGGTACTCCTCCCCCCCCCCCCCCCACCCAACCCGTCCCCATACCCATATGCCTTTGTAATCTATAGTGCAGTGTTTTCTGTAAGTGTTCTGTGTTGTGTGTCCCCTTTTTAAAGTGCTGCGAACAGAAACCAAACTGTCGCTGTGTCTTAATTGTGCCCGTCTAGGCCCTAACTGTTTTCAATCAGCATTGCTGACATCCTTATTTGTAATATTTTCTTCGCAAAATTTTCGCCAAGTACTAGTTTTGAACAGTCACCGTTTTATCACCTCTTTTTATTCGAAAATGATATTTTGGTTGTAGTTGGAACGTCTTTATAAACAATGTCTTTTACGAGTCCCCACAAGAAAAAATCCAGAAGTGTCAAGTCTGGCGAACGAGCCGGCCACGACACATCTCCTCTGCGTCCAATCCAACAATTTGAGAATTCTCTCTATAACTCATTTCTAATCATTAGCATAAACTACTCTGGACACCCATCGTTTTGATACCACAACCTGTTCTTTGTTCCTAAAGGTATGCCTTCCATGAACAGACCTAATGTATCTTGCAGGAATATGGTGTACTTCCTACCATTAAGGTTTCCTTCGATGAAATAGGGACCTATAATTCCGTCCTCCAGAATCCCACACCATACATTCATCGACCACAGTTTTTGGTGTGCAACTTTCCACAGCCAACATGGATTTTTAGTTGCCCAATAATGCATGTTATGCAAATTAACATTTCCATGGTTCGTGAATGTAGCCTTGGCACTAAATGAAATCAAATTAATAAATTCATCACCCCTCTGAATCTAAAGATCAGCCCATCGTCAGAATTCAATGCAACGCATACAATCCGTACCAGTTAATTCTTGGTGGAAACTGATATGGTAAGGATGATATTTATGGCGATGCAGAACACGAACAACACTGAAACTTTCTGGCAGATTAAAACTGTGTGCTGGACCGACACTCGAACTCAGGACCTTTGCCTTTCGTGGGCAAGTGCTCTCCCAACTGAGCTACCCAAGCACGACACACGCCTCGTCCTCACAGCTTTACTTCTGCCAATACCTCGTCTCCTACCTTCCAAACTTTACAGAAGCTCTCCTGCCAACCTTGCAGAACTAGCACTCCTGAAAGAAAGGATACTGCGGAGATATGGCTTAGCCACAGCCTAGGGTATGATTCCAGAATGAGACTTTCACTCTGCACCGGAGTGTTCGCTGATATGAAACTTCCTGCAGAAGCTCTCCTGCAAGGTTCGCAGGAGAGCTTCTGTAAAGTTTGGAAGGTAGGAGACGAGATACTGGCAAAAGTAAGGCTGTGAGGAGCGGGCGTGACTCGTGCTTCGATAGCTCAGAGTGAAAGTGAAGAAGAAAATAGTGTAACAGAAGGACTAGAGGAAGTTGTACACATCCAAATAACAGATGATAAACCAGTGACTCAAGTTAAAAAAAAAAAAGAAAAGATGGTAGAGCACTTGCCTGCGAAGGGCAAAGGTTCCGAGTTCGAGTCTCGGTCGGGCACACAGATTTAATCTGCCAGGAAGTTTCACCTCTTTTTATTGTTATGCCACCTCATTATGTTTTTTAACTTTATATGTAGGCTGCAGAGTGGGGAATAATACTGCTGCCAGCCCACCCCTCTGTCGGGAGGGGGGGGGGGGAGGGCGAGAATCGAAATATAATAAAGAAGAAAAAAATCCCATTCTAGTTTTTAAAATTAATTTAGTTGAAGTATAGTGTCTAATGTAAGTTTTCACATGTATAATATCTATATTCTCGATGTAATGTGTTTCGTCGCATAGATTGGAAGATCGCAATTCTTTCCGTAGTTTCTTTTTAGTGGAAGAGGAAATATTTTCGAATGTGCTCACCATCATAGGAAAAGATATTTACTGACAAGATACAAACATGAGGGAATCCATAAAATCAAGAGATAGGTATATGCACTGCAGCGCCAGAGAAACTGGTATAGGCATGCGTATTCACTTACAGAGATATGTAAACAGGCAGAGTACGGTGCGGTCGGCAACGCCTATATTAGAAAACACGTGTCTGGAGCAGTTGTTAGATCGGTTACTGCTGCTACAATGGCAAGTTATCAAGATTTAAGTGAATCTGAAAGTGGCGTTATAGTCGGCACACGAGCGATGTGACACAGCATATCAAAGGTAGCGTTGAAGTGGGGATTTTCCCGCACGACTATTTCACGATGTACGGTGAAGATCAGGAATCCAGTAAAACATCAAATCTCCGACATCGCAGAGGCCGAAATAGATCCCGTAATAACGGAACTGGACCAACGACTACTGATGAGAATCGTTCAAAGTGACAGAAGTGCAACCCTTCCAAATTTGCTGGAGCCATCGACATGTGTCATCGTGCGAATCACTCTATGGAACATCGTCGATGCGGGCTTTCGGAGCCGAAGACCGTTGATGAATAGAAACATGTTGCCTGGTCGTATAGAGCATATTGTATCGAACGGATGGACGTGTACTGGTAGTAGAGGCAACCCCAATAATCCCAGGACCCTGCACGTAAGCAGGGGCCTTACAAGCTGGTGGAGCTTCTGTTATGGTGTGGGACGTTTGCTGTTGGAGTGATATGGGACCCATGATACTTCTAGATATGAGTCTGCCAAGTGAGACGTACGTAAACATCCTGTCTAATCACCTGGATACATTCATGTCCTCTGTCCATTCCGACGGGCAATTCCAGCAGGACAATGCGATACCCCACACTTCTAGAATTGGTACCGAGTGGCTCCAGGAACCATCTTTTGACTTGAAACACTTCCGCTGGCCACCAAACTCCGCAGACATGAACTTCATTGGGCGTATCTGGGACGCCTTGCAACGTGCTATTCGGAAGAGATCTCCACTTCCTCGCACTCGTACGGATGTTCGGACAGCCCTGCAAGATTCATGGTTTCAGTTCCCTCCAGCACTACGTCAGACATTAGTCGAGACCATGCCACGTCGTGTTGCGGCACATCTGCGTGCTCGCGGGGCCATACACGGTGTTAGGCAGGTGTACCAGTTTCTATTGCTCTTCAGTGTATATTTAACACAGTTTCATAGACCAAAAATTTCCATGGTGTAACTTGTTTTTACTTTTTGACGTAGACTGGCACCCACATTAACGTTTCTGGCCACTGAGAAAATATTCGACTCATTGGCCTTCGCAACAATAATTATTTGCAAATACATTACTTATAATAAATAACTTCAGCTACTGCAGGTAATACTTCCATTGAATTAAGAAGAAAGATCCAGGCTGTCCTTGGTGCTATTCGAGGGGAGTAGGCTATGTATCGCACTGTTTCGGATGAGAGGGAGGTTATAAGCAGATAACCTACACAGCTCAATTGCTGACTGTTCTTAACTGTAAGATGTACCGGGACATGACTCCACAGACTTGCTTTTCGATGGCAATGGTCTTTACCGACCGAACTACCCAATCCCACATTCAAAGCTTCAACTCTGTCAGTAGTCCCCTTCTGAACCCCCACTTTACAGCAGCTCTTCAGTTTGCCACGCTGGACTAGAATTCCTGGAAAAAAGGATAGCATAGACTAAAGACTTATTTCAGAAAGTAGCAGTGTGTGAGATCTAGTCTGATTAAAAGTGTATCATACACTGGGAACTGAACTCGGAATTTAGCCTGACACCCAAGTACTTCACAATCTTCAGTTCTGTCAGTATGTCCCTTCCACTTTCCAAACTTCTCAGAAGTCCTAGCAGTTTCGTTCAGTGTACTATGAGCGTTTACTTCCGTGAAACCAATGTCTGCACTGAAAATATCACATCATTCGTTTTGGATTGTTCTTTGTAGCCTTTTTTCTTCTTTCTTTTAACGTAACGTTCTGCTATACTGAACTAAGTCTTTGTCTAGTTAACAAGACAGTAGTACGTTACTTTAGTTGCAAAATACATGATGCTTAATGAAGAAAATCTCCTTTGATGAAATCTGTTAACATTTCAAATGTTTACGTGGAGGACAGTGGTGAAAGAACTGTATAGGCTGCTATTTCTCCCAGACATTTACTTACGGAATCTCGTCACCTATAGGAAACTACGCGAACGCGATCATCATGTGAGTGTAATAACAGCTACGAGAGAGCCGAATCCCTATCCTGCATAGAAATGGGCCGCCACGTGGGATTAGCTGAGCGGTCTAAGGCGCTGCAGTCATGGACTGATCGGCTGGTCCCGGCGGAGGTTCGAGTCCTCCCTCGGGCATGGGTGTGTGTATTTGTCCTTAGGATAATTTAGGTTAAGTAGTGCATAAGCTTCGGGACTGATGACCTTAGCAGTTAAGTCCCATAAGATATCACACACATTTGAACATTTTTTTGCGAAGAAATTTGGTCACCAAAGGAGGATGAATTTGCTGTAAACTACCAGCTTTTACGTCGGATCCAAATTATTCTAGAATTTTAAGGAAAAGGGCTCGGTGATCCCGCAGTCGATAATATTCAGTCTTCACTAAGTACTTAATCTATCTCTTGCACAGAGTTAGTGATCATACATTGCTTGTCTGATCGTGTATAATATCCGAGACATTCACCACCGAGATATCCGAGAATTCTTGTACTCAAAATGATCTTCAAATTGGCGCAAATTTAGCGGACTCATCTGTGACAGTTTTGCTCTTAACTTTTTACCTTTATTTCTGTCCTATGTCATTAACTTGCTACGCTCTCTTCATAGTCAGTATTATCTATTGCAGAGGCCATTCAAAAAGTGTCCGACGAGGCGCAGCGTTGCCGCATTGTTGACTCTTGGGGCATGGCGTATTTACTGAAGCAAATTACATATTGACGCACATTGCATATTCCTATTTCGCGTGTAGTATCGGACGTTCGAAAGAATGTCTTCCAACAATCACGAAAGATAGATTTGAAACATATTGCCCACTCATAATGATAGTTCCTGCATACAAGTTGTTGTCTCTAATAGGAATGTAAAGAAGCTGAAGGTTCGGCACATGGCTACCGGTTTGCCTTCAGGAAAAATAAATGCACCAGGGAACCAGTAATGACCCTAGAAAATTTTGGATATGAGAAATCATTAGACATTGACGATATAGTTATGTGAGCGACAAGAGGTGTATTATAAAAACATACTTGCTATCGGTTGAACAGGTGTCAATATCTTCTCCACAGTATCATAAAGCCATGAAATTCTAAAAATGTGCCTATTATATGCGGTAATAAATATCACAGTTCGTTGTGCCGATTCAGATTTCATTAGCGTTGAAGTTAACACATCAGGATGTTGTGCGCAAATGTTTCCAAACGTCTCTTCGTCTGGTTTCCTAAACTTGAACAAGAGAACGATACAAAAACTGGAAATTGGACGGTAGTAAGGATCGAACCCGAGCCAAAGGCTGAGCATCTCGCTTGCTGTCATCTGTCATATACACTAAGAGATTAATTGACACTATTGTATGTGGCGGGCCGCATGAATTTGCGCGCGCAACGACCTTATTGTCTTACTGGCTAACATCAACCCTAATTAACTCGAAAACGGCCTAACGTACCGAATTTTTTTCGGAACTATTATTTCTCAGCACAACGTAGCCTGAAATACCCTTAGAAGCTTTTCAGACTGCTTCTGACAACCCTATATACAACTACAAAGCAGAAATTGTAAGAATGGAAGAAGAATAGAGATAAATGCTTGCATTAAATTGGGCATAACGCAGTGAAGCAATCTTTTACGTCTACTGTTCAGCCTATTTATGAAAGAAGCAATTGGAGAATTAAAAATAAATTTCTGAAATGACATTTAAATTTAGAGTGATGAGGATAGCACTAAAATCCTCGGGTGGTATTGCTGTACGCAGCGATAATCAGGATTAATTGCGGGACCTGTTGAACTAAATGGTCGACTGAACACAGAACTGGATCAGTAATAAACAAAAGTAAAAATAAGGTGTTGAGAAGCAACAAACAAATACAATAGCGATAAACTGGGATTCTGCTATCTTGTAAGAGACATGAAGGTTTACGGGTAGAAGAAAGAAGTCAAGAGAAGAGAAGTCTGGAAGGAAATTAATTTGGACTAAAGGATGACTAGAATAAGTAAATGGGTTGCAGGACATGTGTTTAGACATCAGGGCATAACTTTCACGGTACTAAGCGGAGCTGTAGTGCAAAGCTAAACAGGAATTCAGAGCTTGGAATTCTTGCAACTAATACGAGGGTTGTTCGGAAAGTAAGGAACGATCGGTCGCGAAATGGAAACCACAGTGAAAATCTAAACGCATTTCTTTGCACATTTAGCTAAACCTTCCAGATACTTCTCTACATAGTCGCCGCTCCGAGTTAGACGTTTGTCGGAGCGTTATACAAAATTTCCAACACCATCGTCATAGAAGGGAGCCGCACATGCTTTCCGATAATTCTCTACGCTGGTCTATAGCACATAGCCTGCGCCCAAGTGTTGTCTTCATGTGAACAGAGATGATACTCAGGACAAGCCAATTAGGGCTGTGGTGTAAGTGATCGAACACTTCCCATCGAAAAGGCTGCGGGAGCGTCTTCACTGCCCCTGCAGAGTGCGGCTGAGAATTGCCATGAAGAAGGAAGTGAATGGTAGTTGTGTTAGGTGGGCTGCAATCATTAAGGCGAAGCCTCTCAGTGGGCCCTCCTACTTGGCAGGAGACTTTGTTGTTCTAGGCACCTTAACCCGCACACAGTGCGCTCGCAAATGAAATGAGTGTCTTCATGCGATCGACGGGCGTACTAGAGACACTGCCCAAAACGTCTGTGAAAAGCCTCGTCGAATTTACATGGTGGTTTCCATTCCGCGACCGATCGTTCCTCACTTTCCGAATAGCCCTCGTAATTGAGGACGCTTGGTGTTCTTTGTAGTCTTACAGCAGGATAGTGGCATCAGGAGGCAAACCGCAGTGGGCCGAATCAGACTAGTCGTAAGACTGATGTCAAACTGTAGTTGATCCCACTTTATTCAGAACGTTGTATCGCAACACTAAAGATATTTTTCTGATGTAAAACCGAGACACAAAAAAATGTTTCTGAGCACTATGGGACTTAACTTCTGAGGTCATCAGTCCCCTAGAACTTAGAACCACTTAAACCTAACCAACCTAAGGACATCAAACACATCCATGCCGGAGGCAGGATTCAGGATTCGAACCTGCGACTGTAGCGGTCCGCGGCTCCAGACTGTAGCGCCTACAACCGCTCGGCCACCCGAAACACATTTGGCACTATTAAAAGTCCTATTTCAGAGACTTTCATTCGTAAAGTTGTAGGGCTTCTACATACTGGTACACCACCATTAGCCGGCCGGTGGTGGCCGAGCGGATCTAGGCGCTACAGTCTGGAACCGCACGACCGCTACGGTCGCAGGGTCGAATCCTGCCTCGGGCATGGATGTGTGTGATGTCCTTAGGTTAGTTAGGTTTAAGTAGTTCTAAGCTCTAGGGGACTGATGACCTCAGAAGTTAAGTCCCATAGTGCTCAGAGCCATTTCAACCATTTTTGAACCACCATTATGTAGCAACACCAGACATGGGATATATAGATTCCACGGTTTATGAGAATAGTGTTAATGAACGGCGAGTAGCTGGCGGTGATTTACCAGCGCGAGACAACAGCCGCCGCCGGCCACCACGTTAACGACCGCCGCTGCCAGGGTAGCCTGCCTGTGAATTTAGATGAGACTTTCCTTTAATTACACGCTTGCTTTGGCACTGCCTCCGCTCTTCCAAACAGCTGGTGGGCCCCCGTATCCATCGCAAGCCACCGTGCCCTTCTCTGCGCTGCCGCTAATGTCCAAATTAAGTTCGTTAATGCCATCTGCAGCGACGCAAGGCTCTTCCTGGGTAGCTGCCATTTACGCAACCGCAGTCGCTCCCCCCACCCCCACCCTCCCGCCCCTCCCTCCCCTCACGGTTCGATACGTTTTCGGAAATAGTGCGAGGGGAACTTCCGCACACTTGCGGATGAATTGCGTTACAGAGTTGGATTGAGAAGTAGAAATAGCAAGCAATGCTGAGTCACTCTGGCCAGCTAAAACTGATAAATTTTGACCTATACTGAAGAAGACGTTCCTGATATCAAGAGAACAATTTTTCTAAGCTCTCAAACGCCTTTATTTCCGTTTTATGTCGCTGACCGTCAGTTACATAAAATTTACATTTCTTGTTGTTGCAGTAATCGGACTAAAGATTGGCTAGAGGGAGCTCTCCATGCTGGGCCACCTCGCATCGGTTTTTTCTTATCTGCGTATTTTACGCGATCGTTTTTAACGAAACTGTCCAATAACTTACGTAAAATGTGTATGGGAGAATCAAATTATATGGGAATAAACTAACCCCCACCAGATAATGAAATGTCAGTCAGTATCTGTATTGCCAATATTTAACTAATTGGGTTACAGTTTCCTATTTTCAAGGGAATGCAAAGCAAAATTAGAAACCACTGTGAAAGCATGTAGAATTTCGCGGAAAGTGAGGGACACATAGTAGGGTCATGAACTGCAGGACGTCTGTCCCATTCTCCATAAACAGAAGCGCAACTCGCCCCTGTGCGACAATAATTCCAAGGGAGGAATGATATCAGGGCGGGCTGTGTTTTGAAAGGTTGCCACTTGGCACCGACTGTTCTAAGTCAAACAGTGCAGATTATGTCTTCCGGATGTGAAGCATGACAGAGTAAGTTTTTCGGAAACTGTGTGATCACAGAACGCATTCGCTAAACGGCGAAGCCCCGGAAAAACTGCTGTTGTGGAGAAAACAGAGGGCAGTCAAAATTCTTCAATCAGTTCGGGATAATAAGACAACACCTTACAAAGTGGAATGGGGACAGAAAGTTTTGGACTCCTTTGAAGATTGTAAGATGCCAACACATTGTCTAGGTGGCACCAAGACCAAATAGTTCAGGAAATATAAAAAGAGCTACCATTGGTTCGTGTGCATAAGTTAGAAATGGGAGTAAATTACTGTAACTGTGCTTACAGAGGTTCTTCTATATTGCCCAGTGTGCGAACATAGGCAGAGAATGAAGGAAGTCGAAAACATTTTGGAGCACCAAGTCTAACACTTTTTGTACCTACTCATCTACCTGAAATAAGAGTGTGGAAGGGAGACAAGAGTCTTGTGAGGTAACTGCTCACTGGTCGGAAGTCACAAAGGTTATTACTCAGCCACTAAAAATTATGCGACACTGAAAAACACAGAACAAAGAGTTTTTCTTGTTGAAAGCACTCTACAGATAGTTATTTCTGCAGCGAACTTCTTACTTTAGCACCTTCATGAGCTATTGTCTCCGCGGAGAGCCTTCACTTCTAGATGATTTCTCCAGACGAGACGAAAGGTTCTTCTATCTCACCTTTCAGTGATCACGGACCCCTACAGTGAATGTAAATGTTTTGTGCACATACGCCTTCAACTTAACCAGATTCAAGAGCCCTTATCCAAATTTCCAAGGTGCTTCTGTTCTCATTTTAATGTTCGATCAATTTACATACAACCAGAGTGCCATTTTGCCCGCGAAAGGCAAAGGTCCAGAGTTCGAGTCTCGGTCCAGCACACAGTTTTAATCTGCCAGGAAGTTTCATTTGAATATAGTAAATTTAATTACTTACATAAGTAATAAACTGAGGCAGTTGAGAACTTTGTATAATTTCGTCCTTTGATGAATTCCTTTGTCATTGATCTGATAGGCTATTATTTGCCTTTGTCAGACACACAGGACCAAGTTAAGATATTCAGTTAAACCTTACAGTTAAGGCAATACATCGATAAGTCACACGATAGGGCGTATCCTTAAACATAACTGCCGTACCATATATAAATTTGAATCTTGTTACTGTGAACAAGACCTAAAGCCTTCCCTCGAATTGCCACAAGGTCTAAAACGATCCATCACTCCAAATCGCTTGTTTCCTGTCAGTGAATGGCCAATGGTGTAGCTCCTTACACCACCTCAAGCGTCGCTCAACATTGATTACAGAAATGTGTCGTTTATGAGGAGCTGCTCGACCATTGTACCACAATATTTTCAACTCCCTACCACAGTCACTGTATTAGCTGCGCTGTTGGTAACACCTTGAAACTTAACGGTGATTCGTTCTGCTGATTTCTTACAACTACCCTCCGTATTGTTCGCCAGTTCTTGTGTGTCAGTACATGAGGCTCGCCTAGTCTTGGATTAGTGTGGTTTTCTTTCTCGTTTCCACTTGACAGTCACATCACGGACAGTCGACTTCGGAAGCCTCAGAAGGGTGAAATGTCCCTGGTCGATTTGCTACGTAGGTGACATCCTACGACTGCTCCACGTTAAAGTTAATGAGCTCTCCTGGCCGACCATTCTACATCTACATCTGCGTTTATACTCCACAAGCCACCCAACGGTGTGTGGCGCAGGGCACTTTACGTGCCACTGTCATTACCTCCCTTTTCTATTCCAGTCGCGTATGGTTCGTGGGAAGAACGACTGCCGGAAAGCTTCCGTGCGCGCTCGAATCTCTCTAATTTTACATTCGTGATCTCCTTGGGAGGTATAAGTAGGGGGAAGCAATATATTCGATACCTCATCCAGAAACGCACCCTCTCGAAACCTGGACAGCAAGCTACACCGCGATGCAGAGCGCCTGTCTTGCAGAGTCTGCCACTTGAGTTTGCTAAACATCTCCTTAACGCTATCACGCTTACCAAATAACCCTGTGACGAAACGCACCTCTCTTCTTTGGATTTTCTCTATCTCCTCCGTCATCCCGATCTGGTACGGATCCCACACTAATGAGCAATACTCAAGTATAGGCCGAACGAGTGTTTTCTAAGCCACCTCCTTTGTCGATGGACTACATTTTCTACATCTACATCTACATCTACATCTACAGGATTACACTGCAATTCACATTTAAGTGCTTGGCAGAGGGTTCATCGAACCACAATCATACTATTTCCCTAACATTCCACTCCCGAACAGCCCGCGGGAAAAACGAACACCTAAATCTATCTGTTCGAACTCTGATTTCTGTTATTTTATTTTGGTGACCATTCCTACCTATGTAGGATGGGCTCAACAAAATATTTTCGCATTCGGAAGAGAAAGTTGGTGGCTCATGTTTTATAAATAGCACTCGCCGCGATGAAAAACGTCTTTGCCTTAATGACTTCCATCCCAACTCGGGTATCATATCTGCCACACTCTCTCCCCTATTACGTGATAATACAAAACGAGCTGCCCTTCTTTGCACCCTTTCGATGTCCTCCGTCAATCCCACCTGCTAAGGATCCCACATCGCGCAGCAATATTCTAACAGAGCACGAACGAGTGTAGTGTAAGCTGTTTCTTTAGTGGACTTGTTGCATCTTCTAAGTGTCCTGCCAATGAAACGCAACCTTTGGCTCGCCTTCCCCACAATATTATCTGTGTGGTCTTTCCAACTGAAGTTGGTCGTAATTTTTACACCCAGGCACTTAACTGAATTGACAGCCTGGTTAATTGTACTATTTATCGAGTAATCGAATTCCAACGGATTTCTTTTGGAACTCATGTGGATCACCTCACACTTTTCGTTATTTAGTGCCAACAGCTACCTGTCACAACATACAGCAATCTTATCTAAATCGCTTTGCAAATGATACTGGTCTTCGGATGACATTACTAGACGGTAGATTACAGCATCATCTGCGAATATCCTAAGAGAACTGCTCACATTGTCACTCTGGTCATTTATATAGATCAGGAACAGCAGAGGTCCCAGGACGCTTCCCTGGGGAACACCTGATATCACTTCAGTTTTACTCGATGATTTGCCGTCTATTACTACGAACTGCGATCTTCCTGAAAGGAAATCACGAATCCAGTCGCACAACTGAGACGATACCCCATAGGCCCGCAGCTTGATTAGAAGTCGCTTGTGAGGAACGGTGTCAAAAGCTTTCCGGAAATCTAGAAATACGGAATCAACTTAAGATCCCCTGTCGACAGCGGCCATTACTTCGTGCAAATAAAGAGCTAGTTGCGTTGCACAGGAACGATGTTTTCTTAAACCATGCTGATTACGTATCAATAGATCGTTCCCTTCGAGGTGATTCATAGTGTTTGAATACAGTATATGCACCAAAACCCTACTGCAAACCGATGTCAATGATATAGGTCTGTAGTTCGATGGATTACTCCTGCTACCCTTCTTAAACACTGGTGCGACCTGCGCAATTTTTCAATCTGTAGGTACAGATCTATCGGTGAGCGTGCGGTTGTATATAATTGCGAAGTAGGGAGCTACTGTATCAGCGTAATCTGAAAGGAACCAAATCGGAATACAATCTGGACCTGAAGACTTGCCCGTATGAAGCTATTTGAGTTGCTTCGCAACCCCTAAGGTATCTACTTCTAAGAAACTCATGCTAGCAGCTGCACGTGTTTCAAATTCCAGAATATTCCATTTATTTCCCTGGTGAAGGAATTTCGGAAAACTGCGTTCAATAACTCCGCTTTAGCGGCATAGCCGTCGGTAACAGTACCATCGGCGCTGCGCAGCGAAGGTATTGACTGCGTCTTGCCGCTTGTGTACTTCACATACGATCACAATTTCTTCGGATTTTGTACCAAATTTCGAGACAATGTTTCGTTGGGGAACCTATTAAAGGCATCTCGCATTGAAGTCCGTGCCAAATTTCACACGTCTGTAAATTTTAGCCATCTTCGGGATTTCGCGTTCTTCTGAACTTCGCATGCTTTTTTCGTTGCCTCTGCAACAGCGTTCGGACCTGTTTTGTGTACCATGGGGGATCAGTTCCATCTCTTACCAATTTATGAGGTATGAATCTCTCAATTGCTGTTGCTATTATATCTTTGAATTTGAGCCACATCTCGTCTAAATTTGCATAGTCAGTTCGGAAGGAATGGAGATTGTCTCTTTGCGTTTGTTTCTGGTGGATTTGGACGAAAAGGTATTGAGCCTAGCTACGACGACCTTGTGATCACTACTCCCTGTATCAGTCATGATGCTCTCTATTAGCTCTGCATTGTTTGTGGCTAAGAGGTCAAGAGTGTTTTCGCAACCATTTACAGTTCGTGTGGGTTCGTGGACTAACTGCTCGAAATAATTATCGGAGAAAGCATTTAGTACCACCTCGGAAGATGTTTTCTGCCTACCACCGGTTCTGATCAAGTATTTTTGCCAACATATCGAGGGAAGGTTGAAGTCCCCACCAACTATAACCGTATGAGTGGGGTATTTATTTGTTACGAGACTCAAATTTTCTGAGGACTCTCCCAATTAATCTCAACCTGGTACCCGTCTTACCAACAATTAATTTTATATGCTCATTCCTAATCGTTCCGCACTCATACTCCCAGATATTTTACAGAAGTAACTGCTACCATTGTTTGTTCCGCTATCATATAATCATACAATAAAGGATCATTCTTTCTATGTATTCGCAATACATTACATTTGTCTATGTTAAGTGTAAGTTGCCACTCCCTGCACCAAGTGCCTATCCGCTGCAGATCTTCCTGCATTTCGCTGCACTTTTCTAATGCTGCAACCTCTCTGTATACTACAGCATCATCCGCGAAAAGCCGCATGGAACTTCCGACACTATCTACTAGGTCATTTATATACCGGGTGATCAAAAAGTCAGTATAAATTTGAAAACTGAATAAATCACTGAATAATGTAGATAGAGAGGCAAAAATTGACACACGTGCTTGGAATGACATGGGGTTTTATGCAGGCCCTCATATTGCTAGACGCGCGAAAGATCTCTTGCGCGCGTCGTTTGGTGATGATCGTGTGCTTAGCCGCCACTTTCGTCATGCTTGGCCTCCCAGGTCCGCAGACCTCAGTCCGAGCGATTATTGACTTTGGGGTTACCTGAAGTCGTAAGTGTGTCGTGATCGACCGACATCTCTAGGGATGCTGAAAGACAACATCCGACGCCAATGTCTCACCATAACACCGCACATGCTTTACAGTGCTGTTCATTCCTCGACTACAGCTGCTGTTGAGGAATGATGGTGGACATATTGAGCATTTCCTGTAAAGAACATCATATTTGCTTTGTCTTACTTTGTTATGCTAATTGTTGCTATTCTGATCAGATTAAGCGCCATCTGTCGGACATTTTGTGAAATTTTGTATTTTTTCGGTTATAATAAAACCTCATGTCATTCTAAGAATGTTTGTCAATTTGTACCTCTCTATCTACATTATTCCGTGATTTATTCAGTTTTCAAATTTATACTGACCCTTTGAACACCCTGTATATATTGTGAAAAGCAATGGTCCCATAACACTCCCCTGTGGCACGCCAGAGGTTAGTTTAACGTCTGTAGACGTCTCTCCATTGAGAACAACATGCTGTGTTCTCTTTGCTAAAAACCCTTCAATCCAGCCATACATCTGGTCCGATATTCCGTAGGCTCTTACTTTGTTTATCAGGCGACAGTGCGGAACTGTATCGAACGCCTCCCGGAAGTCAAGCAAAATGGCATCTACCTGGGAGCCTGTATCTAATATTCTCTAAGTCTCATGAACAAATAAAGCGGGTTGGGTCTCACACGATCGCTGTTTCCGGAATCCATGTTGATTCCTACAAAGTAGATTCTGGGTTTCCAGAAACGACATGATATGCGAGCAAAAAACATGTTCTAAAATTCTACAACAGATCGACGTCAGAGATATAGGTCTATAGTTCTGCGCATCTGCTCGACGACCCTTCTTGAAGACTGGGACTACCTGTGCTTTTTTCCAATCATTTGGAACCTTCCGTTCTTCTAGAGACTTGCGGTACACGGCTGTTAGAAGGGTGGCAAGTTCTTTCGCGTACTCTGTGTAGAATTGAATTGGTATCCCGTCAGGTCCAGTGAGTGATTCCAGTTGTTTTTCTATTCCTTGGACACTTATTTCGATGTCAGCCATTTTTTCGTTTGTGCGAGGATTTAGAGAAGGAACTGCAGTGCGGTCTTCCTGTGTGAAACAGCTATGGACAAAGGTGTTTAGTATTTCAGCTCTACGCGTGTCATCCTCTGTTTCAATGCCATCATCATCCCGGAGGGTCTGGATATGCTGTTTCGAGCCACTTACTGATTTAACGTAAGACCAGAACTTCCTAGGATTTTCTGTAAAGTCGGTACATGGAATTGTACTTTCGAATGCACTGAACGATTCACGCATAGCCCTCCTTACGCTAACTATGACATCTGCAGTTACTGTCTCTTTACTCTCCATTTGTATTCGCTGGTCCACCTCTCGTGACATTTAGTCGTCAATTCCGCATTACGTCGGGATGGCCGGACACTTTTGGTTACACAGTGACTCTGGTGGGTGGAGGTACGAACGAATCAGAGGTGTGCGAGGCCAAGTGGTCTCTCTGCAAGCTCCCGTTGACTGAAACGAAACTTCCGGTCGGACTACTGACTGTGTTTCCGGTGGCTTGTTACGAGATACTCTTACGGTGTTCTAGGCTGTTTCTTCCACGTGTTGGCTATGGACGACAGGTGTAATGAATTGAAGCTGGCCACAATTACATTACGATGCATAAATTTGAACCTCGTTAATGCAGCGAAGAACTCTTCTCCTATCAACAATTTTTACCTAAAACAACACGCATTCGCAAACGTAAACCCTTCCTTCGGATTTCCACAAGCTGTAACACGATTCATCACTCCAGATCACCCGTTTCCTGTCTTCCAATGTCCAGCTGCCATTTTCATGCTTCAAGGGAAAAAGTACGGCACGACTTCGGGTCGCCAGCTGCAATGTGGCGTAATATTTGTTTCGTGCGTTTTACGGATCTTTAAAGTGTTTTTACCTGTTTCCAGACTTAACTCCTTTGTTCAGGCAGATAGATAGCTTTCTATGCACATGGTACAGAATCGGGTTTTCACTAACCCATCCTCATGTAGCCGTGTTGGTTACATCACACTCGCGTTTACTCCTTTGTTAAATTTTTTTTCTTATGTGATCGCCCTGTATTCCAAGTCGTCTATTTACGGACAAACGTACTGCTACTTGCATCATTAATGTTGATGTTTGGTTTTTGGGGCTATCAAATGCGCGGTCATCAGCGCCCGGACCGTACAAAGTCCAAATTTTTACACGGTCCTCTTTTTAAACAGTCCAATCTAGCCGCTGTCACGAATGATGATCAGGATGATGAAATGGTGAGGACAACATAAACACACAGTCCTCGGCAGTGAAAATCCCAAACCCCGCTGGGAATCGAACCCGGGACCCCGTTATCCAGAGGCAGCAACTAGACCACGAGCTGCGGACTGTTGCATCAATGGTTATGCTTTGATTCCTAATATTTATACAGGTTGCTTATAATTAAACTTTCGCAACTGGAGCCAGTATAGACAGAAAAGTATTTATCGTACGTATACCCCACTTCATAGGTATGACGCTGAGACTGTGCGTAACAGAATTTCCGTTATTAGTGATGCTAATTTCCTGACTTGAGGTTAGGGGCTAGTATGGATACGGCAACGTAGGTTGAAACATAAGTATCCGTGTGAATTACGTTTGCAAACACTCATTAAGGGGCAAGCAAGAGTGACCACACTTTTACTCACGAAGCTGCTTTATCAAAACAATAGCTATAGTGTTGCTACCCTTGGCGAGTATCGATACTTTACAAGAATATGGAGAGGTCTCCTTTCCACATAGTGGTCGAAGAACATGATTCGGCCGGCCGGAGTGGCCGTGCGGTTCTAGGCGCTACAAAAAATGGCTCTGAGCACTATGCGACTTAACTTCTGAGGTCATCAGTCACCTAGAACTAATTATACCTAACTACCCTAAGGACATCACACACATCCATGCCCGAGGCAGGATTAGAACCTGCGACCGTAGCGGTCGCTCGGTTCCAGACTGTAGCGCCTAGGACCGCACGGCCACTCCGGCCGGCTAGGCGCTACAGTCTGGAACCGAGCGACCGCTACGGCGCAGGTTCGAATCCTGCCTCGGGCATGGATGTGTGTGATGTCCTTAGGTTAGTTAGGTTTAATTAGTTCTACGTTCTAGGGGACTGATGACCTCAGAAGTTAAGTCGCATAGTGCTCAGAGAAATTTGAACCATTTTGAACATGATTCGGGAGTTGACATTAAACGGCGCCTTGGAAGTGGTTTCTGGGAGAGGCTGACGACCAATTGTGCCACACGTTGTTGAAGAAGTTACAGCAGCTATGGCCGAGAATGCTGGACGCAATGTGCGGTCATCAAGCAGTGCAGCTTTTCTGTCACGACAGCTGAACCTTCCGCGGTCCACCGTTCGAAAAGTTCTGCGAACGATTGTGAATCGGTGTCTCTAGTGCGGTTCCAGGCTGTCGTGAGTGCAGATGGTTGTCAAATCGAATAACGTTTGCAACCAGGACATAAACACGGTACGTAAATAACGTATGCTGCAATCTTATGTGAACATTAAAGTTTCTTATTTTCAGTGCTTTATTTGTGATTTCTCTTTCCCATGTGCTTACAAATGCTTTCACATCTCTTCATTCTCTTTCCGGCATTCGTTCTTCATTGGGGCGGGGGACCTCAAGTAGCGGAAGATTAATTAAAACCACTCTGTACACTGAACTGTATTTTTTCCATTCCACTATCATCGGAGAAACAGTGTTTAAAATACTTAAGTCCCGTGGTATTCTGTCTGCAGGCTACACGTAATTTCAAACGCGGAATCCAATCCATGCTCTGCATTCACCAGGAATGTTAATCATCTTAATTAGCTATGAAGCAGTCACTATAGATTTTTCAAAATTGTGTGCAACAGAAAACTTGGTCTACTATTTGCATGATTTTCAGCATAGAAGGTAACTGACGGTGAGGAGATTCCGAAACGGTTCGCTGCTTACCAGAACCAGATTATGTTCGATGAAGTTCTACACCGTTGTTTTTCAAGTTTTGTACGAAAGTGTGTTAGGTTATCAGACTGAAGCAAACTTGGTCATGGCACGTGATTCGCCTACAAGGTGGATCATTGACGTGTTCATACGGCCACATTATGAATTTACTAGAAGTAACTGAATTATTAACATTCTCTCAAATATTATTTCACTTCCGCGTTTATTATGGATGCGTGGCGTCTACCTACAATTAAATGCATTTCTGTAAGACCGTCAGATTGCGTTATGATTTTTTAAAATCTAAACTACTTGTAAAAAGGCGCAAATATTCTTACTTTTTTTTGTAATTTTCGTGTACTGAGAACATAGAGCAAAAGAGTAGGTGAGTTGCAAAATGAGTTCCTCTTGAACTAAACTCTTTCCTATGGTATTCAATACCGCAATATCTGCAGCTTCAGAGAACTTCAAACTCACGTCTTCGTTCCCCACTCCTCTGGTATCTCACTACTTCACACAGTGAGTTAAGATGACTATTCTCTTAATGGTCGGCCTACTCTTCGCCTTTACTGAGTTGATACTAGAGTCTATATACCTCCTCGTTAGGTGATTCTTCAACTTAGACTCTGCTATTATTAGCTCTAATTATTGTATAACTAAGGGAGCCGGCCGGAGTGGCCGTGCGGTTCTAGGCGCTGCAGTCTGGAACCGAGCGAACGCTACGGTCGCAGGTTCGAATCCTGCCTCGGGCATGGATGTGTGTGATGTCCTTATGTTAGTTAGGTTTAATTAGTTCTAAGTTCTAGACGACTGATGACCTCAGAAGTTAAGTCACATAGTGCTCAGAGCCATTTTGAACTAAGGGAACTGTATTATTATTAGATTTTGATCTCCTTCCGTCTATTTTCTTACTTACTAGTTACCTGTCCTCGCATAACCTCTCTATTTCTCTGTCTTTCGGTAGTTACATTGACATGTACAGGGTGTTTCAAAAATGACCGGTATATTTGAAACGGCAATAAAAACTAAACGAGCAGCGATAGAAATACACCGTTTGTTGCAATATGCTTGGGACAACAGTACATTTTCAGGCGGACAAACTTTCGAAATTACAGTAGCTACAATTTTCAACAACAGATGGCGCTGCGGTCTGGGAAACTCTATAGTACGATATTTTCCACATATCCACCATGCGTAGCAATAATATGGCGTAGTCTCTGAATGAAATTACCCGAAACCTTTGACAACGTGTCTGGCGGAATGGCTTCACATGCAGATGAGATGTACTGCTTCAGCTGTTCAATTGTTTCTGGATTCTGTCGGTACACCTGGTCTTTCAAGTGTCCCCACAGAAAGAAGTCACAGGGGTTCATGTCTGGCGAATAGGGAGGCCAATCCACGCCACCTCCTGTATGTTTCGGATAGCCCAAAGCAATCACACGATCATCGAAATATTTATTCAGGAAATTAAAGACGTCGGCCGTGCGATGTGGCCGGGCACCATCTTGCATAAACCACGAGGTGTTCGCAGTGTCGTCTAAGGCAGTTTGTACCGCCACAAATTCACGAAGAATGTCCAGATAGCGTGATGCAGTAATCGTTTCGGATCTGAAAAATGGGCCAATGATTCCTTTGGAAGAAATGGCGGCCCACACCAGTACTTTTTGAGGATGCAGGGACGATGGGAGTGCAACATGGGGCTTTTCGGTTCCCCATATGTGCCAGTTTTGTTTATTGACGAAGCCGTCCAGGTAAAGATAAGCTTCGTCAGTAAACCAAATGCTGCCCACATGCATATCGCCGTCATCAATCCTGTGCACTATATCGTTAGCGAATGTCTCTCGTGCAGCAATGGTAGCGGCGCTGAGGGGTTGCCGCGTTTGAATTTTGTGTGGATAGAGGTGTAAACTCTGGCGCATGAGACGATACGTGGACGTTGGCGTCATTTGGACCGCAGCTGCAACACGGCGAACGGAAACCCGAGGCCGCTGTCGGATCACCTGCTGCACTAGCTGCGCGTTGCCCTCTGTGGTTGCCGTACACGGTCGCCCTACCTTTCCAGCACGTTCATCCGTCACGTTCCCAGTCCATTGAAATTTTTCAAACAGATCCTTTATTGTATCGCTTTTCGGTCCTTTGGTTACATTAAACCTCCGTTGAAAACTTCGTCTTGTTGCAACAACACTGTGTTCTAGGCGGTGGAATTCCAACACCAGAAAAATCCTCTGTTCTAAGGAATAAACCGTGTTGTCTACAGCACACTTGCACGTTGTGAACAGCACGCGCTTACAACAGAAAGACGATGTACAGAATGGCGCACCCACAGACTGCGTTGTCTTCTATATCTTTCACATCACTTGCAGCGCCATCTGTTGTTGAAAATTGTAACTACTGTAATTTCGAAAGTTTGTCCGCCTGAAAATGTACTGTTGTCCCAAGCATATTGCAACAAACGGTGTATTTCTATCGCTGCTCGTTTAGTTTTTATTGCCGTTTCAAATATACTGGTCATTTTTGAAACACCCTGTATAATGGAACTATAATTGTTGGTGGTGGTTTGGTGTTGATTTTAATCACAACAATCCGTACCACATCATTGTTCACAGTAATTCTCTATTAGACCTTTCTTTCTTGTCATAACGAATCCTACTTTCCTGATCTTATTTTCTGCTGATGATAATAATACCCAGTATTATTCTCCCAAATATTCTTGTGTCCAGTTATCACCGAGCCCTACTACACGAGTATTTAGACTGCCTATCCTTTTCTAACTTTCTGGCTTCCTTACCACATTCTAGATTTCCAGCATCCCACGCTCCAACTCGTAAAACTGTAAGTCCTTGTTGGTTGTGCAAGCATTTTCTTATGGGCACCATCTTCTCAGAGTCTCAACTGAGACAAATTCGGACGCTTTGCTGGTAGAAATATTTTCATACAACTTCCAGAATGAATTTTCACTCTGATTTGGAGCTTCCTATCAGATTCCTACTCTGTACCGGGACATTTGTCTTTAACAGTCAGTTGCTCTACGAAGCACATCTGACGACCGTCATCACAGCTTTATATCCGCCAATGCCTATCACCCTATCATCTAAGCTTCGTAAACATTAGAGGAACAATACACTGGATATAGCAGAAAAATCGTTTCCAGGTCGGTGAGCCGCGAGTCGTGCTTGGGTAGCTCAGTCAGTGGGCACAGTACCTCAGCGTGTTCGGCCAGGGGCCGGGCCGCTAAGTGTAATTAAAAACTGAAGACTGTCGTCGATGGAATTTGTAAGATGTCTTGCAACATGCGTGCAGAAACACAAAGAATAAAGGCGAAGATTGAAATCGAAAGAAAGAAGAAAAATGAAAAATAAAAATGTTGGAATACCTCACTGCGAAAGACGTAGGTCATAGGTTTGAGTCCCGCTTTGACAGATAGTTTTAGTCTACGAGGAAGATTTAAATCACAATGAAAGCTCTGACAGATAGTTTTAATCTACCAGGAAGATTTAAATCTCATAACTTATTCAATTAAAGGCCGCAATTACTGTGGATTCAAAAAAATATGTCTTCAACGCAGTGGTTTCCAGAAACTAAGTAACTAAACAAGTAGAAGATTTAAAAATCAGAAGGCAGGAATTTATTTATGACCATCTTAGTACACAGACGATTGAGATGGAGGAAGATTTGTCGGAATGGTTAGAAGTAAAGGCGGAAGAAGTTCACACTTAAGTTCAGACGCGACGCAACAGAATACACCAAATGCACCACGACACGAGGATGTAGGTAGCGTGGAACAAATGAAAGCAGAATTGAATCTTATTAAAGAGAAAGTTTGATCTGAGATGGCTACGTGGCAGGAATAAGTAACCAATCGTTTGTCAAAAGGTGAAGGTTGTCCTGAAAGACGAAACCAATTTGAAAGATATCCAGAACCATATTCTAGAAATGAATCGCCCGTTAGGAAGCGAAAGTGACGAGAGAGCGATCATAGTAACAGTGGAAGTAGCGATGAGTCGGATCTTGAAGATCGAAACTGTTCCATCCTCTAAGGTTGTACACAGTATTTTCAAAGCTAGGCAGTTTGAAATATTTTCGAACGACAGAAATTCTATACACCCAATGGTGTTTATAAAAGTTTCAGAAATGTATTTCCTCTATGTTGGAAGGAACAAAATAAACTACAGTTTATAATGTCAAAGACCAGTGGAGAAGTTTCGTTGTGTGCATCGGAAACAGCTCAGAGTTGCAGAACCTGTAGAGAGAGATACTGGAAAATTATGAATCGCGAAATATTGGCAGCAAAGCAAACAAAACCGATTACGGAAATTTATAGTCCGGAATTTTACATTTCTAAAACGGGGACTTTACGAAAATACTTTGAAAAGTACATAAATGAAACTCGATACTGGGATAATCCCATTAGTGGCAGAGAGGATATCAGAATTCTCAAGAGAAAATTACCTATTTGTTTACGCGAGAAATTAATAAACGTATCGGATGACGATGTTGGCCAATTTTTATCAGTTATTGATTCCCTTGACGTAATTCAGGAAGACGTAAAGAGCATGGGGAATGAATTTCACTGTACTAATTGTAGCCACCCTCAACAAAATAGTTGTTGTAGTAGCAACAATAGTAATCGTAAAACGAAAGGCTGTGGAAAGGATCACTATGTTAATCGAAATCAAAATAGCATGTATAACAATGAGGATAATGGTATTCAGTCTGGAGATAAAAATTATAAACAAAATAATTCTAATAACAATTACAGGAGTAATGAACAAAATCGTAGTAATAACGCTGAATATAGCAATAGAAATCAGCAACACCATAAAGGACACAATTCAAGCGATTTAATTAGAAACCGAAAGTACGAAGTGCAGTCGGTACAGCAAGGACAAGCGCAAGACAGGCGTGTCCAGTGGGGTAATGGACCGAATACTCACTAGGGTGCCCCCACTAATGTTATAGAGATAACGGACAATTTGTACCAATGCCCGTAATGTCTAGGCCTAAGATTATCTCTACTAATGGTCGCAATGAATGGAACGGCAAGCATTCTGGGGTTCGAGTGGTGGTACTCGATGAAACGGGTAACCACCAAACAGATGCGACAAACTGAAACCAGCTACCCTATGCCTTCCCAGTGAAGCGTGCGAAGAGACAGGAGGCAATAAAATCTTGAAAGGGTGTGTATTGAGGTATAATGATGGAATGTATTTTAGAGAAGAACTCCTAGATAATCCAGGAAAATTAGATAATAATCCTACTGAAGTGGTGCAACCCATGCTGAAAGTTAAAATCTTAGATGAAGGTAGTAGCATCCTGTTGGACAATGACGCAACTTTTAGTGTGGTGAATATGGCACTTTATAAATATTTGAGTAGAGAACAGAAGTTTCTAGTATTACCAGTACCTACTGTACTTTGTCTGGAGCATTAGAACACATTCAGTACCCATAAGGGCACAAGTACAAATAGAAATAGCAGCGCAAGGGGAACGATTTATTAGCACCTTTTTGTTGGCTCCTAATTTACCCATGTATTTGAGGATGGGATTTTATGCGTGAACGAGACGTAAAGCTCGACACTGCGAAGGGGATGTGTTCCTTAAACAAGCAGGGACGGGTTGGTGAGTTACCGTTAGTACGGAAAATGGAATTTGAAAAGAAAATATGTAATCAAATTAAAAAAAAGTAATGAAACTGAAATACTCTGCTTCAACAACAATGATCCCAAATATCCGATTATCGATCAAGGAGCGTCAGACATCAATGAACCTATAAAAGTTAAAATACAAGAATCCGAATATCTAACTAATGAGCAAAGGCACGTACTACCTAAAGTACTTCAGAAGAAAGTCCTGCTATTGATTTTGATAAGAAAAACCTGGTGTTATAAAGGATTATGAGTGTGAGACGGATATATACCCTCTTCAGACGCCCTGTAAAGCATCATACTCAATTCCTTGGGCAAAAAGAAAAGGTGGCGAAGGAAATTCGAGGGCTGTAGGAATGGGCATTACTGAGCCTTCCACTTCTGCGTACAGCAGTCCCTTAGTAGCTGTGGGTAAATCAGTCGGTAGTTTGCGATTGGTTCTGGACGCCTGAGATATTAATAAAAGCATCAAACCTCTACGTACCAGACTGTAAGATTTAGAAGAAGTGGTGCAGTGTTTTCATGAGGTGAACTGTTAACTTCTGCCGGCCGCGGTGGTCTAGCGGTTCTAGGCGCTCAGTCCGGAACCGCGCGACTGCTACGGTCGCAGGTTCGAATCCTGCCTCGGGCATGGATGTGTGTGCTGTCCTTAGGTTGGTTAGATTTAAGTAGTTCTAAGTTCTAGGGGACTGATGACCACAGATGTTAAGTCCCATAGTGCTCAGAGCCAACCATTTGTTAACTTCTATTGACTTCCGATAATTTTATTGGCAAACCAAACCAGCTAAAAATTTTAGAAAATACATATTTGCTGGAAGGAGCTTTCATTTTGGAGTGATGCCCTTGGGTTTAAACGTAAGTGGATGTGTTTTCATCACCGCGCTCGACACGGTGTTGGGCTACGATTTACAAGGGAAAGTAACGACTTACATTGAAGATTTGCTAATAACCACTGGTACTCCGGAAGAGCGAGGAGGGTGTTAGATAAGTTCAGTGAATACGGTGTAACTGTGAATCCAGAAAAATTAAAATTTGGTCGAGATAAAATCAAATTTCTCGGGAATATTATTTCGCCTGATGGAATAGTACCTAATCTGAAGAAATTGGTTGCGATTAGAAATTGTCCATATCCTCAAACAAAGAGACAATTAGAATCTTTTGCGTCTTTTTTCAGAAAGCTTTTACGCAATCGCTTACCAAACAATGATTAGATTTTGTGACTATCAAAAAGTAATGTGCTATGGAAATGGAATAACGAATGTAGCAAAGCCTTTGACTATATACGCGAAGCTTTGTTAAAGGCTAATCTCTTGTGTCATCCTGTCATCAATAAAGAATTTTGTATTCAGCAACTGGCACAGGTGCCATGTTATTCCAAGTCAAAGAGCCTGACAATTTGGAAGACATTATGGTCATATCTCATTTGAAAGCAGCACGCTTTCCATCTGCGAGGGAGCATACATTACGACCGAGTGGGAGATATTAGGTGTGGTGTGGGCTGTCAAGAAGTTTAGATATTTTGTATACGCATAAATAGTAGTAGTACATTGTGTCCATAAAACTTTGACCTTTCTTGTGACGTGCTAAATTCTTCATTCAAGGGTAATGAGATGGGCTTTACTATTAGAGGAATACCAAATAGGAATAAAATATATTAAAGGTAAAGAAAATAATTATTGTGGCTGACGCTGTATCTCGATTACCTCGAAGCAGTGGTGGTGAGCTTCAGCTAATCGAACCGAAACAGAATTTTATAAATATGGTTATACAAAACGTACGTTTTAAGAACAACGTAGAATATTTGTGTAGAAATATGTCCAAGCTACAGCAACGGGACCCATACTGTAATAAGATTATCTGTAATCTACGGAATAACATCCTAAAGTTACGTCTGAATATACTACTTCGTAAATTATGGATGGAGAAGAAAGATGGAGAGTCTGTATTCCAACTATAATGTTTCCTCAGCTTGTATGGTATATCCGTAATTCGTGGGGAAACTAGTACTAATAAGCGTTCGGAGAAATTGAAGCAATACTATTTTGTTCTCAACATGAAGATAGAAGTATTTGAAATCTTACGTAAATGTGAATTATGTCAAAAGTTTAACCTGTAATCTATTGTAATAAACTATGGTTGCTGCCCTTGGTAAAGTCAAAACCTCTTGAACTTTTGTCATGTGACGTCATAGGGCCATTACCAGCTGCGAAAGGTATATTTAAACATTTAATAGCATTTTATGATACTTTTTCGAAGTTTCTACGCATGTATCCTCTACGATCTACTAATGTCAATCCAATGTTAAGTAAACTCGTAAATGATTACATTCCAAACGTAGGCAAACCCACTGCTATACTGGCCGACAATGCCTTGTATTATGACAGTAAAGCATGGCATGAACGTATGGATAATTTAAATGTAAGACACATCTTTGTACCATGCGAAGGAATCGCCTGTGGATCGAGTGTTCCAGGACTTCAATAGGTTTCGTAGAACAAATGTAGAGAAAAATCATTATAGAAGAATAGACTGCGTAGATATATTTGAGAAGATTCATTCATGCACTCAATGTAGTACTTTAGCAATAATGTTTCACAAGGAAGCATCCTGTGAATGATTGAGAACTTAACGAGAATAGCTGATCCGGTAATAGCCAAAAATTAACTTATTAGTAAAGTGCAGCTAGCCTTGCACAAAGTTGCGATGTTAAGAAAACGAAAGTGTAATGGGAAACTAATTAAAGTTAATAGATACAATTTGAATGATAAAGTACCGTAACGGAAACACGGCAAGTCATCTGCGATGAAGAGGATGAATAAAAAATGACAACATCTTTTTATTGGACTGAATAAGATAGTCAACATTCCACATCTGAGTAATTATGTATTGGCAGATATCCATAATTGCGGGGTTGGGGGGGGGGCGCCTCGCCAAAGGGTTGTTCCCTCATAAAGGCCTGAAGAAATATTATAACCGAGAAGAGAACGAGGAAGAACAATATAGTTATTGCCTTTAGGATAAGTTATATTTTTTGTGTGATTTCATGTAGACCCTAAATGTAGGGCAACTATCTTAGTGTACGTTTTATGTGTGGTTATTTGTATTTTTAATGAATTTATGTTCTAGTATTGAATTAAATAAATGCCTTAGATGTAAAGTCAGTTTCATGAGACCAATATATGTAAAATCACGATGAATACTGAGGCAGTAATTCAGTATGTAGTGCGAAGACAATTGTCCTAAAAGTTAACACTCAGTTATTTCCTATTTAATGGGGATTGATCCTAATTCAGTGGAACAGACTGTGTGAGTTTTTGCAGTATATGGTCACCGGCTGTGACTGACCTGGTATCAAATGGTTCAAATGGTTTTAAGCAGGATTCGAACCTGCGACCGTAGCAGCCGCGCGGTTCCGGACTGAAGCGCCTAGAACCGCTCGGCCACAGCGGCCGGCGACCTGGTATCAAGAACTCATCTAAAATGCAGATACTTATTTATTATAGGCAGACTTATTCTGCGTAATATAGTAATGAAGCATTTAAATGACTTATGATATGTAAAAATCAATGATGACATAATGTAAACATATTATTTGTAATGCGACAGTTGTGCTGCAACCATCTTATATGTTGCGTAAGGATCATGAGATAAAGCCGACTAACAAGGGAACCTCCCCATTGCACCCCCCTCAGATTTAGTTATAAGTTGGCACAGTGGATAGGCCTTGAAAAACTGAACACAGATAAATCGAGAAAACAGGAAGAAGTTGTGTGGAACTATGAAAAAAATAAGCAAAATATACAGACTGGATAGTCCATGTTCGACATAGGTAATATCAAGGACAGAATGGGATCAGGAGCGCCGTGGTCCCGTGGTTAGCGTGAGCAGCTGCGGAACGAGAGGTCCTTGGTTCAAGCCTTCCCTCGAGTGAAAA
Source organism: Schistocerca cancellata (assembly GCF_023864275.1). Taxonomy (NCBI): domain Eukaryota; kingdom Metazoa; phylum Arthropoda; class Insecta; order Orthoptera; family Acrididae; genus Schistocerca; species Schistocerca cancellata. The sequence goes on from NC_064628.1 coordinate 416,363,204, forward strand.
GTTTATTTTTGCAAAGTTGTGATGTAAGTAGGCTATGTAAGTAGGCTGTTTATGTTTTCTTATTGGCAACATTACGTAGCGCTCTGTATGAAAATCACTGGCTGTGCTGTGTGCAGTCTGTGGCTAGTTTGCATTGTTGTCTGCCATTGCAGTGTTGGGCAGCGGCAGCTGGATGTGAACAGCGCGTAGCGTTGCGCAGTTGGAGGTGAGCCACCAGCAGTGGTGGATGTGGGGAGAGAGATGGCGGAATTTTGAGTACAGAATGGATGTCATGAACTGATAATATATATTATGACTTATTAAGGTAAATACATTGTTTGTTCTCTATTAAAATCTTTCATTTGCTAACTATGCCCATCTGTAGTTAGTGCCTTCAGTAGTTTGAATCTTTTATTTAGCTGGCAGTAGTGGCGCTCGCTGTATTTCAGTAGTTCGAGTAATGAAGATTTTTGTGAGGTAAGTGATTTGTGAAAGGTATAGGTTAATGTTAGTCAGGGCCGTTCTTTTGTAGGGATTTTTGAAAGTCAGATTGCGTTGCGCTAAAAATATTGTGTGTCAGGTTAAGCACAGTCCTGTATAAATTGTTCCAAGGGGACGTTTCATATGTCGACCCTTAGCCTAGGATACCTCACTGGAATCTTCTGATTTTTTCTTGTAGTTTGTGTATTTAGTGTAGTTTTGTTTATTGCAAGCGCGTAATTATAGAGAGAATTTCCATTGTAGTTGTAGTTTTTCATTGTTGTACCGTAAAACAGTTGTGGTATGCATGTAGATTTGCACCAAGTATTTCGCAGCTGCAATTAACTAGATATTATTTCAGTACTATGTTAATGTGTTCTCTTATTTTTGCTCTTCAAATTGTGTTTTTCTGTGTTATCATGTGAAATATTGTGACAATAATGGCGTGTGAAAAACGTAAAACTAGGCTCCAAAGTAAACTGAGAAATGACAGTGAAGACGAAACCAGTGTGTTAGCGCCACCATGTAATGAATTAACTAATACTCAAAGTAGTAATTTGGTAACTGTGCATAGGGAAATGGAGCGGGCGTCAAATAATGGAGTAGACAGTGAAACAGGTAGTGAACAGGGAAGCATTATCGATCGATAGGTCGGCAACAGCTCGCCTCAGGAATCTGGAATGACAGAACACAATATTGCAAATACCGTAGACTCAGGTTTTGGGTTCTCACCGTTTTCTCAAATGAGTCAAGACACATTTTCCGCTTGTCAAAATGTAAATGTTGCCGGTGCAAATTCACTGCCGAAAAGCACTGAGGAACACGTTTCAGACACCAGTGCATTGTTATTACAATTAATGCAACAAATGGGACAAAAGCTTCAAAAGTTAGACACAATGGAACAACACCAGAGACAAACACAGCAAAAGTCAGACACAGTGGAACAAAATCTTAAAAAGTTAGACACAGTGGAACAAAATCTTAAAAAGTTAGACACAATGGAACAAAATCTTCAAAAGTTAGACACCACACTTGAACAAACACTTGAAGATTTAACTACTGAGTTACATAACATTGAATCGAAATATCAAAAAGTCTGTAATGACGTAAAAACACAAATTTGTGATCATTTTCAACCTATTTTTTTGCGGTATGAAAATGCATTACAGAATCACGAAGCAGCCATAAAAGAACTGCAAACCATTGTTTATGAAAATCATGAGACCTTGTGGGCTAAAATTGACTCAGTTCCATCCACCGATTCGGTTACGCAACTTGCAAAAACTCAGGAAAACTTAAAGGACACAGTAGATTCGATTTCAACACAAATGGACACTCTGAAACTTGGTTCAGAAAAACACACTGAGGAAATGTGTTCACTATCGGAGAAAGTAGCCGAACTTTCGGATCAGGTCACTAACTTATCTACAAAGGTAGATGATGATCTGAATGACACAAGACCTGTAGCCTTCACTGACACAGAAGAGTATGAACAAATTAGAAAATTCAAACAAAATCAAAATCAAATCTATACACAGTACAAAAGAGAAATCCGGGAAGTACAAGATCAGCTGACACAGGTAATACAAGAATTATGTATTTCAGAGGACACTCGCGCTCCAATACAGGAAGAGGGACATAGAAATACGGAACAGCCACAAAATAATAACACAGGGCACTTCGGAAATCATGAAAGAAATTGGCAAGGTACACCGAATTTTGAGATGGAACCGCCGAAACGACGTAACAATGACTGACACGCGACTCGCCAACATGATGATTTTGACTATAAGCTGTTCATTACTACACGTAAATTCAAAACATTTAAGAATTCTGGCAACGACATTCATCCACAAGCATGGCTTCATCAATTTTCTCATTGTTTTCCTCCCAACTGGTCATTGGAGCACAGGTTAGAATTTATGTGTGGCTACTTTGAGAATGAACCAGCTGAAAGAATGTGATCGGTCATTCACGATTGTCACAGTGAAGGAGAATTTTACCATGCGTTCCTCTCAGCATATTGGTCTCAAGCTACACAAGACCGAGTAAAACATAGCATCATGATGATGAAACACTTTGAACAATCTGAATTTTCCAGTCTTGTGAAATATTTTTGAAGACATGTTGCACAAGAATCAGTACCTGTCAAACCCATACAGCCCTTCAGAACTCATCCGCATTTGCTTAATCAAACTGCCTGAAAATTTACGACATATTATTTTAGCAGGACGTTGCAAAGACGACACTGAAGCTTTTCAGGGACTGTTACAAGAACTGGAAATTGACACTGACAATCGCGGAACGCGAAAACAGGAGTACAACAATTACAGGTCACATCTGTCACAATTCCGCGATGACAGAAATAATAAATGGACACGACAAGGCTATTCTTACAATGTAAATCGTGACCAAAACAGACACCACCCGTATGGCAACCGTTGGCAGAGTAGTAGTAATTACAGGGAAAGATCACCTCTCCATGGTAATGACTATCACAGAGACAATCAGAGAAAGAGACAATATGGGAACCAAAATAATTATTATCAAGGGAGACAGAATAACTTTAGACGCAACGGTTCAGCTCGCAGTTACGACTCAGGGAGAAATTCTCCACCACGTGACCGACAAGAAAGAAACTATGGAATCTACCGACATGACGACAGACGATATGATCGTAACGACAGACCTGAACTGCATCAGAACTGGCGGAATTTAAACAGGGCAGGGCCCTCTCGTCACGGTGAATTTGTAGAAGTTAGGTCTCCAAATCCCAATAACGATGCGCGCCAACAAAGAGACAATAGGTAATGACTCACACTGCTGGCAGCCACAAAACGTACTTATGAAACTGACGACGCAGTTGCCGTAGCTAGTAATTACGTAAAAATGGAAGACATTAGGGACATCTTACTCCAGGAACTCGACGCAAAACATAACAACATTGCATATCCTGTGATTCACATTACTGTAAATGACGTAAAATTTACGGCAGTACTTGACTCTGGCAGTCCCATTTCAGTAATTAGTGAAACAGCTTTTAGCAAGTGCAACAAATCGAACGATTGCCCCACACTTCCGTTACGTAAGATTAAATTACAAGGTGCAATCATTGGAAAAAGTGTAGATGTACGTCAACAAACCAACTTAGAATTCTTTTGTCAAAGCCACTGCTTCTCTATGAACTTTCTTATTGTTTCATTATTGTCGACGGAAATTATATTGGGAGTAGACTTTTTGAATGAATACAAAGCAATCTTAAACTTTCACGATGCTGAAACAAGTTTAGAGAAAAAAGGTAAGTCAATAGCTTTGAAATTTGAAGATTGGCTCTCAAACCATGACGAGGAAATTAATCGGCTTTACCTTCTGTTAGACAACAGTTCGGAATTTTCTACGGAACTAGACACTAACAATCACTCTGCAAGTACTGACAGGAATCACATCGACGGCATATTTGAGATTAATGAGTTAATTCAGAATAAAATTCAAACAATTGAGAATTGTAATGACCCTGATAGGCAGGACCTTTTTGAGATTTTACAAGCACATTCCACAGTTTTTACTCACAAAACCGGAACAATCAAGGGATTTCAATACCAATTTCGTGTTCGTGAGCATACTAAATTTTGTGTTAGACCATACGTAATTCCGGCGCATTATAGGGACCGTGTTAGAACAGAAATACAATCTAAGCTTAATGAGGGCATTATTGAGCCTGCAGTAAGCTCATACAACAACCCATTACATGTTATTCAGAAGAAAAATGGATCGATCAGGCTTGTCTTAGATTCGAGACAAATCAATACTATCATTATTCCTGAAACAGACAGGCTGCAGACGATGGAAGAACTTCTTCAAAATTTTAATGGTGTAAAAGTGTTGTCTTCCATTGATCTCAGATCCAGCTTTTATCAGATCGAACTTCATCCAGAATGTAGAAAATACACAGCTTTCCTTTGTTTCGTCGTTTGTTATCAGTTTCGGAAACTTCCTTTTGGTTTGAACATTTCTTTGGCAGCATTCATTCGCGGGCTAAATTCCATATTACCTGAGTTCTTAAAACGTCACATCACCTTATTTGTGGACGATATTCTAATAGCAGAAGCTTCATGGGAACAACATAACCGCATCCTCAACAGTTTGTTACGTATTTTTGCAGAATCTGGAATTACAGTTAACTTGGAAAAGTCTGAATTCGGTAGGTCAAAGGTGAGGTTTATGGGACATATTATTTCTTCTGAAGGCATTCAGCCGGATCCTGAAAAGTTAGAATCAATCAGAGCCATTCCAGTTCCATCCACAAAAAAACAAGCCCGCAGTTTTCTAGGTCTCGTAAATTTTTACCGTCGTTTTCTGAATATGCAAATTCTTGTTACACCAAAACTTTGTTCTCTCACTGGAAAAAATACTATTTGGAACTGGGACGAACAAGCACAGTTGGAATTCCATTCTTTGAAAGAATCGCTACTTAACGCGCCAATACTAGCTCATCCAGATCTGTCACAAGATTTCTGCCTTAGCACGGATTCTTCTAAAGTCGGTCTTGGTGCCCGTTTATTTCAAGAAGCCATAGAAAATGACACTACCATTCAGAAAACCATTGCTTTTGCTAGCCGAGTGCTAACAAAATCTGAAAAAAATTATTCCGTTACTGAATTAGAAGCTTTAGCTATCGTTTGGGCATTTAACAAATTCCGTTTATTTCTTTCTGGTAAGCACGTAAAAGTATACAGTGATCATCGTGCATTACAATTTCTTATGTCTTCAAAATTAAATCATGATAGGTTAAAACGTTGGGCATTGTTTCTGCAAGAATTCCGCTTCACAATAGTCTACATTCCCGACAAGGAGAACATTGTTGCGGACGCGCTGTCACGCGCACCGGCTGGGCTTGAGAAAAGTAACACAGAAGGCAACCTCGAGAAAAATTTCAGTATTCTTTATATTCAGAAAGCCGCCTTTGAAACCTTCATCACCACATCTTTAAAGGACATTGCTCATGAACAAGATAAAGATCCGATTTGGAAAGACATCAAAAGTAAATGGCATGAAAAGCCGCACACTGAGATTCGGCATTATTATCTGGTTAGAAACAACATACTGTTCTAACGCTGCACTGTTGATGACAAGCTATGGGTACTTTGTATTCCTGACGATTTTGTTAATCAGCTCATTTGGTACATTCATTTCAGCTACGCACATTTTGGCCCACGAAAATATTATCATATTCTTCGAACGACTTGTCATTTTAACAATATGTAAAAGCGAATTCGAAGAGTCTTTTCTATTTGTAAACTTTGTCAAAAGGCGAAACCATCTACTATCTCCCATCGTGCTCCGCTGTTTCCTATCATTCCTTCTAAATTAAAAGAATTTGCTGCTGTTGATCTCTTGGGACCGCTTGTCAGAACATCTAATGGATTTGCGTACGTTCTAGTCGCTGTTGAACTTACTTCAAAATTTGTTTCTTTCACTCCTTTACGTAAAGCCACTGGACGGTCTGTATCCAACGCCTTTGTTAAAAATTTCTTACGTGATGTTGGCCACGTTGTTAAAGTCATTTCAGATAACGGACCGCAATTCAGATCTGCTGTTTGGTCACGCATGCTTCGGAATCATAAAATCAAACCCTGTTTTTATTTCATTGTACTCACCACATTGTAACCCGTCTGAACGGATTATGAAAGAAATCAATAACCTTTGCAGACTTTATTGTCACAGAAAGCATCAGCATTGGGACAGATATTTACACTTATTTCAAAATGTGCTGAATGAAATGCTTCATGATTCCACTGCTTTACCACTTACTCTTGTACTAAAGAATGAAGAACCACCGAACAGAATCAGAGAGCTTGTACCTTTCCCGAATACACGTAAACTTCGACACAAAGACATAATTGATTTGGCTCTTAAAAATATAAAATCTGCAGCAGACAAAAGGAGAAAACTACACAGTAAAGCAAATGCAAAGAAATTATACATTCGTCAGAAAGTTCTCATTAAAGCTCATTCATTGTCACATAAGAAGAAACACTTGAGTCACAAATTCTTTCTAGTTTACAATGGACCTTACAGAATCTGACGTATACCACATGGTAATTACGTTGAAGTTGAAACTCTGCGTACTAGGAAGAGTAAAGGTTTACACCACATTTCACATGTAAAACCGTTTATTGAAAGATAATCTGCCTTTTAACTTTGTAGTTGCCATATAACTTTTCACTTTACATTACTAGTATGCTTTGTCAGACTTAGAATCTGTTTACGGTGTTTCTGTTTCATATCTGCACAGTTTTTCTGAATTATTCTGGAAAGTAAAACATGTTTTAATACCAACTTTTGTGGTATAGCTACAATGAGACAGCCTTTTCTGTAGCACAATAATACGTTACAGCACAGTACTTTCATCATCACAACAATAAGCGTAATAACTAAGATATCTATACGCACAGCATTTCACTTTTGTTTATCATGAGGTAAGTACATTGGCTTCTGCAGAACTTAGCTTTCGGAGGAAAATAACTACGACACTTCCACAGAGATTATCTTACAACAAGATGCACATTTAGCGCTACAGGACACGCATTTGAGTGCTTAATTTTGTACTTAAACCATTTATTTTTCAAGATTTTTGAAATACAAAGAAAGTTTTCTGTGATACATTTCATTCCATTGCTGTAATCTGTAACACCTGAGGGTATAATTACATTAATCCCCAGGGGGGTACACGCATGCTTTGTGTACCATGTGTTTGGCAAGCACAAGGAGCCCTAGCTAATATGGTATTTGCTTATACAACTTTACACATAGGTACCATATTCCTCTAACTCAAATTACACAGCTATCTGATCATTTAACTGAGGGAGACAAACTTTTTTACTACATCAGTGACACATGTTTACGCAATTACACAGTTGGGTAACTTGACACTTACGAAATTGTATTTTGTCTGTACTTTGTGAACTGTTCATATTATTTTCAGACCCATTGTGATATTATGAGAGCTTTGAATGATATATTTGGTATGGGTTCACGATTTTTAAAGTACGTTTGAGGCAGATGACACTTTTGACATGAGCAGAGAATTTTTTTAGGTTTTGAAATTATTGGAGGATGCTACGACGATTTTGAGAGTTGACTGAGGTGTTATGATGTTATTATTACGATGACTATGTGTATTATGCTGTTGTGGTATGTTCATGATCAATAAGCTGATGCTATATGAGGTATTTGATTATGCTATGTATTTATTATGATGAAATATTGAAGTGTCGTCGCAAGATTGACGTGTCGACGAATATATATATATATATATATATATATATATATATATATATATATATATATATGTGTGTGTGTGTGTGTGTGTGTGTGTGTGTGTGTGTGTGTAATAAGGTAAGGAGTAATGAATAGTGGTTAGGGACTCTGACTTGTGAAAAAGGTTGTTGGAAACCAAGAATCGTACTTTACGAGTTACGAAATGTGTGTAAATACGTGAATGTATCACAATGCCAGCGAAAATTTTTTGGACACTGCTATATTCATAAGATTTTGCTTCTACACATTTGTAACACAAATTCTTGACCTGTGAAATATTTTTATATGAGACTGTCACTGTAGCAGAAACAGCTTTCATAAATATTTCCGTAAGAAAGTTAAGTGACCACCTGCACGTAATGAGTCGTGGGCACCCAGCTGTGTCAGACGCCTGAAAAAAAAAGCCATTAGTGGAAGCCTTTGCAGAGCCACAGGTAGAAAAAAAGAAAGGGGGCCCTTATCCTCGCTATTGACATTCCTTTATAGAAAGCACCGCAAATACGACACGCTCATTACTTGGAAACATTCTTACATCTGCACACCTGATTATGACAAGTATCTTTCTATGAGAGTTGAGAGATTTTTCTACTAACTTATGAAATGCCTCATGACTACTGAATGATGTTCTTATGCTTTACTTTCTATATAGTTGGTTATTTCATTTGATATCTGGTTTCCAGCTGTCTTGCAGAGTTAGTTTTATAAAATAAACTTAGATGCATTTGCTAATGTGAAAACTTTCTGTCAACAGATCTACTAAATTATTAGTTTATGATCCACATTCTTCGAAAAAAGGAGCTCTTCGAAAGGAAAGAACAATAAGAAGGGACTAATAACAGTAACTCAATATATAATTTTCTTTTCAAGTACTTGGTAATTTTTTGTAGAATTAGTTCTTGAGGTGCACCACTTTAATTACATAGACATTAAGATGTGAATATACATTTCCCTTATCTGCATTGTTGTTTTTACTGTAATATTTTTCTGCTTGAGCTATGTCATGTTTAGGTATAAGTTACTGCTGTTTGCCAGGCATAGTGGTACTGAATTTGACTTTGTGTTACTCTTCTAAGCCAGTTTTACTACGGATTTATTTTTCTTGTTTGCTGCACAGTGCCTTATATTAGTTGTAATATTGCAATTGCTTTGCCTATTTAAATTTTTTGTCATTGATGTTTGTGTTAATTGTTTTGTGCTGCTGCATTGCCTCGTCCCTTAGTTTAGCATCTGAGCTCATTAGATTTAAGTTAGCTTAAGAAGGGGTAGACTATATAAGAGAATGAGTTGCGATGAATTGGCAGAAATGCATTGAGAAGTTATACGAAAAAAGTACAGAAAGCAGGTATAGGTAGGATTTTCTTGGAAATAAATGATGAGGTAAGATAATGGTAAATAAATAATGAGGAAGAAATTGTGAACAGAATACAGAAAGCATGGTTGGATAGAATTTTTTGGCTGGAGTAAATATCGAAATAAGAGGAATGATCTATGGAATGAAGTTTGGGGTTGGACTGCAGTACCAAATGTTACACTGAAAACAAACCCTGTCCTTTCCTTGTATTATTCCGCTATATGTTTGTGTGCCCTTGTGTATTTATGTTCTTCCTGTCTTCATATGTTTATCTGAAAAGACTTATGTTGTAGAATTCTTCTAATACGTAGCTACATGAACTATGATGAGGAATACTGTTATCCTCAAATATAATTTGCATTAATAATCTGTTATGTACTTTGTAAAGATGCTTAGGCATTATTTATTCTGTTTTGATTTAATGCTCATGTGTTAAGTTGATGTTTCAAAAGTTATTCTGATCTTTTATGTATGTACTCATGTCATAATTCCTGTAACACTGATGTATATGTTATTTCGATTCTTTTGTAAAGCTTGTACTACGAATGTTATCTGTATTGTTATGTTCTTTAATGATGTATTTTGTACTTTTGTAATTGTATTCTTATGTTATAAAATTGTAATTGACACCAGTTCATCATATTATTAAGGGGCTTCGGAAAGGCTCAAAATCATGAAAAGTTCAATTTTTACTTTTTTGCGCTTTCTGAATCTGCAGATATATAATTTATTCAATTCCGAAGACTACAACTATTTTTAAATTTTTTTTGAAATGTGTTCTACATGGGCGTGACCCACTGTGGCGCTGTTAAACTGCTGTCAAATGGTGTTATTATTAACGTCCGTGTTCATCAGGTACATTTTAGTGATGTGAGATAAAGTATGTGTTGTGGCTAACCTATTTTCAGAGACTTAGCAGCACCTGAACTGTTGAAAAAGTGTATTCACGGAAAAACTCAAGACCCCAATGAAAGTGTAAATAGTGTTATATGGTCGAGAATCCCCAAGACTGTATTTGTTGGAATAGTAACACTTCACTTTGGTGTGTATGATGCTGTTGCGACTTTCAATGATGGCAACATTGTAAGGTGCAAGGTATTTAGAAATATGGGAATGAAGATAGGTTCTAACATGCCACGAGCGATGCTTGCTTTAGACAAGGAACGCCTTCGGGCTGCAGACAGGGCTGTAAAGAGTCTAGAAATACAAGCAAGAGTAAACAGGAGGAGGAACAAGAGGAAGCTGGAGGAGGAGTTTGCAGAGCATGAAGATAATCCATCCTATGGACCTGGAATGCACTAAAAAGTTAATCCAATCTTTGTCGCTCGATTCCCAAAACTTTTATTTTCTCATACTAATTACATGTTTTCTAAGGATCTACCAAACATATTTGTTTCAAACTTTCAGTAAATGTTACACAGTACCTTCTGCATAATTTAACACAGCCTTTTTCCAAAATACTGTATATTTTTGAATATATAAATAAAAAATTGCAAAAAAATGTTGTGAATTTTCATTACAATTGAACAAAAATCATCTTTAAAAAGTGAACAAAATTTTTTAAAATCCCTGTGTCAAGTTGTAGCCCATATTCCAATAAATAATCTGTAAAAAGTTCAACTTCCTACCTCAAATACTTTGTGAGGAAAGATGTAATTTATAAGCGTTATTTTAACATTGCAAGTATAGGGCATTCCGGAGCCCCTTAACTTGTTAGTTACATTTCACTGCACACTTTTCTGTTGGTCATAGTATATGGACAATATGTGAGAAGTAGGGACTGTTAGTGTTTGCACGTGTGTTAATAATTCAGCAAGGGACTGGATAACAGCATTGCTAGTTCTAAGGACAATTCCAAAAACTTTGTGAGAGCACAAGTGGTGGTTATGGACTTGCTATATTATCAGCAAGACTCTTCAATGGTGATTGTGCACCTGCACAGTCACAACAGATGGCTGCTGGTCATCTCTACAAGGACTACAGTGGGTCTGCATCTCTGATGACCCACCAATACCATAATTTCAACAAGGACTACAGTGGGTCTACACCTTTGATGACCCACCAATACCATTACCTCTACAAGGACTGCAGTGGGTCTGCACCTCTGGTGGCCCACCAATACCACCATCTCTACCAGGACTACAGTGGGTCTGCTCTGTGATGACCTACCTACCAATATTCTTCAAAAGTTCGAATGACTCTGCTGTAGGTTTGCTCTGTTGTGGCCCATTACCTGTCTGCATGTCAAGAGTCAGCACTGTCTTTCCGTTGGAAGGACAACACTACTTCTTCAAGACTGCATGAAAATCCACTACTTCCGTGTGCATTGTCTTTTACTGCTCAGACTATGAGAAAAGAAACGGCAGTTTCACTGTGACGAATGATCAGGACTGTCTTTATGGACTGTGAGATAATTTTAGCTTTTGACCAACATTGTATCAATAAGTGTGTGCACTTGATATCTTTGTTATTGTAATTATGAAAAATTTTATCAAATCATTATTGGCCACTGCCCAAAACAATTTGTAAAATTTTTTGTGGGGAGCATGGGGGCTATGTAAGTAGGCTATGTAAGTAGGCTGTTTATGTTTTCTTATTGGCAATGTTACGTAGTGCTCTGTATGAAAATCACTGGCTGTGCTGTGTGCAGTCTGTGGCTAGTTTGCATTGTTGTCTGCCATTGTAGTGTTGGGCAGCGGCAGCTGGATGTGAACAGCGCGTTGCATTGCACAGTTGGAGGTGAGCCGCCAGCAGTGGTGGATGTGGGGAGAGAGATGGCGGATTTTTGAGTACAGAATGGATGTCATGAACTGATATATATATTATGACTATTAAGGTAAATACATTGTTTGTTCTGTATTAAAATCTTTCATTTGCTAACTATGCCCATCAGTAGTTAGTGCCTTCAGTAGTTTGAATATTTTATTTAGCTGGCAGTAGTGGCGCTCGCTGTATTTCAGTAGTTCGAGTAATGAAGATTTTTGTGAGGTAAGTGATTTGTGAATGGTATAGGTTAATGTTAGTCAGGGCCGTTCTTTTGTAGGGATTTTTGAAAGTCAGATTGCGTTGCGCTAAAAATATTTTGTGTCAGCTTAAGCACAGTCCAGTATAAATTGTTCCAAGGGGACGTTTCAATGACCTGTCTAACGTTCGTTCATTGACGTCTCTGTTCACTGTAATAAGTTTAGTGTCTGTGTTTTGCGACCGCACCGCAAAACCGTGCGATTAGTATACGAAAGGACGTGCCTCTCCAATGGGAACCGAAAACATTTGATCGCAAGGTCATAGATCAACCGATTCCTCCACAGGAAAGCACGTCCGATATATTCTATACGCCACTGGTTACGGCACGTGCGTCACATGACAGGGATATGTTATCGGCCCACCTAACTTGTACACTTGGCGAATGAGTAAAAAGATACTTCTACCTTGTCCGATTTAGGTTTTCTTGTGGATGTGATAATCACTCCCAAAAAATTGATGAAAAGATACGAGGTTGTCACATAAACTGAAAATAAAAAATTAAACCTTTCACTCGAGGGAAGAGTTGAACCAAGGACGTCTCGTTTTGCAGCTGCTCTGGCTAACCACGGGACCACGGCGATCCTCAGCTCACATTACCCTTGATGTTGCCTACCTTGCACACAGACTACTCAGTTTGTATATTTTGCTTATATTTTTCATAGTTCCACACAACTTCTTCCTGTTTTCTCGATTGATCTGTGTTCAGTTTTTCAAGGCCTATCCACTGTGCCAACTTATAACTAAATCTGAGAGGGGTGCAATGGGGAGGTTCCCTTGTAAGAAGCAAGTGGACAGTCAACTTCCCTGCTCAGTATGCGAATCAAATAGGACAGAAAATCAGTAGGACTTGTGCGAAATAATGCTGCCTTACAAAGTATCTTAAAGGATAGCTTAAATGAAGGCAAACCTACTTTTATAAAATTTGAAGTTTTAGGGAAAATTTTTGGCAATGTATAACTGCATGCACTCATCGAAATCCTGAAGGAACCACAGAAATCAGATTGCAATGGTAATATTCCAATGATATAGTAGCGAAGTAGTAGTTGTGAAGGAGGAGGAAAGGTTGTAACCTATTCCCACTATCATTCAACCTACGCTCTGAGTTAGCAGAAAATATAACTAGGGATACATTAGGAAATGGAATTAAAGTTTACAAAGAAGAAATAAAAACCGAAGCCGACGAAATTGTAATCTGTCCGAGAGAGCAAAGAACTTCTAAGAACAGATGAATGGAATGGACAGTGTCTTCGAAAGAGGTTATAACACAGGCATCAACAAAAGTAATACATGGGGGTGATCTGACAGAGACGAATTAAATCAGGCGAAGTTCAAGAAAGTAAACGGTAAATTATTCGTTAGAATGGCAAAAGAGTTATGTTTAGAGTTGTAAAACTACCGCACACTACTATAGACTGTCATAAGTATCTGGAGATTGCAGTAGTTTTTGTACTAGATTTTGTCAATTAAGACCAGTCCTGTGTTACCTGTACATTAGAGTTGTTGTATACCTTAACAGGAATTATCTCACATAGTTCGCTTTGTTTACGTGTGCTGTCAGCATCTCAATATATTCCCCTAGAAACTATAAGTAGCGAACCGTCAAGAAACTGAGTGAAGACATGTAAGGGGAACATTTTTGTTGCTCCTCTTACTGGCAAATTGAAACGTCTATGTTTAATAAAATATTTTTACTTAAGCTGCAGTAACGGAGAAGGTGAAAATTCTATTTTATTTAATTCTGAAACTGCTGAGTAAAATTGAATGCAAGTTGCACTTCGCTATTTTTTATCATTTAATTTCTGACTTACAGAATTTGACCTGACAAACACAACTCAAACTTTTCCTATTCATTAAGTACCCACAATGTTCAAGGATAATGCGATATGACTGCTTTAAAATTAACTCAAGAGAATGGCCCTGAATTAGAAGAAATCCTAACAATAATCCATACATTTCGTAATTCACTTACCTCACAGAAAATCTTCATTACACGAACTACAGCAATACAGCAAGCACGATACAACCAGATAAATAAAAAGATTCTAACGACTGTAGGCCCTAACTACTAATAGGCATGTGGTAGGCAACGAAAGATTTTGTTGCAGACCAAACAATGTATTTAGCAGATTTTACTTTAATCATGTGACCACCAGTTCGAAAAATTACACAATCGTCAGTAATTCCATTAGCATCTTACATTAAGTCTCCATGACAGACACACGTCCAGACTGTCTGCTTGCACTAACATTGCAAAGCTCCAACACTGCTAATTATTAACCTCTAACCTCCATCACGGTTGACTATTCACTTCCAACTGCCATCATTGCTGGCTATTCTGCTTCCAACTGCGAGTCCTACCAGCCACAGAGTCTCTTACAGAGGGTGCACAGTGCTGTCACTGATATTAATGCTGTCTATAGCGCTGAATAGCGCTGCCACCATACAAACACAAACGTAGCCCTCCCTGCTCCTCTCAAGAAATTTTACAAAGTGCTTTGGCAGTGGCAAAGACTAGATTGTTAATTTTTTTTATATTAACAACATCAAAGAGACCAGATGCACACAATTAGTCATATATTGTTGGCCAATAATGCAAATATTGTTCTCACAGTCCCTAAAAAAGTCGTACTCTGTCATCAGAAGAGTAGACTATGGCAGTTTTATGCACAAAGTCTGAGCAGTAAAAGAAAATGCACACGTAAGTAGTGGACTTCCAAGCAGTTTCGAAGAAGTAGTGTTGTCCTCCCAATAGATACACAGAGCTGACTCTTGACATGAAGGCATGGTTATTGTAATGGGGCACAACAGGGCAGAACCACAGTGTTCCTTGTAGAGATTAGGGTAGAATTGGGCCATCAAAGGTGCAGACCCACTGTAGTCCTTGTAGAGGTGGCCAGCAGCCATCCGTTGTGACTGTGCAGGTGCACAATCACAATTGAAGAGTCTTGATTACAATGTAACAAGTCCATAAACCACCACTTGTGCATTCACTATTTTTTTTTCCCGAAATATCCTTAGCACCAGCAATGCTGTTAATCAGACCCTTGCTGAATTATCAACACACGTGCAAGCACTAAGACAGTCTTATAACCTCTGAGATTTTAACATACAATATGACCAACAGGCAAATGTGTGCAGTAAAATGAATCTCTACTATTAACTTAACTTGAAGAACTTGTGTCTATACAATTACAATTTTACATCATAAGAATACTCTTACAAAGGTGCAGAAAACATCATTGCTTTCAGGAAAAGGATAATGCAGATAACATTTGTAGTAATACAGGCTTTACACAAGAATAGAAATAAGCATATACGTGAGTATTACAGAAATTGTGACATAAGTAAATAAATGAAAAATGGAAATAGCCTTTGAAACATTAACTTGAAACATGGGCATTAAAGAAAACATGACAGAATAAATAATGTAAACATCTCCACAAAGTAGATAATATGTTACAAAACCAGTTTGCATTTGAGCTGGCCGGAGTGGCGAAACTGTTCTAGGCGCTACAGTCTCGAACTGCGTGACTGCTACGGTCGCAGGTTCGAATCCTGCCTCGGGCATGGATGTGTGTGATGTCCTTAGGTTAGTTAGGTTTAAGTAGTTCTAAGTTCTACGAGACTGATGACCTCAGAAGTTAAGTTCCATAGTGCTCAGAGCCATTTGAACCCATTGCATATGAGGGTAATAGTATTCGTCATCACAATGAATGCAGCTTAGTATTAGAAGAAAAAAATCT
Organism: Schistocerca cancellata; assembly: GCF_023864275.1. Classification (NCBI taxonomy): domain Eukaryota; kingdom Metazoa; phylum Arthropoda; class Insecta; order Orthoptera; family Acrididae; genus Schistocerca; species Schistocerca cancellata. Next base: position 416,379,101 of record NC_064628.1, read on the forward strand.
CTACCAAATTAATCTGATCAGTTAAACACACAGAGACAGGAAGAACACAGACACACAAGACAACACGTATACACATAGCGAAATAATACAAAAGGAAAGGACATGGTCTGTTTCCGGTGTAACAATTAGTACTGCAGTACTTCTGGTGAGCAATTTGTACCTCATTTTCATTTTTTCCCTTTCAATAATATATTTCATACTGATCCCTCTATAGCTTTCAGCCAAAACTACTTCATTTCCAACTAAAACCTCATTTATCTCTCTTACTTCAGCATTTGTTCCCACAAAAAACTCCAATTTAACTGTATATGTACTTTTGTGTCTTACTTACCATCATTTGTTTCCAAGTAAATCCTGTCTAACAAAATAATAGTTCCTCATTGTACAATACTCTTTGGCCAAACCTTTTCCTTATAGCTACTCAATGCATTTCATCACAACTCATTTTCTTATTAATGCGAATTCTTTCCAGACGAATGGAAAAACTGGTAGAAGCCGACCTCGGGGAAGATCAGTTTGGATTCCGTAGAAATGTTGGAACACGTGAGGCAATACTGACCTTACACCTTATCTTAGAAGAAAGACTAAGGAAAGGGAAACATACCTTTCTAGCATTTGTGGACTTAGAGAAAGCTTTTGACAATGTTGACTGGAACACTCTCTTTGAAATTATAAAGGTGGCAGGGGTAAAATACAGGGAGCGAAAGGCTATTTACAATTTGTACAGAAACAAGATGGCAGTCATAAGAGTCGAGGGCCATGAAAAGGAAGCAGTGGTTGGGAAGGGAGTGAGACAGGGTTGTAGCCTCTCCTCGATGTTATTCAATCTGTATATTGAGCAAGCAGTAAAGGAAACAAAAGAAAAATTCGGAGTAGGTGTTAAAATCCGTGGAGAAGAAATAAAAACTTTGAGGTTCGCGATGACATTGTAATTCTGTCAGAGACAGCAAAGAACTTGGAAGAGCAGTTGAACGGAATGGGCAGTGTCTTGAAAGGAGGATATAAGATGAACATCAACAAAAGAGAAACGAGGATAATGCAATATAGCCGAATTCAGTCGGGTGATGCTGAGGGAATTAGATTAGGAAATGAGACACTTAAAGTAGCAAATGAGTTTAGCTATTTGGGGAGTAAAATAACTGATGATGGTCGAAGTAGAGAGGATATAAAATGTAGACTTGCAATGCCAAGGAAAGCGTTTCTGAAGAAGAAAAATTTGTTAATATCGAATATAGATTTAAGTGTCAGGAAGTCGTTTCTGAAAGTATTTGTATGGAGTGTAGCCACGTATGGAAGTGAAACGTGGACGATAAATAGTTTAGACAAGAAGAGAATATAAGCTTCCGAAATTTGGTGCTACAGAAGAATGCTGAAGATTAGATGGGTAGATCACATAACTAATGAGGAGGTATTGAATAGAATTGCGGAGAAGAGAGATTTGTGGCACAACTGGACTAGAAGAAGGGATCCGTTCTTAGGACATATTTTGAGGCATCGAGGGTTCACCAATTTAGTATTGGAGGGCAGCGTGGAAGGTAAAAATAGTAGAGGGGGGCCAAGAGTTGAATACACTAAGCAGATTCAGAAGGATGTATGTTGCAGTAAGTACTGGGAGATGAAGAAGCTTGCACAGGATAGAGTAGCGTGGAGAGCTGCATCAAACCAGTCTAAGGACTGAAGACCACAACAACAACAACATTTTCTCATATAGCATACTCCCTCTTAAACTAACTTAAATCTACTGAGCTCAGATAGATAAAGCTAGAGAATGGGGCAACGCACAAAACAATTAGCATAAATAACAATGACAAAAATGCAAATTGGCAAAGCAAGCAGCAACTTATCTAAGTTGGCAACGAACATGCAACGTGAAACGTCCCCTTAGAAAATCTATACAAGACTGTGCTTAAACTGACACACAATATTTTTAGCGCAACGCAATCTGACTTTCAAAAATCCCTACAAAAGAATGGCCCTGACTAACATTAACCTATACCTTTCACAAATCACTTACCTCACAAAAATCTTCATTACTCGAACTATTGCAATACAGCGAGCGCCACTACTGCCAGCTAAATAAAAGATGCAAACTACGAAAGTCACTAACTACTGATAGGGATAGTTAGCAAATGAAAGATTTTAATAGAGAACAAACAATATATTTACCTTAATAGTCATAATATATATAGCAGTTCATAATATCCAGTATAACAAATTTCAAAACTCCGCCATCTCTCTCCCCACGTCCACCACTGCTGGCGGCTCACCTCCAAGTGCGCAACGCTACGCGCTGTTCACATCCAGCTGCCGCTGCCCAACACTACAATAGCAGACAACAATGCAAACTAGCCACAGACTGCACACAGCACAGCCAGTGATTTTCGTACAGAGCGCCACGTACTGTTGCCAATAAGAAAACATAAACAGCCTACTTACATTGCCCCCATGCTCCCCACAAAAAATTTTACAAATTGTTTTGGGCAGTGGCCAATAATGATTTGAAAAATTTTTCGTAATTACAATAACAAAGATATGAAATGCACACACTTATTTATACAATGTTGGTCAAAAGCTAAAATTTTCTCACAGTCCATAAGGACAGTCCCAATTGTTCATCACAGTAAAATTTCAGTGTTTTCTTTTTTTTTTTTTTCAAAGTCTGAGCAGTAAAAGAAAATGCACACAGAAGTAGTGGATTTCCATGCAGTCTTGAACAAGTGGTGTTGTCCTTCCAACGGAAAGACAGTGCTGACTCTTGACACGCTGATAGGTAATGGGCCACAACAGAGCAAACCCACAGCAGAGTCAGTCCAAGTTCAAGAATATTGGTAGGTAGGTCATCACAGAGCAGACCACTGTAGTACTGGTAGAGATTGTGGTATTGGTGGGCCACCAGAGGTGCAGACCCACTGCAGTCCTTGTAGAAATTGTGGACAGGCCCACTGTAGTCCTGGTAGAGATTGTGGTATTGGTGGGCCACTAGAGGTGCCGACCCACTGCAGTCCTTGTAGAAATAATGGTACTGGTGAGTCAGCAAAGATGTAGACCCACTGTAGTCCTTGTAGAAATAACGGTATTGGTGGGTCATCAAAGATGCAGACCCACTGCAGTCCTTGTAGAGATGCCCAGCAGCCATCTGTTGTGACTGTGCAGGTGCACAATCACCATTGAAGAGTCTTGCAGATAATATAGCAAGTCCATAACCACCACTTGTGCACTCACAAAGTTTTTGGAATTGTCCTTAGAACCAGCAATGCTGTTATCCAGTCCCTTGCTGAATTATCAACACACGTGCAAACACTAACAGTCCCTATTTCTCACATATTGTCCATATACTATGACCAACAGAAATGTGTGCAGTGAAATGTAACGTACAAGTTAATAATATGATGAACTGGTGTCAATTACAATTTTATAACATAAGAATACAATTACAAAGGTACAAAATACATCATTAAAAACATAACAATACTGATAACATTTGTAGTACAGGCTTTACAACAGAATAGAAATAAACATATACATCAGTGTTACAGGAATTATGACATAAGTAAATACATAAAAATCAGAATAATTATTGAAACATCAACTTCACACATGAGCTTTAAAACAAAACAGAATAAATAATGTCTAAGCATATTTACAAGGTAAATAACATATTATTAATTCCAATTATATTTGAGGATAACAGTATTCCTCATCATAGTGAATGTAGCTTAGTATTAGAAGAAGAAAAAATTCTATGAAACTACACAGAGACAGGAAGAAAACAAATACATAAGGGTACACAAACACGTAGCGGGATAACACAAAAGGAAAGGACAGGGTTTGTTTTCAGTGTAACATTTGATACTGCAGTCCAACCCAAAACTTCATTCCATAGATTTTTCGTCTTATTTCAACATTTGCTTCTACCAAAAAAATTCTATCCAAGCATGATTTCTGTATTTTTCTCGTATAACCTCTCAGTGCATTTCTTCAAATTCATCGCAACTCATTCTCTTATAGGCTACCCCATATTAAGCTAACTTAAATCTACTGAGCTCAGATGCTAAACTGAGTGACGAGGCAATGCAGCAGCACAAAACAATTAACACAAACATCAATGACAAAAAATTTAAATAGGCAAAGCAATTGCAATATTACAACTAATATAAGGCACTGTGCAGCAAACAAGAAAAATAAATCAGTAGTAAACTGGCTTAGCAGAGTAACACAAAGTTAAATTCAGTAACACTATGCCTGGCAAACAGCAGTAACTTATACCTAAACATGACATAGCTCAAGCAGAAAAAAATATTACAGTAAAAACAACAATGCAGATAAGGGAAATGTATATTCACATCTTAATTTCTATGTAATTAAAGTGGTGCACCACAAAAACTAATTCCACAAAAAAAAATTACTAAGTACTTGAAAAGAAAATTATATGCAGTTACTGTTACTAGTCCCTTCTTATTGTTCTTTCCTTTCCAAGTGCTCCTTTTTTTAAGAATGTGGATCACAAAATTATTATTTAATAGATCTGTTGACAGAAAGTGTTCACATTAGCAAATGCATTTTATTTTATTTCATAAAACCAATGCTGCAACACAGCTGGAAACTAGATATCAAATGAAATAAGCAACTATGAAAAGCAAAGCATAAAAATATCATTCAATAGTCATGTGACATTTCATAAGTTAGTAGAAATTCTCTCAACTCTCGTAGAAAGACGCTTGTCATAATCAGGTGTGCAGATGTAAGTATCTTTCCAAGCAATGAGCGTGTCGTATTTGCGATGCTTTCTCTAAAGGAATGTCAATGGCGACGATAATGGCCTCCCTTTTTTTTTCTACCTGTGCCTCTGGAATGCACACCCTAATGGCTTTTTCTCAAGGCGGCTGGCACACCTGGCTGCTCACAATGCATTACGTCATAGTCACTTACCTTTCTTACCGAAATATTTTTCCACTACAGTAACAGTCTCATATAAAAATTTCACAGGTCGAGAATTTACGTTGCAAATGTGTAGAAACAAAATCCTATGAATATAACAGTGTTCAAAACGTTTTCGTCGGCATTGTGATACATTCATGCATTTACACGCATTTCATAACTCTTAAAGTACGATTCTTGGTTTCCAACAACCTTTTTCACAAACCAGAGTCCCTAAACACTACTCATTATTCCTTACCTTAGTCGTCGACACTTCTTCAATATTTCGTCATAACAGATATGTAGCATAATCAAATAACTCATATAGCACCAGCTTATTAATCATAAACATACCTCAGCAGGATAATACACATCATCGTCGTAATAATAACATCATAACACCTCAGTCAAATCTCAAAAACGTCGAAGCTTACTGCAATAATTTCAAAACCTAAAGAAAATTCTCTGCTCATTTCAATAGTGTCATCTACCTCAAACGTACTTTAAAAATCATGATCCCATCCCAAATACATCATTCAAAGCTCTCATAGTATCACAATGGTTCCGAAAAAATATGAACAGTTCACAAAGTACAGACAAAATACAATTTCATAAGTGTAAAGTTACCCAACTGTGTAATTACGTAAACATGTGTCACTGATGTAGTAAAAAAATGTTTATCTCTCAGTTAAATGATCAGATAGCTGTGTAATTTGTGTGTTAGAGAAATATGGTACCGATGTGTAAAGTTGTATAAGCAAATACCATATTAGCTAGGGCTCCTTGTGCTTGCCAAACACATGGTACACAAAGTAAGCGTGTACCCCCCTGAGGATTAATGTAATTATACCTTCAGGTGTTACAGGTTACAGCAGTGGAATGAAATGTATCACGGAAAACCTTTGTACCATTGTACTTCAAATATCTTTAAAAATAAATGTTTGAAGTACAAAATTAATCACTGAAATACGTGTACTGTAGCGCTAAACTGTGCGTCTTGTTGTAAGATAATCTCTGTGGAAGTGTCGTAGTTATTTTCCTCCAAAAGATAAGTTCTGCAGAAGCCAATGTACTTACCTCATGATAAACAAAAGTGAAATGCTGTGCGTATAGATATCTTAGTTATTACGCTTATTGTTGTGATGATGAAAGTACTGTGCTGTAATTACTGTTGTGCTACGGAAAAGGCTGTCTCATTGTAGCTATACCACAAAAGTTACTATTAAACATGTTTTACTTTCCAGAATAATACAGAAAAACTGTGCAGATATGAAACAGATACACCACAAAAGCAAAATTGGAAATTGTCACTCATTAGTAGCGTTGTGATAAAATCGTGTTGCTGTCACATAAACTAACCACTGTCTCATCTGGTAACTCACAGAAAGTACTTTAAATCCAGAATGTATTTTCAAGTAAACCAAAATGTTGCATTAAAATCTCATTGGCAGTATATGTTCTAAGTATGTAAGCCTGACAGTCGTAATGTAATCGTGCAACTAACAAGCAAGAATGTACATACACAATAACACTATGACATCTGTTCACTATAACAATGCATTCGTAATTTCTGTTTAAGTAAGTTCTCTTGGTTCTTGATTTGATATATAACTTCAAACACTGTTGCATGTTAACAGATACTAAGTCTGACAAACCATACTGGTAATGTAAAGTGAAAAGTTATATGGCAAAGACAAAGTTAAAAAGCAGATTATCTTCAATAAACGTTTTTACATGTGAAATGTGGTGTAAATCTTTGCTCTTCCTAGTATGCAGAGTTTCAACTTTAACGCAATTATCATGTGGTATACGTCGGTAAAGAATACTGGACTTTTTCTCAAGGTTAGCGTCTATGTTATTTTTCTCTGAGATAGCCGGCGCATGCGACAGCCTGCGGTGCGAGTCATTGTCTGTTTCTTTGTTGGCGCGCGTCGTTACTGGGATTAGGAGACCTAGCGTCTACAAATTCACGTTGTCGAAAGTGCCCTGCTCTATTTGAATCCCGCCAGTTCTGATGCAGTTCAGATCTGTCGTTACGATCATATCGTCTGTCGTCATGTCGGTCGATTCCATAGTTTCTTTCTCGTTGGTCACGTGGTGGAGAATTTCTCCCTGAGTCGTAACTGCGAGCTGGACCGTTGCGTCTAAAGTTATTCTGTCTCCCTTGATAATAATTATTTTGGTTCCCATATTGTCTGTTTCTCTAATTGTCTCTGTGATAGTCATTACCATGGAGAGGTGATATTTCCCTGTAATTATTACTACTCTGCCAACGGTTGTCATATGGGTGGTGTCTGTTTCGGTCGCGATTTACATTGAGAGAATAGCCTTGTCGTATATTATTTCTGGCATCGCGGAATTGTGACGGATGTGATCTGTAATTGTTGTACTCCTGTTTTCGCGTTCCGCAATTGTCAGTGTCAATTTCCAGTTCTTGTAACAGTCCCTGAAAAGCATCAATGTCGTCTTTGCAACGTCCTGCCAAAATAATATGTCGTAAATGTTTAGGTAATTTGATTAAGCAAATGCGTATGAGTTCTGAAGGGCTGTATGGGTTTGACAGGTACTGATTCTTGTGCAACATGTCTTCAAAATGTTTCACAAGACTGGAAAATTCAGATTGTTCGAAATGTTTCATCATTATGTTGCTATGTTTTACTCGGTCTTGTGTAGTTTGAGACCAATATGCTGAGAGGAACGCATGGTAAAATTCTCCTTCACTGTGACAATCGTGAATGACCGATCGCATTCTTACAGCTGGTTCATTCTCCAAGTAGCCACACATAAATTCTAACCTGTGCTCCAATGACCAGTTGGGAGGAAAACAATGAGAGAATTGATGGAGCCACGCTTGTGGATGAATGTCGTTGACAGAATTCTTAAACGTTTTGAATTTACGTGTAGTAATGAACAGCTTATAGTCAAAATCTTCGTGTCGGCGAGTAGCATATCGGTCATTGTTACGTCGTGTCGGCGGTTCCATCTCAAAATTCGGTGTACCTTGCCAATTTCTTTCATAATTTCCGAAGTGCCCTGAGTTATTATTTTGTGGCTGTTCCATATTTCTATGTCCCTCTTCCTGTATTGGAGCGCGAGTGGCCTCTGAAATACGTAATTCTTGTATTACCTGTGTCAGCTGATCATGTAGTTCCCGGATTTCTCTTTGGTGTTGCGTATTAATTTGATTCTTATTTTGTTTGAATTTCCTAATTTGTTCGTACTCTTCTGTGTCAGTGATGGCTACAGGTCTTGTGTCATTCAGATCATCATCTACCTTTGCAGATAAGTTAGTGAACTGATCCGAAAGTTCGGCTACTTTCTCCGATAGCGTACTTATTTCCTCAGTGTGTTTTTCTGAACAAAGTTTCAGAGTGTCCATTTGTGTTGAAATCGTATCTACTGTGTCCTTTAAGTTTTCCTGAGTTTTTGCAAGTTGCGTAACCGAATCGGTAGATGCAACTGAGTCTATTTTAGCCCACAAGGTCTCATGATTTTCATGAACAATGGTTTGCAGTTCTTTTATGGCTGCTTCATGATCCTGTAATGCATTTTCATGCCGCGAAAAAATAGGTTGAAAATGCTCACAAATTTGTGTTTTTACGTCATTACAGACTTTTTGATATTTCGATTCAATGTTATGTAACTCAGCAGTTAAAACCTCACGTGTTTGTTCGAGAGTTTGTTCCAATGAGTCTAACTTTTGAAGCTTTTGCAGTGTTTGTCTCTGATTTTGTTCCATTGTGTGTAACTGTTGCTGTGTTTGTCTCTGGTTTTGTTCCATTGTGTCTAACTTTCGAAGCTTTTGTTGTGTTTGTCTCTGATATTGTTCCATTGTGTCTAACGTTTGAAGATTTTGTCCCATTTTTTGCATTAATTGTAATAACAATGCATTAGTGTCTGGAATCTGTTCCTCTACGCTTTTCGGCAGTGCATTTGCACCAGCAACATTCACATTTTGACAAGCAGGAAATGTATCTTGACTTATTTGAGAAAACGGTGATGACGCAAAACCTGAATCTACAGTATTTTCAAAATTGAGTCCTATCATTTCGGATTCCTGAGGCAAGCTGTTACCGAGCGATCAATCGATAATGCTTCCCTGTACACTAATTGTTTCACTGCCTACGCCATTGTTTGCCGCCCGCTCCATTTCCTTATGCACCATTACCAAATTACTATGTTGAACATTAGTTAATTCATTACATGGTGGCGCTAACACACTACTTTCGTCTTCACTGTCATTTCTCAGTTTACTTTGGAGCCTAGTGTTACGTTTTTCACACGCCATTATTGTCACATTATTTCACAAGACAACACGGAAAAACACAATTTGAAGAGCCAAAGTAGGGGAACACATTAACATAGCACTGGAAATAATATCTAGTTAATTGCAAGCGCAGCTGCGAAATACTTGGTGCAAATCTACATGCATGCCACAACTGTTTTACTGTACAAGAATGAAAAACTACAACTGCAAAGGAAATTCTCTCTACAATTACGTGCTAGCAATAAACAAAAGCTACACTAATTACACAAACTAGAAGAAAATATCAGAAGATTCCAGTGAAGTATCCTCGGCTAAGGGTCGTCATATGAAACGTCCCATTTGAACAATTTATACAAGACTGTGCTTAAACTGACACACAATATTTTTAGCGCAACGCAATCTGGCTTTCAAAAATCCCTACAAAAGAATGGCCCTGACTAACATTAACCTATACCTTTCACAATTTGAAGAGCCAAAGTAGGGGAACACATTAACATAGCACTGGAAATAATATCTAGTTAATTGCAAGCGCAGCTGCGAAATACTTGGTGCAAATCTACATGCATGCCACAACTGTTTTACTGTACAAGAATGAAAAACTACAACTGCAAAGGAAATTCTCTCTACAATTACGTGCTAGCAATAAACAAAAGCTACACTAATTACACAAACTAGAAGAAAATATCAGAAGATTCCAGTGAAGTATCCTCGGCTAAGGGTCGTCATATGAAACGTCCCCTTTGAACAATTTATTCAAGACTGTGCTTCATTACTCGAACTACTGCAATACAGCGAGCGCCACTACTGCCAGCTAAATAAAAGATTCAAACTACGGAAGCCACTAACTACTGATAGGGATAGTTAGCAATTGAAAGATTTTAATAGAGAACAAACAATGTATTTACCTTAATAGTCATAATATATATATATATATATATATATATATATATATATATATATATATATATATATCAGTTCATAATATCCAGTATAACAAATTTCAAAACTCCGCCATCTCTCTCCCCACATCCACCACTGCTGGCGGCTTACCTCCAACTGCGCAACGCTACGCGCTGTTCACATCCAGCTGCCGCTGCCCAACTCTACAATGGCAGACAACAATGCAAACTAGCCACAGACTGCACACAGCACAGCCAGTGATTTTCATACAGAGCGCTACGTAATGTTGCCAATAAGAAAACATAAACAGCCTACTTACAAACGTTACGATAATATAAGGCACCAAGAAACAAACGAAAGCAAATAAATCAGTGGTAAAACTGGCTTAGCACAGTATTAGAATGTAAAATTCAGTAAGAGACTGCCTGACAATAGCAGCAGCAAATGCAGGAACTTATACCTAAACGTGACAAAGCACAAGCAGAAAAAATATTACAGTAAGGACGGCAATGCAGATAAGGGAAACATCTATTTACATTTTAATGTCTGTGTCACATCGTAAAACCAGAGTGGTGCACCACAACAACTTATTGATTACTAAGACCTTGAAAAGAAAATTATGTATGAAATTCCTGTTACTAGTGCTTTGAACTGCTCTTTCTTACTGATCTTTCCTTCCCAAGTTCTCTTTTTTGAGAATGTGGGTCATAAAATTATTATTTAATGGATTTTGTGACAGAAAGGGTTCACATTAGCATATGTATTAAATTTTATTTCATAAAACCAATGCTACAGCACAGCTAGAAACCAGATATCAAATAAAATAAGCAAATATGTACAAAGCAAACCATGAAAACATCATTCACCAGCCATATGGCATTTCATAAGTCAGTAAAAATTCTCTCAACTTTTGTAGAAAGATATTTGTCATAATCAGTTGTGTAGACATAAGAATACTTCTCATCGCTTCATAAGCATTTCAGTAAGTAGCACACAGTACGAGCGCCAAAGTCTAATCATATGTTTCCAAGTAATAGTGTGTCATGTTTGTCGTGCGTTCTGCAAAGAAATGTCAATAGCAAGGTCGACAGCCTCTCTTTTCTGCAGCTATGTGAGCGCTTACGGGGGTGCGGCGAGCTTCAAAGTGACTAAAGTGGCACAAGTAAAATTGAAATTACACACAACAATCTGTATATTTCAAAGCAGCTAGCGTGCAACTGGGCACAGCGTTACATGAAGGTCACATACACACTTTACCAAAATATTTACAACAGCAGTTTGAGCTACAAGAAAAGTTTCATACAAACAAAAACATTTCACAGGTTGGAAATTTACAGGAGAGTTGTTTAGAAACAAAATCTCATCAATAACAGTGTCCAAAATTTTTCATGAGCCTTGTGGTACTCACAGTCATATATATACTCACATTTCATAACTCTTAAAGTACGACTCTTGGTTTCCAACATTTTTTTTTCATAAATCATAGTCCCCAACCACTACTCATCGCCCTATTACATGTATACATATTCGTTGATACTTCTACAATATTTCATCATGATAAGCACATAGCATAATCACATTCCTCATATAGCATCATATTATTGATCATTAACATATCTCAGCATCATAATGAACATCATCATCATCATAACAGACCAATCACATCTCAAAATAGTCGTAGCTTCCTTAAATAATCTCAAAACCTTAAAAAAATTGCTCTCTTGCTTCTTTCAGTAGTGTCATCTATCTCAAACGTACTTCAAAAATCATGATCCCATGCAAGATACATCACTGAGACCTCTCACAGTATCACAAAGGTTCCAAAAGTAAATATGAACATTTCCAAATTCATGCAAAGTACAATTACATAAGTACAAAGTAATCCAACTGTGTAATTACTTCGACATATGTCAGTGACCTAGTAAAAGTGTTCAGTCCTCTCTGTTAAATGACCAGATATCTATGTAATTCTGTGTCAGAGAAATATGGTACTGATGTATAAAATTGTATAAGCAAATACCATATTAGTTAGGGCTCCTTTCGCTTGCCACATGCATGGTACACAAAGTAGGCACACCCCAATGAGGGAAATGTAATTATAACTCAAATGCTACAGATTAAACTGTGAAGTGAAACGTATCAAAGAAAACATTCTCTGTATCACTGTAATTCAAAAATATTTCTAAAAATGTTCCAAGTACAAAACGTAAACACTCAAATGTGTATCATGTAGTGCTAAACTATAGTTCTCACTTAAAAAAAAAATCTCTCATTACTTAACTGTAAAAATGTGCCAAATGTCGTTGTTATCGTCGTTCATAAGCAAAGTTCTCCAATACTCAATATACTTACCTTTGTCATACACAAAAGTAAAGTGCTATGCGGATAACATCGTAGCTATTATGTTCATTGCCATGACCTTGACAGTACTATACTGTAACGTACTGTTGTACTATGAAAACAACCGTGTCTCTCTCCCCCCAGAAAGTACTTTAAATACAAAATATTCTTTTTTTTTTCAAGTGAACCAAAATTTTACAGTAAGACCTCATTCGCAGTATGTGTTCCACGAATGTAAACATTATAGTCGTCATGTAATCGTGCAACTAAAACGGAAAAGTGTAGAACCAGTAAGATTGTGTCGTCTGTTCCCCATAAAAGTGGGCTCATAAAATTACTGTGTTAATTGATAGTCATGACAGCTGTGTCGTCAGCTTCAAAGGTACGTTTTGTGGCTGCCTGTGGTGTGAGTCATTGTCTATTATATCTTTGCAGTCGTTCGCCGTTACTGGGTTATGGAGGTCTACTTTCTGCAATGTCAGCTTGTGGAGTAGGCCGTGCCCTATTTGAATCACGCCATTCCTGATTGAATTCAGGTCTTTTGTCACACCTATAGCGTCTGTCGTCTTGTCGGTAATTTCTGTGATTTCTTTCTCGTCGGTTATGTGGTGAAGAATTTCTCTCGGAATCGTAATTATGAGGTATACCGTTGCATCTGAAGTCATTTTGTCTCCCATGATAATAATTGTTTTGGTTCCCATATTGTCTACTTCTACGGCTATCTCTGTCCTAGTCGTTACCATGGAAATGTTTTCTTCCTCTGTATTCATTATTATTCTGCCAATGGTTCTCATATGGGTGGTGTCTGTTTTGATTACCACTTACGTTATAACAGTAGCTTACACACACTACACATGAGAATGAAATAAATAGAAAGTGCAAGGAACCCAAGACGAAACGGTTACAGGAAAAAACGTAAAGAAGTCAAAAAACGTATGGTCTTCAGAAGGACTGATTCAGTATATGGAAAACTGAAAATAACATTCGGTGAACTTAACTGCAAAAGTATGTACACTAAAAGTACTGTGAAAATTCCATTATTAATCGCACAGTTGGGAAGAAAGAGATTGAAGGAGTATGCTGAAGACCTCTTCAAGAGGGAGGACGACTTTGATGTCGCGCTTGAGGAAGAAATGCTAGTCGATGTGGATCACGTAGGATATATAATATTATAGTCAGAATGTAACAGAGCTTCGGAACACTTGCGATCAAATGACGCATGAAATGAAATGATCGTATAGCAACGTTGGCCGGGAGGTGCCATTCGGTTTTGGCCACCAAGTGCAAGTACTGTTTCAGTCGGCGCCACTTTGGGCGACTTACGGCCGATGATGAGGACAACACAACACCCACTCCCCGAGCGGAGAAAATCTCCAACCTGGCCAGGAATCGAACCCGGTCCCAGTGTATGGGAGGCAAGCACGTTAACACCCAGTTAAGTAGGCAGACAGCAAATGAAGCGAAAGAGACAGATAACATTTCTACGAAATTTTTAAAATTGTTGGAGAAAGCGACAACCAAACGCCAATATACACTGGTGCGTAGAGTCTATATTATCAAACTTTCGGAAAAGTATTATTCACAGAATGGAGAAGATAGCAATAGCAGATACGTTAGGCAGCTGTCACTTAATCAACTTAACACCTAATATATCCAAGTTTGACCTGAATTATACAGGGTGAGTCACTAACTATTGCCACCCAGAATAACTCCGAAATTATGATAAGGGGTGAAAAGTTTGTCGGACAAAAGTTTCATGGGACAACGTAAGCCATAATATTATGTTGGTTTTTTATTGCTAGGGAGGGTCGCTTCAGAGATACGAAGGTCAACTTTGTTTTTTTAAATGAGATGCTATAGTTTGATTCTCATTTTCTGATAGCGGCTATCGAGATGAATCCAATGCCGTGTAACAGTAATGTCTTCAAAGGTCAACAAAGGTCACAAAGGTGGCAAGAACGTCCATATACAGAAGGTGATCCAAATGATGCCCATTGGTATCAATGCAGTGCTCAGTCTTCTTATCATTGATTGAGTGGTATTTTTCATCACATCGGCACTGCTCTGACAATTCTCTCTCGCATATCTTCAGGTGTAGTTGGAACGTCTTTATAAACAATGTCTTTTACGAGTCCCCACATGAAAAAATCCAGAAGCGTGAACTCTGGAGAACGAGCCGGCCACGACACATCTCCTCCGCGTCTAATCTAACGATTTGAGAACTCTCTCTGTAACTCATTTCTAGCCATTAACGTAAACTATGCCGGACACCCATCGTTTTGATACCACATCCTGTTCTTTGTTCCTAAAGATATGCTTTCCAATAACAGACCTAATGTTTCTTGCAGGAATGTGGTGTACTTCCTACCATTAAGATTTCCTTCGATGAAATAGGGACCTATAATTCCGTCCTCCAGAATCTCAAACATACATTCACCGACCACAGTTTTTGGTGTGCAACTTGGCGCAGCCAACATGGATTTTTAGTTGCATGTTATGTAAATTAACACTTCCATGGTTCGTGAATGTACCACGTCAGTAAATAAAATCAAATTAATAAATACGTCACCCCTCTGAATCTGAAGTTCAGCCCATCGGCAGAATTCAATGCAACACGTACAATCCGTACCAGTTAATTCTTGGTGGAGACTGGTATGGTAAGGATGATATTTATGACGATGCAGAACACGAAAACACTACCTTCTCTCATGCCAGATTCCCTTGCGATTTGACGCGAACTGACACAAGGATCTCGAACCACAGTGACAAGAGTACCAATTGCCGTTCCCTCGTTTTCCTTTGCCGGATATGCTTCCGATGCGTTAAAGATAGAGTTGTTCTCAATTTATCATACACATACCTAAATGTACAACGTGTAGGATGAGTACGCTGAGGAAATTTTTCAGCGTATAAGTCTCTAACTGTCACTGAATTTCGTTGGCGTTCTACGTAAATTAGAAGCTTACCGACTAGTTCTTCGAAGAAATACATCAATCACATTCGCTTGATTCGACGATTCTAGTCTTACCATTTCTATTAGTGTTGTATTGCGGAACCATCGAATGGTGTTTACTAGTCAATGGCACGTTAGAGGGATAGGCCGTATTCGGCGAATATTTACTATTGCACGATATACGAGAGAGAATTGTCAGAGCATGTGCTTCGATAAGTGCCGAAGTGATAAGGAATACCACACAGTCCATGAGAAGAATACTGCAGCACTGCATTGATATCAACGGTCATCAAGTCGAACAACTTCACTAAATGGACGTTCAAGTCATCTTTTTGACCTCCGTCGACCTTCAAAGACCTTACTGTTACACATCATTGGATTCGTCTCGGTAGCCGCTATCAGAAGATACGTTCTAAACTATAGCATCCCATTTAAAAAAACCTTCATATGTCCGACGCGACCCCACTAGCAACTAAAAACCAGCGTCATGTTATGGCCCCCGTTGTCCCATGCAACATTTGTCCAACAAACTTTTCTGCAACTATCACACTTTCGGAGATATTGTATGTGGCAATAGCTAGCGACTCACTCTGTATAGAGAGGGATAAAAAGAAAATTAAGAACTTGTTAAATGAAGATAAGTTGATATTAGGAAAGGTACAGGCACCAGACAGGTAGTTCGAAATGGTTCAAATGGCTCTGAGTTCTATGGGACTTAACTTCTAAACTCATCAGTTCCCTAGAACTTAGAACTACTTAAACCTAACTAACCTAAGGACATCACACACATCCATGCTCGAGGCAGGATTCGAACCTGCGACCGTACCGGTCGCGCGATTCCAGACTGTAGCGCCTAGAAACGCTCAGCTACCCCGGCCGGCCCAGACAGGCAGTATTAACATTGTACTTGATATTTGAAGCAGTAAAAAAAGTCTACATCAGCATTTTTAGCGCTACAAGAGGCTTTCGACGATGTAATGTGGCACAAGATGTACGAAATTCTGGGAATAACAGGAATAAGATATAGTAAAAGACGGGTAACATACAACATGTAGGTACAAGAACCAATAAGGAATAGTGACGGTAAAAGACCAAGAACTGCTAGGATTAAAAAGGGTGTAAGGCGATGATGCAGTATTTTTTCCCTATTCTTCAGTCTCTACATCGAAGAACGAATGACGGAAGCAAAAGAGAGTTTCACGAGTCGGATTAAAATTTACAATGACATGATTCGCTGATGAAATTGCTGTCCTCAATTAAACTGAGAAAGAATTAGTGACCCGTTTTCTGATTGGTCTAATGAGTGCATAATATAGGCTGAAAGTAAACCAAAGGAAGGCGGAAGTAATGAGGACCAGCATAAATGAGATAAAACTTAGCATCTAATTGGGAACCGCGAAACAGTTGCCGTTAAAAAAATTTAGTAACATGGAAGCAAGAACGCAAGACAGACGAAGCTAAGAGGATATAAAAAGTCAGACAAGACAAGCAGAGCGTGAGCTCCTTCATGTCACGAAATTTCTGAGAATTCGCAGTTGTAGCAAAGAATTATGCCGGACTGGATCATAGTGTTCGGGAAAATTGAAAAAGAAGAGAATCGAAGCGTTTGACATATGATGTTGCAGAAAGTTGTTCAAAATTAGGTGGACTGTAAGATGAGGAATGGGGAGGTTTTCCGTAGAATTGGACATTGACAATAATAAAGAAATGAATGAGAGGATAGGCCTATACGTTAAATATCAAGAAATATCTCCCATAGTTCTAGAGGGAGTTGTAAGTGGTAAAAACTGTACGCGAAGACGGAAACTGAAATAAGTCCACTAAATATTTGAGGACGTAGGGTGGAAGTGATGTTCAGAGATGAAGAGTTAGGCATAAATGAAGATTTCGTGGTAGTTCGCGTCAAATTATCCAGTAGTTTGATGACTCCAAAATACAGCATCATCTCAAAACAAAATTAAGAGTAGTCAAAATGATTCAAATGGCTCTGAGCACTATACGACCTAACTTCTGAGGTCATCAGTCGCATAGAACTTAGAACTAATTAAACCTAACTAACCTAAGGACACCACACACATCCATGCCCGAGGCAGGACTCGAACCTGCGACCGTAGCGGTCACGCGGTTCCAGACTGAAGCGCCTAGAACCGCACGGCCACACCAACCGGCCTGTAGTCAAAAATTTTCTGGGTTTGAGATCGCATTGTCAACTATAAAATGCCGACGTTTCGGCGACTGTTTCAAGACGCCTTCCTCAGGGTGATTAGCAATACACCCTGAGAAGATATTACCACCAATGATGATACCTTATGATCAAAGTTGTAATTTGGACGAGATAAAGTTAGTAGCGCAAACATCGTACAAATGAAAATATTTTAAGCGATCTATAATACTTTTTTGGCACCAATAGTAAAAATGGCCAGCAGAGAGCACTCGGTAATGCTGTCCTAAGAAAATCATCGGATACGAATACCAGCTTCGTCCCACACATGAAGAGAAGGAAAGAATGTGATTTAGTAATCTGTCAATGGCGACATTAGAGACGAAGCACATACTGGTATTGGGGGAAAAACGGAGAAGCAACCATTCCGACAGCTGCTGAGGGTATTTCTGTTCAGTCGTTACAACTTAAATAAAGTGCGTGTTATTCTCATACAGTCTGGAACCGCGCGACCGCTACGGTCGAAAGTTCGAATCCTGCCTCGGGCATGAACGTGTGTGAAGTCCTTAGGTTAGTTAGGTTTAGGTAGTTCTAAGTTCTAGGGGACTGGTGACCTCAGAAAATGAGTCCCATAGTGCTCATAGCCATTTGAACCTTTTTTTTGTGCTATTCTCTCCAGACGTGTTTTGCTTTATTGAAGTAATGCATCATCAGTGGTCTGCTTGGTATTTCGCCTACATCAGGAAACGCCATCTGATAGCATGTCTGTGGTTTCATCCTTTGCTAGAGACTGATACTTGCCGTCTAATTTTATACAAACAAACAATTAATAGTGTGTACGGAAAAGTGCGCTGTATAAACCGTAAGAAATCCTTAGTTCTGCGAAGCAGCGAAAAATTAGAGGAAAAGTACCAGTGTCTAAAGAAGAAAGAAACCAGAGGCATGCTATCGGACGGCATTTTCTGATGCAGGCGGAAAACCAAGCGGAAATTACCACAAATGATGACGATTTACGTCAATGAAGCGAAACGCGACTGCTGAGAAAAACACGCATTTTCTTGTAGTTTTCACGACAGAGCAGAAATACCCTAAGGAACTGTAAGGCTTTTACTGTCAGTATGGGCACACAGAGGAAGAAATTCTTACAGTCTTGTCTTATGCAAGTGTCATGATCAGTAACTGCTAGTCGTCCCCAGTTCCCTCGGTCAAGTAGTGAATGCAGTGGCTTAAGCACTGCAGCATACCAGTGTGTTTCACACGGAGATCAGATCCCTTCATTCATTCGCACGCTTATTCAAGTTGAAAGCAGACTGCTATTAAAGTGAGTTGACGTTCGTGCCAGTAAAGAGATAATAAAGGGTAACGCTTGGAGACGACACTTGAATTCCAATGTTTTTACGACGTTTGGTACGTGTTTGAGCGGCTCGCTGTAAGTGTGCGTGTGTGTCAGGCGATTGCAGGGGTAATGCTGTTGCGAAGGGGATAGCTCGGCTGCCCCCATGGGCCGCACTTTCCTCGCCCGGCGCTGCTCTTTAGCGGCTCTCCGTGGACGGCGGTCACGTGTCAAAGGTTGGCCGCTGTCCGGCAATTTGACGCGCATTACGGCCGGCTGATTGAGTTCCCGAGTCCATCAGCGCGCCGACCCTCGGGATATAATGAGCCGCGCGAAGTCCCATCGCTGGTGGCGCGATATCTGGAGCCCCGCCGCCGCCTTTGAGTGGTGACACGGAGACTACGCAAAGGCTGCATGTTACAGCTGTTCCTGTTAAGAATGGCTGACACTCCACTTGCTTCAAGTATAAGATGCTATTCATTCGTTTCAAATATTGTATACTATAGCTTTTCTTCCATTTTCTCCGTAGTTAGTTTGCTTTTGCATTTTACACAACCTTTATACATGACGCATTCAAACTTGCTGGTAAGTACTGTAAAAGCAAGGAAGTAGAAAAGGCAAAGAATTTAACATAAATGAGACAGTACTGCAATGAACACAAATACCGCCAGTTTTCTTACAGAAAAAACGACTGAAAGAATCGTACACCGAACCGCCAAAGTAACTGGTATAGGCATGTTCTGTCTCGTGATGACAGGGTGTTGTGTGATGTCCTTAGGTTAGTTAGGTTTAAGTAGTTCTAAGTTCTAGGGGACTGATGACCTCAGAAGTTAAGTCCCATAGTGCTCAGAGCCATTTTAATAGGCATGTCATCAGCAGTCCAATGTCGTTGTTGACGGTCCCAGGCGAACCGTAAAGCTTTGTGTCGTGCAGTCATCGAGGGTATGCGAGTGGGCCTTCGGGTCCGAAAGCCCATATCGATGATCTATCGTTGAATAGTTCGAACGCTGACACTTACTGATGGCCCTGCATTGAAATTTGTAGTAATTTGCGGAAGGGTTGCACTTTTGCCACGTTGAACGACGCTCTTCAGTCGCCGTTGGTCCTGTTCTTGCAAAATCTCCTTTCGGCCGCAGCGATGTCAGAGATTTGATGTTTTACCGGATTACTCATATTCACGGTACACTCGTGTAATGGTCGTAGGGGAAAATCCCCACTTCGCCGCTATCTTGGAGATGGTTCAAATGGCTCTGAGCACTATGGGACTCAACATCTTAGGTCATAAGTCCCCTAGAACTTAGAACTACTTAAACCTAACTAACCTAAGGACATTACACACACACATGCCCGAGGCAGGATTCGAACCTGCGACCGTAGCAGCCTCGCGGTTCCGGACTGCAGCGCCAGAACCGCACGGCCACCGCGGCCGGCAATCTTCGAGATGCTGTGCCCCATCGCTCGTTAATGTTGATAACTTGTTATTGTAGCAGCAGTAACTGATCAACAACTGCGCTAGACATTCGTCCTAGGTAGGCGTTGCCGACCACAGCACCGTAGTCTGCCTGTTTATATACCTCTGTATTTGAATACGCATGCCTGTACCAGTTTCTTTGTCGCATCAGTATAAATCACGTACGCCACCACATTCTTAGAGGGAGCACAAACATGAGACTTTTCGGGCCTGACACAGAGATAGCCATTACAAAGGAGTGTAGGGTGGCTGCTTTCACAGCAACTTAGAAATGGAGAAGAACATCGGAACAATGCTCGGCGAACTCTGGTGACGGTCTTGTCGGTGAGAACATAACAACGACGCCATTGCTCAAGTCACAAACCAGTCCACACAAGGCTGAAAATTTCCGTGCGGCACAGGGAGGCTTGGTCAAAGGTGACCAGTCAGTGGGTGGTATTACAGATTTAGTCTGCAAATGACAACTCCTAGAGCAGGAATATTTCGAGCAGACGTTGAGCTTAGCAAGGTGAGAAGAAGGGCAGTTGAGGAGATAGCGCACAAGCAAGAGGACAAGGACGCTCTTCCATCCATCGCCTAAATCTGCCTACCGACGCGGTGATACCGCAGCTTGTTCCACACAACCCCACAACAAGGCATTAAACGAGAAGACTTGACCAGGCCCTCACCTTAAAGCCGCCTGTTGCCGATGAGAGCTGTCGACTCAGCCCGCACAGCTGCGAGGTGACGTGCCATACTGACCCACGACATCGTCACACAACAAATAATAACAAAAAATGGTGAGCTGATTCATTTGCCCTCCTTACACATAATAACCGAGTTGTGGCCACGCCCAGACAACTACGCTCTGAGATTAGTAATTTTATGAACAGAAAGTACTCTAATAAAAGCTAATATTTCATGTTTTAATCATCTAAACAATCGGATCCATTCGCTTATTAATCCACTGATCTCGTATCTCTTTGCTGTTTTCAGTTTCCTTGATTACTGATGTCAGTCACTGCCACCCAACGTAGGGAAATAAAATTAGTAATCTAAGTGTTAATTTATGCAAGAGGTTAAAGAATTCTCAGTTCACAACAACAGAAAGAAATGTGAAAGAGGATTAGGGGCAATATAACTTCAAATGGCTCTGAGTACTATGCGACTTAACTTCTGAGGTCATCAGTCGCCTAGAACTTAGAACTAATTAAACCTAACTAACCTAAGGACATCACACACATCCATACCCGAGGCAGGATTCGAACCTGCGACCGCAGCGGTCGTCCGGTTCCAAAATGTAGCGCCTAGAACCGCTCGGCCACTCCGGCCGGCCGGCAATATAACTCACAGCTAAAAACTAAAGACGTAATACGACACAGTAAAAAGTCTCAAAAGCAAAATGAAAGTGCAGCTACTAAAAACTAATTAGAATATTATTGCCTACATCCCAGTACCAGGTTTGATGTTTTTCGTGCTTAGCACTAGTTTATCGGAAAGTTAATTTTACCAATTGTGAATTTTTATATTACAATTCAAAACAGATTCGACTAAACCTTCTAATCGATCACGCAGACGGACAGGAATTGATTTGCTGCTTTCATTCGCCTTAAATGATCCATTAAACTTCTTAATACATCGAAACTACTAGATTAATATTTAATTTACAGCAGCGGTAGTGAAGTACCAAACCGCAGTAGAAAAGCACACACCTCGCAAAATTCAAAGAAACTAACAGAAAGTGAAGTCAAGTCGTGGAGGGGTCCAGCGAAAATGTTAGTTATAATGTTGGGATTCACACTAATACGTCGGTTAGTGGACAGTCGTGCCAGTTCATTCAGTCTCTCTTCTTTCATTGTCGAGTGGAAGTAAGTTTTCAGTCAATGCAGGCAGCTGAAGCTCATCCCTAATGTTTCGACTGCTTTATTCGGCTTGCCACTCTGTGACATTTTCTTATTTCCTCTTCCATATCTTGAATTTGCTTTTCATAACAAGTTGTGGACATGGGATGTCACTACTGTAGGCGCGAGTAGTGGACTGTATATCGGAAAAACTGACATCAGTAATGAATTTCGGGACCAAAAAAAATGAGTTCAAATTGCTCTAAGCACTATGGGACTTAACATCTGAGGTCATCAGTCCCCTAGAACTTAGAACTACTTAAGCCTAACTAACCTAAGGACATCACACACATCCATGCCAGAGGCAGGATTCGAACCTGCGACCGTAGCAGCAGCGCGGTTCCGGACTGAAGCGCCTAGAACCGCTCGGTCACAGTGGCGTGCAAATGTTATTATGCCCGAGTGGTTTTCAATTAATCTGGTAGCACAGTTTGGCTTGACACGCTTCCTGGCAACTTCGGGTGGGATTTCAGAAACATTGTTTGTGAGAGCGAAACCCCGAACATAGCTGCTTGTGAGAAAAATACCTATTACTTTCATTGTGGTAAGGGTATCCCCGATGTGAGGGGTTTCACAGCTGTGAATCACTGCAAGACTGAACACATTGCTTGAGCAACGAAGGTACAGTGCTGGTTGACACCGGTTCTCCACTTCTGCTTGAAGAGCCTTAAATTGACCACTCATTGCATTGCAGCCGTCGTATCCCTGTACGCCCAGATACACAAATGGCCATTAAACTTGCTACACCAAGAAGAAATTCAGATGATAAACGGGTATTCATTGGACAAATATATTATACTAGAACTGACATGTGATTATATTTTCACGCTATTTGGGTGCATAGATCCTCAGAAATCAGTATCCAGAACAACCACCTCTTGCCGTAATAACGGCCTTGGTACGCCTGGGCATTGAGTCAAACAGAGCTTAGATGGAGTGTACAGGTACAGCTGCCCATGCAGCTTCAACACGATACCACAGTTAATCAAGAGTAGTGACTGGCGTATTGTGATGAGCCAGTTGCCCGGCCACCTTGACCAGACGTTTTCAGTTGGAGAGAGATCTGAAGAATGTGCTGGCCAGGGCAGCAGTCGAACATTTTCTGTATCCAGGAAGGCCCGTACAGGACCTGCAACATCCGGTCGTGCATTATCCTGCTGAAATCTAGAGTTTCGCAGGGATCGAATGAAGGGTAGAGCCACGAGTCGTAACACATCTGAAATGTGACGGCCACTGTTGAAAGTGCTGTCAATGCGAACAAGAGATGACCGAGACGTGTAACCAATGGCACCCCATACCATCACGCCGGGTGATACACCAGTATGGCGATGACCAATACACGCTTCCTGTGTGCGTTTACCGCAATGTCGATAAACACGGATGCGAATATCATGATGCAGTAAACGGAACCTGGATTCATCTGAAAAAATGACGTTTTGCCATTCGTGCACTTCGACGTTGAGTACACCATCGCAGGCGCTCCTGTCTGTGATGCAGCGTCAAGGGTAACCGCAGCCTTGGTTTCCGAGCTGATAGTCCATGCTGCTGCAAACGTCGTCGACAACGTTGTTGTCTTGCAAACGTCCCCATCTGTTGCCTCAGGGATCGAGATGTGACTGCACGATCCTTTACAGCCATGCGGATAAGCTGCCTGTCATGTCGACTGCTAGTGATACGAGGCTGTTGCGATCCAGCACGGCGTTCCGTATTACCCTCCTGGACACACTGATTCCATATTCTGCTAACAGTCATTGGATCTTGACCAACACGAGCAGCAATGTCGCGATACGATAAACCGCAATCGCGATAGGCTACATTCCGACCTTTATCAAAGTCGGAAACGTGATGGTACGCATTTCTCCTTCTTACACGAGGCATCACAACAACGTTTGACCAGGCAACGCCGGTCAACTGCTGTTTGTGTATGACAAATTGGTTGGAAACTTTCCTCATGTCAGCACGTTGTAGATGTCGCCACCGGCGCCAATCTTGTGTGAATGGTCTGAAAAGCTAATCATGTGCACATCACTGCATCTTCTTCCTGTCGGTTAAGTTTCGCGTCTGTAGCACGTCATCTTCGTGGTGTAGCAGTTTTAATGGCGAGTAGTATATGCCAAAATCACAGCTTACGAGAGTCCCCACCAAAGTTTCTGCCAAGCCATTGTCTTCTCGGTCACTTACTCCAACAAATCTGAGAAATCGTTCACAAAGGAGATATCCTTTATGAAGCTCAGTACAATGGATCAGATCTTATTGCGGAATGTCTTCAGTTTCGTCTGCTAAGACAGAAGAACTTTGCTGCTCTAACTTCAGCAGCTATTTTTTCCGTTATGTTGTCTCACAAACTAAAATAAATCAGTGTTCGCCAACTCAAATGACTTGCATGTTTTGAAGCTGTATCCAGATGAGACGGTAGACGTATACAACCACCGTAAATTCTGAATCTGTCAAAGAACAATTAGAAAAGTAAGGACACGACATGTGTAGCTCAGTGGCAAATGCAATTACTTCCTCTTTAATTTCTTTAATTAAAATTTTAATTGAAAATCCCTATTTTACTATGGTTTTAGCCGTGGCGAAGAAAAACATTTTTCTCAGAAATTCTGCAAATTTCTAAAATAATTGTTATATGTTTCCAATTTTGTCAGAATTTCTTCACTAGGGTGCTTTTCGAAATATGTTACCCAAATATGATTTCACTCCAACTGTACGTTCAGTCAAGGCTCTTAGAATAGAAATGGCGTATGCTATTTGGATTTGCACTTTGGATTCATTGATAGTTCCTCTCTCTCTCCATGTGAAGTGTCACTGCCTTGTTTATCTTCTAAGATGCTAAAAGTTACTTTCAAATACATGCACACCTAAGTCTTTTGCAGAGAATAAGTTCGTATCTATACTTTGAGAATAGCAGTTATTAATCTATGTGTAAGTCAATTAAAAATTATAAATATGGGCCTATTTCCCACTCATAATAACGCATAAGCCACGAAAGAAATTTACAGAGAAGTGAGATTCATAATTTGTACTACACTTTCTTATAACAGAGAAGTTGTGCATCCCGCATTGCTATTCTGGTGTCACAATAATAAAGAATGATAAAAATAGTGGATCAGTGTTTTATAACGAAATTACAGAAATTAACTGAAGCAAGTTACAGCCCTTTCGAATGATTCATCTAGCAATTTTCCGAAGTCGTTTGTACTACGTAAAACAGTATTCTGGCTTCCTAATTATTGAATGTTATTTGTTTATTTAACAATTTCATTGCCTGCGTTATATCTTTAAAAGTAGTTCATAAAATAAATACTGATTCATCTACCTAAATACTGTTTATTGGCATTTACAGTCTATTAATACATATTTGGAAAGTTAATCAAAATAGAAAAAAAATCATAAAAATGACTGTTAACAATCCTCTTGGGATTCTCCTCAACCAATTGTTTATACCCAGCGCTTAGTTTGTTGACTACATTGTAACCTTGCTTCCTACAGCAGGCAATAAAACTTTCGGCATCAACCTCAACCTTGATAATTAAATTGTCTCCCGCAATTACTCTAAATAACAGTTCAATTCAAAATGAAAAGTATGGGGTTACTAATGTATTCCAATTGTAACTTCATGTCAATGTAGAGAAAACAGACGGCATTATGCAGATTACATAAAACATTGTACATAGAATACAATTTCGTTTGGGTTTCATGGTTAAATTAATTACAGTTGTATTATATGAAAATAGAACTACTGGGAATCGTTATTAAAAGTGTCCCTAGGCAGTTGTTACAACAGCTTCTGAAAACTATGTGATCAGTACCTGCTTCTTATGAAAGCTGTTCTCAGATGGTTGGGCTCTTAATATTTCCATGGCGGTCTTATTTCGCTTAATCGTGTTCTGAGGAATGTCTGTAATTTTAGATGTGCATCTTTACCATCGGATTCTTTTCCAAATAGAACACATTTCAAACAAAAGGTAACCTCTCTAACGGAGTTGTATGCTTGCCACGGAAACCAATCCAGTCATGAAAGTTGGAAATACCTGCAAGCAGGTGATAATTACATTAAATATTCATAATAGATATTCTGATCTAGAAATGAGTGATCTTTAATAAAATGTAACTGATAAAAAGTTTTCTTTTATAATTCGGTTACAGTTGGAAAATTATATGTCTTGCTAAGTTGCCGACAGTTTATTTGGGACTCAAACTTTATGCTGTAGTGACTATTTCATTATCCAACGTAGTGATATGTGTCAAGACGATCAAATTCAGACGGCTGCTTCCCTTATTGCCCAGTACCTCTTCGTCTGGATCACTAACATCCAGCTGTTTCTTTTGTAGCTCTGTACTAGTGATTGAAGATGGTAACGCTGTACTAATTCCTAAGTGTGGACATTCAGACACAACCATCACAGAACAGTCTCTTCCTTTCTGTGTTTCATAAAACAGTTTAGTCAAAGACAACTGTCATTTTTCGTCTCTCTTTTTCACTCCTACTGAAACGGACACATAGCTATTTGTTTACTGGCCTTACTTCTGTAGCTGACAGAGAAATGCTGGATTACTTAGGCTGCTTACCATTCATATTTCACTTTCTGATTGCGACGCAGAATTAACACATGCATCAAAACCACATATGGCTCGAACACGTCACACTACCACCAAGAACGGACCATAGATTTGTCTCTAACATTCTCTGTATGATTCAAATGAAGTTCCTAAGCGAGACTATCGGCTCAACTTTTTTAAAGGAAATAATGGGAAAAGAGTATACTATAGCCATTGTCATGTCAGATGCATTATACTTATTGCTCATCAATTACATTTCGCCAATACGACAGGGCAGGTTACTCATACAAAAAGAACTTTAGGGATCAGTAAAGTTTTGAGTGTTTACTTGCATGAAACTGAAATAACGCAAAATTAAGTTTGCACCTCAGACTGGAATTTACGCGCACAAAAAATCTGCATGGGCTTCAGTACTACAACATACGATTCCCAGTAACTTTCTGATGCTAACGAAGAAACTTTGCAGCATATTTCTCGGTGCTACGTCACCTTATAAACTACATTTGCAACTCATCGGCTATTACGCAGGTATTTTATGTGTACAAGTAAGGTAACCATGAGCCTCTGTATCTCGGAAACGGATACGACGCCACGAAAGTTTTGTAGGTTGCTGGAGATCGAGATCTTACGGATATACCTAAAAAATTCCTGCCATTTGCTGTGCATAGCCGTCTTGGAATCCGCCACCCAGTTCTGGTATCCAAAAACCCAATCTTTAGGGTGTTTCTCGATAATAGATGAGATTTTTGAAAACGGGAATGTGTCACTTCTAGATAAATGCCCCAAGTTACACCGTGAAAATTTGAGCAATTTTCTGCTGTTCGCTATTTAGATACCCACTGGTGAAGGAAAAATGGTAAATACCGCTTTTTCGGATTTTTCAGAAACCGTCCACAAGCCCGTGAAGGTGCACCATAGACCACATCTATTGCAAAATGATCCAACCAATTTGTTCCTTTTGCCTAAGGAGGAGTTGATGTGTAGTATTCAAAAATCAGCCCTGTGTTGTAGGATAGTTACAGAACGACAGTCGGTCTGCTGGATGTACAAATGGTACCTAACCGCCGAGCGACCGCTACGGTCGCAGGTTCGAATCCTGCCTCGGGCATGGATGTGTGTGATGTCCTTAGGTTAGTTAGGTTTCATTAGTTCTAAGTTCTCGGCGACTGATGACCTCAGAAGTTAAGTCGCACAGTGCTCAGAGCCATTTGAACCATTTTTGGTACTTAACCCAAGGGCTATACAAAACACTTGAGCCTATCTTTCTGTCACCATTAGAATCCGAGGTATGGGTTACGGAAGAATCCCGCTTTTGTGCGTGGCGGTTTGGAACATACTGGTTGTGCATGCCGTCACATGAGTACAGATACATGGAAACCTACTTTATTTTATGTGTACAGCAAACTTGTATAGCAGGCGACTGTAAGTGCTTCATAAATAAAAGAAAACGAATCTTTTACAGAATGAAAACAGCGTTATATTTACTACATAGATGGATCTCATCTGTAAGTTGGCAGTGATAGTAAAATGGATAGCTGATCCCAGTAGTAACCAAAATTACTAATGTTGTGCAGGTCGACGACGCACAACATTTAAACTATGGAAACTTGGCGCCACGCGCTCCGATTGCCCGCGGGATTACCCTGTTGCCGGATCCCTGGACAATGCACGACCGCGAATGCTTTGCATTCCGGAGATCGCGATGTATCCAAGGCGACCCGCACGCTCGGTGGTAGCGCGCCAGCCTTCCACTCTAGGGGCCTGAGGGCAAATCTGCAGCGGTCCTGACACGTCCATTGTAGTTTCATGATAAGACGTACCGGGAACAAACCCATCAACAGCTGTTGGGTCACGTGCGGAAAGTCCTTTACAAATTGTGTCGGCACTGCAAAGAGCGTTTTTTGCAGCAAGGGCGTTGCTTACTTACAATAGGTGCTCTGACGCGACGCAAGCTTGGTAACGTCGAACGGTGTTTTGCCGAACTGTTTCGAAGATTCCTGGCATTGCCCTGATGTGATTGGTGGGATGTTGAATCCTATCCATAAATTCCTCTCCGTTTCTAGGTGGTTCGCGTCCTGGTGGGTGAACTAGAACCTTGAATCCCCTCAGGACAATGTCCGGTGGCGTAAGGTTTGGTGATCGTGGGGGCCAACGTCCTACGAGCACCTCTGTCAATTACCCGGCCGTCTAACAGCTCATTTAAATATCCGGGCATAGCACGACTGTTACGTGCGGACGCCCCATCATGCTGCAACCATTTGCGTAACCGTATGTCCAGGGGAACATCTTCCAGCAGGCCAGGTAGACTTTCATGCATACCCCAGTAAGTCGAGCACGTAAACAGACTGGCCCAATCAGGTCACCCACAATGTCTGCCCAAATGTTGAGCGAAATTCGTACCTCGTGTCCATGGACGTACGTGGTGTGTGGATTTCCCCTTGCCCAGTAATTAATGTTTCGAGTGTTGTCAAGGCCATCCTGATAGAAGGTGCACTTGTCGGTAAACAACACAATGGCGGGAAGTCGGGATCTCGTGGAACACGCCGCAGAGATCACCGGCAAAACACTAGCCTGTGTTCATAATCCTCCAAAGGATTTAGGTCTTGAATAGGGAGGAAACTAAATGGATGATGGCTGTCACCCCTCAAAACCTCCCAGACTAACCGATGGATGAAAACCATGTCGTGTCCAACCAATTGAGTACTTGTCGTAGGTGCTTCTTCGAAGCGCTCTAGAACAGTCTCTCCAAATGCAGCATCCCATCGTGTTCGAGGTATTCCAGAACACCGTGATATCCTGCTAACGAGTCTGTTTCGCCAACTCACCGATGAATTGCTGTAAATGTCTGCGGGTGTGGGTGGCGTCTTGCTGGATACCGTACCTCCTACAACCGTCGATCTTCATGCGCATTACCGTCGGCTAGTCCATTAAAAAAATAATAAATAAATTAAAAAAGCATATCACGTTGGTCTTCAAAAGAATACTGTGCCGCCATGCTTACTGTATGACTAAGTCGCATGTGACGTGTGTGTGATCAAATGGCTCTGAGCACTATGGGACTTAACATCTGTGGTCATCAGTCCCCTAGAACTTAGAAATACTTAAACCTAACTAACCTAAGGACATCACACACACCCATGCCCGAGGCAGGATTCGAACCTGCGACCGTAGCAGTCGCGGTTCCGGACTGAGCGCCTAGAACCGCGAGACCACCGCGGCCGGCTGTGTGTGATCCGAAGTGAAGCTTACGTGTGAATGCCTCTGACGTGAGGTGGAAACAAACAGCTAGACCTATTCGACATGTGTGCGTAGCATGTTGGGCAGTGACGGACCGAGGGTCGCTTGTATGTGTGAACCGACAACCACAGCAAGGCAATCCCACGGCACCAGCAACTATGTGACCAACATGTAATCAACTGCCTGATCGAACTGGTAATTTTACCTCCCAGTGCAGCTTCCATTTAATGGATTATATTTGAGAAATGCATTTTAACTAAAAAAGAGCTATCCACATACAACAGAGCGAATGTACAAGCCAAGTCACTTCTAAGAAAGCTTCTTTTTTGTAAAAATTCTCTCAATGTGTGCATCGTATGCATGCTTAAGTTAGCACGTAGCAGTATTCCACTACATATTGCTAAAACTGCTCTTCCCGCATTAATATATGTCCTTCAGTATCGTGATAGTTAAGACTTTAACATTTATGTACCACCAATTACTTACTTGAAAAGTGTCAGAATTCAAATATTTCCGCAATGGAATCTGACATCCAAGTACAGAGATACAAATTGTTACGAAAACAACGTAAATAAGTTCTTGAGACACCACCTCTGGTTATTTGTTCCGCTTCTAATAAATGTTCAGTATAATACTCAGATTTTTTATGTCAGTTCGTTTCTTTGGTTAACCTTTTAGAAGTACACTCCTGGAAATGGAAAAAAGAACACATTGACACCGGTGTGTCAGACCCACCATACTTGCTCCGGACACTGCGAGAGGGCTGTACAAGCAATGATCACACGCACGGCACAGCGGACACACCAGGAACCGCGGTGTTGGCTGTCGAATGGCGCTAGCTGCGCAGCATTTGTGCACCGCCGCCGTCAGTGCCAGCCAGTTTGCCGTGGCATACGGAGCTCCATCGCAGTCTTTAACACTGGTAGCATGCCGCGACAGCGTGGACGTGAACCATATGTGCAGTTGACGGACTTTGAGCGAGGTCATATAGTGGGCATGCGGGAGGCCGGGTGGACGTACCGCCGAATTGCTCAACACGTGGGGCGTGAGGTCTCCACAGTACATCGATGTTGTCGCCAGTGGTCGGCGGAAGGTGCACGTGCCTGTCGACCTGGGACCGGACCGCAGCGACGCACGGATGCACGCCAAGACCGTAGAATCCTACGCAGTGCCGTAGGGGACCGCACCGCCACTTCCCAGCAAATTAGGGACACTGTTGCTCCTGGGGTATCGGCGAGGACCATTCGCAACCGTCTCCATGAAGCTGGGCTACGGTCCCGCACACCGTTAGGCCGTCTTCCGCTCACGCCCCAACATCGTGCAGCCCGCCTCCAGTGGTGTCGCGACACGCGTGAATGGAGGGACGAATGGAGACGTGTCGTCTTCAGCGATGAGAGTCGCTTCTGCCTTGGTGCCAATGATGGTCGTATGCGTGTTTGGCGCCGTGCAGGTGAGCGCCACAATCAGGACTGCATACGACCGAGGCACACAGGGCCAACACCCGGCATCATGGTGTGGGGAGCGATCTCCTACACTGGCCGTACACCACTGGTGATCGTCGAGGGGACACTGAATAGTGCACGGTACATCCAAACCGTCATCGAACCCATCGTTCTACCATTCCTAGACCGGCAAGGGAACTTGCTGTTCCAACAGCACAATGCACGTCCGCATGTATCCCGTGCCACCCAACGTGCTCTAGAAGGAGTAAGTCAACTACCCTGGCCAGCAAGATCTCCGGATCTGTCCCCCATTGAGCATGTTTGGGACTGGATGAAGCGTCGTCTCACGCGGTCTGCACGTCCAGCACGAACGCTGGTCCAACTGAGGCGCCAGGTGGAAATGGAATAGCAAGCCGTTCCACAGGACTACATCCAGCATCTCTACGATCGTCTCCATGGGAGAATAGCAGCCTGCATTGCTGCGAAAGGTGGATATACACTGTACTAGTGCCGACATTGTGCATGCTCTGTTGCCTGTGTCTATGTGCCTGTGGTTCTGTCAGTGTGATCATGTGATGTATCTGACCCCACGAATGTGTCAATAAAGTTTCCCCTTCCTGGGACAATGAATTCACGGTGTTCTTATTTCAATTTCCAGGAGTGAATTATGGCCAAATCTAGTATATAATTAATCGTAACGTTTCAATGTCAACTTCTTATGAAATCGCTTGAAAGTGTTAAGCTATAAGATGCTAGTCCTTGAAATTAACCATCTTCGCCTGTATCTATTCTGAATTCAATTGTCTGGATCCAGCTGCTGACTCGGGCGTGCTTACCCTACTTGCTAAATGTCAGAACTAATACTTTTACTTTCCTTTTCAAATTCTTTCCCTTTTACAATCTATTGTACCAAAATCGTAGGGGGTTCATAACTGGCAACTAAAATTTTTTTTGAATGGTGAAAGTTTATTTTCTGTAAAAATATAAATGTTTTACTTTGACCAAATGTCGATTGCAAATGAGTAACTGTACAAAACTAATAGCCCCACACTAAGCGACATGCAAAACGCAAAACAAACTCATAATAAATCCTAGGTGCCACCACCACACTTTATCTCAACTTGAAGTTCAGATTTTCAAAATATAGGCCTCGTGAGGTGTTGACCTCTCGCGCTCCCTCTAGCAAATCCTAAATGTAATGTCGCTCATCACTTTTATTACAGACATATTGGTAGAAGTTGGAATTTCGGCTTTGAAATGGTTCATCTAGAGCAATGTGGTCCCAATGGCTACGCCACTAACAATACGTAGCTGCAAAATTAGCTGTTTGTAATAGTTCACCTCCGGTACGTGTGTTCCTGAGCTTGAATCGCCGATCAAGAAAAATTTCGGCTATACCATTATTTCTTAACAATTGAAATAGAGAATCTCGTGGCCGTTTGTTGCTCTTCTAGTGGCCAGTTCGCCCAGGAAGATCTCTGGCTCGCCCAATCTCTGCTCTAGACAAACGATGCACGGATGATCTTTGGTGTCTCTATACTAATACTTCCACGGCTGAACACAGTACAGATTTTGCTATAACTTATTCATCAACGTACACTTTACTTACAAAGGAATGATAAATATCATACCCTTTTCCCTGGTCTAGCGGTTCTAGGCGCGCAGTCCGGAACCGCGCCGCTGCTACGGTCGCAGGTTCGAATCCTGCCTCGGGCATGGATGTGTGTGATGTCCTTAGGTTAGTTAGGTTTAAGTAGTTCTAAGTTCTAGGGGACTGATGACCACAGATGTTAAGTCCCATAGTGCTCAGAGCCATTTGAACCATTTGAACCGTTTTCCCTAACTTATCTTACTTCATGACTGCTATTGTGATAAATTGAAACGATGAAATTAAATCGTGACGACACGAAAACCGGTACAATAATTTTGATCCGTCACGACAAGACACGTTGAGAGTAGTTGAGGATGAATGCTTTGATCGGGTATTGACACCAACATTGAGCACGCGTTCCGTGCTTGTAAGGCGTGCGAAAGAATCCATTTAGAATGATGTTCCTCTACACTGCGTACTCCAGATTACCATGTGATCACGTACACAAAAACTTTGCAGGACCCTTCTTGGGGGCGGTTTCCCAAACTTCCTATACGTTGCTGGGATACCATCGCCCTTATTGGCAGCTACTTCGGGCGCTAGAGACGATATTAGTCATAGAGGTAGGGCCACAAACCACAGCATCGACAAGTTTCCACAGTTCATATTGGGCTAGTTCTGTTCATTTTGGCAGAGAGGTTCTAGGCGCTTCAGTCTGGAACCGCACGACCGCTACGGTCGCAGGTTTGAATCCTGCCTCGGGCATGGATGTGTGTGATGTCCTTAGGTTAGTTAGGTTTAGGTAGTTCTAAGTTCTAGGGGACTGATGACTTGAGATGTTAAGTCCCATAGTGCTCAGAGCCATTTGAACCATCTGTTCATTTAGTGAAAGTCATTGCATAACACGTCTGACCACCGCTGTTTCTAATCCTTTGTCGAACTCTTAAAGCAGACCGGTTGGTCAGAACTGTCAAAATGATAATGACCGTGTCCTGATATGCTTCGTCTCCACTGACCCCCCGTACACATGCTTCACAGATGCAAGCACAGTATGCCACTCATTCTCCTCTACCCGATCCAGCAACCCCCGTCCACCTCAAAATAACGTCCGTACCATTGTGGATATCTAGTCTAGAGTTCCAAGTAGTGCCAAACTTCGGTGTGGACCATACTCTTTTCTAAAGTCTGCCTGTAGCTGTAAACGAAAAATGTGATCAATACGGTGTGTGCTTCAGTATATTTACACATCTAGTCCACCATTCTTAAGTCAAAGTGGCTTAATTTCGAGATTCCAATTCATTTAACAGCAGTAACTCTGTGTACGGGTTTAATATTCTTCATTTGAATATAACGTTCATCAAAGAAATGCTAATTAACACTTATCAATTTTTTTGGAGAAATATTCGTCTCCTCTAATTACGTACAGCACAGAAAATTCCAGTTTTCGTTGCTAATATAAATTCATAAGAACAGATCCTATATAAAATATTTTCAGTTACGATTGTTTAAATTTAAAAAAGCATT
The DNA here is from genome assembly GCF_023864275.1 of Schistocerca cancellata. Classification (NCBI taxonomy): domain Eukaryota; kingdom Metazoa; phylum Arthropoda; class Insecta; order Orthoptera; family Acrididae; genus Schistocerca; species Schistocerca cancellata. The sequence goes on from NC_064628.1 coordinate 416,413,680, forward strand.
ACACATTAATTTTTCTTCATCTTCATGTATTTTACGCTTTACAGAAATGCTTACAGATTATACACTTGTGCTTAAAAATTTGCCGCAGTTAGGAATGGAACCAGGGTCAGTCACATCGCCGTCAAGTATTCTATCACAGTGTACTCCTAACGTGGTCCATCGAAAATTCGTTAGAGCTTTAATGAATTAAAGATGCACAGAAAATTTCAAGTCGATTTCATCGAGAATATTTTAGAGTTGCGTCGAACGGATGTGGACGATTCATACTTGAGTCCAAAACTTTACGTCTCTTAATTATCAAAAGAATTACATAAATGCCATGGCCGTCAAGTCTCCATGTTAGATTTCGTCTGTCAAGAGATTCTGAAACTTGTATAAAGTTGATTTTTTCTTTTAATTTTTTAAAATTTACTAGCTTTCGGTACGTTTCCTTACAGTCATCTCAACAGTGGAAATATGATACGACAGTTTTGTGGGTCGAGAATTCAGAAGATGCATCAGTTTAGGGCGTATCCTGGTACTAAGTTGCGTATGCTTAAGACTATTTATACTATGCCATACAGACGACTTCGCGTGGAGTGACGACGATGTGAAGATAACACCTAGTCCACGAGAGGGGAAAATCTCCTTGTGTGAAGTTAAAAACAGAATATATGAGTAAAGGCCGTTCTGATTCCACACGAAGGAACATGTTAGATCGCTATCTGGTGGAAGGAGCATTGGAGAGAAAAAGCGTAAAGGCAAACAAACAATAGATTACGCGAGCCGCGTCAGAGAGAATGTAGGATGTAGCACTTACGTGTGTATGAGAAAGATTAAAACGAAAGAAGAACTGTTAATTACGAGACTGGCTGATCATTTACTCCTATGCTGAGCTCTCAGGTGGTAATTTAATTATAAAAACGCTTTTGAAACTGATACAGAATGAGTACGAAGATTTTTTAACTGATAAACTAACTGTGGGTAGCCGGTACTTCAGACATGCGCCTCTTGTTGAACTATCACGAATAACAGAGGAAACGCTTTACTTGTTCCGTAGAGACATTAGATTAGCATTTCCTTGCTTTCATAAATTCGATAAATCGCTGATAAAGCGCTGATAAATTACAGAACTTCCACCGACACTGAGAGATAGCTTCTGCTCTCCGTGGTCATAAGGTTTGAAGTTACATGGTGAAGTAAGACTCGTTGAAGTGGTGTGTTAAACGATTGGCTTCTGATGTAACAAAAGCAAAGAGATACTCAAGAACGTAAATAAGAAGAAGTATTCGGCAAACTCGCCCGTATATCTAACGTTGTTGGCAAACAAGTCGCTGTCTTCGACGCGCGGGTAGTGGCAAAACAAACGCTGCATAAATCTACCTGTCGACCGCTGAGTACTGCTTTTTCTAGTTCTATTTGAGGTAGCCAGGGAAGAAAATCTGAACGTGAAACTTGAGTTTCTTCCAGCGTGTAAGATTTCCAAATTAATTAGAGGATTACGGCCAGCTGATGTCTTCGACAACCGCCGATATGTCGACAGGCACAGTTATTTCAAATGCACAAACCCTACGCGATGGCCGGCCGGAGTGGCCGAGAAGTTCTAGGCGCTACAGTCTGGAACCGCGCGACCGTTACGGTCGCAGGTTCGAATCCTGCCTCGGGCATGGATGTGTGTGATGTCCTTAGGTTAGTTAGGTTTAAGTAGTTCTAAGTTCTAGGGGACTGATGACCGCAGCAGTTAAGTCCCATAGTGCTCAGAGCCATTTGAAGCATTTTTGAAGCAATAGTGCTCAGAGCCGTTTGAAGCATTTTTGAACCTGCGCGATGGCTCTGTGTAAGGAACATATGTGCCATGAAATTGACAAGGTGTGCACCTGTCGTGAGTTGACGGTTCCGAAGACGTCACCCGGCTGCATTGCTTGAAGTACAACAGCAGAAAATAACCAGAACGGAAACTTTACCCTGGTATGTACTTATATCCATAGAAAACTGGTGCGTTTCTTCAGAATAATTATCGTTAGGTTAACACAGAAAAATATTGCAGAAGTACAATTCCGGAAAAATAACGTAATTTAGAAACCCATACAAAGTCGTTTTAATACTATGTCTTAGTTTCAAAAGGAGAAATGAAATACTACGAATTTTCTGCAACGGTTATTATGAGAAAAACTTCTGCTTCGCGGGAAATTAATCAGGCTCTGGCTTGTGGGTAGCACTTGTTAGTTCTTTATTGATGCAGAAAAACAACGAAAACATTAATTTTGTGAAAAACACCTAGACTGTGTCGTAAGGTTCAAATGGCTCTGAGCACTATGCGACTTAACTTCTGAGGTCATCAGTCGCCTAGAACTTAGAACTAATTAAACCTAACTAACCTAAGGACATCACACACATCCATGCCCGAGGCAGGATTCGAACCTGCGACCGTAGCGGTCGCTCGGCTCCAGACTGTAGCGCCCAGAACCGCACGGCCACTCCGGCCGGCTTGTCGTACGGCTGTTCTGAACCACTTACGGTACAGCGTATATTAGGATGAGTTTTCGCAACAGTTTAGAGGTTTTTACAAACTGTGTAAGATGATGACTTCCAACATATGACGGCTTTAACCAAGCCTTAAACTTCCTGCTTTAATTTACTTCTGAATTGCGGAATTTTATCTTTGCTTCATGGCAGTCACCAACCGCATGACAGCGTAGTGTAGGAAAAATCATGGATAAAATTTATGAGTATATTGAAAGCTTTAGGGTTCTCCTTATTTCTTATTTCTATTTCTGTGCGCTTCGTGATAGTTACATTAATTGCAGAGAAAAATAATCTTAATTTTACTATGTGGTAAACAAGGCTAATATTTAAGAACTTTCAGCATTGCAGCGCGTCAGCAATCGTAAGTATCGAAATAATTATGAAAAATCCGCCTCGATTGCACACATTACCTGGTGTTTACCTAGGTTTCAGCGTGGGTAACCACGCCTTCTTCAGAGCAAATATAAAACAGCTAAATAATGGTTATAGTTAGCAACTGGTAAGACGTTTTTACAATATGAAAATAAATAAAAATAATGGTACGGCTTCCATATTAGGAGATTTAGTAAATGACAAACCGATGGCAACAGTATCGATCCCTTTTGTAGGTAATGTTACTTCCAAATTAGGGCGTTTACTTAGATCCTATAACTTTAGAGTAGCCTTTTCCACCAACAATAATCTGCACAAGAATTTAAACCACGCGTTGCAGAGCACAGATGATAAATTGTCTCAGTCTGGAGTGTATAAAATTACTCGCGTTGACTGTCCGAAATTTTAAATAGGTCAGACATGCCGAGCTCTCATGACTAGATATAAAAATCACATCCGCACTAGAAGCAGTGATGGCATGAGGGGTTCCACTCATGCAGAACACCTTATACAGATGGCTCATGCGCCGAGCCCTTCGTCTAATACCGAGTTGCTTTATGCTGAAGTTAAGGGTTCAAAATTGGACATCTTAGAGAAAATGCAGATTTTTAAACACCTGCTGTATGCCGAACACGATGTGCTCAACGATCAGCTCCAATTAAAAAACAGAAATTTCTTTGAGAGTTTCGGCCCCTTACTTAATTCTTCACATTACGTTGCATGACGTGGAAGTTAGTTGATGCACGCGCACGATGTTGATTGTTCACGGATGTTAAAGACGCCCCCCCGCTCCATTTTGGTACGTTTTCCCTCCTACTGTGTCGAGGGTTTGGTGAGCCAAGAAGAACACCGTTTGTATTTTCTTATTGCTGCGCGCTTTAAGGAGGTATTTTATGTATCTTTGTTGGCTTCTATGTAATTATAAGATCATGGAGCCAAGATATGTTATAAATCTTTAACGTCTTGTGATTACGGCCTGGTCGGCCGCTTAGTATTATGGCAATGTAGCGAGTATGGTTGTTTCTCCTGCAGATATTATTAGTGTGGTTTTATCCATTAACAATAACGTCCTTAGCATAGCTATCTTTTTAGTTTAGTTGTAACTTCTACCTAATTCTAGGGCCTCCATATTAGCTTGTGGCTGATTTACCACCTGTGCACAAATTTTGTCGTGCGTTGCTATTAAATATGTCTTAATTCCCGCATCGTCGCTTTTATCATTTGCTCAATTTGCTATTTGTGCGAAAACTTTTGGCAATCAGTTAGGTTCTGATCCGTGTTAACTTTGTAATCCCGCTCCCATGCATGAGAAGAGCGTTTCCTGGCCGCGCGCATGCGCAGTGATTTTGATAGCCACCCATGTGAGCAGCCCGCGGTGCCTCAGTTCGGTGGAGAGCCAGTGACCATCGTACGTTGGCTGGGGCGAGGCAGCACACACAGGGTTGAGATAGGTAACATTGACTTGGTACATATGTACCGTGTATTTGTGAAAAATATTTATCGGGTATTGCCGCTATAGGTGTTGATTTTAGCCTTTGACTATGCCTATTTAGGCAAGCGGTTTTATATTTGTTCTGAAGAAGGCGTGGTTACCAACGCTGAAGCCTAGGTAAACACCAGGTAGTTTGCGCAATCGAGGCGGATTTTTCATAATTATTATGGCTAATATTCTTTGGACCATTTCTGGCATATAGCTCAGATGATCTTTTAATTGAGACCCGTTTTAGGCTTCCATTCAGGCACTGCCTAGGGTGTAAATTCAGATTTAGAAAGTAACTAATGTGTACCGTAGCGCCAAAAAGTAGAGAATCAAACAGTAGAAGATTAAACTGTAATTGTGTGTATGTTTTTGGAGCTTATGGGCACTAAACAGGCGATGTTATCAGCACTCTTTACTCATTAACAAAAGGTATGTTCGAAAAATTTCTAAAACTGTTGCACACAGTGAGGAGGAAATTTATGAAATCACACTCATTCACCAACTGCCACCTTACTAGCGTTGAACCACGCAATCACTGCATCTAGCACGCCTGAAGTCTACTGAGAAGGGGTGGAAGGTGCGGCAGTTGAGATTAAAACAGATGTGAAACCACACGAAAGCTAAAAGAAAGACACAGGATAATGTAACACACACAAAAAACATGGGTGAGTCAGTCACCCGGTTAACACATCATGAACGTCTCCCTAAAATTTTCTGAAAATAGTGGGGCAAATTACAAAACCTTAAAAGCCTCAGTTCACTCGTTTTAACGTCACGTTCGTTCGAAAATAAAACACAGTCTAGTATAATGTGGCACACAGCGATTTGTACGTCGCAAGCACCACACGTTGGGAGTCATCTCGCCGGAGGAAGAAGCTATACGTCAGCAAGAAGCCAGGCGCATGGCTCTGTACCTCAACAGTGAGGTGATAGCTTGCAAGGGTAATGGCATACAGAAATAACTGAGAATGACGACACGGCTCCTTGGCTTCTACATTCGCCCTTTCATTCCCCGCGACATCCATGTGTCCTGATATCCAGCAGAAACACAGTTCCTTCCCAATCCGTTCTAGTCGAAGGAGGGCGTTCTGGATATTCTGGACTTCTTTTTCTTCTGGGTACAGAGCGTAAAGAGGGAAGGGCAGAGTATCGGAACAGACAATGGAAGCAGCATTCTAAGCACCCATCATTTGCTCCAGCGTTCGCAAGATCGCAAGTGTCTAAGCATGCAAATTGAAAATTTGTGATAAGTTTTTACGGGACGAAACTCCTGAGGTCATCGGTCCCTAGGTTCACACACTAGTTAATCCAACTTAAACTAACTTACGCTAAGGATAACAAACACACCCCTGTCCGAGGGAGGACTCGAACCTCCGACGGGGGGAGCCGCGCGAACTGTGGCATAGTGCCCGAGACCACGTGGTTACCCGAAGCATGTAGTACTGGATTTGGTCGCGACAGGGTGAAGTATCACGAGTCTCAGACAGTGCGACTCTAGCTCGCACGTGGAGAAAGGGCAGTTGTAAGACTCATAATTGTGGGATCTAAAATCTGACCTGCCCCTCTCTGCAGCCGGTAGTGACCAAAAGCTGGAGCCTTGCTGGCATTGACAGCAGTTGTGGCAAAATGCTCTGCCATCATCTGAGCGATGTTTCTGGGCGTTGTTTGTAGACACACCTGTTTCAGCACTGCTGGTATTGGTAAGCGTTTGTGTTTACTGTAAATTCTTCTGATAGCTTCCCATCGGGGAACGGGTGATAGAATCCTGGAACACTTTCCATGACCTTTTCATGCTCTAATTACACGTCGTGTCTTGGCTCTCACGACTCGAAAGGCCTTGAGGTTGTCTGCTGTTGGTCTGCATTCAAACCGTTGAATAGCCACACGCCTCTCCCGGATTACTGAACAGCACTCACCGGTCCACCAAGGCACAGGTTGCCCTCTGATATTACTTGTAGAACTTGGGATGGATGAGGAGGAGAAGGAGGAGATTAGTGTTTAACATTCCATCGACTACGAGCTCATAACAAACAAGCACATGCTCGGTTTAGAGAAGGATGAGCTGTGCCCTTTCAAAGGAACCATACTGAAATTCTTATGAAACGATTCAGGGAAATCACAGGAAACATAAATCGGGATCACCCGATGCGGGTTTGAACTGTCGTCATCGCAAATGTGAGTCAGGTGTGGTAGCCAATGTTCATCAGTCGTGTGATGTGGTCCACCCATTCAGGTTTGCTGTTGCAATGTTCAAACACTGGCAGCAGGTTGAGCAGCGTCCAGTTAGCCCTGCTGACCACCCATTTCGGTGGCTTCTGTTCAAGCAATCCTCCATCAGGTAGATGTATCCACAGTGGGAAGTGGTCACTGGAATAAAGGTCATGAGTTGCTTCCCAATAACCCCAGTCTGCAAGGTTGGGAGGATGGAAAGAGAGGTTTACGGCTGAGGACGGCCCATTAGTGGCCAAAAAGTGAGTAGAAATGCCAGTATTGAGGATAAACATCTCCTGAGACATTATGAAGTTCTCCAAGACTCGACCCCTACAGCAATTATAGCTCGAAGCACGTAATACATTATGGCCGATGAAATCACCCAACAGGAGAAATTGGGGGAGGGGGGAGGGATTATTCAATAAGGCTCGTGAGAGCCTCACAATCTATTGTATCATGAAGTGCAACAGCTACTGCTTGTAAGTTAGTATCCAAGGAGAGAGCAGAGGAGTGGTGTGTGCTATTGAGAGACGCAACAACCCTTCCCTCGGCTCTGTTTCCCGTCAGGTCATCTTTTCGGTGAAGGACATAGACCCGTAGTACAGGGGCATCAGTATCTTCATATTGTGTTTATTGTTAAACATAGGCAAAGGGGGCGCCCCTGTGTTAGCAGATTCATTTCCTTCACGTTTGTTCTGAACCCATTAATTTTCCACTGTAAAACGGAGTCAACCATCACGAGGTCGCACATTCATCCTATCTTTCCGCCGTGGAGGGGAGCATATTATGGTCGGAAGCTCAGTCCTGGGGAGAGATACTTGTCCCAGTCTAACAGCAAGGTCCAGTACCTCTACAGAAGAATCATGAGAGACGTCAGAGAGGATGATGTCAACCTCATCGGACTGTTTGCTTTCCGACTCCATCGGTGGTGCACGCTCGACCTTTGATTTCTTGCCTCGGGCAGGTTTCGGAGCCGCGACAATGGCAGAGAAGGGGATTGGGAATACTATACGGTAGACCAGACAGAACTACTGGAGGAGCACGGAGCTCCGCAACATCAGCTGCCATGATTTTGTTTGATGTTTTGTGAGGAAGTGTAGGCTTTGAAGTAACTGCAGCAGCAAAAGTACACTGACAAACGTAGGTACTAGTGTTAACACTAGCGACCTCAGATTATGTAGCAGCATCAGTTATCAGAACTAGCCGTTTAACAACTGAAGAAAATTAGGGAGCGAACGCGGGGGCTGCGTGGCATTATAAATCATTTTGGCCTCACCATATTGGCCTTCTGCTTTTGCTCTCCTGTATGTTTCGTTCTCAATGAAGACACAGCAGTCTCCACTCTAGACAGGATGAGCCCCAGAGCAATTCGCACACTTCAGAGGAAATGAACAGCCTACTGCTTCGTGGGCAGCCTTATCACATTTGCAACAAGTGGCATCTCCCTTACGTCGAAGAGTGGTGTGATCAAAGCGCTGTTATTTAAATCAGTGCATTGGATTGGGAATATAGGGCGGCACAGTCAACCGAAAAAAAACATGCCTTAATACGTTCTGGGAAATTTATGCTATCAAAAATGAGGATAATTGCGAAATAGGGGAGAAAGTGTCACCGACATGACACGTGAATTGGAGTGGCAATCATTAAAACAAAGGCGTTTTTCGCTGCGACGGGATCTTCTCATGAAATTTCAGTCACCAGTTTTCTCCTCCGATTGCGAAAACATTCTGTTGGCACTCACCTACATAGGGAGAAATGATCATCACGATAAAATAAGAGAAATCAGCGCTCGCACCGAATATTTAAGTGCTCGTTTATCTCGCGCGCCGTTCGTGAGTGGAACGGTAGAGAGACCTCTTGAAGATGGTTCATTGAACCCTTTGCCAGGCACTTTATTGTGAATAGCAGAGTAATCACGTAGATGTAGATGTATATAAACGGCTTAAATTTAATCAGATCGCCTTTCACCCTTTTCATAATATTATGCACGTCTAGAATGCTTTCTTGAACACACTCAGCTTAGAGGCCTTCTTTGGGGATGTCCACCAGTACTTGGCATGTCACAATACCTTTACTGTAGGTCACTGTGTTGTGGAGCCAGTGGCAGTCTCAGTGGCATATTCCCCAATGTTTTTGGTCTTCTCCATGTTTGTCAATTGTTAGGAGCTTGACGTTTCCATCAATAGTATCCCATTTCGCAAACGCTTAACAGATTTTAACGTATCTGTAGTCAGCTCTAAACCCCTTTGAATGTGAAAGGCTGAGCCCTTATCAAAATTTCCCTTTTCCCTTTTAAGTAATAAATTTACGCTCTGACTATCAGCATGCATTCTCTTACTATAAAAACTGTAATTCTGAAACGGTTCTGAAGTGGGAGGCTATACGAACCATCTTTTTGATACTGGGTGTGGGTACCTTCCAGCGGCTCATCCTTTCCGTTGGGAAGAAGAAGGGAAAATTTAGAAGGATCCATCTGGGTCCCACGTGTAGCTAGGTAAGTAAGGATCCACTCAGACAGAGCCTCTCGTGACTGAGTGAACCTTATACAACTGAGGTGTGGCAGGTTCTACTTGAGGTTTCCGGCTAACGACTGTTCCACCTCAACAGCCATGCATCTCATCAGCGAACAGCACACATAGAGACGGAAGGGTTTTTATAGAGCTTTTACCATCCTCGCTATCCGGGTGGCAAGCCAAGATACCCGTTCCCTGTGACACTCAACATTACACCACCGCCCAGCACAGTGGTCTCTGAAGCATGCCCAGAGATTGTGATGACTGGGGACTGGCGGCACGCACCAGTCCTGAGGTCAGGAACCCTAAGGTAGCCAAGCCCGTACCCAGAAAACGAATGCGGAGCCCCTAAGGACTCAACAGTATTTATGAGTGTGACTAGCATACCAAGCATAGTTGCTTATCACCAAAAAACTGAAAATGTTTTGTATTGCCAGAGGGGTAAGTAGGATTTTCTCTATCTAAGGGAACCAGTCAATAACTAGTACACAACACGGCCAATAATAAGAGCTAATTTCAAAATGATAATGTCACTGAAGTAGCATATCTCACATAGTCTGTAGGTGAAACAGGGTTGTGTTTTCACATAAGGTTTTGGGATTGTTTGATTGCCTTTACACGCATATGACAAACATGGATCGTAAGATACTCGTTCAGAAACTCAGAACCTGAACGATTTCTCTCAAAATCCGTAAGTCTGTTTTCATATTTTTTGGAGGAGCTAGAAGTCTACAGACATAGCTAATCCATTTTTATAGCAAATTTTATTTGATGAATATTATTACTTTGTTTATACGTATGTTACAGACCATATTTGCAATAATGAATTATGTGAATGTACCGTTAGTTGGGGCACTCGTATGTGTAATAGATTCTGCAATTTCATGATTACTTCGTAACCTTCACTGCTACAACTTTCAACACGCAACATTAACACATCGCAAGACTGAAACAGAATCGGTGCCACGTACAAAATCTACCGTTCTGGTTTTACGACTAGTTGCATCGAACAAATTGAAGGAATTTTAAGACACGATACAGAGATCACACAACTAAGGAGTATAAACTTAAATCAGCGTCCCCCGCCACGTTTTCTCTGTCTGTATGTGAAGGCTAATCTCAGGAACCCTGTAGTGATCTTGATACGGTTTTCGCTAATAGACAGAGCGATTGACGAGGAAGGATTGGGTGTATAACTTAATGCCGCTGCGCCAGCAAGTCGCCCGATGGTAGTTATTTAGTGCTACCCATGTGAAGTCGGGACAGGTTGCTAGTAGGAAACAAATGCCTCTTCGTAGTTCGCCTCATACAAGCTGGAAACAACCTTGTAATTCTTGATGTAATGAAGAGGTGACACTATGGACATAAGTGAAGGAACAGAAGTTTGTGGTAGGAAATTTGTGGTTAGGTCTTATGGGACCAAACTGCTGAGGTTATCGGTCAATAATCTTGCGCTAAGGACGACACTTACACCCATTCCCGAGGGAGGATTCGAACCTCCGATGGGGGGAGCCGCGCGGACCGTGACAAGACACCCCAGACCGCTCGGCTACCCCTCGTGGCCAGAAGCTTGCGTTCATCCACAAAAAACTAGAGTAAAGACGCTCTCCGTGCAGTTCTCACTGACCAACACCAGTCAACTGACCCGTTATTGACAGCTGCCTTTTAAGGAATTCCACAATTTCCTTAACCGAAACAGGCTGTAGACTAAAATAGCTTTTTTGGTAAGTGGAGAGGTTATTCATCAAACTGATTTACATCGGGGGAAAACACCATTCTCCATACATGGAAAAAAAGTAATAATCTCGGACATCCCATAGCCGTTCGAACGTACTTTGCAACGTGAGCCTGATTCGCAGCACACCTCCACAAACAGGCGTTTCCTTTCTCGACTGGAGCTGTTTACTGAGTGCTTCAAGTTGCTATTACATTTCCGATTTCAGAATTTAGTGTTGGTAAATAGTATAATCAAGTCATTGGTTAAGGAGCTGTGTTGGCATGGTATTTTCTCAGAGACGCCTCTGACAACTATTTCTGGAGTATTAATCGTCATCGTAGAGTGCAGTTCCTATATACAATATATGAAGCTTAGCTCTATCTTGACCTCTACTGACTTGTTTCAAAAATACAAAGTACCTGTTCGTGTGTGGGAGACGGTCTTGTAAACACTTCAAACCGCGGAAGGTCTAATGCTACCGAAGAAAATTTCGTGAGAATGGAATTCGTGTTGTGGGTGATGGATGGGAAAATAGGGTACAACTGAGTAAGTTGCATTCGAGACTCAACCGCCACAAGTGCCAACACGAAGCAGATGCAATAGTAATTAGTGTAGTAGAGGCTCTAAAATATCGTGGAGTGTATCTTACCGTATGATGATCCCATGTCATTCAAAAAATCTTACTGTTGCGTTTTCACATTCATTTTGGAATGTATCTTGCAATGCTGGTCCAAGTATGTACAAGTAATTTGTGGGACCATACTTAACACTATGCAAATAATTTGTAAGGAAAATTAAAAACAATAAGTGCTGAAAGGGGAGAAAATTTAAGTGACTATAAAGACATGTCAAGGGACATCCTGCAGTATTCAACGTTGTACGCCCATACGTGTGAATGACCTCCCATTAAACAAACATGAAACAGGTTTAGTATTTTCTGAGGACGGTACAGGGATTATATAACTGATCCTGTTAGAGAGAAAGCAACAGATCAAATTCTTAAAATATTATTGTTCCTTTGTTAAAACATTACTAAGCGGTGTAAATGGACGCGAAAGAAAGAACACACACACACACACACACACACACACACACACACACACACACACACTGTATTTACTGCTGTACAAGAAATGAAATAACACCAACATTAATATGGTATGTGGACGTGAGATGGTAAATAGTGAAGAATGCTCCATATTTTTAGGTGTAAGTATTGCAGAAAACTTGAACAAGAAGAAACATTTTGGCGAACTACTCAAACAACAAGGTTCAGAAAATTTTACTCGTCGTATAATTACTAGTTATCGAAACAAACAAATTTGCGTTTTAACTTACATTACCCGTTTACACACATGAATTACTTAAGGCACAATGGTGAGGTGTACTCATCACTTAGAAAAAAAAAATTGTTGCACTGAAGCAAGCGGTGTGAATAACATGTTGTTTCAACTACTATCAACTTGTAGTCGACTCCCGAATAAGTTAGGTAGTTTATCTCCTCATACAAAGTGTGAGTATTCTCCAATGAAATTTGTCAGAAGTAATGTTCCACATATTAAGAAGAATAGCTCGAGCCACTGGTACAACACTAGAAGAAAAAAATTGCCTTCATTGCTCATTAGCAAAGGTGATAGTGGCTCAGAAGAAAGATAAGTGTGCAGCTACAAAAACCTACATCAGTAGGCGAATAACATAAAATGACTTACAGGTAGTAAAGCAAAGTTAAAAATTTATCCTGAGGAAATTGTTTCTCGACAACTCTCTTGGTTCCACACACGAATTTTCATTTATGTTTGGAAACACGTTCTGCTAAGAAACTATATTTAATTGTATCGCTTCAAGTAAGTCTTGTTTTAAAGCCTAAAAAGATAATTTATAATAATTCAAAAGTAATTTTCTGTTTATTAACATATAAATGGCCGAAGTATAAGCACACCCGCAAACAAATGATGTACATGTAACCACTAGACTCACTCGCTCTATTTGGTGCAAAATATGTGTGTAAAATGGAATTCAGCACCTTGAGATATTAAATAGGACAGGCACTTCTTTAAAAACTATATTGTCCGTTTTCTATGAAAATATTCCAGATTCTTTCTTGTGATACTAACAGTGTGACTACAAATATCCGGACTCTACTTCAACAAACGTATTGCACCTATGGTACTTCATTTAAATACTATGGCAGTCATTCCAGCTTTAAAATAGTTAGTGTTAAAAGACGAACGTAGTTCACGTATACAAGATACATGAAACACTTTCTGGTAATTAATTCAGCCATACCTCTGAGCCGCGTGCGTAGCGATATCCGTAAACTCTTTCCCTAGTGTCGCTTAGCTACGGCTTTCTTGGAGTCCCCGAGTGGTAGCGTCTGCGGAGGCTCCGCAAGGAATTTATGTAACCAAGCGCGCAGCTCAGTTTCGATCGGCTGAGGTTTGACGGTTTTGATGGAACATCGTGTTGATGTTTATTTCGAGGGCCGACCCATCGCCTAATGGAGAGTTCCAATGCTATTCCCCGTCGTACTTTTGTGCGGTGACGGACCATACTCTGGAGTTGGTCTTCGGGCGCGTTCGTGCTGCTTTGGCTGGTGGACGTGGGCGGGTAGACTACCCATGATTTGATTTGGCCTCATACAGGAGCGGCGATGAGCGACATTTTTGAGAACCATAAGTATTGGTCAGGATTCAAGAGACAACAATCCATCCCTTTGCAGTCACCTCTGAGTGTCCTTTGTTACTTTGACATTAAACTAATTGGGATAGTTCTACAGGCCAATGCTTTTGTGTGGATCAGCATCCTGGCTAAGAATCTGTCGGAGACAAATACTCGTTCAGTTGTAAGAGGGTGTCAGCTTCAGGGGGCGTATGGTATTCTAATTGAAATTTTAGTGTCTCTTGTCCCCTGTATCTAAGTGTTTCTTAATATTTATTTTCTTACTTGATACTAGCGGGCCAGAGAGACTCAGTCGTATACTCTCATGTTTCTGGTGTATTCAGTTGCCGTCTACATGTAATTTGTACTCTATGTGTGTGCTTCAGAATGTATCAGACAACTGACTGGAAGATCGACAGAAATCGAACAGTTACTGTGTTTGCCTAATTTTTATGCTTCAGCCCCTTTGGCCCCTTTGCTTGCCTGAGACTTCGTTGCTCATAAAGAGCTTGGTAAAGACCTCAGTTTACTTCACAGGCATGTACGTTTTAATATTTCGCTTCCGTCACTGCGTATGTTAGTTATATAGACTGCTTCACAGCCATGTGTGTAAAGTTGAAATGAAAAAGCAGAAGACTGCTTCACAGACTATATCGCATTAGACTCATTGACTACTGTGATTGTGCACGTTAGTGTAAAGGACGTTTACTTTTGACTGTTTTACAGGCATATATATACACTCCTGGAAATAGAAAAAAGAACACATTGACACCGGTGTGGCAGACCCACCATACTTGCTCCGGACACTGCGAGAGGGCTGTACAAGCAATGATCACACGCACGGCACAGCGGACACACCAGGAACCGCGGTGTTGGCCGTCGAATGGCGCTAGCTGCGCAGCATTTGTGCACCGCCGCCGTCAGTGTCAGCCAGTTTGCCGTGGCATACGGAGCTCCATCGCAGTCTTTAACACTGGTAGCATGCCGCGACAGCGTGGACGTGAACCGTATGTGCAGTTGACGGACTTTGAGCGAGGGCGTATAGTGGGCATGCGGGAGGCCGGGTGGACGTACCGCCGAATTGCTCAACACGTGGGGCGTGAGGTCTCCACAGTACATCGATGTTGTCGCCAGTGGTCGGCGGAAGGTGCACGTGCCCGTCGACCTGGGACCGGACCGCAGCGACGCACGGATGCACGCCAAGACCGTAGGATCCTACGCAGTGCCGTAGGGGACCGCACCGCCACTTCCCAGCAAATTAGGGACACTGTTGCTCCTGGGGTATCGGCGAGGACCATTTGCAACCGTCTCCATGAAGCTGGGCTACGGTCCCGCACACCGTTAGGCCTTCTTCCGCTAACGCCCCAACATCGTGCAGCACGCCTCCAGTGGTGTCGCGACAGGCGTGAATGGAGGGACGAATGGAGACGTGTCGTCTTCAGCGATAAGAGTCGCTTCTGCCTTGGTGCCAATGATGGTCGTATGCGTGTTTGGCGACGTGCAGGTGAGCGCCACAATCAGGACTGCATACGACCGAGGCACACAGGGCCAACACCCGGCATCATGGTGTGGGGAGCGATCTCCTACACTGGCCGTACACCACTGGTGATCGTCGAGGGGACACTGAATAGTGCACGGTACATCCAAACCGTCATCGAACCCATCGTTCTACCATTCCTAGACCGGCAAGGGAACTTGCTGTTCCAACAGGACAATGCACGTCCGCATGTATCCCGTGCCATCCAACGTGCTCTAGAAGGTGTAAGTCAACTACCCTGGCCAGCAAGATCTCCGGATCTGTCCCCCATTGAGCATGTTTGGGACTGGATGAAGCGTCGTCTCACGCGGTCTGCACGTCCAGCACGAACGCTGGTCCAACTGAGGCGCCAGGTGGAAATGGCATGGCAAGCCGTTCCACAGGACTACATCCAGCATCTCTACGATCGTCTCCATGGGAGAATAGCAGCCTGCATTGCTGCGAAAGGTGGATATACACTGTAGTAGTGCCGACATTGTGCATGCTCTGTTGCCTGTGTCTATGTGCCTGTGGTTCTGTCAGTGTGGTCATGTGATGTATCTGAACCCAGGAATGTGTCAATAAAGTTTCCCCTTCCTGGGACAATGAATTCACGGTGTTCTTATTTCAATTTCCAGGAGTGTATATATATATATATATATATATATATATATATATATATATATATATATATTGCCTCTGTGAACCTTTACAATTCTGCCTTTTATGTAACTGATGTTCGTTTATAAACGTACTTCACAGACGGGAACAGTTATTCAAATTTTTGCTGTCACTGATTGTCCAAGCTAGTGAGCTAAGAATATCTGCTGCTGGCTTTTCGGCTCTTACGTAATTGTCTTTTAATTTTTGGTGTTCTCTAATGTTAGTGTCTATTCTGTATCTCTTCTGTTTCAAGCACACACAAGTGTGTGTGTGTGTAGGTGTGTGTGTGTGTGTGTGTGTGTGTGTGTGTGTGTGTTTGTGTGTGTGTGTGTGTGTGTGTGTGTGTAAGGATTCCTTATAATAGTATATGTGCTGTAGTTTCAATCTGATTTCCCCCTTGTGTGGTTCTTTCATTGTAGCCGTTCATAATTAGTCATGATCCAACGATTCCCATGATTCGACAAGAGGGTTTTGCTATTAATCATACTGATGAAGTGTATGAATGGTTTTCGCAATTTATAGCTCAGCTTGTTCAGAATGCCGTGTTTGAATTTTATGGTAATTAGCGTCCATCTTTATTAGATACCATCTTCATCAATATTATTCCCTCATGCTATTCTATCCTCACAGTCTGTTCACTCTCATTAATTAGTACAGCATATTCCCCAAAAGCCTTTTTGACATAAAAATTTCTAAGCAACATTTAGTTTAGTAATGAAATATAAAAGCACAAGGAAATAATTGTCACTATGTAGTTGTACAGAGACAAGTGCGTTTATCAGTTGTGCACTTAAATTCTTGAGACATTAATTTCACAATGGTCCAATCTATACATTTAAAAAATTTCGTATGGCGCTGTAATACAGAGAGCGACGATTCAGTTGATAAATCTGAATTATTAAACAGAAATTCATAACACATGGTGGAAAAGGATTTTCCAAAAGGTACGGCGAACAACGTTGTACAGCTATAGAAGTTCGCTACCATCTTAGCAGTCCGCTATTCGTCTATAGCCTTTTCGGGACAGCAGGAACCTCTTTTAGTTGGCGATGTATTAGAATGTCGATGTTCATGAAACAATGTACTTCTTTTACTGTGATCGTGCGCGATGTTGTATAGCTTGTTGAGCTTCTATATTGGTTGCCCTTTAGGCACATCGGAGCACAATATTCCACAGTTGTACACTAAACCCTCTGCAGATCAGCGGACCTTACGGGTACCAAACTTGGCACATTAATGACAAGGACATGGGAAAGAGAAATAATGCTGAATCAATTCAAATGAAACACTTTCAATGTCCTGCTACGATACTTCATACCATTACATACCGGCACCATTGCTGCTCCGAAAGGGGCTAAATATGGCACCCATCCAGAAGACTCTGAAAGCGCAGTATTGCATTCTGCACAGCATAATGAAGCATGTCTGTAGGTGTGCAGGTTACCTCTCTGGATATGCTGCGATTCAGATCGGTACATGTGTGAATGTTCCCTCGGTAAACCCTGTTCTTTCAGGTAGGCCTACAACCAGGTATCACAGGGAATGAGATCCGGTGGTAGTACCGGCCAAGAATTTGGAAACGATCGATTCGTTTCCAGATGTGCTTCAGAGAAACAGGTGAACTTAACGAGTGATGTGCGGTGGGGCCCCACCTTGCATGACATCTGTTGAGTTCAACGTGTCTCTCTCCTGCTGGGTGGGTATGACATGCTGGAGAAGCACATCGCAGTAGCGCTAGCCACTCACGCTGCACTTCTTTGGTCCATGAGCGACAACCTGTTGAAAAGAGAATGGGCTAATGATGAACGTAGTCGTGAAGCCACACCGTACGGTAACACGTTCATCATAAAGAGGAACTTCATACACAGTCACTGCAGGTGAAGCTCCCCACACTCGGAAATTCTGTGTATTCACCTCACCCGTCAGAGAAAAATGAGCTTCGTCTGTCTATAGGATTGTCCACGGCCAGCCCTCGTCAACTTCAGTCTTTGCGAGGAAGTGGAAAGCGAAGTGAACACTTCGTTCTGCAGCCTGTAGTGCAAGCTGCTGTAAAATATGGTTCCTGTACGGATACCATTTGAGAATGGTTCGAAGCACCTCCCTTACAGTGAACCGCGGGATGTTCAACTGTCGTGACACAACACGCAAACTGACACGATAGAGAATGGCGCTCAGCGTGGTCTGCCATAACAACAGCGATTTCTACAACCACCTGTGGTGCAACCGGTCGCCGGTCTCTTCCCGGAGAGACACCCAGGTCTCCAGTTGATTCGAACTTCTTCATCATGCTCCTCACAGCAGGTGGAGAAAGATAACCCTCTCGTAATCCTTTCAGCCGCCGATATTCTCAAACTGCAGTTGCAGAATTCCTTTTGTTTTGATAACAGAGCTCCACCAATAATGCCCCGCTCCTTTTGTCCAAGCTCATGTTGGCACGTCAAAAAGGGCACTGCGGTAGGTCAGTTCTGTGAGACTATGAATCACAATGACTGATCACGGTGCCTGGTGGCCATAGTTGGAACTGGACGGTGGTTCTGTGACGCATGGAAATTCTGCACCCCATATTCTTTACGTTAATACTACCAAGTTTGGTACTTGTGCTGTAACTAGTTTCCGAGTTATAATGTGTTAAATAAGGAAAGTTTAATTATAACCACCAGGTATTTCAGATAATCCCACAACCCGAAGTCACAAGAATTAAGATGAGGTGATCTGGATAGCCAGACTGTAGGGAAATGTCGACTGATAATTCTAGCATTTCCAAAATGCGTCTGCAGCAGCTGATTCACTGGCTGTGCAAAGCACGGCAAGGCGCCATCTTGCATCCACGCTGTTGAAGAGTTGGAATGACATTAATGCTCAAGAGACGGTCGTAGGGCTTACCAATGACGGTACAATGACGGTGCAATGTGACCCTAAGATAAACGATGTTGTCAACACGAACAAAACAGCTACCTTTGCAAAATAGAGCTGTATCAACTGATGTGCGAACGGATTTTCCGTTGCGCACATTCTGCAGTCCTGTGGGGATGTAAATTGGCTATGTCTGTTCACAGAATGTTCCATAGATTCTCATTGCACACTTACATGCAAGAAACTCTAGAGCAAAAGTTTGTCGTGCTAGCAGTTCAACAGAAGCAATTCCTGAACACTAATAATTATATATGGATAAAAGTGCAAGATGTTTCGTAGAAATTTATCCACAGTGCTCCCAGTGCGAAGTTCGGACAATTCTCCGTGTACAGCATGTTTGTACACTACCGCTCGACCCCACCTGCAATGCTGTGGCCACATCTTATACTGAGGTTGCATCAGTTGTTTCCCTGCCTCTGTCTCACTGCCATTCAAAAGAGCCTGTCTTTTCGAATTTCGTAACCATTTCTCCAGAACTTTGGCAGACATTAGACCATTTCCTTTCTTTCATGCCCCTGAGTGTCCAGAACTTTTGTAGAGTTACTGGCGCACAGTCACCGTTCTTGTAAAAAATTTTTACTAGTAGTGTGCCATTTTGAATTGAGACAGCGACACCGAGCGTCTCACACGCAAACTAGAAAACATCCGTGTACCCCGCGTCTATTATTCTCAATATCTTGCCGCTTACAGAGCCGTCTAGTGCTAAGATTTTCGTGGTTTTTTCCATAACTTTTCACCGTTATTCGATATTGCACCTTTCAAATTTGACGTCATTTTGAGCAATAGTTGTTTTTTATGGTGTTTGGAACTGGAATTTTAATAGGCAATTGTGGGTCCATAACCGACTATATTCAGACAGGGAACCAATGTTCGGCAATGCATATATGTTGTGTTGTGGACACACACGGCCTACATCGCATAGCAACAACGCATCTCACATTAATTGTCGAAAGCGACGAACGCCAGTGTCATTGCATATATTCCAATGGCGAATGCAGTGCTGCCGCACTCTCGCAAAGATCGCTGTTGTCTGTTGTACACTAAGACAGGCAGCATGTCATACACAGCACACGCCCTTTATCACCAACCACCAACAGACATATTGTACACAACTTACCTCATAGCACGTATGTCATGGGAGGACCAAATGCATAGCACCTGCGCATTAACCTGTGGCGCACATACAGCAGTATCCCTGATGTAAATTGTCCACTGCATCAGACAGCTTGTGATGTGTTATTGTGTACACTATATGACGAGTAGTCTAAGCTGGAACGTCACTCGTCGTTACTTAGCAATCATGCATGTAATGTAGGGTGCGCCAGGATGCAGTGTCTGTAAAGCAGTGCGAATATACAGAGAAGATTTTTCCAAATGGCTTCATCATAATTGGAAGACGTATATCTTCTTGGACATCAACTTACGTGATACAGGATCGTTCACACCACAGATAGCTGGCCAAAGCTCCCAGCAGGGACATGCCTCTACACCAGACTTTGAGAAGATGTTGTTTGATCATGTGACCAGTCACAAAGCTATAAACACTCGTCAACTTACCCGTGAAACGCGCGCTTCGGAGGATACAGTGTGGAGAGTACTGGTGGAAGAGGCATTACAACCTTATCATAAAGAACGTGTCGAAGCACTGGGAACAGTGGATTTTCAGCTCCTCGTTAACTTGTCTCAATGGATATCCACAGCAATGCTGTGGTACCGAATATCTTACGGTTTGTATTGTCATGGATGAGGCCTCTTTTACCTGTTATGGTCTTTCCAACAGCCGCAACAGCCATGTCTAAAATGAGGGCAATTCCCACGCCACTCGCATCGTGGCCACCAGCAAAGGTTCTCTGTCAACGTACGGGGAGGAAATGTCCAAGATCACCTAACGGGACTTTATTTGCTGCCTCTCCGTTTGACTGGTCCACGTTACCTGGTATTGCTGCGAGATGTGCTGCCACAATTGTTAGAGGCTGCACCCGTTGTTGTCCGCGAGAGGATGGGATTTCAACACGACGGTGCACCAGCCGACTTTGATATTAATGCGTATGACCACCTGAGCAACGCGTGACCTCATCGTTGGTTTAAAAGGAAAGGTCCTGTCCCATGGCCAGTGCGATCATCGCATCTCACACCTCTGAATTTTTCCTATGGGGTTACGTCAAGAAGTTGATGTATGAAATTTCTGTAGAAACGGATGAAGACCTGCTTACTAGGGTCCGAGCTGCCTGCCTCCTATGACAAACGGCTATGCATTTTCGACCGTTGCGTCTCCATCTCAGTGTAATGGGATTTGGGCACACTGTCACCTGCTTCAGTTTGACCCAGAAGGTTAGAGACACCATGTATATGCAACTGACGGTTGCCTTCTCTGTTACTGAGATGGAAAGACCAGCATTCTGCTTTCGTTGCACTGGGTTTGGGTCACATCTTACTCGGAAAATATCCTTCAAAACGATGGAAAATCGGCTCAGTGGATTTCAGGTTCACACCGTTACATCTCCAAGGTACAAGAAAGATACATGCGCCATGGGCTGCATTGAATTTGGCTTCTGCTCCAATCCTATGACTGTCGGTTACTGATGCCATGAATGCGCGACTCGCTGGTGGGAGCATCGCTGGCTGGTCTCGGGCAGCAGACTGAAGCGGGCACTCCGTGCTGGAGATGGCGTGCCGCCTCTCTGGCGCTCCCTAGAGCCCCGCCTCCGCCTCCGCCTCCGTCCCACGCATGCGTGGCCGCTTTGTGCGCTCCCCCAGCGTCGCTCGTCATCAGCATTATTAATTCAGCTCTATTAGCAAGATGTCGTCCGCCGCGAGCATTGTAGTAACGGTGCCATCTCAGAGGGAAGGTAGCCCACAAGGGACCACTCGTTCTGCACAACCTCCCTTGTTTTCATTTTCTTTTTTGACTGAAAATATGAGAATATGAATATACGCCGTCACCTCGGCATCCCTTTTCTGAATGTGCATGCCGTAGCCATCATTTAGCACATATTACAATTCACTAAAGACATTACTGGTCTCCTGTGCACCCTCGGATAGCTCCACCACGCCTTCAGCGAATCGTATCATGCTAATTTTGAAAAGCCTTCTCCATATCTACGAATTTTCAATATAGTTTTTTTTTCATAAGCCCGTCTTCTATTACTAACCGCAACGCTTTAGTAGCTTCTCGACTGCTATGACAAACAGTTTCTTCATAGAGAGAGTCCTCTATCTATTTGTGTAGGTGTGTAATTATTTCACCTGAAAAGATGTCCGCGGCTCGTGGCCTTGCGGTAGCGTTCTCGCTTCCCGCGCACGGGGTCCCAGGTACGATTCCCGGATGGGTCAGGGATTTTCTCTGCCTCGAGATGACTGGGTGTTGTGTGTCTTTCATCGTCATTTCATCCTCATTCACTCGTAAGTCGCCGTAGTGGCGTTAAAGAACTTGTGGAGCGGCGGCCGAACCGGCTCGCTAGGGATCTCCGGGCCACCGTAGCAGTCGCGCGGTTCCAGACTGTAACGCCTAGAACCGCTCGGCCACTCTGGCCGGCCTACAGATGCACGTAACAGAGAATTTAGTCATTAGTAATATATTTTTCTTCACTACTTGCAACAGTCTTCCCATGCTGGGGTAACTTTTAGATTCGTGACTGAAGAACGCAGGTTGTTTTGAGGCGAATAACTCGTCGAGCCATATTCGGAGCGTATTTTCATCCGGAAAGGAAGTTCCTTGAAATTCATCCGATAGAGAACGGAAAAGGGGAAAATCTAATTGTGCAAGATCATGTGTAAAAGGTGGGTGTGGAACAACTGGCCAACCCAACTCCAGTGTAGTATTTTTTGTCAGTCTACCAGAAAGCGGGCGGTCGCTATTGTGGAGTAGCAGCACCTGACGTACTTTTACTGGTCATTTTTCTTGGTCTCAGTTGTTGACAATAAATATCAAGAGTGATGTTATAGCCCAAGGATGCAATTCGTAGTAGACCGTACCGTCGCTGTCCCATCACATGCATAACATTATCTTATGTTGATGCGCACAGGTCTTTGTACGGGAGATGCTACTTCGTTTCGGTTCAACGATTCATTTGTTTCCTTATGGTAACATAAAGACACCGTTTCTCGTCACCAGTAACGGCACACAATAGGAATGGTCGATGTTGTCCGCGAACCAAGTGATGACGAGCAAGCAGAGTCTCACTTATGACCACCCGCTGAGTTTTGTGATTTTGGCTTGGAGCATGCGGTGCTTGTACACCCAATTTCTGTACCCCTCCCATTGCACGTAAATGTCGCACGGTGTAGGAAAGACAACTGTTCAAGGCATTTTACAGTTCTCGAGTACATTGACTTGATTCGTTGTGGAATAATGCGTTTGAATGATCTCCATCAAATTCCCAAGTTCTTGAATGTCGAGTCACTAATGTCAAAATGATTCTCCTTAAAACGAGAAAACTGTTTGTTTCCATGCTCTCTCCGATGAGATTATCACCATACACGGTGCAAATGTTTCTGGCTGCCTCCGCTGCTGTCACCCATTTGTTGAACTCAAACGGAAGAATACGTCGGAAATGTTCCGATTTTCCACTTGGCACTTCATACTCTAGCGTCCACATTTCCACTCATGATCACCAGCTGACAAAATGACAATATGTAAGCTCAAATAGCGATAGTAAACGACAAACAAAAATTGACAGCCGATAAATAAACTCATACCAACAGAAATACTAACCTGCAAGACCAGACACCTATGTACGTATGCTCCAACCGAATAATAACAATAACAAAAGTGAGAGTGGTGCCAGTGGTTCTTAGCTAACTAGGAACACTAGAAAAAGATCTTAGCGGACGCTTCAAAACATTTGGAATTTATGAATTATTCAACGCCCAACTAGAGTTGGCCACTTTACTGGAAAATCCGTGAATTATCAGCCAATACAACATACAGTCTCAGACGCATGCGAAGTGACAAATTACGAAAAAATTAAATCCATGGTAGTGAACTAATTTTTTGTGTTTACTGTTTTATAATAATACTAGTACAACATTTACAGTAATGACTATGTGAACCTTTAAGAAATGTCAGTGTTACTTCAAGTTCTGGTCGAAGGTGAATATTGGCGTCTAACAGAAACATGTGGGAACAGTACAGATGCAATTAATGTAGAGAGTCCGACGTCACAGGAAGAGTGAGACATAGCAGGGTGAGATCAGCAGGGAAGATGAAAGGAAGAAACAAGAAATACAAAGGGATGAGAGAATCATAGATACCTGGCGTCAAGGAAAATGTGGAAACACCATGAGAAATTCATCCTTGAACAGAAATGCAGTTGCTAGCCAACCCCGCGGGTTGCGGTGTATGTGAACACGAACGACATCAGAGCAATGTTATCTATATGTTGCAAGTACCAGTCGTGCTCGTAATACTGCTCTGTGTAGCTTTGTGCGCATTATGTATGAGCTTAGTGCATTGAAACGCGGTAAAATTGTTGGTGCTCATGTAACCAATCGAGCCGAAGTATTTGGTGTTTCAAGGGACATCATATCTAAGACCTATACCGCATACAGTGAAAGCGCGCAGAAGTGTGTATTGTGTGATCGTCAAGGTCACTGTAGACGGTTGTGAGAAAAATGAGAGATCGACAGCTGCAAAAGTCACTTTTCAACTGAATGCAGGATGTCACACTCGCGGACCTGTCTGAACCGAAACAACAGGAAGGTAGCTCCAATAGTACGGGACGGCAAGCCGAGCTGGTACTCCGAAACAAGTCATCAGTGATTAAAATGCTCGGAATTACAAAACGTGGTCCCGAAGCCACAAACCATAACTATGGAGCAATGGATGAATGTCATTTGGAAGGATAAAGCTTGCTTCACATTGTCCCCAAGTTCTGACCAACTTTATGCCCCAAGAGTGATATACAGCTGCGGTTTTGTGCTGATTTGGGCAGCCATATCACGGTATTCCATGAGCACCATGGTTGATCTGCAAGGTTGCATTATTGACAAGGGTGACCATTTTAGTTCATCAGATTCATTCCGTGGTACTATGTTTTTTCCACAGTGGTGATGCTATGTTCAAAGACAACACGCTTCTGTTCCCAAACATCGCATCTCCAGGACTGGTTTTGTGAGCACGAGGATGAGTTGTCACATCTCTCCTGACCACCACAGTCCCAATATGTCAGTATCATTGAGCCTCTGTGGTGTACTTTGGAGAGAAGGTTTTCTTTTTATTTATTTTCATGTCACGTTCCGTAGGATCAAATTGAGCAGCAAATCTCCAAGGTCATGGAATGTGTCATTACATGAAATTACAACGTAAAAGTAATAACAGATAAAAATAAAATGTTTATGAACCCGAAATGTCAAGCCATAAGTGTAAGTAAGGGCAATTATTACATGAAATTACAACGTAAAAGTAATAACAGATAAAAATAAAACAAGAATCAGCTTAATTTTTAAAGCAAATTCTCGACAGAATAGAAAGAATGGTCCATAAGGAAACTCTTCAGTTTCGATTCGAAAGCGCGTGGGTTACTGCTAAGATTTTTGAATTCTTGTGGTAGCTTATTGAAAATGGAAGCAGTAGTACAGTGCACACCTTTCTGCACAAGAGTTAAGGAAATCCGATCCTAATGCAGGTTTGACTTCTGCTGAGTATTAACTGAGTGTAAGCTGCTTATACATGGGAATAAGCTAATATTGTTAACATTAAATGACAGTAAGGAATACATATACACTCCTGAAAATTGAAATAAGAACACCGTGAATTCATTGTCCCAGGAAGGGGAAACTTTATTGACACATTCCTGGGGTCAGATACATCACATGATCACACTGACAGAACCACAGGCACATAGACACAGGCAACAGAGCATGCACAATGTCGGCACTAGTACAGTGTATATCCACCTTTCGCAGCAATACAGGCTGCTATTCTCCCATGGAGACGATCGTAGAGATGCTGGATGTAGTCCTGTGGAACGGCTTGCCATGCCATTTCCACCTGGCGCCTCAGTTGGACCAGCGTTCGTGCTGGACGTGCAGACCGCGTGAGACGACGCTTCATCCAGTCCCAAACATGCTCAATGGGGGACAGATCCGGAGATCTTGCTGGCCAGGATAGTTGACTTACACCTTCTAGAGCACGTTGGGTGGCACGGGATACATGCGGACGTGCATTGTCCTGTTGGAACAGCAAGTTCCCTTGCCGGTCTAGGAATGGTAGAACGATGGGTTCGATGACGGTTTGGATGTACCGTGCACTATTCAGTGTCCCCTCGACGATCACCAGTGGTGTACGGCCAGTGTAGGAGATCGCTCCCCACACCATGATGCCGGGTGTTGGCCCTGTGTGCCTCGGTCGTATGCAGTCCTGATTGTGGCGCTCACCTGCACGGCGCCAAACACGCATACGACCATCATTGGCACCAAGGCAGAAGCGACTCTCATCGCTGAAGACGACACGTCTCCATTCGTCCCTCCATTCACGCCTGTCGCGACACCACTGGAGGCGGGCTGCACGATGTTGGGGCGTGAGCGGAAGACGGCCTAACGGTGTGCGGGACCGTAGCCCAGCTTCATGGAGACGGTTGCGAATGGTCCTCGCCGATACCCCAGGAGCAACAGTGTCCCAAATTTGCTGGGAAGTGGCGGTGCGGTCCCCTGCGGCACTGCGTAGGATCCTACGGTCTTGGCGTGCATCCGTGCTTCGCTGCGGTCCGGTCCCAGGTCGACGGGCACGTGCACCTTCCGCCGACCACTGGCGACAACATCGATGTACTGTGGAGACCTCACGCCCCACGTGTTGAGCAATTCGGCGGTACGTCCACCCGGCCTCCCGCATGCCCACTATACGCCCTCGCTCAAAGTCCGTCAACTGCACATACGGTTCACGTCCACGCTGTCGCGGCATGCTACCAGTGTTAAAGACTGCGATGGAGCTCCGTATGCCACGGCAAACTGGCTGACACTGACGGCGGCGGTGCACAAATGCTGCGCAGCTAGCGCCATTCGACGGCCAACACCGCGGTTCCTGGTGTGTCCGCTGTGCCGTGCGTGTGATCATTGCTTGTACAGCCCTCTCGCAGTGTCCGGAGCAAGTATGGCGGGTCTGACACACTGGTGTCAATGTGTTCTTTTTTCCATTTCCAGGAGTGTATATTGGCCGGCCGGAATGGCCGAGCGGTTCTAGGCGCTTCAGTCTGGAACCGCGCTACCGCTACGATCGCAGGTTCGAATCCTGCCTCGAGCATTGATGTGTGTGATGTCCTTAGGTTAGTTAGGTTTAAGTGGTTCTAAGTTCTAGGGGACTGATGACCTCAGATGTTAAGTCCCATAGTGCTCAGAGCCAATATATATATTGAGAGACCAATGTCAATATACCCACACTCGTGAACAGGGGTCGACAAGACGTTCGTAAACTCACACCACTTATTGCCCGAAACGCCCGTTCCCCAGCCAAAAAATATTTTATTTTAGAATATGAACAGTTACCCCAAAATATAATACCGTACGACATTAGCGAATGAAAATAAGCAAAGTTGACCAATTTAAGGAAAAATTACACATATGGCTAAATATAAGGCTAACACGGGCAGCGCAGTACTTTAATATTCTGCCAGGCACTCCGTCATATCCATGAATCCTTAGTCTTCACTGATTTAATCATTAGGCATCAATCTCCGAAAGGCATTTGCCAAGAGAGTAGAAACTATATGTTTCGTAATAAAATTATAAACAGCCGACCAGTTAACTGCTGTTGCTGTTGTGCAGCTATGTTTAAAATATTTAAAAAAACTAATTTTTTATTTAATTCACCAGCAATGCTCAGAAAATGATTGTACAAATATCTGATTTATCAGGAACAGAAATAATTTTACTACGAACCGACTTTATATGATCGACTTTGTGTTGCTGACCAGACACTTCCTTCAGAACTGACCATATGGTTTTAATTTTATCCCGTTAATTAGCTATTCTGTTTGCGTACCGCATACTCTTTGCCTTCGTAATAACATTTTAAGCACCTTACAATACTGTTTGTAATGGACTACTGTTTCTTGATTGTGACTACTGCTAACATTTTGATGTAATTCACACTTTGTTCTAGATGATATCCATGTCGCACTAGTCAGTCACCCAGGCTGTCTTTTATTGCTACTACATCGTTTAGAACGTTCTAATAAAACGCAGCTCTCAAAGAGCATGAGAAACGTGTTAAGGAAAGCTCTTTATCTGTCATCTTTATTATCGTCACTATAAACATCCTGCCACTCTTGTTCCTTTACAAGGTTTAGAAAACTTTCTATTTCTGTTGGATTAACTTTCCTACAAAGTTTGTAATTATATGTGACATTTGTTTGAGCAAAAAAGCCTTTTAGTGTTAAAATTAGTGGATCATGGTTTGAAATGCCATTCACCCTTTTACTAACAGAATGTCCATCTAGTAATGAAGACTGAATAAAAATATTGTTTATGGCTGTGCTACTGTTCCCCTTTTCCCTAGTTGGAAAAAACAGTCTGCATCAGATCATATGAATTTAGGAAATCTACCAACATCTTTTTTCGTCCACCATCATATATAAAATTATGATTGAAGTCGCCATATATATCTAATTTCTGGTACTTACTATTAAGTGAATCAAGAACCCTCTCTACCTTGAGCAGAAATGCTCTGAAGTCAGTTAGGGGACCTATAAACAACAACAATTAGAAGTTTAGTTTCACTGAATTCAACTGCCCCAGCACAACATTGAAATATCTGTTCTGTGCAGTGCCGTGATTCGTCTACGGACTCAAATGGAATACTGTTTTTTATCTACATGGCTACTCCCCCGCCCCACAAGGTACTCCTTGAAAAACAGCCAGCTAATCTGTATCATCGTAAAGGAAGCCTCTGAATTGTCAAATTATATAAGTGGTGCTCCGATATACCAATAATTTCAGAGTCAACATCAATAAGCAGTTCACTGACTTTACTTCTAATCCCTCAAGTATTTTGATGAAATATGTTAATTCCTTCTCTATTTCGAAACATGACGTCCTCTGAAGGTGAGGCCTTAGAAGGATTTCGTTTAAGCTGGTATACCTATCAGCTGACTTTAATCTAAAGCCCGTATCTCGTGGTCGTGCAGTAGCGTTCTCGCTTCCCACGCCCGGGTTCCCGGGTTCGATTCCCGGCGGGGTCAGGGATTTTCTCTGCCTCGTGATGGCTGGGTGTTGTGTGATGTCCTTAGGTTAGTTAGGTTTAAGTAGTTCTAAGTTCTAGGGGACTGATGACCATCGATGTTAAGTCCCATAGTGCTCAGAGCCATTTGAACCATTTTTAATCTAAAAAAGGTGTACCTCTAACACCAACTACTACAGGAGTTTTTCCACGAGTGATCCCGCCACCACCCACTACATTGTCACCTATAAGCTTTGCCAGCCTCCCCTTCCCATACCTACTGAGGTGCAGGCTGTGCCTAGTGAAACCCGATCTTGGCGACTCAACTGGCACCACTGCAATGTAACCCACTCCCTCTGCCACCAGTGCCTTCTCCAACCCCATGTTAACGCGCCTAACAGCCGCATTAAGATGAGGCCGACCATGACGCTGAAACAGTTGCACGAAATGCACATCAGTGCCACCAGGTTGAGTAGCTATCTTTGCCTGGTATCTACCTACATCATATTCCCCGTTCCTATCAAGACTATTCCCTGCTTCAACCACTATCACTACCTGATCCTCCTTCGTAAAATTACTATATAACTCCACTATACTGTCAGTCACCTGAATCAACTCTGCACTAAGCTTCACAATTCTTGTGGCCTGGTACTCACGCACCAACACTTCCTGCAAATGCTGGCCCACACCTCTACCGTGCGAACCACTGCACGTTTCCTATACCTACAGCTACAAGAGGCACTGAACTCTGACAATGGGGTAAATCTATTACATCTACGCAAAGTATAACTGTCCGTACACCTCCTCCTGCTAGCTGCCTTCTTGCCAACTGCCAGTTCCTATTACCCAGTACCACTCATCCTCCTGAACCTATCTAGTTACTCCTTTGCCTGTTGTAACTGCACCTGAAGCGCACAGATCTTGTGCTCCTGCCCCTCTGTCAACTTATTTGTACTACCGATTCTGCATTCCCAGAAGAGGGTGTCGCTAGAACTCCCACTGGCTTCCCCACTGCAGTCCCCCCACTTCTCGCCATCCATCTTCAGTATCGTTACCTGAACTTGCCACTATTTTGCAGGGAGACTAGTATGTGATTTCATTCAAAGCCTCACATGATATGCATTTATCCATTCCGAGGCAAAACGAATACCTTCTGAATGCCAATGATTTTTCTACACCGTATTAGGCATGGTAATCTGTCATTATTTTGGCGTTTCCATATTTTTGTTCAGTCCTCTGCTGTGACAGATACTGGTTCCCAGTTGGACGGAGAGAAACCAGCTATAAAATGCCAAGACACACTACACCGATGATTAAAAGTAAAGCCTTAAACTCCTCTTGAATCCTAAACAGTTCTGCAAAGGTACAGCGAAGGTGCTTAACGTATCCTACCTGTTATTCCAACTATCGAATGATGATGGTTCTTGACATGGGAGAAGAGTTACTGAGAGCATCAGTGACTAAGAAACCAACATAATAAACAGACTGTGTAAGAATCACCCCGCCTATCTGGTAACACCCAACCTCAGATGAAAAAAGACTAACGTTATCAAGAAACTTAAGGTTGGACATGTGCACTATCTGATGAAAAGCATCCGGACACCCATATGTACTGCAGAAATGCCGACTAGACGTCACGACATGCGGACCCGATAGGATGAAACGTGGCCAGTGTGTTCCGTAAGGAGACCTCAGTGACTTAAAGGTGGACTAGTTCTAACAAAAGTAACGAATCTATCACGAATTCTCTTAACGCGCCCTAAATCGACTGTTGGCTGCGAATTTGAAACGCGCAGTAACAACCGCATTTGAATCAAGACCAAACAGTCCTCATACAATGGCTGACAAGGGTTGCCGAGTATTGCATGGGGGTAGGGGGAGGATAGTAAAAAAATCGCTTGAACTCAACGGAAAGAATCACTTGCGATTTCCAAATCGCTTCCACTGGTCTTTCTAGCACAATGTTAGGTAATTAGGAAATTAAAACTGCGGTGCAATGGCGAGCAGTCCCATGTAAGCCACGGATTTCTGTAGTCAATGCTAAGCGACACTTCATACGATGTACAGAAAGAAGCTTCTGGGCAGTAGATGACTGGAAACGTGGTATTTGGAGTAATGAATCACAGTGCACACTGCGCCAATCCGACTGAGGGTTTGCGGTTGTTTTGTCCCTGACAAACGTTACCTGCCATCATGTATAGTGCCAACAGTGAAGTACATAAGAGGTGATTGTAGAATGTTGCGGTGTTTTCCGTGGTTACGGTGTGAACACTCTTACTGCGCTTAGAAGAACGCTAATGTGGAAGGATATGAACAAATTTTACAGCGCAGTGTACGGTTTACCTAGAGGAACAGTTGTCAGAGACGATTATTTTTTTGTATCACTGCTGTCAGGCAATAGGTTATGGACTATAAGTTTTCCTGAAGTAGACTGGTCTCCCGAGATACCCAGTACAGGGCGACAATTGATGTAGCTATGCACTGCGACGCCATTACTTTCGGCGTTTGGTGCTGCACGAATTTCTTGAGCGCAAAAGAATCGTAGCAGCCGTGCTGTTTATCTCTATTTGATCGTGGTAGCAAAGACATTCAGAGGCCCAATGTGAGTTGTTCAGGAAGAGGCAGTCTAACGATCTATCGTCACTACAAAAACGAACAGGAAGCACACAATCCTTTTTCGAAAAAAAACTTAGTTATCATTAATGTTTATTACGAAATCTCTGGCCTTACGGCCACCTCAAATTTTCTATGAAATGGCTTTACAACACTAAGCACAAGGAATGTAAATATTTAATTGATGTCGAAAGAGCAAAAAGTTGCAACTGTCGAGAGGTGTTGTACGGAATTCATTGTTTTATGCATGAAGCAGCACTCTGTGCTAAATTTGGTAGCACGGAGGACGTGATGGAATTGTCGGTACCGACAGCAAATTTTTTAAAGTGGCATACATTACTGTCCCACCACTTTCAACAGTGTTTGATGTAACAGAAGGAAGATAATGAAGATCTTGTCCACAGCTGCGATGTATGTTGGTTAAATCGAGGGGGCATGCCTGGAAAACTATTACGATTTCAAAAACACTATTGTTGGATTTATGAAGGGAAAAGGAAAGCAGGAACCAAAATTAGAAGATCCAGAATAGATTGCAGATCTCGAATTTTTAGTGGACTTGACTGCACATTTGGATGTCATAAACAAGACGCTATGAGGTAAGAAGGTAACTTTCTCTGATTTTATTATGAAAACTGATGCATTTGAACAGAACATCGCATTGTGTAAGGGACAACATCTACCAATGAATACCAATCAAATCCTTAAGCGCTTTAGCGTTAAAGAAAGCACGAATTTCAAAGAATTCATTGCGTAGTTGAGATAATTATAGTAACAATTTTCTAATCGTTTTCAGGACACTGCCAACCTCACATCTGTTTTTGAGCTACACTATGTGATCAAAAATATCCGGACACCTGGCTGAAAATGATATATAAGTTCGCCGGCCGCGGTGGTCTCGCGGTTCTAGGCGCTCAGTCCGTAACCGTGCGACTGCCTCGGGCATGGATGTGTGTGATGTCCTTAGGTTAGTCATGTTTAAGTAGTTCTAAGTTCTAGGGGACTGATGACCACAGATGTTAAGTCCCATAGTGCTCAGAGACATTTGAACCATTTGAACATAAAAAGTTCGTGGTGCCCTCCATCGGTAATGCTGGAATTCAGCATGGTGTTGGCCTATCCTTAGCTTTGATGACACTGTGGTAGGCTTACTTTCAATCAGGTGCTGAAAGGTTCCTTGGGGAATGACGGCTCATTCTTCACGGAGTACTGCACTGACGAGAGGTATCGATGTAAGTCGATGAGGCCTGGCACGAATTCGGCATTCCAAAACATCCCAAAGGTTGTCTGTAGGATTCGGGTCAGGACTCTGTGCAGGCCAGTCCATTACAGCGATGTTATTGTCGCGTAACCACTCCGACACAGGCACTGCATTATGAACAGGTGCTCAATCGTGTTGAAAGATGCGGTCACCATCCCCGAATTGCTCTTCAACAGTGGGAAGCAAGAAGGTGCTTAAAACATCAGTGTAGGCCTGTACTGTGATAGTGCTACCGAAAACAACAAGGGGTGCAAGCCCGCTCCATGAGAAATACGACCACACCATAACACCACCGCTTCCGAATTTTTCTCTTGGCACTACATACGCTGGCCATACCCACACCCAGTCATGGGATCGCCACAATGTCTACCGTGGTTCGTCACTCCACACAATGTTTTTCCACTTTTCAGTCGTCCAATGTTTACGTTCCTTACACAAAGCAAGGCATCGTTTGACATTTACCGGCGTGATGTGTGATTTATGAGCAGCCCCTCGTCCATGAAATCCAAGTTTCTCACCACCGGCCTGACTGTCATAGTACTTGTAGTTGACCCTGATACAGTTTGGAAGTCGTGTGTGATGGTCTGGATAGATGTCTGCCTATTACACATTACGATCCTCTTCAACTATCGGCAGTCTCTGTCAGTCAACAGAAGAAGTTAGCCGGTAGTCTTTTGTGCTGTCTGTGTTTCCTCCACGTTTCCACTTCACTATCACATTGGAAACAGTGGACCTAGGGATGTTTAGGAGTGTGGAAATCTCGCATCCGGAAGTATGACCAAGTGACACCCAGCCACCTGACCACCTTCGAAGTCCGTGAGTTCCGCGTAGCGCCCATTCTGCTCTCTCACGATGTCTAATGACTACTGAGGTCTCTGATGTAGAGTACCTGGCAGTAGGTGGCAGGGCAATGCACCTAATATGAAAAACGTAGTGATTTTGGTAGGTCGGATACTTTGATCACATAGTGTATTTTCGAGGCCCTTTCAGCTTAACGCACCCTTCTGCATACTCAGATCGGATTGATCGATCTGAAATGCATTTTCCGCTTAAGAGAAGCATTATTGTATGTTAAAACTGTCCAAGAGTTCTACGAAGTTTTTCTTCGGACAAGTTTTCACGTCTCCACAATGAAGCCGCAAACGTGACAGCAATGCTTCGATCAACACATGTGTGTAAAAGAGCTTTTTTGGATGACGAAACTAAATAAGCCATGATCACTTGCCAGCCTGAGTAACGATGTGTGGAAAACTATTTTTGCCTGTCCGTGTGGCGTTCGCTTTTCCTTGATGTAAATTTTATTGTGATTACCTGACATGATCAGTCGCTGCAGGAGGCCATCTGTAAAATTGTACTATAGTCTTCTAATGTAAATTTTAATTTATTTCCTAAGATCGTTATGTTAATCCATTAATGGGATATTAGTATTGGCAATATAAGTAGCCATCTTCAGATCCATTAAACCGGGCAGTGGTAGTTGCATCATACAATGATTTAAACCAGTTTGTCACAACAAGAACATACATTGTGCGTAAGAACATCTAGACATTACGGTAACATTCCAGATAGGACACCGCAATGTATGCGTATCTTATAATTTGTATAGCACGAAAAAAAAAAAAAAAAGAACAGAACAGATACATGCTACGTAATGTCGTTTCATGTTTTAATGGCACGTCGGTTATGATAAAGTTACTCTGTTGCCGAAACTAGTAATCCACTAGTTTGTGAAAATAGCTATCTTGGTAAATAAAAGTTTTATAAGATGGCCGCAGTCCGTAAATTTTATTATCAGGGTCCGTTCCATATGGAATGGGTGTGCTCAATGACTATGTTTGCTTAAAGCTGGGAAGAAGAAGTACAGCAATCAGTCGCTTTCTTATGTCTTGTGTGAACCAAAAATCATTAAATAATACTGAAAATGGCGTTTCTTTCTGATTTCTGTTGTTGAGAAATATGAAACCATGCCACAAGCAGGTTGTTAGACTATGCCTTGAGCAACTGCGCTGACATCTAATGGCGACGTGTTCGTAGGTTCCCCCTGCACCTGCTCAGGCATCATGGCTTAGTCATGGGGTAAGTGTGCACTCAGGTGACAGGGATCTGCTTGTGTGCCAGAGCACTGCACACTTGCAAAGTTCTTGGCTGTCTCCGCGCTAATAGGTGTCTGGATGCCTTTGATCAGGTAGTGTATCTTACGAAAAGCGTTTATAGCTGGTTCAAGTCGCCCAAAGTTTTCACTAACTGTGTCGTTTTGAACTACATCACATTGGTAAAGATTTGAAAATGATAGATGCTGGACAATATTTTGTTTAATTCGTGATGGGAACATTTTTATAAATGTTTCGGTTGCATTTAGATGCTGGTTCCAAATAGAGATATGACCTTCTTTTCTTTTGGCCAAAATTTGTTTATTACGTCAACTCTTAACTTTTTTTCTGCTTGTTGACTTACAATATTCAACCCTAATGCAGTGGGATGAAATCGTTGAAAATAGGCACTATTTCGACAGATTTGACTTGTTCAATTATTGAAGCAAGTAACAAAAGGTGTCCTCCATGTAATCGAATTAGTATTCACTCACAAGATTTTATTAGAAAGAGCACATTTTCCTCCATATTAGCGAAAGTCAGCGATTCTTTTGCGATGGATTTGAGGTTTTCTGCTACATATGTCAACTGGAGACTTGGTTCCGGATACTCCTGATGGAGAATTTCCTTTTGTCAACGGATTTTAGTCCATGTAGTGAAGATTTCAGTTGAGAATGTTTCACGTAAGGACGTTGATGGGTAGTTTCTTGCTGTTGGGAAAATGGTAATGGCGTGTGTAGATGTACATATTGTCTCAAAGTCAGAGAGAAGAAGTACCTAAACACACGACCGTGGAGGCCGCAGCTCGTGGTCTCGCGGTCACGTTCTCGATTCCCGACCACGGGGTCCAGGATTCGATTCCCGACTGGGTCAGAGATTTTCACTTGCCTCGAGCAGACTGGATATTTGTGTTGTCCTCATCATTTCGTCATCATTCAAAGTGGCGAGATTGGACTGAGCAAATTGTTGGGAATTTGTACGGGCGCTCATGACCGCGCAGTTGAGCGTCCCACAAACCAAACATCATTGTCATCTTCATACGACCTTGAGACTTCTTAGTGATCTGGAGATTTTAATTAAGGTCGTATTCTTTTCAGATCCAGTTTCATTATTCTTGGAGAATTTTTAAACGTTTTGCTGTTTTAAATATAATGTAGCTAGGTTACAGATTTGCGATTTAATTTTAATAATCTAAATAAAAATAAACTGACATCAGATAAATAACCAGCGTGACAGTAAAACAGATCTAATGAGACTGTATGAGAATTATCATTTTTGCAGTTCACTTGTGTGATCACAGTCTATAATGAGTTACTATTGCTGCTCTGTATATCCATTTTATTTAATCCACCTATTAGTAATGGCGTTCAATTTGTATATATGGTATCCCGTTGACGCACTAAAATGTAGCACCTTGTTTTCCCCGAGATTTTTGAGAAAACGCAGGAATGATTTAAACAGACCACTTCCGTTTGCTTTCCACATCCTGTTTTTTCCTTCAGCTGTTAGTGAAATGGATGTCTGTATGGAGTTGTCCTTTGACGAACTTGCCTCTATGCCGGGGCACACTGACCATGATATAAACTTTTTATTTGCTCTGTTTTATGTATTTGGCAAGTCAATGTAACGTCTTTGTCTTATAAGCGGAAGGTGATCTTGTTATGTTTGTGCGATTTATTTGCAGTAATATTATCTCC
Organism: Schistocerca cancellata; assembly: GCF_023864275.1. Taxonomy (NCBI): domain Eukaryota; kingdom Metazoa; phylum Arthropoda; class Insecta; order Orthoptera; family Acrididae; genus Schistocerca; species Schistocerca cancellata. The sequence goes on from NC_064628.1 coordinate 416,450,039, forward strand.
AGATGGTATGTGGAAACTTTTTGATGTCTGTTGTTACGTTGTTTGTCCACTTGTACAGTGGATGTACAAGTGTGGATTATCATAGTAATGTTTGTCTCCTAGTACATTGTAAATGACAGTTGGACTCTGTCGAAAGATATCGTTGAGGAAATAAAATAAAAATAAAAATGTTTCAAGAGACGGTCTTGGCTGGCAACTTATCTACTAAATATCAGGTCGCTCGCAGCAACATGTATAACTTATATTCTCTACATCTTTCAAACTCTGACTCTAATACTATGCCCACTATGCCTACCTAATCGACGCCCAGTTCTTCAACTGTCATGTCTGGTAGATGACCTCATAGTATTCCTGCCGCATATCCACTCCCTCCTCTGTGCCGAAGCCTCTCTGAATGTATTGCTATCTTTACCCAAAAATATTGATATTTCCTTCATTTGTCGATGAGATAACGTATTTCCTTTATCGTTCAAGATCTTTTTGCAGTTTCCTTTTCCTACAACTAATTTTTTCTATCCAACCTCTGGGATGGCCTTCTTTCTGGGACGTCACCCCGCCTCAACTGAACTGCCTACTGCAAGATTCATAATTACCTCATCATTGTTCCTCAATACTTGAGAGTTTCAGTAGTTAACTTACTGATTCTTCTTCATGAATCGTGTAATCTTCAGCCTATTAATCTGCTTTAGTAAATAGTGGTCTGAGCCCCTATCTGTGGGTCCAGTCCTTTCCCAACACTACTACTAGCTAAAATTTACGATAGAACACAAGGATTCTTTCTCCTCTCGCAGTCCTAGCACCTATCCTTTATAATCCCTACTTGAGACATCGGCATGTATACCTGAATTATCGTTGTCAACGGTGGTTTTCCTGTCGAATCTGATGAGAATTATTCTACGATTGAAGTTTTCACAGTAACTCCCTCTCTACGCTATCATTCCAGTCATATGGAATGAGATTCGCTTTATACCATGTCTGAGCTATGTAACACGGGAGGAGCTTCAGTATTGGCTCAAGTTACGGCAGCTGCCGATTGAGGGTGGCATTGCGAAATTGGCAGTAAGGTTAGGAGCATCGCTGGGCAGTCCTGTTAATCACTGACGAGGTAGGCGCTGGTATCTCTACTTGCTCGTCCGCTTTTGGTAAACTGCATCGCCGGCCGTGGTGGCCAAGCGGTTCTAGGCGCTACAGTCTGGAACCGCGCGACCGCTACGGTCGCAGGTTCGAATCCTGCCTCGGGCATGGATGTGTGTGATGTTATTAGGTTAGTTAGGTTTAAGTAGTTCTAGGGGACTGATGACCTCAGATGTTAAGTCCCATAGAACTCAGAGCCATTTGAACCTTTTTTTTTTTACCCATTATAAGATGATGTTCCGGTGCGACAAACTGCTTATCGATTGTCCCCCCCCCCCCCCCCCCCCCACACACGCACACACACCACCCGAAAGGACGTTGCTTCTAAACGACAATCACATGTTTAAGGATCAGGTTATTAGGTCCTCCACATCACATTATACTTCCCCAATGTTTCTTATCCTTAAGGGACAAGGCAAAGATTACGGGAAGGTTATTGCTTACAGGGAACTTAATCAAAAGGTCATTCTGTAATCTGCGCCTCCCTGGCCTGCACAACTGGGGGTTGTTATTTCGCGGTGCTTAGGCTTAACCAAGCCTATTACCAGATACCGTTGGCCGAGGACTGCAAGCATGTCACTGCATTTTGCACCAATTGTGAAACATATGAGTTAAATCAGGTGCCTTTTGGCTTATCTACCAGGGCCGCTGTGCTGTTTCACCTGCTAGATCATGTTCTGGGCAACATTAAGTTCACCATGATGATGATCTTGTATATAGCCATTCACTTTACCAATATTGTTCGTGTCGAGAAAGTGTTGTTACGGCTTGGACAGATGGATTAATCGTGAAGCCGTCTAATGTTACACTGGCTAGGCGATAAATTTCATTCTTGGGTCGCCTTCTGCCAGCGATGGAATTAGATCACAATAGTATCTCAGCCTTATGACTTTTCCTCCTCCCAGGAACAAGAAAGGGATAGCTGGATTCATTACTTCAGGAATGTTCTTCCTCATTTTGCTCAGCTCACCGTCCTTTGTACCAGTTAGCGTGAAAAGCGAGAGGCAGCTTTTCAGGGAATTAATATCGCCTTGAGTAATCGCCCAGTCTAGCTCATACAGGGCATCGAAAAAGGCTTCATTGTCCACAATGACGCGTCTAATGCTGGCGTAGCGGCCGTGTTTTTGCGGGAATGTTCCGGAAAGGCGTCTCATCGCTTACGCTATGAAGAGTTTAATTGTTGCTTAATTAAATTGTTCCTTTTACGAGTTGAGGCCTTGGCCGTACTCTTCGCCCTTAAGAAATTTAAATTATGTCTCGGGCAAAGGGAGTAAGATTTGAAACGTACAACCAAGGCTTAATTGCGTCTTAGCATGACCTAGAAAGGTGTCGGTACGGATCTCCCCATTCCGGTTCAGAGTACGGTACATTAAGGGGTCTGAAGTCAGGTGGCCGACATACTTCGTCGCATGTTCCGGGAAGGCGCCGAGGACGTCGGAAGGTGACACCCTTCGACCATGAATCCTGTTTGTAGCCATCGGTTATCTGCAGCAGGGCAAAATTTGTTGCGAGGTTCGGAGATCTGCTGATGTTGGGATTTTTTTGCCTGTGGAGCTAGTTCGTTCCATTTTTTATTACTTTATTGTTCCTTGCTTTGGGGGAGAGGGAGGGGGCATTTGGGGCTTCACAAGACTATCGCGAAGATGCGGGAACACTTGAGTTGGTCATCGTTATGTAAGGATGTCAACCGACTACTGGGGGAGTGTGAGCTATTTGAGATAAGAAAACCATATTGTCCCCACCTGTATTTCGCCTATATGGTGAAAAGAAACCTCAAGGCCGCTCTTACCATCTACCATGCAGATCTCGGAGTAAGTTTGATGGCTTTTAAATCTGGTCAACTGTAGTGGTGAACGCTACCCTGGCCTCCTTAATGTTTGACTACCCCATTAATGCCCCTCTAGCAAATTTGTGGAAAATGTTCAAATGAGTGTGAATTTCTAAGAGATCAAACTGCTCAGGTCATCGGCCCCTAGACTTACACACTACTTAAACTAACTTATGCTAAGAACAACACACACACCCATGCCCGAACCTCTGGCAGGAAGGGCCACGCAGTCTGCGACATTGCGCCCAAACCCCGCGGCCACTCCGGGTGGCCTAATTTGTGGAGCGTCAAGGACCTTTTGCTTCCGGATATAACTCCAGAGATCATGAAACGGAATTCGGATAAGGTTACGCGCAATGAAGTATTTGCTCACCTCTGTCAAACTAGGAATTACAATCAGGGTAGGCAGCCATTTCATGCTAAAGCTAGGGATAGTTTTTCCATAAGTTCAACTGCAATTGCGGCAGGGATGCGGCTATTTCTAGGAAGCTTGCTCCGAATTTTGTGGGGCCTTGTCTAATTCTTGGAGCCCATTAATCTTGAGCGTGCACGTAACACTGGGTGAAGGTAGCGAGATACGGATTCTTGTCTTCCTATACCCACGCGTTATTGGAAATAAACGGGAGTGTTTCTTGTTTCACTGTGAGAGTTTGAGCCGTGTCAGCTTGTATCGATTGCAGTTTGTAAACCGGATCTCTGTTTCGTTTTCCCTTTGGTCGCCGGGTGGTGCTCTTGCTCCAAGCATTCCGCTTTGAAATGTGTGCGAGGCGGGCGGGTGGTGGAATGGACAGTCACCAGGGAACAAGGAGAAAGGAAGTATGTTGGAGGAAATGTGTTTTTCACACGCAGGTGGTGGGTGTATTGGTCGATGTGCTCTGAGGGAAGTGTTGCAAGGGGAACGACCTTGATTATCATTACCTGATTCTTGTTGCCAAGCTGTGTTGCGTGATCTAGTTCGGCGGCATTAGCGGGCTCTGTTGTTACTACCCCGCCCTATGTGGTTCTTCCCTGAATTGTGAATTTGTGCTTTCCGCGAGGTTTGGATCCGTTGTAGTGTGGTCTGTGTCGCTTACATAAACTGTTTCAGTTGGCGCACCTCAGTGTTCACTGAGGGCTCCGTCTTGCTTTCCTGAAAAGTAATTTCGTTGTGGCCCAAATAGTTCAAATGGCTCTGAGCACTATGGGACTTAACTTCTGAGGTCATCAGTCCTCTAGAACTTAGAACTACTTAAACCAAACAAACCTAAGGACATCACACACATCCATGCCCGGGGCAGGATTCGCACCTGCGACCGTAGCGGTCGCGCGGCTCCAGACTGTAGCGCCTAGAACCGCTCGGCCACTGCGGCCGTCTCGTTGTGATCTCTGGATGTGATGATTGTGGTGACAGTTTTTTAGTGTTTGGTTTTAGTAGTGTTTCTCGTTGGCAAATAACGCCTAATATCATTACTGTCACCGTCTGTACAAGCTGTGGCAAAGTGATGGTGGTCGTAGGTGCTAGTGCTGCTGTCAAGACCATTTATGAGAAACGAGGTATTTCAATTATGTTTAAGTTTCTGATCTGGCCACATCCTTAGTATACCGGGAACACTGCCGGAGAGCTGTAAAATTTATTGTGTTGGTTCCCTTGGGTGTTGTAAGGTGACATACCTGACTTGATTCCTGGAACCTGACTGGGTTTGCGGGCCGTCTTGTACTGGTATCTGACCTTATATCATTAATAGAACCAACATTTCAACCCGGTAGGGATTTTCATACGGTTTTTTTTAAATCTACTTAAACTACACACATTAAAAAAAGTTTTCCATCAGCCTGGTTCCCAAAACTCCTGGAGAATAGACGCTGACTGTGGATATTTTATCACTGACACAGTCCCTTTGACTGTTCAGAAATGTCACTGAATACGTCCAAAGATGTAAACAAGCATGCATGAGCAGCGCCTATTGGACGGGGTACGACAGCCGATCAGTTCCAGTCATTCGACCAGGAAGAAGGTACACGGCTCGTGTTGCCTCTAGTTCAACCATGCCTGGACGGTCAATACCACGGTTCGATCGCGTCCGCGTTATTACTTTGTGCCAGGAAGGGATCTCAACAAGGGAAGTGATCTGGCGTCTCGCAGAGCACCAAAGCTATGTTGTTTGGACATGCAGGAGATACAGAGAGGTAGGAGCTGTCGATGACATCCCTCACTCAGGTCGCCCAAGGACTACTACTGCAGTGGATTATGGTTCGGAGGAGACCTGACAGCAACGCCATCATGTTGAACAATGGTTTTTGCGCAGCCACAGGACAAAAACCGTGCGCAATAGGCTGCATGATGCGCAACTTCACTCCCGAAGTCCATGGCGAGGTCCATCTTTGTTACCGTGACACAGATGGGCCCAACAACATGCCGCATGGACTGCTCAGGATTGGCATCACATTCTCTTCACCGATGAGTGTCGCATATGCCTTCAACCAGAAAATCATCGGAGACGTGTTTGGAAGCAACCCTGTCAGGCTGAACGCCTTAGACACATTGTCCGGTGAGTGCAGCAAGGTGTAGGTTTCCTGCTGTTTTGGGGTGGCACTGTGTGGAGCCGACATACGCCGTTGGTGGTCATGGAAGGCACCATAACGGCTGTACGATACGTGGATGCCATCCTCCGACCGATAGTGCAACCTTACCGGCAGCATATTGGCAACGTATTCGTCTTCATGGACGACAATTCGTGCCCCATCATTCACATCTTGTGAATGACTTCCTTCAGGGTAACGACATAGCTCGACTAGAATGGTCAGCGTGTTCTCCAGACATGAACCCTATCGAACATGCCTGGTATAGATGAAAAGGGCTGTTTATGGACGAGTGACCCACCGACCACTGTGAGGGATATACACCGAATCGCCGTAGAGAAGAGGGACAATCTGGATCAACAGTGCCTTGATGAACTTCTAGATAGTATGCCACAACGAATACAGACAGGCATCAATGCAACAGAACGTGCTACTGGATGTTAAGGGTACCGGTGTGCACAGCTATGTGGACCACCACCTCTGAAGGTCTCGCTGAACGGTGGCCCAACATGCAATATGTGGTTTTCATGAGGAACAAAATGGGCGGAAATGATGTTCATGTTGATCTCTATTCAAATTTCCTGTACAGGTTCCGGAAATCTCGGAACCGAGGTGGTGCAAAACTTTTTTTGATGTGTGTATATTTATACCTTGGTTATGTTCATATTCTTACTCGAGGGTTTTGCCAGTGTTTGAATTGTACTATTCCTGAAATTCTTAGTTTAATCTGTTAATCGGCGTTTGCCGGGGTTGTTCTATCTTATTCTGGATTGCTTGTTTAGTTAGTTATTTGCTGACCGTGTGTTATCGTACTAATTGACCTACTGATGTTTCTAGGTATCTTCTTGTCGTATATCGCTTATTTTACTAGCGCCCTGGTGTTGGCTGATGGGTCAGCTACTGTTTCCGCAGTCTATGCGTGCAATTAGGGTGAGCGCACTGGCAGTACGATTTACCGCTGCCGCTACCCTGTGTGAAGCAGCTATTTTGCATGGTGACTGCTGTTTAAATTTTCTCTTCTCTCGTCACAGGAATCTAAATCTGTTCACAGGTCACGCATTTTTGTCTTTCGACTTGGATCCCCTTTGTGTCGTCCTTTCGCTATCCAGTTTTCCCTAGTCTTCCGGGCATTTCTGGCCCTTGTGCGCTTAAATTTGTTAGCTCCCTGAGACGGTGTCATATTTTGATTTGTAATTTAAAACCTTTGTCAGCTTGAACATTTAAATTTGTTTTTACCTGTTACTAAATTTGTACTAGTCGTTGTTATATTCGATCTTCAAAAATTTTGCTCCAAATTTGGCACGATAGCTTTAAATCTAGGGTCTGGGTTAGCGGGGTATCATTTTGCTATTTCTAAACGATTATTTAATTATGTTCATCAGGTTGCCCTCCATGGGGTGGGTGCACGCAACGACTGTGGTTATATTGGGTTGAATAGAGCAGCAAACAGTCGTAGAATTAAGTTGCTTTAATATGACAATTATAGTCACAATGTCATATTAAAGCAACTTAATTTTACGACTGATTGCTGCTCTATCTAACCCAATTTAATTATGTTTTATTATCATTGCATTTTTAAAAAAGAAAGTTTTATAAATGTGACTCACTTGCCAAATAATCAATGTCATAACTTGGGGCCTAGCCCTTTGATGAATTACTGTTAGCTGGCTGGCTGGAGCACTCACAAGAGAATTCTACAATCCCTGTCAATAAAATTCTTCTGGGCTGTTGGCCGCCTTGTCATTCCAGAACTCAGCACAAAGCCCTGAGATGGCCGTTTGCAATAGTGGCCGAAACGTCTGACAATTTTATTTGTTGACGATGCCTTCAACAGCCCAGAAGAATTTTATTGACAGTGACAATGGTCGCGGAAGCCTACGCTTACGATCCTATAGTCAGTTCTCGACAAAGTGTCGCTATCTTAGGTAAAAATAGAGTCATTTCCGTACATGACTGACCCATGGGTGGAAAAACAGATCACTCCTTACATGATCGGTTGTATTTCGATGATGTCGAAATGGCTACATGATCATTTGAAGTAGTTCCTCCAAAGTGTATGCCGATATGTAAACCGGGCGACGTATACTTTCGCTGACAGGTGAATAATTACATCCGCCACTTCAAGGAGTGCCGTAGTCTTATCACACAGTAGACGGAAATTGCAAGTGGAACCGATGCAAATAGAATAAACACCTTGATCTACAATAAATTTCAGGGTCTGTCCTTTGAGGAAATGCTTCGATGCATGTGGTTTTCCACGAAATTATCGCCAGGTCGCGAGGTTTTTTTTTTCTTAATAATATTCACAGAAAAAAATGTGACTGGCATATCTGCCATCGCACGTTACACGTGTACTCCTAATTTTTTTTGCTTTGAATGAACTTAATGAAATCACTAGTCCCGTAGAAGAGTAAAAGTAAATTACAGAGCAAAAAGTGAAATAGTAAAATTTTTAAGTGTTCTTTTTCAATTACTCTTAATTAAATCTTTTATTTCTATAAATGCTTATAAAAGGCATTGTCCCGACTACTGACTCCTCATCGCCCAACCCAAAACGCTAGGGACAGAAAAAATTCAAAGAAGTTGTGGATCTTATAGTCTAGGCAGCGCTTATTTTTCGAAATTACAGCTGTAAGTGGTTAAATTGGGGATGAAGTGTTTTTCTGAAAAATTTCGCTGTTAAGGCAGTTTTGAAGATAGATGTACAAAAATTGATATTTGGTTTCTCGGTTACAAATAAAAAATATGTTTTCTAGTAATTTGGAAAACTGAACCCCTAAGTGGGTGCAATATGGGAATGGAACTTTTATGAAAAATTTTCTGTTTAAAGAATTTTTAAAGCTAAATCTATGAAAATTTAAATTTGACTTCTTAGTTAGGAATAAAAATTTCGAATTTATAAAGATACGTGTTTCACTGTTTTTATAAATTCAGCCAAAACCGCTAAGGATAGAAAGTTGAAGCTGGGTGTTATTCTGTAGGCATCGTTTAAGAAGGGATTGTTCGAAATTACTCCTCTTCTAAGGGGGTGAAATGTGCGATGAAAGCTTTTCTGAAAGTATGTCGCTATTAACCCTTTGGCTGCTGTAGCTTTGTGTCCGGCTGGCTGTGTCGAGCGCGCTCTTGAGGTCGTCTAATCCCTTGACCTGCGCTAATAGCCATCTCCGCGGACTGCCGTCTGTACTTCAACTCTTCGCTCGGCCGACCTCGCCCTGTGTTGCGTACTTCTGGAGTCAGGGCAGTCGCAACTGCCTGTCAGTCTCGGTGTGACCGAGATTCATTTGACATGCTGATTCTTATACATCAGCTTTTTGTACGTAACTTACGAAATAAACGCTGGAGAGTCCGTAACAATCAAACGTTGACGTTCGTCTGTACTAGCGCAATGATTCGAACACAAACAATTTTCGAGGGAAGTGAATGGGTGAAGAGACAGACTTTGGAAGCTAATCATAATAATTTGAGCTCATTAAACCAATAAATTATACTCTGGAAAACTTCAAAACCAAACATGTAAACGTTTCTGAATTCTTTTAATACGTGACGCAACTGTTATTATACAGTTTCAAAATGGCTCTGAGCACTATGGGACTCAACTTCTGAGGTCATTAGTCCCCTAGAACTTAGAACTAGTTAAACCTAACTAACCTAAGGACATCACACACATCCATGCCCGAGGCAGGAGTCGAACCTGCGACCGTAGCGGTCTCGCGGTTCCAGACTGCAGCGCCCAGAACCGCACGGCCACTGCGGCCGGCTATTATACAGTTTCTACACCATTTAATTAAACTTCATCTTTAAATCGTAATGGGTGCCTGCAGCCGACCATCGTTTAATGGAATATATATATATATATATATATATATATATATATATATATATATATATATATATATATATATATACAGGGTGTTTCAAAAATGACCAGTATATTTGAAACGGCAATAAAAACTAAACGAGCAGCGATAGAAATACACCGTTTGTTGCAATATGCTTGGGACAACAGTACATTTTCAGGCGGACAAACTTTCGAAATTACAGTAGTTACAATTTTCAACCACAGATGGCGCTGCAAGTGATGTGGAAGATATAGAAGACAACGCAGTCTGTGGGTGCGCCATTCTGTACGTCGTCTTTCTGCTGTAAGCGTGTGCTGTTCACAACGTGCAAGTGTGCTGTAGACAACATGGTTTATTTCTTAGAACAGAGGATTTTTCTGGTGTTGGAATTCCACCGCCTAGAACACAGTGTTGTTGCAACAAGACGAAGTTTTCAGCGGAAGTTTAATGTAACCAAAGGACCGAAAAGCAATACAATAAAGGATCTGTTTGAAAAATTTCAACGGACTGGGAACGTGACGGATGAACGTGCTGGAAAGGTAGGGCGACCGCGTACGGCAACCACAGAGGGCAACGCGAAGCTAGTGCAGCAGGTGATCCAAAAGCGGCCTCGGGTTTCCGTTCGCCGTGTTGCAGCTGCGGTCCAAATGACGCCAACGTCCACGTATTGTCTCATGCGCCAGAATTTACACCTCTATCCATACAAAATTCAAACGCGGCAACCCCTCAATGCTGCTACCATTGCTACACGACAGACATTCGCTAACGATATAGTGCACAGGATTGATGACGGCGATATGCATGTGGGCAGCATTTGGTTTACTGACGAAGCTTATTTTTACCTGGACGGCTTCGTCAATAAACAGAACTGGCGCATATGGGGAACCGAAAAGCCCCATGTTGCAGTCCCATCGTCCCTGCATCCTCAAAAAGTACTGGTCTGGGCCGCCATTTCTTCCAAAGGAATCATTGGCCCATTTTTCGGATCCGAAACGATTACTGCATCACGCTATCTGGACATTCTTCGTGAATTTGTGGCGGTACAAACTGCCTTAGACGACACTGCGAACATCTTGTGGTTTATGCAAGATGGTGCCCGGCCACATCGCACGGCCGACGTCTTTAATTTCCTGAATTAATATTTCGATGATCGTGTCATTGCTTTGGGCTATCCGAAACATACAGGAGGCGGCGCGGATTGGCCTCCCTATTCGCCAGACATGAACCCCTGTGACTTCTTTCTGTGGGGACACTTGAAAGACCAGGTGTACCGCCAGGATCCAGAAACAATTAAACAGCTGAAGCAGTACATCTCATCCGCATGTGAAGCCATTCCGCCAGACACATTGTCAAAGGTTTCGGGTAATTTCATTCAGAGACTACGCCATATTATTGCTACGCATGGTTGATATGTGGAAAATATCGTCCTATTGAGTTTCCCAGACCGCAGCGCCATCTGTTGTTGAAAGTTGTAACTACTGTAATTTCGAAAGTTTGTCTGCCTGAAATTGTACTGTTGTCCCAAGCATATTGCAACAAACTGTGTATTTCTATCGCTGCTCGTTTAGTTTTTAATGCCGTTTCAAACATACCGGTCATTTTTGAAACACCCTATATATATATATATATATATATACACTCCTGGAAATTGAAATAAGAACACAGTGAATTCATTGTCCCAGGAAGGGGAAACTTTATTGACACATTCCTGGGGTCAGATACATCACATGATCACACTGACAGAACCACAGGCACATAGACACAGGCAACAGAGCATGCACAATGTCGGCACTAGTACAGTGTATATCCACCTTTCGCAGCAATGCAGGCTGCTATTCTCCCATGGAGACGATCGTAGAGATGCTGGATGTAGTCCTGTGGAACGGCTTGCCATGCCATTTCCACCTGGCGCCTCAGTTGGACCAGCGTTCGTGCTGGACGTGCAGACCGCGTGAGACGACGCTTCATCCAGTCCCAAACATGCTCAATGGGGGACAGATCCGGAGATCATGCTGGCCAGGGTAGTTGACTTACACCTTCTAGAGCACGTTGGGTGGCACGGGATACATGCGGACGTGCATTGTCCTGTTGGAACAGCAAGTTCCCTTTCCGGTCTAGGAATGGTAGAACGATGGGTTCGATGACGGTTTGGATGTACCGTGCACTATTCAGTGTCCCCTCGACGATCACCAGTGGTGTACGGCCAGTGTAGGAGATCGCTCCCCACACCAAGATGCCGGGTGTTGGCCCTGTGTGCCTCGGTCGTATGCAGTCCTGATTGTGGCGCTCACCTGCACGGCGCCAAACACGCATACGACCATCATTGGCACCAAGGCAGAAGCGACTCTCATCGCTGAAGACGACACGTCTCCATTCGTCCCTCCATTCACGCCTGTCGCGACACCACTGGAGGCGGGCTGCACGATGTTGGGGCGTGAGTGGAAGACGGCCTAACGGTGTGCGGGACCGTAGCCCAGCTTCATGGAGACGGTTGCGAATGGTCCTCGCCGATACCCCAGGAGCAACAGTGTCCCTAATTTGCTGGGAAGTGGCGGTGCGGTCCCCTACGGCACTGCGTAGGATCCTACGGTCATTGCGGGCATCCGTGCGTCGCTGCGGTCCGGTCCCAGGTCGACGGGCACGTGCACCTTCCGCCGACCACTGGCGACAACATCGATGTACTGTGGAGACCTCACGCCCCACGTGTTGAGCAATTCGGCAGTACGTCCACCCGGCCTCCCGCATGCCCACTATACGCCCTCGCTCAATGTCCGTCAACTGCACATACGGTTCACGTCCACGCTGTCGCGGCATGCTACCAGTGTTAAAGACTGCGATGGAGCTCCGTAAGCCACGGCAAACTGGCTGACACTGACGGCGGCGGTGCACAAATGCTGCGCAGCTAGCGCCATTCGACGGCCAACACCGCGGTTCCTGGTGTATCCGCTGTGCCGTGCGTGTGATCATTGCTTGTACAGCCCTCTCGCAGTGTCCGGGGCAAGTATGGTGGGTCTGACACACCGCTGTCAATGTGCTCTTTTTTCCATTTCCAGGAATATATATATATATATATATATATATATATATATATATGTGTGTGTGTGTGTGTGTGTGTGTGTGTGTGTGTGTGTGTGTGTAATCACATCTCCATACTTATCAAGAGGGACACTTACTTGTCAATCGCGATTACGGGCAGCATGGGGTTCACGCCTGAGCCACAGGACGTGCGCTACCAGCGCATGTTGGGTGTTTCAAGCGTCAACTTCGCGTCTCAATATCTCGGGATGTAATGGGAATGTTGCGATGCAATCAACGCCATTGTGCATGTGCTTTGTCATGCTATGGATTGCTGAAGAAGAAATATAGGAGGTCCATTTAAAAAAAAACATACGTTTGCGTTAAAAAACACATATGCTTTCGTTTTAGAATGTTTCCAAATATGTACAATCATGGGCCCAGCCCTACATTGATACCGGTGAAAGTCGTTCTCCAATAGCTGTTATTGTTCCAGAGATATTTTGGGTGGACAAGATAGCTGGGACACCCTATATATGCACTCCTGGAAATGGAAAAAAGAACACATTGACACCGGTGTGTCAGACCCACCATACTTGCTCCGGACACTGCGAGAGGGCTGTACAAGCAATGATCACACGCACGGCACAGCGGACACACCAGGAACCGCGGTGTTGGGGCCGTCGAATGGCGCTAGCTGCGCAGCATTTGTGCACCGCCGCCGTCAGTGTCAGCCAGTTTGCCGTGGCATAAGGAGCTCCATCGCAGTCTTTAACACTGGTAGCATGCCGCGACAGCGTGGACGTGAACCGTATGTGCAGTTGACGGACTTTGAGCGAGGGCGTATAGTGGGCATGCGGGAGGCCGGGTGGACGTACCGCCGAATTGCTCAACACGTGGGGCGTGAGGTCTCCACAGTACATCGATGTTGTCGCCAGTGGTCGGCGGAAGGTGCACGTGCCCGTCGACCTGGGACCGGACCGCAGCGACGCACGGATGCACGCCAAGACCGTAGGATCCTACGCAGTGCCGTAGGGGACCGCACCGCCACTTCCCAGCAAATTAGGGACACTGTTGCTCCTGGGGTATCGGCGAGGACCATTCGCAACCGTCTCCATGAAGCTGGGCTACGGTCCCGCACACCGTTAGGCCGTCTTCCGCTCACGCCCCAACATCGTGCAGCCCGCCTCCAGTGGTGTCGCGACAGGCGTGAATGGAGGGACGAATGGAGACGTGTCGTCTTCAGCGATGAGAGTCGCTTCTGCCTTGGTGCCAATGATGGTCGTATGCGTGTTTGGCGCCGTGCAGGTGAGCGCCACAATCAGGACTGCATACGACCGAGGCACATAGGGCCAACACCCGGCATCATGGTGTGGGGAGCGATCTCCTACACTGGCCGTACACCACTGGTGATCGTCGAGAGGACACTGAATAGTACACGGTACATCCAAACCGTCATCGAACCCATCGCTCTACCATTCCTAGACCGGCAAGGGAACTTGCTGTTCCAACAGGACAATGCACGTCCGCATGTATCCCGTGCCACCCAACGTGCTCTAGAAGGTGTAAGTCAACTACCCTGGCCAGCAAGATCTCCGGATCTGTCCCCCATTGAGCATGTTTGGGACTGGATGAAGCGTCGTCTCACGCGGTCTGCACGTCCAGCACCAACGCTGGTCCAACTGAGGCGCCAGGTGGAAATGGCATGGCAAGCCGTTCCACAGGACTACATCCAGCATCTCTACGATCGTCTCCATGGGAGAATAGCAGCCTGCATTGCTGCGAAAGGTGGATATACACTGTACTAGTGCCGACATTGTGCATGCTCTGTTGCCTGTGTCTATGTGCCTGTGGTTCTGTCAGTGTGATCATGTGATGTATCTGACCCCAGGAATGTGTCAATAAAGTTTCCCCTTCCTGGGACAATGAATTCACGGTGTTCTTATTTCAATTTCCAGGAGTATATATATATATATATATATATATATATATATATATATGGTGTTACAAAAAGGTACGGCCAAACTTTCAGGAAACATTCCTCACACACAAATAAAGAAAAGATGTTATGTGGACATGTGTCCAGGAACGTTTAAATTCCATGTTAGGGCTCATTTTAGTTTCGTCACCTACGCTTCCACCTACGCTCAATGGAGCACGTGATAATCATTTCATACGGAATACTCTACCTGTGCTGCTAGAACATGTGCCTTTACAAGTACGACACAATATGTGATTCATGCACGATGGAGCTCCTCAACATTTCAGTCGAAGTGTTCGTACGCTTCTCAACAACAGATTCGGTGACCGATGGATTGGTAGAGGCGGACCAATTCCATGGCCTCCATGGTCTCCTAACCTCAACCCTCTTGACTTTCATTTATGGGGGCATTTGAAAGCTCTTGCCTGCGCAACCCCGGTACCAAATATAGAGACTCTTCGTGCTCCTATTGTGGACGGCTGTGATACAATACGCCATTCTCCAGGGCTGCGTCAGCGCATCAGGGATTCCATGCGACTGAGAGTGAATGCATGTGCTAACGGAGGACATTTTCAACATTTCCTGTAACAAAATGTTTGAAGTCACGCTGGTACGTTCTGTTGCTGTGTGTTTCCATTCCATGATTAATGTGATTTGTAGAGAAGTAATAAAATGAGCTCTAACGTGGAAAGTAAGCGTTTCCGGACACATGTCCACATAGCATATTTTCTTTCTTTGTATATGAGGAATGTTTCTTGAAAGTTTGGCCGTACCTTTTTGGAACACCCTATAACCTAAAGTTGACGCTTGAGTACCACTCCTCCGCTGTTCGATCGCGTGTATCGGAGAGCACCGAATTACGTAGGTATCCAAAGGGAACTGTGATGGACCTTAGGTACAGAAGAGACTGGAACAGCACATTACGTCCACATGCTAACACCTTTTTATTGGTCTTTTTCATTGACGCACATGTACATTACCATGTGAGGGGTGAGGTAAACGTACACACGTGGTTTCCGTTTAGGTTACAATATCTCCGGATGTAATTAACATTTTACAGTGCAACAAACGGCACTAATTACGTATTTGTTTATATGTTCAGATGTGCTAACGAAACTAACGGGGTTCCATTTAATAAAATGTAGGTTTGTGTTAAAACCATACTTCCGTGCATTTTTTATGGTTTGTATTAACCAATTACACTAGCCCTCTCCTCACGTTCGGTCTGTGGAATCGATTCGTCAGTATTTGATGTGGTCTACGAAATATATCCTGCGGTAACGTCAGGTGACTCGCCTTTTTGTATATATATATACAGGTTGTTACAAAAAGGTACAGTCAAACTTTCAGGAAACATTCCTCACACACAAATAAAGAAAAGTTGTTATGTGGACATGTGTCCGGAAACACTTAATTTCCATGTTAGATTTCATTTTAGTTTCGTCAGTATGTACTGTACTTACTCGATTCACCGCCAGTCGGCCCAATTGAAGGAAGGTAATGTTGACTTCGGTGCTTGTGTGGACATGCGACACATTGCTCTACAGTACCAGCATCAAGCATATCAGTACGTAGCATCAACAGATTAGTGTTCATCACGAACGTGGTTTTGCAGTCAGTGCAATGTTTAAAAATGCGGAGTTGGCAGATGCCCATTTGATGTATGGATTAGCACGGGGCAATAGCCGTGGCGCGGTACGTATGTATCGAGACAGATTTCCAGAACGAAGGTGTCCCGACAGGAGGACGTTCGAAGCAATTGATCGGCGTCTTAGGGAGCACGGAACATTCCAGCCTATGACTCGCGACTGGGGAAGACCTAGAACGACGAGGACAACTGCAATGGACGAGGAAATTCTTCGCGCAGTTGACGATAACCCTAATGTCAGCGTCAGAGAAGTTGCTGCTGTACAAGGTAACGTTGACCACGTCACTGTATGGAGAGTGCTACGGGAGAATCAGTTGCTTCCGTACCATGTACAGCGTGTGCAGGCACTATCAGCAGCTGATTGGCCTCCACGGGTACACTTCTGCGAATGGTTCATCCAACAATGTGTCAATCCTTATTTCAGTGCAAATGTTGTGTTTGCAGATGAGGCCTCATTCCAACGTGATCAAATTGTAAATTTTCGCAATCAACATGTGAGGGTTGAAGAGAATCTGCACGCAATTGTGTAATCACGTCATCAACACAGATTCTCTGTGAACGTTTGGGCAGGCATTGTTGGTGATGTCTTGATTGGGCCCCATGTTCTTCCACCTACGTTCAATGGAGCACGTTATCATTATTTCAGACGGGATACTCTTCCTGTGCTACTAGAACATGTGCCTTTACAAGTGCGACACAACATGTGGTTCATGCACGATGAAGCTCCTGCACATTTCAGTCGAAGTGTTCGTACGCTTCTCAACAACAGATTCGGTGACCGATGGATTGGTAGAGGCGGACCAATTCCATAGCCTCTGCGCTCTCCTGACCTCAACCGACTTTCATTTATGGGGGCATTTGAAAGCTCTTGCCTACGCAACCCTGGTACCAAATGTAGAGACTCTTCGTACTCGTATTGTGGACGGCTGTGATACAATACGCCATTCTCCAGGGCTGCATCAGCGCATCAGGGATTCCATGCGACGGGGGGTGGATGCATGTATCCTCGCTACCGGAGGACATTTTGAACATTTCCTGTAACAAAGTGTTTGAAGTCACGCTGGTACGTCCTGTTGCTGTGTGTTTCCATTCCATGATTAATGTGATTTGAAGAGAATTAATAAAATGAGCTCTAACATGGAAAGTAAGCGTTTCCGGACCCATGTCCACATAACATATTTTCTTTCTTTGTGTGTGAGGAAAGTTTCTTGAAAGTTTGGTCGTACCTTTTTGTAACACCCTATATATATATATATATATATATATATATATATATATATATATATATATATATATATATAGGGTGTTACAAAAAGGTACGACCAAACTTTCAGGAAACTTTCCTCACACACAAAGAAAGAAAATCTGTTATATATATATATATATATATATATATATATATATATATATATAGTGTGTTACAAAAAGGTACGACCAAACTTTCAGGAAACTTTCCTCACACACAAAGAAAGAAAATATGTTATGTGGACATGGGTCCGGAAACGCTTACTTTCGATGTTAGAGCTCATTTTATTAATTCTCTTCAAATCACATCTATATATATATAGACAATTTATTCCCCGTTCGAAAAGGTTAAATATCTGTGGGAAAGTAATGTTACGCTTCTTCAACAGGTGGCAACAGTGGCAAGGAAGTGGCTGCAACATGGCGGACGTGCGTTTGAGGTTTGAAGCGCGGAAGCAGATAATTAAGTGGTATTGGAAGTTTGAGAATGTAGCGGCGGTTCGAAGACAGTGGAGAAGTGAGTATGGTTAACAATTACAAGTCTACGAGACATATTAGAAATTCATGGAAAAGTGTGTGATGTGCATAAAGGTCGATCAGGGCGACCTCGTACAGCTACAAGTGATGTTTCCGCAACTGCGGTCTTGGAACTATTTCAGCGTTCGCCTCAAAAACCTTTAAGGCAGGTGGCACGTGAGAGTAATGTAAGTGCTAGTAGTGTGCTTCGCATTCTGAAGAAAGGCAAGTTTCGTGTGTACATTCCGAGGCTGATGCAACAGCTAAGTGACGTCGATCCAGATCGAAGGTTAGAATTTTGTGAATGGGTTCAGGAGACGGTGAGATGTCAACCGGGATTTTTGGGTAGCATTATTGGTCGGATGAAGCCCAATTCAAACTCAATGGAACTGTGAATAGGCACAATTGTGTGTACTGGGCTGAAGATAATACATTACAGTTAAAAAGGCTGTGAATTTGCCTGGTGTAAATGTGTGGTGTGGTTTGTCTGCAAGGGGACTCATTGGGCCTTTCCGCTTTGAAGGTACTGTTACTGGAGAAACGTACCTAACAATGCTTGCTGACTCCATATTCCCTGCCATTCGTGCATTATACGATAGTGATAAGTTTTATTTCCAACAAGATGGTGCCCCGCCGCACTATCATAGGGACGTACGAGCATACCTGGATCACAATGTGCCAGGCCAGTGGATAGGACGCAGGGGACCAATTGAGTTTCGTGCACGCTCTCCAGACCTCACGCCACGGGATTTCTTCTTATGGGGCACAGTAAAAGATGAGGTGTACAAACGTAAACCCCTAACCTGGACACACTTTGGAATGAGATTCAGGCGGTGTGCGCAGAAATGTCATTGGACACTTTGGTACGATGTACGGAATCTGTGGTCACTCGTACTCAGAAATGTATTGATGCTGAAGGCCACCAGTTTGAACATTAATCACATTTGCAAAGAACATTTATTTTTCCAATTAGACTTCAAGCTTTCCATTTCCTGAAATTTAACATTGTAGAACGGGAAATAAATTTTCGATGACGCTTCAAAGTGTGTATACATTTTTTGACGCACCCTGTATAAGGTTTAGTCTAAATAAAACTCGAAAATGGCTTTGGCCGATTTGGATGATTCTCCGTTAGTTGCGTTCTAACTGTTAACGGAAGGTTTGTATCAAAGAAAAATTAGAAAAGTTGCCTAGAAAACTGGAAAATTCAGGAACTACTGAAAAAGCTTTTCTTCTACGAGATTTTCACGATTTCCGCTATTCACGATTGGAACGATCGATTTGAATAATTCTTTTCTTTTTGTTTCGTTCATGAAGCATCCAATCTGCGTATCTCAGCATAGACTGGATGTTTCACATGTTCGTACCTAACGTGTTTGTCAGCACAGTAATTCATCCGAAGAGGCTCTTCAAGCTCAAATAATTCACTCTTTTTACTTATTTATTTTTATTTATTTTGCACATTTAGATTTCTCATCTTTCTTTCTCATCCAGGCTTTGGACCGACAATGTGGAAGTTAAAAACATTTTTATTTTATTTTTGTAATTCTTTTCTAATTTATTTTTATTGTTTTTTAAACTTTTTAAATTTCAAAGAATTCTTTCAGAAGTAAGGGCTTAATTTCATCTTCCAGATATAGAAACTTGGCAAAAACTTCTGCTTTCTGTGACATGTTCTGATACGTGGTACAACACACAAGGGTAAGTTGCATGTTTTGCATTCATATTTCGTTTCTCGGCTCACATTCTCTTTCGAGCAGACTGCACATCTACGCCATAGTCCGCGTTTCTTGGACTGGTAACTTGGAATGACATTTGGAAACTGTCGTCTAGTAAAGTGCAGAGTACCCTCGTCAACAGAGCGTCTTCCTTTCCTATCACTTCTCCGTTCTCGTACTAGACATAAATAAAAATGTGCTATTAGTATTTTTCTTCCTTTCACTGATCTGTGAAGAGTGTGAGCATTCAAAACACAAAGGTCCGAAAGATAAAAAAATGATCACAACCTTGTAATGATGAAATGCTTACTCAAACTCAAGCGATTAGAGAGAAAAACGAACAAAGTATGGAACAGAGATAACCTAAAGTCTGAAGAACTAGTGATCCCTTATGCACGGAAAACTGATGAGATGGCATCAAACATTATTCCCGGGAGTACTAACGAGGAGTGGAAACAAATCAAAGAAGGCATACATAAAGCAGCAGAAGAATTTATTGGGAAAGCCAAACCTGTAAACAGGAAAGAGTGGATAACACCTGAAATAATTTGTCTAATGGAAGAAAGAAGACTATACAAAAATGCCTTTGACGAGCAAAGCGAAAACAAATATAGAAAGCTTAGAAACCAAATAAACAGAGAATCTAGGAAAGCAAAAGAAAATTACCTCAACAGCATTTGTAAAGAGGTGGAGGAAAACATGGTTAAAGGAAAAACTGACTTGGCCTACAGAACAATAAAACAAAACTTTGCTAAACGGAAAGTAAAATCTTCAGGAACTATAAAGAACAAAGAGGGCAAGGTACTATTTGGATATGACACGCTGAAGAGATGGCAAGAATACATTGAAGAGCTATATCAAGGAGACCCTCTAACAGATAATATGATAGAATTAAGCGAAGAAGTAGAGAAAGAAGAACTAGGGGACACAATTCTGAAAGATGAATTTGAAAAAGCACTAAAAGAACTACCAGATAAGAAAGCGGCAGGTGTTGATGATATACCTTCTGAACTAATTAAGAAATCAGGAGACAAAATGAAAGCTACATTACTGCAACTCATACAGAAAATATACAAAACAGGTGAAGTTCCTGAAGACTATCAGAAATGCATCATATTCCCCATACCTAAGAAAGCATCTACTATGGACTGTGAAAACCATCGAACACTCAGTCTTCTTTCACACGCATCAAAAATTCTAATAAGAATAATTTTGAAAAGAGTTGAAAACCAATTGAATAGCACTCTAAGTGAAGACCAATTCGGTTTTAGAAGCGGTGTAGGGACGAGGGAAGCAATCTTATCTTTAAGACTAATAATTGAGAAACAAATTTCCAAAAACAAACAAGTATTTATAGCCTTCGTAGACCTCGAAAAGGCATTTGACAATGTTGTATGGCCAGAAATGTTTAGAATTCTGAAGAAGGCTGGTCTGAAATATAATGATAGAAGGATAATCTTTAAAATATACCAAAATGAAACAGCCCTAGTTAAGAAGGAAAACAAAGAAGAAACAGCAAGAATAAGGAAAGGAGTGAGACAGGGATGCCCACTATCTCCAGTAATTTTCAACGCATATATCCAAGAAGCAATAGACAAAATAAGAGAGAATATTGAAGTAGGAATAAAACTTAACGGAATGAAAATAGATATGTTGCGATATGCAGATGATATCGCCATAATTACAGAAAGGAAAGAAGATTTAGAAGCCGCACTCAATGAAATGGAAAACACCTTAAAAGAACAGTATGGAATGAAAATAAATAAGAAAAAGACTAAAGTGATGGTGAGTGGCGCCCTGAACTACAATGAACCCATACGAATAACAATAAAGGGAGAGAAACTAGGGCAGGTTACAGAATTTAACTACTTAGGTAGCAAAATAACAGCAGATGGAAGGAGCAAAAGTGACATTAAAAACAGAATACAACTTGCCAAAATAGCATTCAATGGAAAAAGAAACTTACTGACGAGTAGAAATGTTAGTTTAGACGTAAGAAAGAGAGTCATGAAAACCTATGTGTGGAGTACAGCCCTTTACGGATGTGAAACTTGGACTTGTGGAAAAGAAGAAAAGAGAAGATTAGAGGCATTCGAAATGTGGTGCTACCGGAGAATGGAAAAAATCAGCTGGCGAGACAAGGCTACAAACGAAGATGTCCTCAGAAGAGTGAAAGAAAACAGATCTCTTTGGCGAAATATACAGAAAAGAAGAATAACCTTCATAGGTCACATTTTACGGCATAACAATTTCATTAAGAGAATATTAGAAGGAATCATTGAAGGAAGAACTCGCCGAGGACGACCTAGATTAAGCTACATTCAACAAGTAATAAATGACATCGGGTGCCAGACCTATGCAGATATGAAGAAGAAAGTTGACAAAAGAACGGAATGGCGTGCTGCTGCCAACCAACCTGTGGGTTGATAACCGAAGAAGAAGAAGAAGAAGACGTGCAGATCCAACTGAGCTTAACAGCATGTTACAGCTGTCTACTGCCCCCATACTTGCGTTGTAATCAATAACACGTTGCGGCTTCATTACTTTCTCGCCAGTCTTCCTGTTTGTCTTTCCCGTGCCACGCATCTCTGTAATGTTACAGGTAGTCAACATCCACGTTTTTCTCCCGTCGCACCACTTGATGGCAAGCATTGTGTCAGTTGACACAAATTCAACTTCACCTCATTTCAATTTCTTTTGTATCTTCGGCAAATTTCGCCTGTTGCTATGGGCAGTACCGCATGCTGCAGTTCTATGGTTGTGAAGCCAGAGGAACGAGTGTGGACTTGTATACCAATTGTCGACACACAGGATATGTCCGCGTCCACAATATGGCTTCGTTACTGCTGCCAATATATCGTCGGATTTCTCTAAATTAGGAACTTCAGTTTCTGTTGCTGTGCTTGTGTATTTAATAAAATCAAAGACGTATCCAGTTTTACAGTCGCACAAAACAAATGTCTTCATTCCAAATCTACTTCGTTTCGAAGGAATGAATTTTTAAAAGATAAGTAACCTTTAAACAATAATAGACTTTCATCGGCACAGAACTTTTTGTATGCATTGAGCGCACTGCAGAATGCCGTACTAACTGTACTAATTATTTTCGTAATTTAAAAAGAAACTGTCATCACCACGGTTGGCAGAGTTGTCACTAAAATGCAGCGTTCTCAAATGTAACATAAAACGGTCACTGGACATAACTTCGCTGATTTGCCATGGTGAAAGTATAAAATCGGTTCGTTTCAAGTGGTATAAATTTCATCAGATTTTCTGATTGAAATAGCATGAAAAAGGATGAAACACTTGAATCATGCGCTGGCTGGTTTTTATGTACTGAGGATGAGTCGTCAAATACATGCAACGCTGGACTGACATCACACTTTTCCCAATCGAATTTGTCACTAAAGCGTGGCCTTTTGAAGGATCGGTCCGTCTTCACTTTCAGAATCTGAAGAAGAACTATCCTGGTGAGCTATGCTGGGTGAAGTACGTGGACGCGAATCACTGCGAGATTCTACTGAAGAATCATCATCATCGTTACAGTCATTGATAATGTCACACCCACAGTCACTATCACTTCTTTTGGGTATCTCCAGTATCCCTTCGTCAGTGCAACCACAGCGAAGTGCCATTTGTTTGTGGAACTCAAATGTGATAGCTAGTGACGACCTGCGGAACTTTCGGTGCTGTTTCCCGGCATAGCTCTCGACGATGAGTGTCTTCTCGCAGGCCATACGCCGGCCTACGTACTGCTGAGGCGCGGACTACTTCCGAGCATGTGACTTGTGGAGGGAAACGGTCCCGTGCCGTCTCTTCCTCTTGTTGAAGGCTGGAGCGCCGCCACAGGGCGAGAGACCAGCACCTGAAGTGGTGGCGTCCCGAGTTCCCGTCGATAACAAGTCACGTAGTATCTGTTGTTGCTGGTTTGCTGTTCGGAACGTTTGGGCTGGTAGCTCTGCTGCAGACGCCCGAGAAGCAAGTGGATGACACCTGAAGCTAGGCGACTTGCAAGACGCGGGTATGCTGCGGTTGATGTCAACTCGGAATGTAGGTGGGG
Source organism: Schistocerca cancellata (assembly GCF_023864275.1). Lineage (NCBI taxonomy): Eukaryota > Metazoa > Arthropoda > Insecta > Orthoptera > Acrididae > Schistocerca > Schistocerca cancellata. The sequence continues at coordinate 416,473,582 of NC_064628.1, forward strand.
GAAAGCACTTTCAACAACTCCCGACAGATGAGAGAGTCATAGCGTACCATCAAAGTCGCGTCTACAAAGACACTCTTTACAAGCAACACTCTGGTACTGAATAGTTGGATACGGTAAAATAAAGCACGGTTATTGTAACCGATTGTGCGCTTCTATCTACATTCTACATTTATACTCCGCAAGCCACCCAACGGTGTGTGGCGGAGGGCACTTTACGTGCCACTGTCATTATCTCCCTTTCTTGTTCCAGTCGCGTATGGTTCGCGGGAAGAACGACTGTCTGAAAGCCTCTGTGCGCGCTCTAATCTCTCTAATTTTACATTCGTGATCTCCTCGGGAGGTTAAATAGGGGGAAGCAATATATTCGATACCTCATCCAGAAACGCACCCTCTCGAAACCTGGCGAGCAAGCTACACTGCGATGCAGAGCGCCTCTCTTGCAGAGTCTGCCACTTGAGTTTGTTAAACATCTCCGTAACGCTATCACAGTTACCAAATAACCCAGTGACGAAACGCGCCGCTCTTCTTTGGATCTTCTCTATCTCCTCCGTCAACCCGATCTGGTACGGATCCCACACTGATGAGCAATACTCAAGTATAGGTCGAACGAGTGTTTTGTAAGCCACCTCCTTTGTTGATGGACTACATTTTCTAAGGACTCTCCCAATGAATCTCAACCTGGTACCCGCCTTACCAACAATTAATTTTATATGATCATTCCACTTCAAATCGTTCCACACGCATACTCCCAGATATTTTACAGAAGTAGCTGCTACCAGTGTTTGTTCCGCTATCATATAATCATACAATAAAGGATCCTTCTTTCTATGTATTCGCAATACATTACATTTGTCTATGTTAAGGGTCTGTTGCCACTCCCTGCACCAAGTGCCTATCCGCTGCAGATCTTCCTGCATTTCGCTACAATTTTCTAATGCAGCAACTTCTCGGTATACTACAGCATCATCCGCGAAAAGCCGCATGGAACTTCCGACACTATCTACTAGGTCATTTATATACACTCCTGGAAATTGAAATAAGAACACCGTGAATTCATTGTCCCAGGAAGGGGAAACTTTATTGACACATTCCTGGGGTCAGATACATCACATGATCACACTGACAGAACCACAGGCACGTAGCCACATTCAACAGAGCATGCACAATGTCGGCACTAGTACAGTGTATATCCACCTTTCGCAGCAATGCAGGCTGCTATTCTCCCATGGAGACGATCGTAGGGATGCTGGATGTAGTCCTGTGGAACGGCTTGCCATGCCATTTCCACCTGGCGCCTCAGTTGGACCAGCGTTCGTGCTGGACGTGCAGACCGCGTAAGACGACGCTTCATCCAGTCCCAAACATGCTCAATGGGGGACAGATCCGGAGATCTTGCTGGCCAGGGTAGTTGACTTACACCTTCTAGAGCACGTTGGGTGGCACGGGATACATGCGGACGTGCATTGTCCTGTTGGAACAGCAAGTTCCCTTGCCGGTCTAGGAATGGTAGAACGATGGGTTCGATGACGGTTTGGATGTACCATGCACTATTCAGTGTCCCCTCGACGATCACCAGTGGTGTACGGCCGGTGTAGGAGATCGCTCCCCACACCATGATGCCGGGTGTTGGCCCTTTGTGCCTCGGTCGTATGCAGTCCTGATTGTGGCGCTCACCTGCACGGCGCCAAACGCGCATACGACCATCATTGGCACCAAGGCAGAAGCGACTCTCATCGCTGAAGACGACACGTCTCCATTCGTCCCTCCATTCACGCCTGTCGCGACACCACTGGAGGCGGGCTGCACGATGTTGGGGCGTGAGCGGAAGACGGCCTAACGGTGTGCGGGACCGTAGCCCAGCTTCATGGAGACGGTTTCGAATGGTCCTCGCCGATACCCCAGGAGCAACAGTGTCCCTAATTTGCTGGGAAGTGGCGGTGCGGTCCCCTACGGCACTGCGTAGGATCCTACGGTCTTGGCGTGCGGTCTTGGCGAGGATTTCCTCCGATCCATAGCGACACACATCATTGGTGCCGACATGAGCGACCACCTGCAGATGGGTGCACCCTGTACCCTTCATGGCATCCGGAAGGACCATTTCCACATCTGGAATGACTCCCCCCGGTATGCACACGGAGTGCACTTTGGTTTTCTTCCCCTCCCTTGCTGCCATATTCCTAAGGGGCCCTATTACGCGCCTGACGTTGGAGCTCCCAACTACCAGTAAGCCTACCCTCTGCGAGTGCCCGGATCTTGCAGACTGAGGGGCAACCTCTGGAACAGGACAAGCAGCCATGTCAGGCCGAAGATCAGTATCAGCCTGAGAGAGAGCCTGAAACCGGTTCGTCAGACAAACTGGAGAGGCCTTCCGTTCAGCCCTCCGGAATGTCTTTGGCCCCCTGCCACACCTTGAGACGACCTCCCACTCTACCACAGGTGAGGGATCAGCCTCAATGCGGGCAGTATCCCGGGCAACCACAGTCGTAGTCCGATCGGGGGATGCGTGGGACGAGCTGGCTGTCCCCGACAAACCCCCATCCGGACCCCCACAGTGATGCCCATTGGCAACAGCCTCAAGCCGTGTGACCGAAGCCAACACTGCCTGAAGCTGGGAGCGGAGGGATGCCAACTCAGCCTGCATCCGAACACAGCAGTTGCAGTCCCTATCCATGCTAAAAACTGCTGTGCAAAGAACGTCTGAACTAATCTACAGAGAGCGCAAACAAAACGACACAAAATTGAAACGGTTATTAAAATACAAGATTGCCTAGTAAATGCAGTAATGCTGCCACTTGTGCACTGCTGACACACTGCTCGGCGGCGGAAGGAAACTACGCGATTTAACACTATTCGAGTACTAAAACGCGATGCTACAACTCTCAAATACTATAATACGCCCGAAATTTATGAATTAAGCAATGCAAGTACCAAACGTATGGTTATGGCGCAGTTGATAGTTGTATAGGGAAATGGGTAAAGAGAGTTAAAGCGTCGGGTATTGCTGAACAAAATTCCATGACTGGCCACGATCGAGACGTCCTGTCACAGCCACTGTTCCCGACACGGTGAAAAGTGCGGGTACGGTTAGTGGGGCACAATGGGGCTTCACAGTTTGACAACTGCCTATACAGCTTTCCGAGAGCTCTGGAAGTGTCTGTGCAATAATAAACAAGCTTTAATATACGAAGGTGTGTTCATGGCCGGTTCCACGATTGCTTCCAATAGTCCACAAGATCCAAAGAAAAGCCATTTCACCTAAACTGCTGTAATTGTTTGGCGGTCAATGTAGAGGCCTTTCTATCACGAATCGTTACATGTAGCAAAATAAAATGCAAACCATGCGTGCACCACTCAAGGCCAGAAAGAAAACTGCAGTCAATGGAGTGTCATCTTCTAGAATCCGACAGAAAAAGAAAATCAAAGCTGCTTCCGCTGCTGGCAATCTTTTGGGGTGTCTATTGTGTCATTCTCGAGGGTGTGTTGACAAACGATTCATTTCTGACTCGTTCCTCCTGATAAAGACCCAAAATAAATCCTGCTCCAACACAACAATGCATGCCCACACTCGTCTGAGTGTCTGTATAATAAATCTCCAGATCAGTTCGGACGTCAGTGCCCTACCCGCCCTATAGTCCACGTCTGGCGCCCTTCGACTTCCATCTACTTGGCGTGCTTAAGGTTTCTGTACGTAGGACACACTCTAAAGACGATGAGAGCGTAATTCATGCAGTGAAAAAAAGATTAAGAACTCACGACAGTGGTTGCTACTCAAAAAGGCAAAATGCTATTACTAATGCCGGCCTAATGTCACAGAATTGTATGGAGACTGTGTAAGAATGTAAAACTTGTAAAAGTGATCTTAATTGGTACTGTCACCAAATGAGAGCTTTTCAGAATAAGGATTGACTGAGAAAAACTTGTGGGTCATTATAAAATAAAATTGGCACACGAATACTGAATGAAAAACTGGAAGGGGTGTTTGATATGAAAGTTGAAACAGAAACAAACTAAAAGATAGAATAGACGGTTGTAATAGGAAATACATGAATCCGGTGGTATAAAGGCTTTCTCTTGCTGCAGAAGGTCTACATAGTATAAAACTGATGGATATAACCAGTGTATACAGCCGCAGTAAAATAAATAAATACAGTAAACACTTAGAAAGAGAATGGAACAGACAGTGTTTGAAACACTGGAATTCTGTTAGGATTAACTAGAGCTTAGAAGAGGGAAAAGTATTGAACTGTGTTTCATTGTTTAATATTACATCAGGATCCTGAGCCAGAAGTTTGTTGATATCCAGTCCTTCCAACAAATTAAGTTCTTGGTCTATGTATGCTAAGTGTAGGATTGTGGCTGGTATCTATTAACCTCACTCATTACGAGCTCAGAAAAAGTGGACACGTAAGTGTGCAGTTTCTAGCTGCGTCTTTTATTTTTCAGCCAGTCTAGTTTCTATATCTCTGCGTGATCGGCGAACATAGGGCCTAACACGAGTAGGACAAATAGATTGACTTGACTTAAATTTACTTAAATTTCATTCTTAATTTGATTTAAAATGTTGCATACGAACAGTGTTTCGCAGTTTAGTGTTAACAATATCTTGGTTTGTTCCGTCCATACTAATTTCGTGTTTAATGTTTTTAATTACACTACCACTGCAGTCTAAAAGATGACTTCTATTCTGTGTTTCTACTCCAATCTCCTTGTGTAACGTCTCTTTCAATGGATCTTTGACGCCGTTAGTTAATTAATGTCTGACGATAGCCTAAGACCAAAATCGGTGATAAAAGGATCAGTTAATATAGCAGAACATACAAGAATACTGTACATTTCATTTATCCTATGGAAATACAATTTACTTTCAACGCATCATTGTATTTGATTTTCAACGTAAAATATCATATATTTTTGGACATTTTACGTACAGGGCTTTTGAAACTTGCTAGTCCGTGCACCTATTATGATCCTACCTGTCGCCTGCCTGAAAGTAATTACAGCGACGAAAATCCCTGCCCGCTAACCGGTATTAAAGTTAGCCCTCACTGACAGCACAAAATATCAGATTGAATGAACTACTCCAGTTATTAAAACTGTAAGAAATATTTCTCTTCAGACACAGAGCTACAGTGAGAGTATTTGCTTAATACCTCGTAATATATATGTAATTTTTTGCGACACATCGTTAAAATATACTGTCTCTATACCATTTTTATTCTTATTGTGTGTATCTTTCGTAAGAAAGGCCATTTAGGCGAATATGCAAAACGCCAAAGTACAGCGAAAGAAAAATACTGTCAGTTTCAGAACTTAAATTTCTGTACATATTTCATAAGTGCGCGCCAAATTCTGAAGTTTTCGTGTGCAGCTTGTGCGCTGAGTTACAGAGTTTATCAGGCTGAACAGTGATATTTCTTCCTGTAAACAAAATGAAAATTACTGACGTAAAGCTGGGTATGATGTGCGTAGCATTGACCACTCATTTGACATCTAATAATATATCAGATAATTGAAAAACTATTTGTTAAAGAAATACTTCACCTAAGAGCATTGTGCACATCCTCAAGCCAAGTCATTTTTTAAAACAAGTGTCTCACTCATTGATGTGTATAAAATAGTTTATTTGTTGTCTGTAGCAATGAACCAAGCTCTCAGCAACTGTAATTAGAAATTTTGAGCTGCCGCATAGAGAACAGCAGGCGTCGCGTTTCCAAGCAGTTACATTAGGAGGTAAGATATTTTCATTTCAGGATCAGTATGCTACAAAATAACGCCCAGGTACCATTTCATGAACAGCAATATTAGGCGAATCATTAAAGCACAGGGACAACTTTGTTCACGATTTAACCACTTTGCACACTTCTTTGAAGTATTATAAAACAGGATCAAATTCGTGACGTATTCTCGCAGGCCGATGTATTTGGTTTCAGAAATGCCAATGTCAGCCAAAACTAAACAATAGTAAAGTAACAACCTACCATCCAAGCCAGTAAGAGTTCAAAGTCAAACGAAAACCATTTTTAACGGTGACTTTCAGTATATAATGTGGCTCTACAACCTCAAGGTCATAGAACACCATGGGTTACGAGGACTCATTTGCACTGATATTAGAGTTTCACTACCATTCAACTGTTCATTAACCACGCATCTTTTTGTCTGCATCTGCATGGAATCGATATTTACGGTTTTCCTGCATGTGTGCGAGATTCAGTGAAAAGCTGATGTAAATCACATTCTGTTTTCCTGTGTCTAATATGACAGTGAAAAATCCGAAATTTTTTGAAACACTGATGAATATGGGATTTTACCTTCCTAAGTAATCTTCTGTTATGTTTACCAAAGATTTTAGACTTATAAAGTGATTGTCTATTTCCTGAGGAGTGTGAAGAAACCTCTATAGATTTAATAGTTTTCATATTTACATTTCTTCGTATCGCTTGTAATGAAGTTGAAAGAATACCGTGTACTGATAATGCACATATGTCTAATTTACTTATCATGTTCTTTGTTAAAATTTATTGTGAAAAAATTTGTCATAGTTTGAGCTTTTTAATCTGTAAATATGCATTTATGCATTATTGCCATACATTTAAATACATAATGTAAACGTGCGTGTTAATTGGATATTTAGAGTACTAACTCTGGAGGCCAAATCAAATAAAAAACAGTATAACGTCGATACAGATCTGAGCTCATCAACTGTCTCAGACGGACCGATCGTAACGTTAGAATATAACTTTACGTGCACACTGGATAGACCATTATTTCTTTTAAATTTCTACGAAACTGGTTTTAATTCCATTATCTTGTGTTATATTTCACACTCACTGTTCATTAAACAATTATCATTCCCTTTTTATTTAATTTCCGTTTGTTTCTCTACACGACAAAGCACGCAAGGAAAATGTAAAAAATGTAACATAACACTTAGTAGGGTTTCAGTCATCATAGGAATAATTATCACGTCATTAATATTGTATAGAATTGCCTCAGATAATTTTACCCCGCATATTTATCACAGATATTAATGTCTAAATAATATATCCGTCACTTAACTATACGAGTTTCTTTATTTTGTATTATTACAGGGGTTTAGGCCTTAAGCCATTACTAAGTACAACAAAGTTGGGTCTAATTGGACTTTGTGAAGTAATCGTCATTAGCAAAGTTTAATTGTACCAAACATTGGTGTCCACGATAATGACTTAAGGCTGAAACCAACACAGTTATGTAAGATAATGAAGTTTTACAGTCAAATGCAGGAAATATCATTTAAATATAATTACATGACTGTAGCCGCCTGCCGGTGTGGCCGAGCGGTTCTAGGCGCTTCAGTCTGGAACCGCGTAGCCGCTACGGTGGCAGGTTCGAATCTTGCCTCGGTCATGGATGTGTGTGATGTCCTTAGGTTAGTTAGGTTTAAGTAGTTCTAAGTCTAGGAGACTGATGACCTTAGATGTTAAGTCCCATAGTGCTCAAAGCCATTTGAACCATTTGACTTTGGCCCAAAATATGAAAAGATTAAAAACACCAATAGTTCGTTATTAAATTGTATTTGTCAGTATACGTTCCAAAAAAATACGTACAATGCTTTAATATAATACTAAAAATATATTGTTTGCTCCACTGTTTGGTACATTACTTAGGCGTAACATCCATGCAATTGCAGTTTAGAGAAATGCAGCTTTGAAGATACAGCATTCACCGATAAATTCGACAAGGACATTAGTCTTGTAGTTGTTTCAAGAACTAATCTGGCACCAATTATCACAACTTTACACCACAGAATGCAAACTATTCTTCTGCAAGGGTGCAAGTGAGGAGACAGTTGTTTCTTTCTGTCGTTTCTGCTTATTATGGGAAAACCAGGTTTTTTGGGTCGGAGGGGCGGGGGGAGGTGCCTTGGAGGGGGGGGGGTGAGATGGAAGGTCTTTCCCTTCCTGACTTCCTTTATTCAACGTACTGTGATTTACCATTTTCATTTGCCTATAGTCTCAGATTTTTGCTTGCATACTGCAAACTGGAAAGCTCTTTCACCAGACATCTTTCACTTATTTGAAACAGCGTTAGAATTATGCATAGTTCAAACGCATTTCTATCTTTAGTGACTTAGAAAAGTTTTCTCTTAAGAACGTTGTCATTGGCTCTACCGCCACTGCTGCGGAACGCAGGTAGGAAGCAACAGCAGAGCACCTATAGCACGGTGAGAACGTTCACAGATATTAGGTAAGCTATAAGTCATACGAAGCTCATGCCACTTAAGTAAATTGTGCGAATAAGCAATGCATATTGAGCGTAAAAGCTCACTAAGAAGGCACAAAGAAATGAAAGCAGAAAATGTAGAAAGGAATACACGCTACAATAAACTCTTTAATAGGCCATTCTTAAGCAAAATTTTATTCATTCCAGGTTAATCGTAGGAAGAGTAACTTCTACCCATAATAAGTTATAGAACAATTACTACTGGTGCTTTATCCACAAAAGTGAAGACGGACGGTTGAGGCATTGAGTTTGCAGTACGGTTATGATAGAATCAGAAAGAGCAGAAAAGTTCTGCAAAGCATTGTCTCGCAGGTGCAGCTTAATCTTCCTTTATTGCCTGATAATTTCATATTAACGATGCCTGTAGCCTACTGCAATCCTTATGAGACAGTAGCCGAGAAGTAATCGTTAGAATAGACTGCTGGGTTATGTAGTAATTAGCGCTGTAAGGTATCGGTTATTGCTTGATCTCAACTCTTGACGCGTTCGACATGTTTCAAAATAAAGCCTGTAGGATAGTGTATAGGTGTAATAATTCATTAAAGATAGCTTTTGCGTACATTTTACGTGGTTACAGATGTTATTGCTCACCTGCTCTTTATATTTGAAAAAATTCAGGCTGAGGAGTAGTGCGAAACCATAACGACAAATACACATGGAGGTAGTGATACCCCACATGGCATAACCATACCCAAACGTGAAAAATCTATTAAGAATTCGAAAATGGTAAAGCAGTTCGCTTGCATGATATACTGAGGTAACAAAAGTCATGGGACAGTGATATACATGTATAGAGTTGGTGGTAGTATCGTGTATACAATGTATAAAAGGGCAGTGCATTGGCAGAGCTGTCATTTGTACCCAGGTGGTTCATGTGGAAAGGCTTCCGACGTGGTTATGTCCTCACGACGAGAATTAAAGGACTCTGAACGCGGAATGGTAGTTGGATCTAGACACACAGGACATTCCATTTCGGACATCGTTATGGAATTCAATATTCCGAGAGCCACAGTGTCAAGAGTGTGCTGAGAAATCAGGTTTCAGTCATTACCTCTCACCACGGACGATACAGTGGCCACGACCTTAGCTTAACGACCACGGGCAGCGGCGAATGCGTACAGTTGTCAGTGCTTGTATAACAGCAACACTGTGTCAAATAACCGGAGAAACCAATGTGAGACGTATGTCGAAAGTATCCGTTAGGACATCAGGGCGAAATTTAGCGTTAATGGGCTATGACAGCTGAAGAGTGACGCGAGTGCCTTTGTTTGTAGTACGACGTCAGCTGCAGCACATCTTCTGGTCTTCACATCGTGGCGCCGCGCGGTCGGAGCCTTGTCACGGTCCGCTCGGCTCCCCCCGTCGGAGGTTCGAGTCCTCCCTCGGGCGGCGGTGTATGTGTCGTCCTTAGTGTAGGGTAATTTAAGTTAGATTAAGTAATTTGTAAGCTTAGGGACCGATGACCTCCGCAGTTTGGTCCCGTAAGACCTTACCACAAATTTCCATTTCCATATCGAGGCCTAGTCAAATGAGTCCCGATTTCAGTTGGTAATTGAACATGTAACGCGTCAGACTCAGTTGCAGACAGACCAGACTTTACCCAGGTTTCAGCCAAAATAATTTGGCCTACCGACTTCGTCCGCGAAGTGGGTCCTGCTGTTTCTCCTCAGCCCAAGTAATGTAGATTTGTGACTGGTTACTACGGCGCTACAGTTTTACAGTTGACATGGCCAAACTTTGTTTATGGTCAATAGCTTCTGGAGAAGGCCAAATTATTTTGGCTGAAACCTGGGCAAAGTTTGGTCTATTCGAAACTGAGACTGACGTGTTACATGTTCAATTACCACAGTTGCTGACAGGGCTACACAATGTTAAAAATTCTTTCAGTTGGTAATGACTGTGGCTGACACCACGAAGCCTTAAACCCAAGTTGTCACAAGATACTGTGCGAGCTGTCGACGGTTCCATAATGGCGAGGGCTGTGGTTGCTTGGAATGGAAGCGATCATTGACTAGAAATGGTTATGTTCCCTACATGCAGAATGCTGTCAGCCATTCATGGACTTCATTTTTATGGATGACAATGCACCATGTCGGGACTATTTTGAAGGACATTCTGGGGAGTTCAGGTGAATGATTTGGCCAACCAGATCGCCCGTTATGAAACCCATCAAACATTTATCAGAGATAATCGAGAGACCAGTTCTTGCACAAAATCCTGCATCGGGAACAGTTTCACAATTATGAACGGCTATAGGGGCAGCTTTGGGCAGTATTTCTGAAGGAGGCTTCCAGCGACTTGTTGACGCCGTGCCGCTTCGTGCTGCAGCCCTGCACCGGACAAAATGTGGTCCGTCAAGTTATTAGGAGGTATCCCATGAAAATTGTCACCTCAGTGTGTGGTAGAAGAACAAAGTTAATGTTTCAGTACCAAGACAAAACACTTAGTTTCCATAAGCTTCCCTGCATTGAGTCGTTCCTAACTGGTGACTCTACAATTAATACGTATCGCTCACTTCCTCTTTGAGTATTTGTGTGACACCCTTTAGTAGATCGAGTTCACTCTAGCGCATGTCAACATTGTCACGGTGCGATACGATATGCGGCTTTACTACATGACGCAATTATGCCATTATGTGATAAGTTATCTACGGACTCGGATCAACTCCCAGTACTTCGTTAACAACGAAATTGTGTAGATAAGATTCACCAGCTTCACCTTGTCCTTCGAGAGATGTGTAACTAACAGCCCAATTGCAAACTGATTTCGTTTACCAAGTCCTGTCCTTGAAACAGGAATACACAAAGCTTAACCACCATCTGGCGTCCTACGTTGTCACGAGAATTCAGTATATACAGGGTGATCCATTGATAGTGACCGTGCCAATATCTCACGAAATAAGCATCAAACGAAATAACTACAAAGAACGAAACTCGTCTACCTTGAAGGAGGAAACCAGATGGCGCTCTGGTTGGCCCGCTAGATGGGGCTGCCATAGGTCAAACGGATATCAACTGCGATTTCTTAAATAGGAACCCTCATTTTTTATTACATATTCGTATAGTACGTAAAGATATATGAATGTTTTAGTTGGACAAATTTTTTTCGCTTAGTGATAGATGGCGCTGTAACAGTCACAAACGTATAAGTACGTGGTATCACGTAACCGCCAGTGCGGACGGTATTTGCTTCGTGATACATTACCCGTGTTAAAATTGACCGTTTACCAATTGCGCAAAAGGTCGATATCGTGTTGATGTGTGGCTATTGTGATCAGAATGCCCCATGAGCGTGTGCTATGTATGCTGCTCGGTATCCTGGACGACATCATCCAAGTGTCCGGACCGTTCGCCGGATAGTTACGTTATTTAAGGAAACAGGGAGTGTTCAGCCACATATTTTAACGTCAACCACGACCTGCAACAAATTATGATGCCCAAGTAGGTGTTTTAGCTGCTGTCGCGGCTAATCCGCACGTTAGTAGCAGACAAATTGCGCGATAATCGGGAATCTCAAAAACGTCGGTGTTGGGAATTCTACATCAACATCGACTGCACCCGTTCCATATTTCTATGCACCAGGAATTGCATAGCGACGACTTTGAACGTCGTGTACACTTCTGCCACTGGGCACAAGAGAAATTACGGGACGATGACAGATTTTTTGCACGTTTTCTGTTTAGCGATGAAGCGTCATTCACCAACAGCGGTAACGTAAACCGGCCTAATACGCACTATCGGCCACGGCAAATCCACGATAGCTGCGACAAGTGGAACATCAGCGACCTTGGCGGGGTAATGTATGGTGCAGCATTATGGAAGGAGGATAATTGGCCACCATTTTATCGATGGCAGTCTCAATTCCTACGTAATGTTTTACCGACCTTACTACAAGATGTTTCACTGCATGACAGAATGGCGATGTACTTCCAACATGATGGGTGTCCGGCACATAGCTCGCGTGCGGTTGAAGCTGTATTGAACAGCATATTTCATGAGAGGTGGATTGGTCGTCGAAGCACCATACAACGGCCCACATGTTCACCGGATCTGACGTCCCCGGATTACTTTCTGTGGGGATAATTGAAGGATATTTGCCATCGTGATCCACCGACAATGCGTGACAACATGAGTCAGCGCATTGTCAATGATTGTGCAAGCGTTACAGAAGGCGAACTACTCGCAGTTGAGAGCAATGTCGTTACACGTATTGCCAAATGCATTGAGAATGACAGACACCATTTTGAGCATTTATTGCATTAATGTGGTATTTACAGTTAATCATGCTGTAACAGCATGCATTCTCAGAAATGATAAGTTCACAAAGGTACATGTATCACATCGGAAGAACCGAAATAAAATGTTCAACTGTACCTGCGCTCTGTATTTTAACTTAAAAAACGTACCTGTTACCAGCTAGTCGTCTAAAATTGTGAGCCATATGTTAGTGACTATTACAGCGCCATCTATCACAAAGCGAAAAAAGTGTTCAAACCAGAACATTTATATTTCTATACGTACTACACGAATATGTAATAAAAATGGGGGTTCCTATTTCAGAAATAGCAGTTGATATCCGTTTAACCTATGGCAGCGCCATCAAGTGCGCCAACCATAGCGCCATCTGGTTTCCCCCTTCAAGCTAGACGAGTTTCGTACTTTGTAGTTTTTTCGTTTGATGCTTATTTCGTGAGATATTTACCACGGTCACGATCAATGGATCGTGTGTGTGTGTGTGTGTGTGTGTGTGTGTGTGTGTGTGTGTGTTTGTGTATGTGTGTATGTGTGTAATGAGTTTCAATGAGTTTCATAGCAACCATCAACTCCCATCGCTCTGTAAGGCTGTCTTCAGTTACACCACTGTGACAGTTCGAACGTTGACAGATTGTTAGCATACGAATGGAGGGAGCTTCTGCAACCCAAGTAGTCGCACTATTTGGGTGATTCAAGAGGCAACGTATGTAAAACTCATTACAATACCAGTGAAGTTGGAAGAATATCGCCGGCCGCTGTGGCCGAGCGGTTCTAGGCACTTCATTCCGGAACCGCGCTGCTGCTACGGTCGCAGGTTCGAATCCTTACTCGGGCGTGGATGTGTGTGATGCTCTTAGGTTAGTTAGGTTTAAGTAGTTATAAATCTATGAGACTGATTACATCAGATGTTAAAGTCTCATAGTGCTTGGAGCCATGTGATTTGGAAGAATATCATCCGCTAAGTCACAACGCGAACGAAACGTTTTAGTGAGTTATCGTGGCATACGGTCATTGAGGAGAATTGTGATGAAAAATAAGAGGACGATAGCTGCAAAGGTCACTGCAGAACTGAAAGTTGCACTCTAAAACCCTGTCAGCACCTACACAACAAAAAGAAATCTCCAGCAACAGTGCCAGAATGAGATTTTCACTCTGCAGCGGAGTGTGCGCTGGTATGAAACTTCCTAGCAGATTAAAGCTGTGTGCCGGACCGAGACTCGAACTCGGGACCTTTGCCTTCCGCGGGCCAGTGCTCTACCAACTGAGATACCCAAGCACGAGTCACGCCCCGTCCTCACAGCTTTATTTCCGCCAGTACCTCGGTTCCTACCTTCAAAACTTTACAGAAGCTCTCCTGCGATACTTGTAGAACCAGCACTCCTGAAAGAAAGGATATTGCGGAGACAAGGCTTAGCCACAGCCTGGGGGATGTTTCCAGAATGAGATTTTCACACTGCAGCGGAGTGTGCGCTGATATGAAACTTCCTGGCAGATTAAAGCTGTGTGCCAGATAGAGACTCGAACTCGGGACCCTTGCCTTTCGCGGGCACTTTCTCGGTCCGGCACACAGTTTTAATCTGCCAGGAAGGCACACTCCGCTGCTTAGTCTGCCAGGAAGTTCCAGCAGCAGTGAATTGAATGGCAGGATTGAATTTCAAAACCACTCATCAATCACCAAATTCCAATAGTATTTAGCCTCTGGTTATCTCTGCAGAGAAATGAAAGTGATCATTATTTATCGCTATTTTGCAGTAACAATAGTGTCAGATTTCCTATAGTACCTTACAAGGATTATGTTTATTCATTCCGGGACGACTGTAAACTGTTCTCAATCCCATAGAGTTTCGTACACAATATTAGGTATGGTAATGTGTTGTGCCTGCCCCCCCCCCCCCCCCCCAATTCCCTCGCCAAAATGGGGAGCCAATCATTAATTGTGTACACACATGGGGTCCTGAAGCACGTTAAAGTCTGTGACGCTCTTATAGTTAGTAGCAACGTTAAGAAAAATCGTATTTGAACCATGAATCAAAAAGTGATCGATAGAAATTACCATTCTGTTGCTCTAAGCTCCTAATAAATGAAATTTTATGAAGTAGGTAAGTTTTTTCATAGCATCCAACTGTGACTACCTTCACAAGTTACGGCATCGAGGTTGACAGAGGATATTTGAATAGCTTCCAGAATCGTATATCACATGAGATACTCGCCCTCTGTAATTGCGATTTTGACACAAAAACAAGACTTGATCTGTATTTCGATCTTTTCATACCTACTAGCTTAGCCACCAGTTTCCCAGTGCCATGAAACCTTGTCTCTCAGTTTATTCCATGGAACAAACTATTGAATCATCAGTAATAGTTGTAGATTTTTCAGTACCACGTGTTCGTGGCTTTCTGGCAGCATGTGTTGCTCATTCAGCGGTTGCGTAACATGCCCCAAGGCAAGTAGCTTTGTCCTCCTGGCAATAAAACATCTGAAATGATTGTAGATTTGTACCTACGTTACCAGGATCCTGTACCAGTACTTCTGATTTGATTTTTTGCTTATCGTCTCACAATTAAATGAACTGCTAAAGTAAATGCGGTTAACGGGTATGGAGAACATGCTTCCATTCTTCCAACCCAATCATTCAAAACATATTGACAGTAAGCAGTACAAAAGCTGTTGTGGACGAATAATTGACTGGTTTAATTTACATTGATTGCGTATTTCAAGCGAATCTGCAGCTAATGTCTATCACTAAGCATCATTGTTAAGAATTGTGTTTGTTTGGCATCACAAATGACCGTCATCAGTTTACCGTCCCTATAGTGCTGCACCAAGTGCATTTCTGCACTTTCCCATGGCTACGGATCGTATAGTGACGTCTCACTATGACATAAGACATTACAGTAAGTCTGAAAGACGATGTCAATGGCAGGTTTTAGGAGTAATTTCACCGTGTAGGTGAAAATCAACATGAGAAAACTTACGGAAGCAATACTTTTGTTTACGAAGCGAAATATGTAATTTGTTCCTCTCCCATAACTCGTGAACCCATTGTTTTACCATTTATCAATTTATTAATGACTTTTCGGGTATTTCAAGTTATGTTCACTATATGATGGCCTGTCTTCATCCTATTTGTTGTCTAGTTTTGCTCTATTTTGTATGACCCAAAACGTTTATTTTGAAAAAGAACTGGTAAGGAATAAATATTGGAAAAAAGTAAATGTGTCCAAGAGATATCTGGAGGGTTTTTGACTGGTTTGTAACCCGTTGAACAGTTCAAATATTGTAATTCAACAATTTTGTTTATTTAGCAGTTCGAACCTTTTTCTGCAGTATTTCTTTACTAGAGGAATTAACCTAAAACTTAGAATTCTATATGAATGAAATAATATTATATTGTGTCCATGGCCACAACGTATGAGAAACAACATATGAAGTGGGGGAGGAACGGGTTCAGATGAGTTGCATGGTGGTGTCATAGTCTGTCACCCTTGTTTATCACCTCCACAATGAGGTGAACACCTGCTCTGCAAGGAATTAAACCGTCTGCTCTTCTTTTTTTTTGGTCGTCAGTTCGGTGCGGCCCGCCACGAATTCCTTTCCTGTGCTAACGTCTTCATCTCAGAGTAGCACTTGCAACCTACGTCCTCAATTATTTGCTTGACGTATTCCAATCTCTGTCTTCCTCTACAGATTTTGCCCTCTACAGCTCCCTCTAGTACCATGGAAGTCATTCCCTCATGTCTTAGCAGATGTCCTATCATCCTGTCCCTTCTCCTTATCAGTGTTTTCCACATATTCCTTTGCACTCCGATTCTGCGTAGAACCTCCTCATTCCTTATCTTATCAGTCCACCTAATTTTCAACATTCGTCTATAGCACCACATCTCCAATGCATCGATTCTCTTCTGTTCCGGTTTTCCCACAGTCCATATTTCACTACCATACAATGCTGTGCTCCAGACGTACATCCTCAGAAATTTCTTCCTCAAATTAAGGCCGGTATTTGATATTAGTAGACTTCTCTTGGCCAGAGATGCCTTTTTTTGCCATAGCGAGTCTGCTTTTGATGTCCTCCTTGCTTCTTCCGTCATTGGTTATTTTACTGCCTAGGTAGCAGAATTCCTTAACTTCATTGACTTCGTGACCATCAATCCCGATGTTATGTTTCTCGGTGTTCTCATTTCTACTACTTCTCATTATCTTCGTCTTTCTCCGATTTACTCTCAAACCGTACTGTGTACTCATTATACTGTTCATTCCGTTCAGCAGATCATTTAATTCCTCTTCACTTTCACTCAGGATAGCAATGTCATCAGCGAAGCGTATCATTGATATCCTTTCACCTTGTGTTTTAATTCCACTCCTGAACCTTTCTTTTATTTCTATCATTGCTTCCTCGATGTACAGATTGAAGAGTAGGGGCGAAAGGCTACAGCCTTGTCTTACATCCTTCTTAATACGAGCACTTCGTTCTTGATCGTCCACTCTTATTATTCCCTCTTGGTTGTTGTACATATAGTATATGACCCGTCTCTCCCTATAGTTTACCCCTACTTTTTTCAGAATCTCGAACAGCTTGCACCATTTTATATTGTCGAACGCTTTTTCCAGGTCTACAAATCCTATGAAAGTGTCTTGATTTTTCTTTTGCTTGCTTCCATTATTAGCCGTAACGTCAGAATTGCCTCTCTCGTCCCTTTACTTTTCCTAAAGCCAAACTGATCGTCACCTAGCGCATTCTCAATTTTCTTTTCCATTCATCTGTATATTATTCTTGTAAGCAGCTTCGATGCATGAGCTGTTAAGCTGATTGTGCGATAATTCTCGCACTGGTCAGCTCTTGCCGTCTTCGGAACTGTTGGATGACGCTTTTCCGAAAGTCAGATGGTATACCGCCAGACTCATATATTCTACACACCAACGTGAATAGTCGTTTTGTTGTCACTTCCCAAATGATTTTAGAAATTCTGATGGAATGTTATCTATCCCTTCTGCCTTATTTGACCGTAAGTCCTCCAAAGCTCTTTTAAATTCCGATTCTAATACTGGATCCCCTATCTCTTCTAAATCGACTCCTGTTTCTTCTTCTATCACATCAGACAAATCTTCACCCTCATAGAGGCTTTCAATGTATTCTTTCCACCAATCTGTTCTCTCCTCTGCATTTAGCAGTGGAATTCCCGTTGCAGTCTTAATGTTACCACCGTTGCTTTTAATGTCACCAACGGTTGTTTTGACTTTCCTGTCTGCTGAGTCCGTCCTTCCGACAATCATATCTTTTTCGATGTCTTCACATTTTTCCTGCAGCCATTTCGTCTTAGCTCCCCTGCACTTCCTATTTATTTCATTCCTCAGCGACTGTATTTCTGTATTCCTGATTTTCCCGGAACATGTTTGTACTTCCTCCTTTCATCAATCAACTGAAGTATTTCTTCTGTTACCCATGGTTTCTTCGCAGCTACCTTCTTTGTACCTATGTTTTCCTTCCCAACTTCTGTGATGGCCCTCATTAGAGATGTCCATTCCTTTTCAACTGTACTGCCTACTGCGCTATTCCTTATTGCTGTATCTATAGCGTTAGAGAACTTCAAACGTATCTCGTCATTCCTTTGTACTTCCGTATCCCACTTCTTTGCGTATTGATTCTTCCTGACTAATGTCTTGAACTTCAGCCTACTCTTCATCACTACTATATTGTGATCTGAGTCTATATCTGCTCCTGGGTACGCCTTACAATCCAGTATCTGATTTCGAAATCTCTGTCTGACCATGATGTAATCTAATCGAAATCTTCCCATATCTCCCGGCCTTTTCCAAGTATACCTCGTCCTCTTGTGATTCTTGAACAGGGTATTCGGTATTACTAGCTGAAACTTGTTACAGAACTCATTTAGTCCTTCACCTCTCTCATTCCTTGTCCCAAGCCCATATTCTCCTGTAACCTTTTCTTCTATTCCTTCCCCTACAACTGCATTCCAGTCGCCCATGACTATTAGATTTTCGTCCCCCTTTACATACTGCATTACCCTTTCAATATCCTCATACACTTTCTCTATCTGTTCATCTTCAGCTTGCGACGTCTGCATGTATACTTGAACTATCGTGGTCGGTGTTGGTCTGCTGTCGATTCTGATTAGAACAACCCGGTCACTGAACTGTTCACAGTAACACACCCTCTGCCCTACCTTCCTATTCATGACGAATCCTACACCTGTTATACCATTTTCTGCTGCTGTTGATATTACCCGATACTCATCTGACCAGATATCCTTGTCTTCCTTCCACTTCACTTCACTGACCCCTACTACATCTAGATTGAGCCTTTGCATTTCCGTTTTCAGATTTTCTAGTTTCCCTACCACGTTCAAGCTTCTGACATTCCCCGCCCCGACTCGTAGAACGTTATCCTTTCGTAGATTATTCAATCTTTTTCTCATGGTAATCTCCTCCTTGGCAGTCCCCTCCCGGAGATCCGAATGGGGGACTATTCCGGAATCTTTTGCCAATGGAGAGATCATCATGACACTTCTTCAATTACAGGCCACATGTCCTGTGGATACACGTAACGTGTCTTTAACGCAGTGGTTTCCATTGCCTTCTGCATCCTCATGTCGTTGATCATTGCTGATTCTTCCGCCTTTAGGGGCAATTTCCCACCCTTAGGACACGAGAGTGCCCTGAACCTCTATCCGCTCCTCCGCCATCTTTGACAAGGCCGTTGGCAGATTGAGGCTGACTTCTTAAGCCGGAAGTCTTCGGCCGCCAATGCTGATTATTTATGAAAATTTAGGCAGTGGCGGGGATCGAACCCGGGACCGAAGACGTTTTGATTATGAATCAAAGACGCTACGCCTAGACCACCCATACACAAACACTGCCATAAAACAAATGTAGGCTATATTCCAGGTTTCAACAACTGCCGATACACAATTGTGGCCGAAACGTTGGTTTTCTCCATTAGGTACCACACCCAGAAAACTTTCATGTTGAAAATTGTGGCAGTTTGTTGTAATGAACTGTTATCATGTGCACACACATTGCAACGCTGACTCCAGTCTGTATCACCCTTACGTAGTCACCAAAGCTGCTGTTTGGCGCTATGTGAAAGTGCCTCTCGCAGTTGAACGTTTTCATTTTTAATTTAACAACTTCGTGTCATTGAAGCATTCAGCAATTCGATTTCTTTCTGTCATAAGCATACTGCAGATTTAACGGCACATCCATCACGAGGCTGTCACTGTTACGGACAAGACAACAGCAGTGATTGTTCTGTAATCGTTATGAGTAGTAGTTACTTTCCATTCTTGTGATTAACATGGAAAAGTTTACTGAAGAACATTATGTGACATATCAAAGAATGTACTGTGAGTGTTTTACAATACCATATTGCTCTTCTTTGGTCATCATACATCGTTTATATGCATAATGTACTCGATTGATATTTGACTTTATATTACCTGTAGTGTACAAAATACCTCTGAGGATGTTCGTGTTTTGAAGTTAATGCTCTGTTTGTGTCTTCTAATTTGCATTCCCCTGTTTTGAGGGTATTGTCAATGACAGAATCGTAAGTAAAAACCTGTTTACGCCTGTAAAGATCAAAGGATGTGTTAGCTACACACAATGTTTACTCCATATCAACCACTGATGCTTCAAAAAATGAATCACTTCTGGTAAAGAGCTTTCGATTTTTCAGTGTCTTTTAAGAATGAGAAACAGTAATAAGTTTTACAGCTCTTGACTTTCGATATTCAGTTCGTCACTGCCGTCTGAGGTAGATCTTGGTTCGAAAGAGGCAGCAGGACTAGTACGTTATATCTGCAGTTTCGCTCTTCTTTAAACGAACTACAAACTGACAGACCAGAAATTGGGTAAAAATCTTAACATTACCTCTGAATTTAAAGTCTACTTGCAAACTAGATTCAATGAAACTGGTAGGGAACTTAAGTTTTTCTGTAGCAGACTGAGACCTCGTTATGGAGCCAGTAAATAATTGTTCCTGACAGTCACCACATCTTGAACCCCTCAGTGGGCGCATGGAGCGTAACAAACACTTGGGCACCAAGCTAAGTACACTGCGTTTTCCTATTTTTATTTGTTTCTAAACGACACACAGACCACTAATAAGTGTCATACACGTTTTCGAATAAGTTTGCGGCCTCATTACTTATATGTACACGTATGTGTTTATAGCCAGATACGGATCAACTCTCAACAATTGAGAATTAACGAAATAGTTGCGACAAAGGCCACCAGCCTCATCTTACCCCAAGGCACGAGAATAAGGGAATGTCAGCACCCATATATTTGTATTAGTTCCGTACCATTGTGATTACATTCCGTTACATTCCTAAGTCCCAATGCTAAACAGGAAACATACATTGTTATTATGTTCCATTTGGCCCCCAATCGTATCGCTAAAACGTCATCAAAAATCTCAATTAAAAAGTCCGAGGACGAATGTTGAAAGGAAGACAATCAAACAGTCAGAAAAACTTAAACACATTAGTTCTGAAGGAGACAATATAGCTCATTTTCTTTTTAAGAAGTCGTAGCTGTTTTCTTGATAAAGGTATATTCTATTAATAACACCAGTTTCCTTTAACTCGCGACAACTACAGCACACTACAGTTTGAACTACATAATTAGCAAGCAGCAATTGGTACGGATCTGCCTCTGTAAAGTCTCCTGTTTCTGCACGAAATAAAAAGACTCGCCTTCGAAAGTTGGAAAATGCCATTGAAACTCCAAGCCGCTCACAGGAACTTAACTTTGTTTACGTTCGCACTGTACGCAAAACGGAGCTTGTCAAATACCCATTAATTACTGATGTGTTGAGAAATAGAGAGAGAGAGAGAGAGAGAGATGCGAAAGAACAAGGAAGGAAAACAGAAGCGTATCATCAATTCATTTATTTTAAAGAAAAGAGAATGAGTAGTGAATGGAAGAGAGAAGGAGAGAAATTAAATTAAAAGCACAATTTAAACAAAATTTGCTACTTGTTTCTTTTATTATTTCTGGGAGGAAAGGAAAGTTCAAGAGCAAGAACGAGGGAGGGGAGGGAGGGGTAATGAAAGGTCTGTTCAGTCTTTTAAGAATCACTCTCCGAAACTTTATTTTAATTGTGGGATACCTTTCCTGACGGAAGACACCAAATCTCTGGTTAATTTCTGAAGAGGAAATTGCAGCCGATATGCAGTAAGGCCACCTTTTTCATTACTCTTACATTCGATTGCCTAGTTTGAGTTAAATTTTACTGTTCTTTTCGTTTCAGTGAATTCCTTAGCTGAAACTATTAAAATCAATGCATTTTCATATCACAATTCCACTCCTCAAGCAATTACAACACGGGAAGACAGAGAGGAGAAAACGTTGTCCATGGTCACAAGCATCCGAACACTCGTGGCAGGTACTATTTGGCGGTAATCTACATTCCTAAACGTGTGAAGATATAATTTCAGTTTACAAAATTCGAAAGTTGACGATTTAGATAAAAAAGATTTAGGTATTATAGGTCCTCAATTTTATTTATCTTCAGTTGAACAGTTTAGGCTGAATGGTAGGTAGTGTTCCCATAAAAACGCATTCTTCAAACTTTCATAGCTACCGCGTCTCTTATGTGTTGATATCCAGTAGCTGTCGCGGCATTTAGGCGTTCAGTCAGTTCTTTCTCCTAGCTAGCAACCTTTCTGCAGGGCCCTCCTCCACCCTGTCAAGCAAGCTATCCCTTCTTGCGGGGCATAGGCACTTACAGAGTGAGCATTACAGATCTCACATTTCTTGTTTGACGTTGTGCGCTGAAGTAGTTTTTCTACTGCGTTGCCAAAGGCAAAGGTCCCGAGATCGAGTCTCGGTGGAGCAAACAGTTTTAATCTGCCAGGAAGTTTCATATCAGCGCACACTCCGCTGCAGAGTGAAAATCTCATTCTGGAAACATCCCCCAGGCTGTGGCTAAGCCATCCTTTCTTTCAGGAGTGCTAGTTCTGCAAGTTTCGCAGGAGAGCTTCTGTAAAGTTTGGAAGGTGGGAGACGAGATACTGGCAGAAGTAAAGCTGTGAGGACCGGGCGTGAGTCGTGCTTCTGTAGCTCAGATGGTAGAGCACTTGCCCGCGAAAGGCAAAGGTCCCGAGTTCGAGTCTCGGTCGGGCACACAGTTTTAATCTGCCAGGAAGTTTCATATCAGCGCACACTCCGCTGCAGAGTGAAAATCTCATTCTGGAATTATTCGAATCAGTACGTAGGACACGAGTACGGGCATTTGACTCCGAACGAAAATGAAGACGAATACATGGTGTTTATTAGGAGATGGGAGTGGCAGTTTGGGTATGAGAGCACCTCTAGCACCACCTAACTCCGTTCTCTTCGTCGGCGGGCGAGGGATACAAGTGGCTTATCATTTCTCCTTCACGGGCATACCTCTTTTCGGCCTTCCCGTGGAAGATTCCAGATGCCATTGCCTCGTGTTAACAAGTACGAAACAAAGTCAATTCCGATACTGAGTAGTTTTGCCGCTGACGTTTCGCGAAACTTTAGAAATATCAAGAAATAGCTAGGCTTCGATAGCGAGTATACTTCATTCGGACATACTGTACAGTTAAATTGTCGAAAGCCGTTATTACTATTCCTTTGTGACAGCTGGCTACTCAGGATAACGTATTGCGTCACCATACAGGTTGAAGAGTGAGATTAAAGGATATCAATGACAGGATTCGTTGGTGGCATTGGTACACTAAATGGAAGTGAAGAAGCATTACTGGACCTGTTGAACTGAATGAACTGTCTAGTGATAACAGAATTTGGATAGAATGTAACCGAATAAAGGCGAAAGCAATGAGGGATACCAGAAACGTGATTAACAATAAAGTCGCATCAAAATTAGTGACCGCGAAGTAGATAAAG
The DNA here is from genome assembly GCF_023864275.1 of Schistocerca cancellata. Classification (NCBI taxonomy): domain Eukaryota; kingdom Metazoa; phylum Arthropoda; class Insecta; order Orthoptera; family Acrididae; genus Schistocerca; species Schistocerca cancellata. The sequence continues at coordinate 416,496,993 of NC_064628.1, forward strand.
TTAAGGAATTATTCTTCCACGGAGGCAAATAACATATAACGAACGATGCAAGATGGACATAGAAAGAGGACTACATCAGGCAAAGACCGTATTCCTGTCCAAACGAAGTCTAATGGTATCAAACACGGACTTTAATTTGAAGAGGAAATATATAAGAATGTGCTTTCGGAGCACTGTATTGTGTGGTAGTGAATCACTGACTGTGGGTGTATCAGAAAAGACGACAATCAAAGCATTTACGATGTGGTCCTATAAAGGAAAGATAAGGTGGACTTACGAGGAATGAGGAAGTTCTCCACAGAACTGATCATGTAGAAGGAAAAGGAATGAAGATAGGGTTTAACGTCCCGTCGACATGGAGATCTTTAGAGACGGAGCACAAGCTCACGTTGTGTCAAGATTGAGGAAGAAAATCGGCCACGCCCTTTGAAAGGAACCATCCCGATATTAGCCTTGAGCATTTAGATGCTATACAATACATTTTAAACATTGAAGGATTACTTAGATAAAACAGAGTAGGGGAATGGTAAAAAAAAACATTATTCAAATAAATTTATATAAACATTCAGCATTCCACATAACACCTTCACACTATGTTTTTTTTCCTTTTTTTTCCTTTTCTAGAAAAACGTACCCCTAAGCTATGCACTGCACAAGACTAACACCTCTCGTCTTTCTGAGCTCAACATCTCACTCATTATAGAGGAATGCTGACTCAGTTTTTCAGGGTAGCAAATGGGAAGTTGTGGTACAGAAAATGGCCCAAAGATCACGAGTGTGGGTGTGTTTGTGCGTATAGTGAAGTGAAACAATGTGTGTATATTGTGTGCAGTGACTGATAGTGAACAGTGTGGTCTTACATAATTTAATAAGTTATTTTGTAAAAAAAAGTATTGTATACCAGGAGTAAATTAAATGATTGTCTCTAACTAGATATCTGTAAATGTATGTTTATACGAATTAGCTTATTTTAAATGGGTCTAAATTTGTAAATACTTCGACATGTCTAAATCCTTGTAAAAATAGATGTACGGATGAATAAAGTTACTGCTACTACTAATACTCAGATAAATCACGGGGAACCTAAATCTGGATGGCCGGACGCAGGTTTGAACCGTTGCTCTCCAGAACGCGAGTCCAGTACGCTAGCCACTGCGCCGTCTCGCTCGGTTGATCATGGAGGAAACATTGACAAGATGAAGGGACAGGACAGCAGAACACGCGGCAGCGCGGAGTAACTTCCATGGTACTGGATAGAGCTGTAGAAGGTAAAAATTGTAGGTGAAGACATCCAGCAAATAATTGAGGGCGTTGGGTACCAGTAACAATCAGAGAAGGAGTGGTTGGTGCAGGCCATCAAACTTGTCAGAATACTGATGACTCAAAATGAAAACACCATTGCACATGGAGAAATTCAAACAAGAAATACTTTCTTTCCGAATTCCCGAAAATAGACTAGGGCGTTTTAGTACTTAAGCGGCAAACGGAATCAAATCCTTCTCCAATCGCCCTGGTTTACGTTCGTGGTTATCGTAAATCGTTTCAAGCGAATTCCTTTCCTCGGTCTTGTATAACTTTTCTTTGGAGCTAGTGCCACGGCTGTGATAACACTAACGTTAAGAATATATTAATTTCTTATCCTTTTGTTCAATAAGGAAGATCAGAGACATACAGGTCAAATAAATAAGACGTTTAACGACAAGCAGTGGAACATGAGGTTGCACTAAGGCTCGAATGCTGTAAGAGGTATGCGATGTATGCGCTGCCTGCAACAGGCAAGACTTAGGAGAGTCTCTGACCAGAGAGCAGTATGTAGTTAGCTGTTGCTAGTCTGCGTGAGTCGGCAGTAGTCGACAGTAGTCTGCGTGAGTCGGCAGTAGTCGGCGCGTGTCTGCGCGTGTGGGCAGTCTGCTCTGGTCGGGACTCTGGAGGATGGGTATTATTGTAGAAGGTAAAGAAGCAGCCTTGCGCATATCTAGTAATGTATGTTAACTGTCATCCAATTTCTTTCAAAAAATGCCCCAATAATAATTTTTATAATATAAAGTATTTTTTTAAAGCATTCATTTCAATTTAAAGATTTTATCCAATGAATAATTAATTCCTTTCACGAGTCACAAAACATAGGCCAGCATTGCACGGAGCTGTGCCGAAAATTTTTTAGGTAAGAGCAGATATATTCGCAGTTTTTATTGAGGTAAGAATTTTTGCTTTTTATATTCAGAATACAGGGCCGTGGCGCAGCGCTGCTGTCGTCATAAAATTTACCAGGCTACTAAATTTTCCTTTTTTATTATTTTTGGGTTTAGGAATTTTTCTGTTTCGAACTTAATATTAAATGAGAAAAGAATTTTGTGGGAACATTAAATGTGAACGCATTTCTGCACAGAGATTTTGTTCCGAGGCTACAATATTTAAAATTCATTTAATTCTTATTTCCGAGGGGAGGTTACACTTGGTTCATGGTTCATTTTCATTTTTTTATTATGATTTTTGTGGGGAGGTTACACTTGCCGACATCCAGCCAGGATCGTATTTCGTTGGGAATGTTCTGAGAAGTAGTCATATATCTGCTCTTATTTACTTAAACGTAGTTTGCATCTGGCGCAACGCATTTACTAATTTGTCACTCTTTCTTTCACAGATCATCGGCAATTTGTTGCTCTTTGTTGTAATTATGTTTGTTGCATTTTGCATTGTCCTTGTTTCATTTGTGCTTAATTTTGATTTGTGAAAATGCCGCGAAAAACTGTTAACAGTACATCGCGATGTGTAATGCGTGAAATAGCCGACTCTACTAATACTTGCGACAGTCAGTGTCTTAATGACAGTCCTCCATTTACAGACAACCAGTGCGTACTGATCACTAGTAACGATTTTAATGCTAATGATGAGCAAATAAATTCAATTGTGTCCTCTGTTAATTTAACGACCATTGATGACGCGGGACGTTCTGTTACAATGAACGCTGCCCAGTTCGACACGCCCAATTTGCAAAATTTGAATTGTGAACAGATGAATTTTTCTAACGAAAATGAACAGTGTACCCAAAATACGACAGATTTATTTGAGTCCGAGGTAGTGACTAACAGTGCACATCCGATTGGGAAACCTTTTCAAGAATTACAGAAAGACCAAATTGTTACAGAAAACGTGACAAATACAGATACACCAACACACAGCATAGAAAATAGAGCCGCTAATTTTGGCTTGAATCAAATTTATGGCAGTATTGCTACAGTTTAAGAAAGAACATGACAACAATCACAAACAACTTAATGAACAGAACAAACAACTTAATGAAAAACATGACAACCTTAATGAAAAATTAGACAATAATTCCAGACAGCTTAGTGAACAGATTACAGCCATTGCCGCGCAATGTCATGACACTAAGGAACAATTACGTGAGGAAATTAAGGCTTGTGCTAGGAAAAGTAGTGAAGAAATTAGATCTGTTGCTCAAGAATTAAGGAATACGCAAGCAGTTACAACAGAATCACTTAGAGACGAAATTAGTGCAGTCGCTTAACAATGCTCTGAAAACACAACACAGTTACGCGACGAGCTTAAATTAATGTCAGCAGAACTTTCACGCACACTGGATGCAAAAGGAGACGCGAAATTTGATCAACAGAACAGTCAAATTGACGAACGTTTTAATCACCACTTACAAAATATTGAAACGCGTTACCGTAAATTCATACAGGAACAAAATAAAGTAAAACGACAAGTCATGTAAACAATTACTGCACAGAGACAGGAAGATAAGCGTAAATTTTTTACGAAGGCGAAAACATACGTAGACAACAATATTGCTACAGTATCAGACGAAATTAATACCATCAAACAGTTGAATACCGAATTTAGTGATGAAATTTCCGATCTTAAATCAAAAACAGATACACATACAGTAGACTTTCAGACAGTGAGCGACAGACTTGAACAATTAGAATTAATACAGGATTCCGATGTCATGAAAGCAGACATTAAAAAATTGAACGAAACCACACGTAAAATACAAAAACAAATTAATGCTTGTGACACTAAAAACGATGATCAGGTAAAAATACTGACTGAAAAATATGATGAATTGGCTAGTCGTATTGACGTTATTGAAAGTAATAATGACAGCAAATCAGACGATACTTCACCGATTTCGTTTAATCAAACATCTGAATTCTAAAATTTACAGCAGTCAATCAGTGAGATAGATTTGTCCAATAATACATTACGTAGAAAATTGTCAACTTTACAGCAAGAAGTGACAGAAATGAAAATTGTTTCAGTCACTAACACGTCACAGCATACGCCACTTTCCGAACATTTGTCACACTCACACTGCCAGTATAACTTAAGTAATTTACAGAGACCACGCGACTTAGAATCCGAAAAGACACAGATAAATAGATTCTCACACAATCCTGAACCTGTTCACACATTCAGAGACGATAACGTTGATTACAAGCAATTTTTATCTGTAAAAAAATCTAAGGTATTTAATAATGACGGAACACAGATTTACGCTTTGGACTGGATACGACAATTTGCTTTTGTATTTTCATCAGTTTGGCCTGTAACGCAGAAACTAGAATTGGATTGGATACAACAACTTGCTTTTGAATTTTCACCGGCATTGCCTGTAACGCAGAAACTGAAATTTATTTGCAGCGCGTAATTGACCTCAGGGGATTCATTACGCTTTAATGAATATGTGCCGTAGCGTGCACAGGGCCCCGAGCCGTGGTAGTGCTGTTTCATCTTTAGTTATCTGCACTGCTGCCTTCTCTTCTACTATCCTTTATATCTGTCAAAACAGCTCTTCAACTATCGATCTCTAGGATTCGGAATGAGTAAAGAAAACCCGATAAGACAAATTTTACCGAAAGTGACAGTTCTCTTTAGACACTCCCGAAATGACAACTACCGCCGTAATTTTAATAACTGATAAAATTGTAATCATCAGTATGTACAAAATTTTCAGCAGTTGCAAACACATTTTGGTAACAATACAGGTTTTTCACCGCAACAGCATCAAAGCCAGCCGGTTAGCATACCTAACCAACAATGTAATGTACAAGGTCAACCAAGCTTTAATATTTCGCCGCCTACACGTATAGAGTAAGCTCCAACAAATAGTAACGCGCACCAACAAGGAAATCAGTATGTATAGAAAACACACTATTTCAACCCATATCGCAACGCACCGTATAGAAATGATTATCATGACAGACGTAAAAGTAATGAGCACAATTTTCAGCGTACGTTTAATAACAGTCGGCCTTACCAGCAGCAAAATCATCCGCAACAACAAATTATCATGAATGAACCAGACAGTAGATATCATCCCGAACGTAATACGTCAGGAAGAAATAACAGAACAGTACAAGTAGTGGAAATGCCACAGCATCCTCCCGAAAATAATAGCACGTCAGATAGAATTTGACTAGATACAGTACAGGTTGCATCTTACAGCAACGCAAGCAATACTTTTGACACGCAGAATCTTGTTCACGAAAATGTTATTACTTTTGACGACATCCGATACACACTTTTGCATTAAAAGACAGAATCACAACGATTGTAGACGACATTCTTATTGCAGAAGCTAACTGGTCTGAATACAATCTGATTCTTGAACAACTGTTACGAACTTTTCGTGCACAAGGACTCTCAGTTAATCTCAGTAAATCGCACTTTGGCAAAACTTCTATAAAATTTCTTGGACATGTAATTTTAGCAGAAGGCATTGAGCCTGACCCGGAAAAACTTCAAGCTTTACGTGACATTACTGTTCCTACGACGAAGAAACGACTACGCAGCTTTTTGGGTTTAATTTACTTTTTTCGTAAATTTATTCATTACTCTGCTTGAGACACCCCTAGATTATGTCAATTGACAGGCAAAAACACCATTTGGTCCTGGGATAAGCAAGCACATTCTGAATTTATGAATCTGAAAGAAGCTCTGTTGAATGCACCACTTTTATCACACCCAGATCTTACTAGAAATTTTTCCATTGCCACCGACAGTTCTAACATCGCTTTTCAGGAAATTGAAGAAGATGGTTGTACAGTAATTAAAAACATCGCCTTTGCGAGTCGCAGTCTGTCACCTGCTGAACGCAATTACTCTGTTACAGAACTTGAAACATTATGTGTTGTATGGGCAGTTACGAGATTTAGGCATTTCCTTTATGGAAGACATACGACCGTTTACACAGACCATAGAGCGACACAGTTTTTACTTTCCGCTAAATTTACACACGACAGATTAAGTAGATGGAAACTTTATTTACAAGAATTTAATTTTACAATTGTTCACATTCCCGGTAGACAAAATATTGTAGCAGACGCACTATCCAGTTCTCTCAGCAACAATCAGCAAGACATCGCAACTAACTTCTGCAAAGCAAATTTCAGCGTCATGTACATTCAACAAGTTGCATTTGAAAATTTCATTTCGTCGTCATTACAAGACATAGCACAAGAGCAGAATAAAGACAACGTGTGGAAAGAAATTAAACACCTTTGGCAAGATTGGAATAATGTTACCATTAGAAACCATTACACTGTACGCAATGACATTCTGTTTCGCCGCTCTCACCCTGACAGCAACAATTGTTTAATATGCATTCCTGACGAGCTTGTTAACAAATTAATCTGGTATACTCATTTAAGTTACGCACATTACGGAGCCAGAAAATGTTTTCTTATACTGAGACAGAACTGTTATTTTACCAACATGAAGAAACGTATTCGACGATTTTTAGCGTCATGTAAAATCTGCCAGAAAGCTAAGTCAGATACGACTTCACATATTCCTACATTACATCCCATTGTACCTGTTATGGCCGCTGTAGACATTTTTGGTCCGATTCCCAGAACTAATAGAGGTTTTTGCTACATCTTTGTCGCTTTTGAACTTACTTCGAAATTTGTTACCTTCACTCCGTTACGCAAAACTACTGCTAAAACTGCTTCGAAAGCATTTGTAAAACATTTTCTATTTCATGTAGGCCATGTATTGAAAGTAATTTCCGACAATGGATCACAGTTTCGATCTGCTATATGGAGACGTATGTTACGAGCTAGAAACATTTCTCCGATCTATATATCCAGGTACCATGCTTCTTCGAACCCTTGTGAACGATTAATGAAAGAATGTAGAATATACTGCCATAAAAACAATATACTGCCATAAAAAACATATTGATTGGGACACACACATTCTCTCATTCCAGGACGAAATTAATTCCATACCAAATAAATCTACTATGCTATCTCCGTCTGTTATACTGAAAAATGTTGAACCACCTAACAAAATTAAAGAATTAGTATCCTTTCCTACATGTCGTCGACTACGACACCATGAAATAATTGACATTGCGCTGAACAACATCAAACGTGCCGCAGAGCGCCGGACAAGACAGCAAAAACAGGTTTGTACACGCCGTGACTTTCACATTGGACAGAAGATATTAGTACGCACACATTATTTATCTAATAGAGGAAAAAGTAGATGTAGTAAATTTGAGCTTCTATATGCAGGTCCATATCGAATTCGCAGCATTCCTCACCCCAATGCAGTACACGTCGAAACTTTGAGAAACAGAAAAACCAAAGGGAATCACCATATCTCCCACATCAAACCCTTTATTGAATGAACTTACTTTATGATTTATCACACTGTAATGTCATTTCCTGATTTTTTATGACCACTTATGTAATTATATTCACATGAACACTTACTGATGATTATCATATTTTTTCTTGGCAAGTGCCCGGCAAGATAAGGTTAGCAGGTCGCTTTTCTTGTCGTTACACATCAGACCGTGCACATTTTTCCAGATAAACTTATATATTTTATGACCAATTATGCTATTCTGTCTAGTGACATATTAATTTTATCAAATTGTTTCTCCATTAAAGTCTTCAACTCTCGCCTGTATCAACTACGCAACATACAAGCTGAACATAGAGAGGCATTTCTTGTTGTTACACATTAGACCGTGCACATTTTCCATTTTTCATGTATGTATGATCCTTTTACTGTTTTGTGTGTATGCACTATGAAATATTTAAGATACAACAAACACCAATTGACTTTGACATTTTGCCTTATGATATCTCAACATCGTGACTATTTTACATTTTTTTGCTGCTACATTATGATATTCTGTGTACATTTTTGCACCTGAACACTGTCTATGGTTTTTGACATTTTACGTTTTGTGTCATGCTATGCTGTATGCTTAATTATATCACTAGAAACCAGCTTTTATTTAATGGGTATATGATTTAAATGCAAGACATTAATCATTGTTCATCATTTTCAGAAAGAAATAACGTGTAAAAGAAATAATTTATGGGAATTTCACTTTCGGAATGAACGAAAGAAGATACAATACCTCGTCACAAAGAGTAAATGGACCAGAATTAACAAGCATTAACAAGAATATACTATACACATCGTATAACAGCAGTCTTAACTAATTTTTTCTTTCAGAATACGAGGCGACTGATGCAGACTGTCAGACATAAATACACATCTTAGTTTTAATGATGAAATATGCTAGATATAAGGAACTCTATACTATGAATAGTTGTATAATGAATAATGAAGTGATTTTTTTGCAGATGATATTGAATGATGATGAATAGTGATGCAGAATATTCTAATATGGATAATAAAGTTTTTCTTTACAGGTGATGATAATAATGGAGTTATGATGATATGGATAATGAAGTTTTTCTTTGCAGATGAAAATAATGATGAAGTTTATATATTTACTGTTAGTTAAGAAATGCTATGTAGTTATTTAGGTATTTGTTGCAGTTTGTTTTAACAGTATGTCTTATGTCGCATGGTATGATGACTGAAGATTTTGGAATGGACAGCTAGAGAACATATATATTTCATACACATTTCATTACCTGTTAATTCGAAGTTTTCAGCATAATATGCGTTTCTTCTTTCAGCTTAATAATCCATTTTGTATTTTTTGCAGGAGAAATTATTCATGAAATTAATGTGCTATAAGCAGTTGGTCATTTAACTTGCATTTTTTTACCCATTTGTGTGTGTCATACATGAATGTGATCACATATACTCTATTTGTTTCATAACCTTGCTACAGCTGACTCATGACGAATGATGTTACCCATTTTCACTTGCAGCAATAAGTCAAAAGCCAATATTTTTATGCCCCAGCAATTAATTATCGATCCAAACGCAATGTATTGTTAGCACAAAAAAATGTATTACCAGTCCCAAATATTGCTAGTAGTTTAAAGGAGTTATGAGTAATACTGAATGATGTTTTCTAATCACAGACTTTGAGTAATAGTTACAGAATGTTACATATTTAAATATGCCATATGTCACTTGAATGATGAAAAATGTTTTGTAATATTCAATACTTGCTGGCCAATGAATGCCACAGTTTTTTATATTTTAAATTTATATTATGTCACTTACATGCTATATATATGAATACCAGTAGCTTGATGCTACACTCTTTGACTCTTGTTTTGAATGATGACTTCTGATGGTTTGTAATTGGCCACTGAGTGCCAATAATTATTTTTAAATATGTAAAATGTTTTGTAATATTCAATACTTGTTGGCCAATGAATGTCGCTGTTTCTTATATTTTAAATTTGTATTATGTCACTTTTATGCTATATATATGAATACTAGTAGCTTGATGCTACACTCATTAGCTCCTGTTTTGATTGATGACTTCTGATGGTTTGTAACTGGTCAATGAGTGCCAATGTTCTCTGTAAACAGATAACTTATGAACATTATTCTGTAATACTTCATACATGGTACAGAAATGTTCAGTAACTGGGCACTGAGTGCCACTATTTAATCAACTCAGTTGATAGACTAGTAATTATCAATGATGACTGGCATAAGACTTAATGCCCTTCACCTTCTGACCTAATTACCAGAAATTACTGCAATATCCGTTTGTCCTGTCTATCCTCACGCTCATGGACCACTATATTTGGTTTTTGCACTAATTCTACATTGGTGTACCTTACAAGAACGTGGTGTTGACACGACATGCTGTCCACCACCTTGAGCGATGGATATGTTATTATGGTCCCACTGTTTGGTGTACCTAATGTACTACCAAAATGATAACATGGAATATTACTACGACATTTCAGTGTCTTGGCTACACTGATTAATACTTCAAGGAAAAGAACTTCAGATTGTCTCACTTGGTCTTGTGCTTCTGTAGAAAGATATGGACTATCAGTGCAGCTGCGTGCAACCTAATGTGCTACAACCATGATGCAATCCTTCCCTTTCCTATTCTAGTTCTTGTTAAATAGTAAAAAAAATAGTAAAAATACTACAGTGTCTGTGCACTTTATGTCATTTGTTAATATGATTTGTACTCATTGCGTTTACTTTTTGTGATTTACTGATATTCTGCACTACAGTGCGTGTGCACTTTATGTTATTTGTTAATATGATTTGTACTCATTGCTTATACATTTTGTTATTTCCTGATATGTTCTGTACTACAGTGCGTGTGCACTTTTGCCGTTTGTTAATATGTTTTGTACTCATTGTGTATACATTTTGTCATTGCTTGATATGTTCTGTACTCAGTGCATGTTGTAATCGTCGCCTGGTCGTAGATATAGCTAATTGCTATAATCACACTATTTCACTCCCATTTACGGAGCTTGTTAGCACTTGATGATTGGTTGGCGCCATTAAAATGCATTGTGTTGTGGTAATCGCTGCTACTTGCTGGATCGCTGCTGTGTCTCGATGCTGATGCTGGCTCTAAATCTGATTGTCTAGGGTTAAAAACATGAGGTCCCGTGTTTTTTATGTGCTTTTGATGATAAAGAACGAGCGAAACCAACAAATATGTAAACTTCAAATATTTATTACTCTGGTGGCCATCTTAATTCCACTGTCCACCAAAGACAATGACACAACACAAAGTAGTACTTCCGTTACATGTTCTTTGCATTGTTTATCCACCTCAAACAATAACACACAAACACACTTTACCAAAGTGACATTCCGACTGCCTCCCGACCGTTCTTGCTGCTTGTATTTATAACATTGTCAAAGAACTACTAAAAAGAGATATAGTTTACAAGTCACATGTACATTTGTTATCATAATTTGTGCAGAAAAGTTATTAATTTGCATCGAGTGACATAATTTAACATGTTATTAAAATGACAGACAGATTTGTTGACTTGACAGAATAATTCTTTGTTACAAAAAGGCCGTTTTTTAGAAGTTTGTCAATTGACTTCTCTAATTTGCATAAATAAGTAAGTAACATGAATTATTAAGAATTACATTGGTTTTCGTCTAAAATAGGATTGCTTACGTGAATACTGAGTGAAAACGCTCCTAGTGAACAAATAGGTTTCACTGGGTGGTTTTTATTTAAGGAGATCCAAAATACCTAAGTTGGCCACTATTTTTCGTACTTCATATTAATTATTTAAGATGAACTTAGTGTTTTTACATGATGACATTTGCTGTATCAGTGATCAAGTGATATAAACTTTTGTGTGGGTCAGTTACTCAGCATAATTTAATGGGTTGACTGTTTATGGAGACATGTTATGCAATCATTGTTAACATACACAATAACTTTTCTATAATCATAAATACTCGTTAAACTGGTTGAATTTGGAGGGTATCTCATACTTCGGTACAGTAAAGCCTTTAATATGTACCGTTACAATACCCCCCTCGGGTAATATCATTTACAGAACGTTAATGATATTAGCCGACTAGGACAAATGTGTCAAATGGTTAAAATTTGGAAAAGTGCTACTTTAGTAATTTTTTTGTTTTACTATGCATAATGTGTATGTATGCAATGACCATTACACCGTTTCAAAATGACTTATTCCTGCAAATATTTTAGTTGTGTTGTTTCAAATGCACTTTGTGTTATGGCTCTCAGTATGCCAGCATAATAAAAATATTTAGTAATATATTTAAGTAAAAAAATTGTTAATCTTTGCTCCCAGTGAGCCACATGGAAAATGATCAAAAACAGACACAAATATATCACATGCGATTTTAAGATATATAAAAAGTGTATGTAAATTATTTCAAAGTCAGTTCTCATTGAGTCACAGATTAATCAAGATAATAGAAGGAGCATAAATATATTACACAGATGGACAGGTCATATGTCCATAGGAAAATGTTGCAACTGTCTGCTCTTTTTGAGCTACATAAAAGAAATGAAAACAAAGAACATAATTATAAGTATGGACATGATACATAAACACAAACACTAGAGAAGTCACATGTATGAATATAGTGTGCATTTGAAAAAAAAGGAAGAGTTTTTTAAATATTCTCTCCCATTGCGACACATAGTCAAGACAGTACCAGAACATATTAATACTAAAATTGGACACTTAAATTTGTCACAACATAACACAAACATCAAACTTGGTGAACATCTGATTAGCTGTAGAAAATTGTACACAAATCTTATGCCTAAGAACACAATAGTATCAAAATGATGGGTCTTGCACAACAATTTTTACATTGTCTTATTTGGTGCAAGTATGTCCCATATTCAACAATACAAAAGGAAAGTAATAAATGTTTGTCACCTTCTTGCCCATTGCAAGTAAAGAAGATGTCTCAAAATTTAATATTCACTAGTAACAATAAAAATATAAAAACATTCTCTCAGAGATCTGGAACTTTTCCAGGGTCTGTAGGATGAGTGGTAGTTGCTATTTGACACACTCAGTAAAAACTTTGCTGATAACATGCTTTATGGAAAATGGGTAAGTAACTGTATTCAAACAGGGAAATGTGCTTAATCATGTTTATATGGTTTCAATTCAGTGATGTTTCTTAATCCAAATAACCTTCTTGATCTGGGAAAGATAAGTCTATATGCATTAGGATGTGGGCTTTCTTTTATTTCAAATGGACAAATGTCAATGTTTACTTTAACATATGGACAACCTAGCTCAACATCTTTGTCTATTTCAGTATTTTCAAACAATAGATCATTTTCAATTTCTTTAGTTCCTAAGTCTAATGTCTCTTTCCTACACTTAGACACATCCCTCTCTGTTTGCAAAGCATTGACATTTAAACATAAACCTTTGTTTTCATCTGTTCCTTTTAACACTGTGTTGTCACTTAACAACCTACTGTTTTCACCCCATTTTTTATAAAGTCCACTACGGATTCTTGTCCACCATGTAGGATACAAGGTTGCACTTACCTTTGCTAATTCTTTCCAAAAGGCATCTTTGTTTATACAGTTCCCATAGTTGTTCCACAATACTTCTAATAACTTTTCCCCTTTTTCTTGAAAACACACATTTACATTCCATCCCTTTATATTTTCTTTAATATTATTGTTATTACCATTCTCATAGATTAGTGTTTCATAGTTCCCAATAGGCAATAGCTTGTCCTCAGATACACATTCCCTAGTCTGCATTTCACTTACATTAACCTCATCATTACCCATGTTTGTCACATCACTTACCTTTACCTCATCATCACTTTTCAATTCTACAAATACTTTTATTTCTTCCTCCACACTCTCATCAATAACATCACTTGATTTAGGATCATTATTTAAATGACCCTCTATTGCTTCTTCCTCCTCCTCCACAACAACCCCATCTTCAGTTTCCCCCCTATGTATATGAATCTCAGCAATTGAGTCTTTGGCTCCATTAAACACTTCATCATCCCCCCTCTTATCAAATAAACCCCCCTAAATAGATTCTATTTGTGGTGTGTCTGACTTGTTATTAACACCAGTTTCTTTTTCAGCCCAACTATGGAACTCTGCAATACCTTCAACTTCTGCACTTTCACTAACTACCTGTGCTTGAACACTGTTTTCATTAACTGTATCACTTTTACTCATAGTATCCCAAAACCTTTTATTAAATTCTAATTTATTCATTCTAACAACATCAGTGTTTTCATGGTACTTACTCTTTACATTGTATCTTCTCCTTCTCCAGCTTCGGTTATGTGTTGTCCTGTCATAATATTGTCTAGCCCCAAAACTACGGACATCTAGTGGGACTGTCCACCGTTTCCTGGCTGGTTCCCTCAGTCTGTCCGTTTGTAGTTGTCGTTTTGTTCACTAGTTTCAACAAACCCTCTTCTATCTTTATCTCTTCCCCAATACCTATTTCTATCATTCCTGTTATCTCTCCTCCATCCTCCCTCCTGTGTATTGTTTCTGAAATCATTTTCATATCTCCTATCTCCCCTATTTGGAGCATTATTTCCAGAATTTTCAAAGTCTCTCCTCCCATAATAATCTCTATTTACATTCCTTTTCCACCCCCCCATACTGGTTGTTGCCAGAGCCAAAACTTTGGTTATTTTCTCTTCCCAAGGCCCTATCTAATCTATCTACAAATTTCAGGAACTCTTCCATTGAATCGTCTGGTCCATGGACCAATTCCCACTGCAGTCTCTCTGGTAACCTTCTTTTTAAAACATCAATGTGTGTCATAATATCAAAAGAGTTATTCATGTGAGCAAGCTTTTTCAATTGATCTCTGCAAAATTTTTGCATTCCCCCTACTTTCCCTCTATACACTGGTCCATTTAGATATTCTGACTTTAATCTGGCTTGTATGGATTGTGACCAAAATTTGCAAATAAATTTAGCTTCAACCTCTTCAAAAGTATTCCAAGAATCATTATTCTCATTTGCCCAGGATAGGGCCTCCCCTTCAAGAAGCCGTTTTACTAACTTAATTTTTATGTTATCTGACATTCCTACAACAAACATATCCTTACATTGGTGAATAAAGTCAATAGGGAGCAGATTTTCACCCGGAAAGCATTTCTCTTGGATGTGCCCATACATTGTATTTTGATTGTAAAACATTTGTTTTAACATCAATGCATCTTCCAATTGTGTATATTTAGTGTGTATATTTTCTACTTTTGTATCTACATTAGTGGTATACAGGTTGTATTCATGTTTAAGGTTTTCTGATGTTTTGTCTATTCTCTGATCTAATCTTTCAACTTCAGTATCTACTCTGTTGTAGATGACAGCAATGCTGTCTGTGTTAGCTTGTATGTTTTCATTTAAACTTTCAACTTTAACTTGAAATTCTTTTCTGATATGTATCAACTGTTCTCTAGTGTCCTTACTGAGGGTAGTTTTAATTTCCTCACACTTCTCATTGAGATGAGTACTTAATAGATCAAAATTCAAACTTACTAGTTCACTCGACTGTTTAAGTTGCGAGCTTATTTGAGTTGCAAAGTCTGCTAGCCACTCTGTTAAGTTTAATTGTTCACCATCCCCTGGTTCAATTTTTACATTTCCTACGATCTCATTCCTCTCAGGTAGAGACATGTTAACAATTAATTATTTTAAATAACAACAACAACAAAATACCTTGCTTTATGTAGCTATGCTGTGATGTCGTGATCGGTGTTCCTGTTGGCTTTCTTCACTTCTATTCGGTTTTATCGAAGCTGAAGTCTTGATTGATGAATTCCATTGACATAATCCAGACGTTAATCTTCCGAGCGCTGTGATGATTGTTTTTCGTAGTCGCACATACACACGTTTTTTCCGTTTTCATATTTTCACTGCTGCCACACTGCACAAATAAACTAGTTTGGACTGCTAAGCACTTACGAATTTTATCGCTGCACTATTGTCATCGACGCACTTAAAGATCCCGGACGAGCTCCCACTTTTGTAATGGTCGCCTGGTCGTAGATATAGCTAATTGCTATAATCGCACTATTTCACTCCCATTTACGGAGCTTGTTAGCACTTGATGATAGGTTGGCGCCATTAAAATGCATTGTGTTGTGGTAATCGCTGCTACTTGCTGGATCGCTGCTGTGTCTCGATGCTGATGCTGGCTCTAAATCTGGTTGTCTAGGGTTAAAAACATGAGGTCCCGTGTTTTTTATGTGCTTTTGATGATAAAGAACGAGCGAAACCAACAAATATGTAAACTTCAAATATTTATTACTCTGGTGGCCATCTTAATTCCACTGTCCACCAAAGACAATGACACAACACAAAGTAGTACTTCCGTTACATGTTCTTTGCATTGTTTATCCACCTCAAACAATAACACACAAACACACTTTACCAAAGTGACATTCCGACTGCCTCCCGACCGTTCTTGCTGCTTGTATTTATAACATTGTCAAAGAACTACTAAAAAGAGATATAGTTTACAAGTCACATGTACATTTGTTATCATAATTTGTGCAGAAAAGTTATTAATTTGCATCGAGTCACATAATTTAACATGTTATTAAAATGACAGACAGATTTGTTGACTTGACAGAATAATTCTTTGTTACAAAAAGGCCGTTTTTTAGAAGTTTGTCAATTGACTTCTCTAATTTGCATAAATAAGTAAGTAACATGAATTATTAAGAATTACATTGGTTTTCGTCTAAAATAGGATTGCTTACGTGAATACTGAGTGAAAACGCTCCTAGTGAACAAATAGGTTTCACTGGGTGATTTTTATTTAAGGAGATCCAAAATACCTAAGTTGGCCACTATTTTTCGTACTTCATATTAATTATTTAAGATGAACTTAGTGTTTTTACATGATGACATTTGCTGTATCAGTGATCAAGTGATATAAACTTTTGTGTGGGTCAGTTACTCAGTATAATTTAATGGGTTGACTGTTTATGGAGACATGTTATGCAATCATTGTTAACATACACAATAACTTTTCTATAATCATAAATACTCGTTAAACTGGTTGAATTTGGAGGGTATCTCATACTTCGGTACAGTAAAGCCTTTAATATGTTCCGTTACAGTGTGCACTATATTTTATTTCATGTTCTGCACTTATATATATGTATATATTCTGTGATAGTAAACTTAGTTGATTAAGAAAAATTTGTTGCTCATGGCAAGTCCAATTGACTCACCATCGCTGCCAAACTTTTGCCCCCCCAATGGAGGGTTATGTAAGAGGTATGCGATGTATGCGCTGCCTGCAACAGGCAAGACTTAGGAGAGTCTCTGACCAGAGAGCAGTATGTAGTTAGTTGTTGCTAGTCGGCATTAGTCGGCAGTAGTCGACAGTAGTCTGCGTGAGTCGGCAGTAGTCGGCGCGTGTCTGTGCGTGTGGGCAGTCTGCTCTGGTCGGGACTCTGGAGGATGGGTGTTATTGTAGAAGGTAAAGAAGCAGCCTTGCGCATATCTAGTAATGTATGTTAACTGTCATTCAATTTCTTTCAAAAAATGCCCCAATAATAATTTTTATAATATAAAGCATTTTTTTAAAGCATTCATTTCAATTTAAAGATTTTATCCAATGAATAATTAATTCCTTTCACGAGTCACAAAACATAGGCCAGCATTGCACGGAGCTGTGCCAAAAATTTTTTAGGTAAGAGCAGATAAATTCGCAGTTTTTATTGAGGTAAGAAATTTTGCTTTTTTTATTCAGAATACAGGGCCGTGGCGCAGCGCTGCTGTCGTCATAAAATTTACCAGGTTACTGAACTTTCCTTTTTTATTATTTTTGGGTTTAGGAATGTTTCTGTGTCGAACTTAACATTAAATGAGGAAAGAATTTTGTGGGAACATTAAATGTGAATGCATTTCTGCACAGAGATTATAAATGGGGCCCAATTTTGTTCTGAGGTTACAATATTTAAAATTTATTTAATTCTTATTTCCGAGGGGAGGTTACACTTGGTTCATGGTTCATTTTCATTTTTTATTATGATTTTTGTGGGGAGGTTATAATGCACATCCATGTAATCGGACTAGGTAAGTACTAATAATCCACTCGTTAAATGGTTCCAGCGTTAATTAGCCGCAGAAACAGTAGACTTGCGCGTGGGGATACGGTAGTAGGCAGGCGACGCGAGTGCTTCGCCGATGCCAGTCAGTGCCGGTGAGCGGCGTGACGTCACGGCACCGTGGAGAACGCACGCGCGCTGCGTCCAAGGCGGTCGTTAAGCGACGGCACCGTCCGAAATGGAAAAGGGACCCACCCGAGCTGATCAACGGTCGCTGCGAGACGGAAATCACTGTCAAGACCACGATGAGCCTCCCGCTGCAACGTCTTGTTGACAAAACGTTGCTGCCGACCGCTGCAATTGGTAGATCAGACATGTCTGCAACATCCTCTGTATGCTAGCTATATAACATGCGCAAGCACTAACCCCTTTCACCACGATCGGAGATCTCATTTATGTGAATAGAAACGTATGTTAAGCCGAGGTTGACCAAAGATGTAATACTTTCCTCGACTGGTGCTCACAGTCTTGTGTACGTTTTAAAAACACCCCACGATCAAAATCAATAGTTCTGTTTTTGAAACAAGATGTAAGAAATTGTGATGCACGATTAACGATTTAAATTCTTTATATGACACAGCACTCTTTCTTGGCCGTTATTGCCGAACCGTAAAATAATCTTATTCGTTATGCCGCGTAATATACATCTTCGAACGTCTTCTGTGTTCAACATTTAGGACTCTCTGCTGCGATGATTTTCAGAAATCAACTGATGTCCGCCCATGGCTGAACACTGTTGAGAGGCAGCGTCGTGTTCAGCTATAAAAGGTTATTTTGCCGTCCGTCTCTGCAGAAGTGGAGTTTCTGCCTTTAAGTCGTCAACCTCTCACGCTGTCATTGGTGGGTTGCAGTCGTTGATTAGATAATACATTCAGATATATCTCGGTCAAACGACGTACAAAAAATGGGAAGGTCCTTTTAATGACCCACAAGTTCGTAAAGAAAGGTAATCGCCAAAACATTATTATCGTTGTGTTGCCTCGGACATATCATGGCAGTTCTTTATGCTTATCGCTCGGCGTAGTTGGGTGATTACTTAGTTAATGGTGGGAATAAACGTAGAGGGAAGCCTGTTGCCGTCACCACTTTTGAAACTGCACTCATTTTCGATATCTCAACTGTTTCACAGATTTTCCTTCTAGAAATACTAATTTTTATGGCTAAAAATCGTTATTTTCTTAAAATCCACAACTGGCAACCTGGATATTTTTAGGCAGTAGCATCACTTCTCCGGATAGGTGTGGGGATATAGCCTTCCCTAAGCGAAAGCGACGCTGCACTTCGACAGTATTCAGCCGTCTAGGAACACCAGTGGAATCCTGAAGACAATGTCAGCACAAGCATCGAAACGAAGAGTTTTGAAGATGGTTGGAGAGAAATATGACGTGATCAGACACAGAAAATTTTGTAATAATTTAACTGCTTTAACACGTCCTTCGATATACTAACGTACTAATATATAACACTGATCAAGACTGAAGCTGAAGCCAACCTTACTTTCCTCCGACACATATACTTTTTAATTCCCTTTCTACACGTAATAAGTTCATACTGTGGCATGAAACCCTTTTTATGTATTCAGTGCCGCGCGGGATTGGCCGAGCGGTCTGAGGCGCTGCAGTCATGGACTGTGCGGCTGGTCCCGGCGGAGGTTCGTGTCCTCCCTCGGGCATGGGTATGTGTGTTTGTCCTTAGGATAATTTAGGTTACGTAGTGTGTAAGCTTAGGGACTGATGACGTTAGCAGTTAAGTCCCATAAGATTTCACACACATTTGAACATTTTGTCGTCCGTGGCACTCTTACAGCACGGCGGTACGTCGAAGATATTCTATGCCCCGTTTTGTTTCCTTTCATTGTAAGCCATATTATGCTTACATTTATGTTTTCAGTAAATATTGTCACTTATAATGGTTCAACACTCACCGGCGGTATCTGTGAACGGGCCAGAAACAGTGATTCGATGGGGCTTTTAGCTGTTCTCTGCTCCACACTGTGGAACCAACCAAAAGTGAATTAAGATCTCATAGCCTTACGACGTTCCTGTAGGCAGCATCACAAATACATTAATTAGCAGTTATCAAACAAAATATCAATTGGGAATTTGAAGGAAGTTAGATACAGTCATAATGGTTTAAAGTAGAAAAAAATTCGTCATCCTTACGCGCCAAGGAGCGATGTTTAAGGTCAGTAATATATTTGGGATACTGTAAACTGTCACTCCAGGTTGCGCCTTGGGTTCTTCATCATGGTTGTTAAGAGATCAAGAGTCAGCATCAGTCAACTGGAGGAACAGAACTCTGCACAACCTGGAGCTAAATTGAAGTTACGAACCTTCGCAATGCTACAACTACAGGGGTACGACAAAAATATGGAAACAACGCGAGAAACGCATTCTTCAACACTTGAACGTAAATGCAAATTGTCGTCAAGTCTACCGGTTGCATAGTTACATTTAACCACGATTGGTATCTGTGCAATGTCCTCAGTACGTTCGACTGTCAGCCATGGCCATTCTTTGTAGTGTGAGTGCATTATGTAGGTGCTCTGTGCATTCGAACTAGGGCAACTGTTGATGCCCATATCATAGGTGCTTCCATAACCAAGAGAACCGAAGTGTATAGTGTTTCTAGGGCCAACGTATCGAAGATTTATACCGCATACAGGGAAAGCGGAAAACATCATCCTCTAAGTCACAACGCTGATGAAAACGCGTGCTGAGTGATCGCGACACACGGTCAATGAAGAGGCTTATGACGAAAAAGAAGACAAAGGTAGCTGCAAAAGTCACTGTCGTCCTGAAAGCTGCATTCGCGAATACTGTCAGCAGCAAAACAACAGGAAGGAAGCTGCAGCAGCATGAAATCAAGGGCGAGCGGGAATTCCAAAGCCACCCATCAGTACCACAAATGCAGATAACAGGAAAAATTGAACTGTGGAGCAATGGAAGGAAGTTACAATCTAGTCATGTACGTCCTACAGTCGTATAATAACATGTGAAAAGCTTGACGAGTCTATAAGTCACAATTAAAATGTTCTGAAGATAGTTATTCAGTAGCTGAAATCAAGGTTTGTTGTACAAAATTACAGATTGAATTTGCGATTGACTTTTGAATCGCTTTTCCTTTTTTCAAATGTCATTTCGTCGAATGAGTTTTGTTTCACGCTGCTCCAACTTCTGGCCGAGTTTGGGTCTCATGAGTGAAACATGGTAGGAGTTCGGTGATGTTTTGGGCAGACACGATGCAGTATTCCATAGATCCCATGATTACTTTACAAGATCGCATTACTGTGAAATATTACGTGCCTGTTTTGACTAATTACGTCTATCCCATTGTACAATATTTGTTCCCCAATGCTAATGTGTTTCAAGACGACAGGGCCTCTGTTCGCGCAGCTCGCTGGTGGGGGATTGGTTGTGTAAAGACGAGGATGAGCTGCCCCATCTTTCCTTGCCATCACAGTCACCATATCTCAGTATTATTGCGCCTTTGTGGTCCACTTCGGTGAGAAGAATGCGTGATGCCTGTTCGCCTCTATCATAGTTACCTGAACTTGCTTATTGTTAGCAAGAAGACTAACACAACATTCCCTTGAAAATGTTACAAGACCTCAATTTATCCATTTAGAGGGTCTGGAAGCTGTTTTTAATGCCAACGGGTTTCCTGCACGCTATTGGGTGTTAGGTATGGTGATATGTCGTGTATGTAGTGTTCCTATGGAAATGGAAATGCCGTGTGACGAGGGCCTCCCATCGGGTAGACCGTTCGCTTGGTGCAGGTCTTTCAAGTTAACGCCACTTCGGCGACTTGCGTGGCGAGGGGGATGAAACGATGGTGATAAGGACAACACAACACCCAGTCCCTGAGCGGAGAAAAGCTCCGACCCAACCGGGAATCGAACCCGGGCCGTTAAGTATGACATTCCGTCGCGCTGACCACTCAGCTACCAGGGGCGGACAGTGTTTTTAGAAGGTCGAGTAATATCAGACAACGTTTTCTATCGGGAGGGAGCTGTTTCTAAGGTCTAAGAGTAATGACAGACATGTCGCGCAGCTGCAGTGTGAACTAGGGAAAATAGAAACCACTCAAAACAAAAGTTCATTACAGAGTGGCAACAACTTATGTTTTCCTTGTGAGTCTTTCGCCATGCAAACATAAATTTGGAATTTGGGTGTTGTTTGGAAGGAAGTAATACACTGAAGCGCCAAAAAAATTCTATAGGCATACGTATTCACATAAAGAGATATGTAAAGAGGCAGAAGATTGTGCTGCCGTCGGCAACCCCTAAAAGAGATAACAAGTGTCCGGCACAGTTGTTAAATAGGTTACTGCTGCTACAATGCCAGATTACCAAGATCTAATTGAGTTTTAACGTGGTGTTACAGTCGGCGCATGAGTGATGGGACACAGAGTAGCGTTGAAGTTGGGATTTTCCCATACGAACGTTTCACGATTTTATCGTGAATATCAGGAATCATTTAAAATGTCAAATCTTCGACATCTCTGCAACCGGAAAAAGATCCTACAAGAACGGGACCAACGACAATTGAAGAGAATCGTTCAACGTGACAGAAGTGCAATGCTTTCGCAAATTGCTGAAGATTTCAACGCTGGGCCATCAATAACTGTCATGAGTACCATTCAACGAAACATAATCGAAAAGGGTTTTCGGAGCCGAAGGTCCACTCGTGTTCCCTTTATGACTGCACGACACAAAGCTTCACGTCACACCTGTGCCAATCAACACTGACATTGGACAGTTGATAGTTGGAAACATGCTGCATGGTCGAAAGAATCTCCTTTCAAATGGCATCGAGCGAATGGATGTGTATGGGTATGTAGACTACCTAATGAAACCCTGATACGACGAGATACGACTCTGACAGGTGACACATACGTAAGCATCCTGCCTGACCATCGGCATCCATTCATGTCCATTGATCATTCCAATGGACTTGGGCAATTCCAGCAAGATAATGCTATAAAGTACACACCCATAATTGCTATAGCGTGGCTCCAGAAACAGTCTTCTGAGATTAAACACTTCCGCTGGCCTCCAAATCCTCCAGACATGAACATTGTTGAGCAACATTGTTGAGCATATCAGGGATGCCTTGCACGTGCTGTTCAGAAGAGATCTTTATCCCTCGTACTCTTACGGATTTATGGACAGCCCTGCAGGATTCATGGAGTCGATTCATTCCAGCACTACTTTAAACATTAGTTGAGTCCCTACCACGTCGTGTTGCGGCTCTTCTGCTTGCTTGTGGGGCCTTATACGATAATAGGCAGGTGCACCAATTTCATTGGTTCTTCAGTGTATTACAATGAAGATACCACTGACGTTATTCTCTATCTCGTAGGCTTTGACAACGTCTAGCTCAAGGAATAACAACGGGAATGTTAAAGCGCTACAATGGAACCTTAGGGTTGTATCAGAGAATGCAATTTCAGCTTTTATCAGACGAAACAGATCACATAAAACATATTTTGCAGGATATTTTATTGATAGTAGAAGATTGTGAAGTCAGGATGTAAACGTGATGAAAAAATAGTGACTAAAGTCCGAATTTTTGAAATGATAATCAGGAAAGTGAGTGAGAAATACTTAATTTTTACTCGTAGTGGTACATTAGGTGACAGACTTAATGCTTTACGAGAAAACAAAGCAGTGGTTACGAAACCTGTTTTATTGAATAATAAGTATATCCATTCAGTGACGAACGGGAAACGGTACTCCAGGATGGTTTTAAAAATTAATATTATAAGCTTACGCATTTGAGTAAAGATGAGGTCTTAAACCCACTGTACAAATATCCGCAGCAACTGAAAATAAAGCATCACTTAAATGAGACAAACATGAAAGCGGGAGAAGACTTCTATTACGATTTTATGAAAAAAAATGAAGTAAGGCTATGGTGAGCCAAATCCACGAGTATGCAACAACAGCAAGTTTCAGCAGGGAACAAGTAGACACATTGTTTAACAAAAGGTTGACTTGAGCGACCACATTAAGTTCACATTTTCAGTCCAATTAAACCTTTTCATGTAATAAAAAGTACATATGTCACAGGTTCATGATCCTAAAATTTAAACGAGCGAAATACAGGAGGCTGGAATAAATTTTGAATAAAGTGTACTCTCATGACCTCGAGTTTTATGTAATAATATTGTTAAGTGTGAATAATGTTTCAATATGGCCTTCACAAAATATAATTTTGAAAAATCTTACATAACCGATATCTTCCAAACTTCCAGTGTGCCTATTAGCCCCACAAGAAAAGATTGAAAACTTGTGTGACGAAATAAAACCAACTCTCGAGAATAGTGGTTTGTGGTCAGAGTAAACCAAGCAGGCGTAAAGTCACTTTTCCATAACGGCAATTGTTTTGAGACATCTGTTAGACGTTGCCAATAATTCCGGTAGAATGTGCTTCTTCCTGGAGAAGTGGTATCAGTAGGCGAAGTGAATGACCAGTAAACATGAGTGAGTACTGTTCCTCCGTCTGACTGACCTACACGCTGCAAAACGTAATTTTTTTTTTCAAAGTTCTTTGGAAGCTCAAAAGATCGCGAGTGGTCCGCCAGTCCTCTTGGATGCAGGGGCAAGTCGTGTTCTCTCTGGGGTGGAAACAATTTTTTAAAACCATCGTTTACATTTCTGAAATAAGTAGACCCTACATCGTGTCTTCAACGATTAAACAGAGCTATTTTTCCTAAAACGAAAGCGTACCAATATGAAAATGCTTTCTCATTCTCATTTTATCATATTCTCGGGATAGAACGCTGAGTTTCAATTAATTAGCAGACAAAGGCTTACATCAATCGGGTAGTTATTAGTCGGCTGCAGGTTTCAGTTGATGAAACATATGGGCATGGTGAGGCGGGATTAAAGGGAACAGACTACACGTCTTCCTGTTAATAAGTGAAGTATTGTTCTGTAACATTTAACCTATTGTGAACACTTACACCTTTGAATAAAATAATTTTGGGTGTTAGGCTGCGTCGTTGTACATCACTAAGGCAACTGAACTGCCGATGTTTAAGCCGACAATGCTACAGTCCTCTTTAGTGCGATTAACTGCTGTATACTGATGAAGATCTTAATCTGTCTATTTCACTTACCTGGTGGTTACTGACGACGCGTATCTGAGATTCCATTGGAACATTTGATGACAAATTCATGTGGTGGGGGATGGCAGTACGGTAGGCTATTGCCTACGTTTCTCTGATCGGTGATTGGAAGACGAATCTAGTCGTGGGTAGGCAGTTGCGAATCGGAAAGCGGGACTAAGGATTACCATCTGTGAGAAAGCTCAGATTTGGTATCGGATATAAAATGTGATGGCACAACAACTGACACACAGTTTAAAGTACACTGAGGTGGCAGAAGTCATGTGCTACATATATTTTGTCGGACCTCCTTTTTGCACGGCGTAGTGCAGCAACTCGACGTGGCATAGGCACAACAAGTCGTTGAAAGTGCCTCGCAGAAATATTGGGTCATGCTGCCTGTAGAGCGGTACATAGTTCAGAAAGTGTTGTTGATGCACGATTTTGAGCACGAAATTACCTGCGGAGTATGTCTCATAACTGTTAGATGGCATTCAAGTCGGGTGATACAAGTGGCCACATAATTCGGTAGAATCGTCCACAATGTTCTTCAAAGCAATCTCGAACAATTGTGCCCCGGTGACAAGAAGCACTGTCAACCATGAAAGTTTCATCGTTGTTTGAGAACATGAAGCCCATGAATGGCAGCAAATGGTCTCATAGTATCCAAACAAAACACTTTCCAGTCAATTATCGGTTGAACCAGAGGACCCAGTACATTCCATGCAAACACAGCCCACATGTTTATGGAGCCATCACTAATTTACACAGTGCCTTGGGTCCATGGCTTCGTCCAATCTGTGCTACACTCGAATCCTACCATCAGCTCTTGCCAACTATAAACAGGACTCATCGAACCAGACACCAGTTTTCCAGTCGTCTAGGATCTAACAGATATAATGACACCAGGAGAGGCGCTTCAGGCTATGTCGTGCTGTTGGTAAAAGCACTAGCATCGGTCGTCTGCTGCCTTAGCCCATTAACATCAAATGTCGCCGCTCTGTCCTAACGGATACGTTCGTCGTATGGCCTACATTGACTTCTGCGCTTATTTCTCACAGTGTTGCTTGTCTGTTACCACTGATAAATCTGCACAAACGCTGCTGTTCTCGGTCGTTAAGATAAGGCCGTTGGCCATTGAGTCGTCTGTGGATAGGAGTAATGCCTGAAATTTGGTAGTCTCAGCACACTATTGACGCTCTGTATCTCGTAATATAAAATTCCGTAACGATTTCTGAAATGGAATGTCCCATTCGTCTAGCTCCAACTACCAGTCCGCGTTCAAAGGCTTGATTCCCATCGTACGGCCATAATCAAATCGGAAACCTTTCCAATTGAATCATCCGAGTAGAAACGACAGCTCAGCCAAGGCACCGCCATTTTATATCTTGTGTAAGCGATACTACCGCTACCTGTATGTGTTCACATCGCTATTCGATGCCCTCTGTCACCTCAGTGTAAATGCTTAAGGACATGTGATGATGATGAGGTCCCATACTACAAGGAGCGTAGGAAACTATGCGGGAGTCCCACACCACCGACTAGGCAAGGTCCTAGCGGAGGTGTTTTGCCATTGCCTTCCTCCGATCGTAATGAGGATGAATGACTCAACGATACAACGACACCCAGTCACATCGAGGCAAGTAACATCGCTGACTCCGCCGGACATCGAACCCGGGACCCCGTGCGCCGGAAGCGAGAACGCTACCGCAAGACCTCGAGCTGCGGGCTAAGGACATGCAGAAAGTGAATATAGATTAATGTCGGCATGGTACCCATATTATAAATGGCATAACGCTCACTGCCCAGAGCATGGGATGGGAATCAGAACTATGACCAATCATTAGATATTTTCCCCCGATTTTGCTACTACCTCGGTTACGTATCAAGTGTCCCACTAACCTGCTTCTTCTTCTCGCTAAGAGATTTCCACAGACTTCTTTCCACGCGTTTTCTCTTTTGTACTTCGTCATTTCGTACTTGATGTATCAACATAAGTTTTTTCTTGAATAGCACCAAATTTTAACGCTTCGAGTTGCTTCTTTTCCATACATCTGACTGTCGATGGATCACTTGTGCACAAAGCTATGCTCCAGAACTACACATTCAGGAACTTCATCCCCCTTTCCATATCAAGATCCGATATCAGAACAGCTTTCTTTGCTGAAAAATTTCTCTTTGCCAGTGCCAACATAATTCAAATATATTTCTTATTTCGGCCGACCTTTCCTTGTTTCCTACGAAAAAGAATTCTTTCTCTTCTCTATTTTTCTGTTTTACCGACTTTTAAGAACAAGGTATATTCCTTTCTACTAAGCATCGTCAGATTTGTCTTGGCATTGTTTAATTGGAGGCAGCTATGGAATTGCATTTATCTTCAAGCCGTTCATGCTTAGACATTTAGCACTCCCCATCAACCTTATTTCCTAGGCGTTTGTATTCCCTTTGTTTACATCTGTTAAATTTAATATTTATTGAATATAAAATAAAGGAAAGGCAACAACTAGCTGACTGATGTGTGCAGCATGGAAATACGCAAAAGAAGACAGTACTGACATTAGCTTTCAAGCTCTAGCTCTTCCCCTACCTAAATTAAACATATTCGCACACAAAACTACACCGACAGATAAACGTTGTAACTTTTTCAGTTAGCTATTGCAATTTCGGCACCTATGTCAGTCTGAAGCATAAGATATGATGCTATACAATATCGTAGAAAAAGGTCAGAAATAGCGTAATTGTATGAAAGTTTTTCTCTTAGTGATTCTACAATAGCTGATTATTTTTAAAGTCATTAGCAGATTTGTTATTGAAATGCAAGTTGCTACTGCGGACTTGTATTACATGAGTTAATCTTCTAAATTGCTACTAAGTATAATTCATTATCTAATGGGCTACTAACTGAGTGCTACTCATTTATCATGGCATAAGCACTATGTGCAGCATCATGCTCAGGGACTTTCATAAAACTGTTATGATTGGGATCTGAGTATAAAATTTCGGGAAGCCCGATTACTAGCGAGACAGACGTGGATACTCACTCAAAAATTAAGGGATGTAACTGAAATCAAAAAGCAGAACATCAACAGACGGTTACTGACACCTGAATGCTAGAAATTTTGGAATAAAGGACCCAATGTGATCACAGGCTTACCGAAACAGCGTACACAGAACTGGCGTCTATTTCCTGTGACAAAAGGCAGAAAACACTACCCTCTCAGGGCTGTCCCCATTCGCGATGAGCTGACAATTATCCCAAGCCTGGTATTCCACCAATAGTCTGCCCTACGTCCTCTCCCCCTGATCTAACATCGACCAGTGGCATTCCCGTGGTAATATAATTTTAAGAAATTTGACGCCGCTGGTCCCATGACATGGTTACAATAGCAATATATTTAATCACGGACTCCCCAGCTAAATTAGTCTTCACCATTGAAGAAGACCAGTTAAAGAAAGGTCAGAATGACAGATATATAACTTTTAAATCATATGATTGCCCCATTTGCCTGCATGTTTCCGGCTGTAGAACCATCTTCAATTGCAAAGTGAAAACTGGAACCAAAACAATGTATAGATAACAAAGCACTTAGCATTGTGTGACAACATTTGATAAACACAATTTAAGGGGCAACGCTTACAAAGTTAGGAAACGCCAGACTTGTCTGAATGACATGTCTTCGATTTTTACAAAACATATGTGGACATGTAAATGTACTAGTCGTGGCATCCTCTGAACTGACAATGTGTGCGAATTAAAAGCAGGAATTACAGCTAACATTACCAGTGGTGGACCCACTTCAATGTAATGTGGTGTTTTAACGCTCGCCATCACAGTGATGCGGTAACCACGAACCATGCGATGACTGGAATTAATGTTGATATTTGTCCGCACAACTTCAGAGATTGTAATTCGTGCAGTAACCACGTTATGAGCAACAGAATCTTTATAGTTCCAGTGCAATATTGAGGCACTAGTTTTGAATTTTATTCCATGAAATGGATGCGTAATGTTTCATGAGTACGATCCGTTACTTTTAGAAAGTGGCAAATAAACATTAAGAATGTATTATACAAAGTGATTTTCTGTGAGATGCTGGAGTGATCAAGAATTTATAAGAATGTGTTAACGCCAGGAATAAAGAACCTGTACACATTTATTAAAACGAAGTTAATACTCCAAAGATTTTGTAGCTCGAAAAGCGGTTGTTGCCCGAATTATAATCTCTGAAATGGTACAGAAAATATCAGTACTAGTTCATGTTTCGATATGTATCGTGCTTACCACAGCATAACAGCACAGACCGTTGAAGTGCGGTTGCAGTTCGTAATATTAGCTGTTCTCCCTTTTTTATCCTCCCTGAGATCTTACGATGAGAACACTTGAATACAGAGTGTTTCAGATAGACTTTATAAACTTTCTGGACAGGATTGTTACACCAAAACAACAATCAATGTTCACAAAAAATATGTCAGAGAATCCTTCGTTCTCGAGTTGTGAAGTGATTGGAGCTCTACACATAAACACAAAATAAATGCTTGAAATGTTCTCTCGCTCGTAAACACGCATGCACCCATCGAATCATGGACTGACAACCCTTTTATACACTCCCTGATAGTTTCGAATACAATTCATAGGCTTCCATGATACGTCGATGAAGACTTTCAGCGCCCAGGTGGTCTGCTACGTAGACCGATTGTCTACGGCGGCCCGAGATATTAATGCAAAGGATTGAGGTCGGAGGAACATCCAGACCATGGAAATGGTCCTCCTCTACATATCCATCTGTCATTTTAGTGCATCTCGAACACTGAGACTGAAAAGTGGGGTACCTCCATCGTACATAAACGACATGTATCTTCTTATTTACACAGGTACATCTTCTAGTATGTCTTGGAAGGTGTTCTGAATGAAGTCCACGTTGATAGAACATGTAAGACGTGCTGGGAGACACGTGGACCTGCCAGACACTACCTATAATTCCAGCCCACACATTAATCTTAAACTCATGCAGATGTGTAGACTACGACTGTAGCAGGAGGATTGCGATCGGCCCATTTGTGTTGATCGCTGAAATTTGTTATTCCATCTCTAGTAAAAGTCTGTAAATAAAACCGGAAAGACAAACAACCGACTGGTAATTTTTGCAACAGACTATTGGCAGAAGTTCTTCCTTGGTGGGTGATAGGCAGGCGTAGGGAACTGCACTCGTTGAAGATGCGAGGGGTACAGTAGTTGCTCGTATCCTCCATGCTGAACTTAGAAATGCAGCCCCCGCCAGGGCCACTTGTCTTGCACTGATAGACGTCTCTTCGTCAACAGCCCGTGGATTGCGCTCTTCCTCGTCAGCAGTACGTGATCTTCGTCGATCAGTTGTCTGTGGTGCAACGGATCCTGTCTCGGCAGCGATACTATACACAATACCAGAGGTTGGATGACATAGCTGTCTTCGGTCTGGCAGCGCCGCCTGATACAGCCATGCAGCCTCGTGTCCATTGCCATTCACACGGCCCTACATGAAAGTCATGTCTTCCTTCGACGACATGAATATCCTGTCATTGTGGAACGAAACATTTTCCGTGAACTCACTATCTGTCGTAAATGTACAGAATGGACACGTTGAAGACAAATGAATGTCGAATTTAAACGAGTCCCACTGGCAACACAATGCCATCTTGGTTACAATGAGTCGAACAGGTGCACGCATAAGTGAATAGGCTGGGTTGTGGGTTGGGTTGTACCTGGAAAGCTTATGAACATCAGTTTTCATTAATAACGCTAAAACGAACTTTTTTCATCTTTTAGTACAAGGCGCCAGTTCCCGAAGTTTGGAAAATGTATTTTTCAAATACTTTTCTAATATTTCGATGACGTCATGTACGATATTTACTGACTATGTAAGTAATGTTCCTTAAATTGTACCTATCAAATTTTATCACATTATGGCTTGCACTTTATTGTGTATGAGTGTTATTGGCTTCGGTTTACACCTTGTACATGAAAATGAATCTGCAGTCGAAACCGTGACAATGAAATAAATAAATAACATAAACATACATTTAAATGTCGTCAATGACTTAATTGAAAAAGTTTAATATGACTGTCGTCCTTACCCAACGAAAAGTCATCAGGTAGTTCAGTATTATAACATTTTAAGTAGTTTTTAAGACGACCCGGCAGTACACCCGTAAGGCATTTTAATGTAGGTAACAGCAGGCACGGAAATCTACGTGTTAATATGAGTCCATAGAGTCTACCAAAGTAAAGAGCGTACCTAGCCCTACGTCAAAGCGAAGGGTCAGCTCAAATGGAATTTCCGAAAAATAAATTTTATTTCTTTTTATTTAGGGCTCGTGTTGCTTTTCTTTGGCCGAAAAGCGTATAATGTTCAGTTCCCATGAGGTTAGGGAGAAAAATCTGCACATTTCAAGAAATTGGATTACGTGACAATTTTCAGTAACGGCCCGATGTATTCTGCCGGAACAATGTCGCCTTACTGTCTGAAACGCAGGTCAGCATCTCGCAGTTTCTCGCGCCCCATTAGTTGTCTCTCACAACACGAAATGTTAGTGGAGTTCGTTACTTTCCAGCAGAGGACGTACTCCGTGAACCAAAGAAGCTACGCAGAGAAAGACAGGGCAGATACGTTGCAAATAACAGTAAAATTAATTTATGAGACAGAAAAATAAGCGGAGTATCCCTGAAGAAACGTGGAATATGCCGTAAACAAGTCGCACGAAGGAGATGGGAAGCACAGCGGATGGCATGGTGTGAGGAGGAAGCGAACCGCCTTTAAGCTTAAAGGGGTGGCGCTGCAAGGAGAGGCAAAGGGCTTTACGCCTTGTAATAACTTCACTCTCTTTCGTGCATCGTTAAGTCAGGAATAGTTTAACGAGGAAACGAGTTTCTGTACAGTCATCTTATTAAGGTTTCATTTACACTCCGCTGTCTAATATGTCATAATGTGTTGGGGCGTTTGTTGCTTTGAGACGTCCGCCGTCCAGCCTTTAACAATTTCCTGCGATCGGGAGAAATAATTACTCTAAAAATTGAAACCATGTTTGTTTTGTCAAACAATCCGTCTGGAGCAAAATATAATTGAACTAAAGATATTTTAGTACTAAAGTCCACTTAAGTCCACTTAAAAGCTTTAGTTTATAATGGAATTGAAGAGAATATAATAGGTGGACTAAATACGCACTTTTCCCGCTATCTAAGTTTTGTGCCTACTTCTTCAGTCCGTGACACGCGATGAGCACAATATGATATGAACCTGTACCCCACAAAGAATTTACAATTACCTAAATGTAAATATAACTGCAGTTTTTGTAACAATTATTTGCTTTTCCTGCTACTATTGATAAATAAATGCTCTCTCCGATCATGAAATTCCAAACATGTGTTCACAAACAACCGTGTGACTTATTTTTACCTCTGATGCAGTAATGACTCTGTTTTCGTTTTCTAATCACAACTGACAGCTGAATCACATTTCATCATTCATTATATATAGGCTGCAGACTTACAATTTTCCAAACTTATTCCTCAGTTTTTCTCTCATATTGCACCAGTATGTCTATTAGCCTCATCTCAATTTTTATCTCTTACCTTTAGAACAATTTCTTACTGTGTACTTTAGTTGGCCACATGAGTTTTGATTTCTGTCTGACCTAAAAAAGTTATCTGTGCTAACTAAAGTTCTTCGTCAAAATATCGTTTGAGTCTCTGTATGTCAAACTAGTTTATTTCTTATATCATACTTTCATTATCTTTCGTTTCCCTATAAATGTCTGATTTTCATTGGGTGAGAGCTTCTTTATGTTTTTAGAAAAACGTTGAGAGTGCTTTTCTCTTAAATGGCAGTGATAGAGAATAAGTAATTGGCATAACTGCTTCACATAAATGAAAATGATTCAATTAACATCGTTAAAATAGCAGATATGGAAAGTATACTTTTATGACACAAGAAAGCTTTCTTTAAGAAATGGTACCCAGAAATTAACATCATATTGACTCGTAACTTGTGATGAGGGACATTCCTATAGCTACCACATTGGGCGTAATATTTATTTTATTGGAAGGTCACAGTGTTGATTTTCCATAATGAATCAGTGACCAGATGCAAAGAGTAGACTGCCAAACATATTTTTATGAAATTCGTATCATGTTAGACCCAGAATAGGTACGGTAACAAAGTTCTGCAGTAGTGTTTGACTTTTAGGGACATTTTTAACGGTAATGCTTCATGCTGTAGTATAAAGTGCTTGTATTTATACTGAAACAAAGTTCGTTTGTTGTTAGCTCCTTTGTATTAAAGCAGTTAATTTAGTTCGTGAATCACGTTTAATGTCTACCACTCGTTTTAGATCCTGATGCCTTCTTGTAACATAAACGGGACTATGACATCATACGCAGTTTTGGTTGCATCTCCAAGAACTGGTATAGTGCGAAGTGGCAACTTGCCACTGCTCTACAACTTTTAGTTGTAATAGTCTATGTTCCCCCTACAGACGATGCGAACACATGCTAAAAGTACGTTACTACTCGAAGGTGTCAAAACATATAACATACTATTGTTAGGTTCTTTCAATTAAAAAAGTAGATACAGGAAATAACATGTATCGTTGGTTACATGTGTCAGAGGAGCACCTTTCTTTAGGGTGGGGAGGGAAGAAAGCTAAAGAGTTTTAGAAGAGTGTAGGGTTGAAAGAAAAATTTATGTTGAGAAAATAGCAAAACAGCAAGCAGATTTCACAATGCAAACAGAAGTTGTCAGGAAACGTCTATCCAACATGTATCTGATTCAATATACCGTAATTACACCAGAACACCCGAGGAATCAGAAATAAAATTGGTGAATTACTCATCTGTGTTGATGAAATAGATTCCCTAATCTAGTTGTCATAATATGCATGCCTGAACAGCATGTGTTAAGTGATACATATACATTAAACTTTCCAGGGTTTAAATTAACTTATTACTTCTGATGATAAGACTTGCATAACGAGGAAGTTACCACATTAGTTAGGAACTTCTTTAAATTCAAGTACATTCACATTAACAAATTCCACCTTGACAAGTAATATAAGAACGTTCATGAGAAGCAGAAATCTCTAACGTATCCTTCATAATAAGTACAGATATATTCTGAGCAATTGTAGGAAATTATAACTTCATGAATAGCTTTGAAGCTCTCTAGGCATAACTAACAGGATAAAAGAAAGAAATCGTTGTTGATCATAGTTAACATACATTTCCATAAAAAAATCTCCAGCAAATATTGTCATTAAATATAATTACTATAATAAACTTTCCAACTACAATAGTTGCTATTCTAAGATAGCCACTGATAATATCTTTATAAACAATACCAAAAAAGCAAAATTATTTCACAAAGAAATAATCAACAGATGATGCCATGCAACTTCTAGTTCTAGGTGTAAATGGCAGTCCGGTTAAAAAGCCTACTAAATCTGAGTACAGGATAGTTAACATACTAAAAATTGAACATTTCAGGAAACTGGAGGGATGTTTACAGTATTCGTGATATGAATTAAAAATGCAACACATTCGCTGATATAATTATTTCATTGTTTGAGAATGGTTTTATTCCAGAATTTACATTAAACAGAAGTCTTCACTGCAATCCTAGGTTACTCAAGAAATAATGCTATCTTATAGCACAAAAAATAAACTGTATATGTCAGCCAGGAAGATCTTCAAAGTTGATTACGTAGCTCAATTAAAAGAATACTGCAGAATACTATGTATAGCAATGCAGAGAAGATAGCAACATGAAATAACAAAATAAAAACAGTGTGGGACAGAATGAAAGAAGAGAAAGATAGAACTAGAAATGAATAGCAACAGACAGCTGTAAGAATAGTTGATACATTGGTAATAGATGGTTGTAATGGGGTAAATCTCTACAATAAGTATATCCTTTACTGACAGTATGAAATTGTTAGTGCCAATAAATAATGTTGTGGAATATCTGAGAATATCCTTAAGAAATAGCTTTAGTTACATAAGTGTGACACTCAGTTTACCAAAACAAATACCACTGATCATTAAATCTTTAAAATTAAAGTAATGTAGTCGTTATGTTAAAAATCAAGAAATTTAATTGTGTAGTGCACTTGTGAGTTAGTAAAATCTTAAGTATTCATAGAGCAAGTATTTTATCACATAACAGTCGTGACAGAGGAGAATATGATTAGCATCTGCTCAAGGAAGGTGGTAAAGAAAAGCAAACGATCTATATATGAGTTTCACTTTTGCCAGGGTTCTCATAACTCTTAGAGTACATAATGTAGACACTGATTACTGACCATCTGATCGCAACACCCTGTCCAAGTGCCACTGTGAATTGTGAGAGATTCCGATTCTGAGACGATTACTGACATAGATAGTGTGAATGTACTTATTAGATAATAAATTTGTAGCTGCAGGTATTTTCTCTGATTTGTCAAAGATAACTGACTGCATGAATCACAGCATACTTTTACATAAATTACAATGCTGTCATTTCAGTGGCAGTGTTGCAAAATGATTCAGGTAATATCTCGCAGACAGGAAATAAAAGATGTTATGAAGATACACCAATGAATTAAGGTATCTGTGTTCGTCAGATTGGGACGCAGTTAAGCCTTGTTTACCTTAAATTCGTGAGCAGATAAAAGATGGGATAAACCGAAATGAAACTCCCAAAAGTGTTCTGTGCTATCGTGTCGGACGACAAATGGCAATATCATTCAAAGATTTATTTCTGTGGGTTGGTAGTGAACCAATCTAACAGGACATCTATGAATTTCAATTACTGGTGAACAGTCAGTCGTTGTTTGGTTTACTGTATGACAAACGTCAGACGTGTTGCTGAATTTCTTTATTTCGAACGTTATCTGTAAGTACCAATCAAAATTGCATCGTTTTAATTTAAGTACATGGAATACAAATTTGCAATCCGCTTGACTGAACAAAAGTTCTGTTACAAAATATACTTTAATCTGACTTGTGATTTGCGTAATTTTTTAAAATGGAGGGTTACATTTTCGAAACTTGTGTGGTGAAGAAAAACAGTAATAGTCAGTGTTTCTTCAAAAGAAGACCTCTTTGATGGAAAAGAAAAACCCCATGATACTATTCCAAACCCAGTGATTATGCTGTAACTAAATTGTATGGAAAAAAGTAATCAGTAATTCCTAATGTATCCAAATAAAATTTGTTGCTAAGAAAATGAATATGATGATGGAGTTTTTTCGAAAAAATCAAGACCGATTAATTATGTTTATTTCAATAGCTCAGAAATCATTTTTTGGACAGTAGGATGTTGTTCAAAAGCTCACCATTACTTCTGGTGTATCTACAACCTGTAGACTCAAACACATGATCCTTTTACTGATTTCAGTAACCTTAGGTATTGCAAAACAAAGTTCATCACTTTAATGCTACAATAACGCAATAGAGATGTACCACAATTCATTTGAAAAAAAGAATAAAATACAAAATTAATGCAATATGTTTATTTTCATACTGAATAAAACGTTTTTTAAAGAGATAAACTTTGTTTCTTCCTCTCCTAAAATTAAAAAATATTTTGATATGTGTGTATGCACCAAAAAGACAAACAAATACAAACAATAAATGTTTAATACACCCCTTTCTCTGGAGCAAAAAGAAACAATAAATTTTGATTTTTAAAATTTGTGAAATCATGAGTTAGGTGCCAAAACCAATTATAAGTTTGAAATTTGGCACACGACTCTTAATCTAACTCAATTTTCTTTTCGTTTCTCTTCTTAAGATTATGACCTCTTTCTTTTAATTTTTAAAACTGTTTTGTTCACCACATAAATGGTAATACAAGATGTCATCTTTTGTCGAATGTTTTTTCTTGTGGACATTAATGACCTACGATTATTTACATTGCCAGGTATAGGGATCGGTTAGTGTGCAGATAATAAAATAGCAAGTTGAGTAAGTTTCAGAAATGGCTGCTAATGACACTTCCCACGACATTAATAAAAGTTTATTGACAACTCGCCATCATTTAATGCTGAGTCGTTTCAACCAACCCAAGATAAAATGCTTATCACTTTAGTCGTAACAGTTGTCCACTAACAAAAAACATACATTCACTAAAATGCCAGCAGCCACAAAAAGTGTAGCTATAAATAATGTTTAGTTTAAGAGCAGCCTGAAAAACTTTATTGTGGACAATTTCTTCAACTTTATTGAATAAATGCTTAACAGAACAAACTGATGTACTATGTATATTGGTACTATTATTATAATTAATGTTATTGTATTATGGTATTGTTTAGTAATATCACATAACGCAAGTAAAATTAATTTTATGTGTTCCAGACCCAGGAGCATCTCCTCAAAACAGATCCATCGAATGAGAGTTCACATACTCTTTAAAATTACGTTGCTTTCATATTAACAACTGGGCAAATGAGTGATCATCAAAACTATATACAAGTGATAGGCACTACAGAGAGAACAGATATGTCATAATTAGTAAAATCAATTTTTGTACAGTAGCAGTTATACTTCATATTGTTAGAAGATTATTACTAATTTTACAAGGGGTTACCTAAAAAAAACTGCAATCACATTGCGGTGGATGGAGCTGAAACGTCCCCTTTGAAAAATTAGACATGACTGTGCTTAAACTGACACACAATATTTTTTAGTGCAACGCAATCTGGCTTTCAAAAATCCCTACAAAAGAATGGCCCTTACTAACATTAACCTATACCTAGCACAAATCACTTACCTCACCAAAAATCTTCGTTACTCGAACTACTGCAATACAGTGAGCGCCACTACTGCCAGCTAAATAAAAGATTCAAACTACTGAAGGCACTAACTACTAATAGGCATAGTTAGCAAATGAAAGATTTTGATAGAGAACAAACAATGTATTTACCTCAATAGTGTTCAAAAGTCATAATGTATATAGCAGTTCATGACATCCAGTCTTACAAATTTCAAAACTCCGCCATCTCTCTCCCCACATCCACCACTGCTGGCGGCTCACCTCCAACTGCGCAACGCTACGCGCTGTTCACATTCAGCTGCCCAACACTACAATGGCAGACAACAATGCAAACTAGCCACAGACTGCACACAGCACAGCCAGTGATTTTCATACAGAGCGCTACGTAACGTTGCCAATAAGAAAACATAAACAGCCTACTTACAGAGCTTGTTTACTAAGATTTTCTGCCGCTAGTCGTACATAGCGCAACTGATTACCAATTCGATGCCACCTGTGTTGTCGACCTAGCTTGTTCTGTTCACTGAAGTGATAGTTTTTTCTAGCACTGTTTTGTTCTTGTTTCGTTTTTTATGATGGAAAATTTAAGTGAACAATGTGCAGATGTGAAATTTTGTTCTCTACTCAGTAAAAATGCTGTTAAAACTGTTTTAATGAGGTAAACAGCTTACCTGGATGACGCTGTGGGCAAAACTCAAATGTGCGAGTGTTTTTCTCTACTTAACACTGGTGACATTCCGATTGATGCAAAATCTCGTTTGGGACGTCCATCAATGTTGAAAAAATTCGAGAGCTTGTGCTCACAGACCATGGACAGACAATTGATCAACTGACAGATTAGTGGGCTATCCTGGAACTCGCTTCAGAGAATTTAAACTGAAGATTCTGGGATAAAAATGGTTGCTGCGAAGTTTGTTCCTCGGGTTCTCTATGACAATCAAAAGGAACGACGAGTCGAAACAAGTCGTATTTTGAAACAACAACTTGAAACTGTTACAGATTTTCTGTCAAAGGTCATTGGTAGCGATGAGTCATGGTGCTATGGTTCTGATTCAGGAACAAAGGAACAGTCAAACCAATGGAAGACGACATTATCAGCCAAGAGGTCCGTGCAGATGTAATTTCGATGTATTTCTCATGCGCTGCCTGCGATATGCAAGGTATAAGAGAATCGCTGACCAGAGAGCAGTGTTGACTGCAGTACGAACTGTGTAGCTGTAGCAGTAGGTTGTTGCTAGTCTGCAGTCTGCTATGGTCTGGCCTGGTGTATCGTGTTGCGTGGCCAGTTGCGGTGCAGCGATGCCGGAGCCCGAGTATTATTGTATAAGGTAAAAAGAAGCCTCGCGTATATGTAGTAATGTCATCTCAAGTCCCATGTAAATGTTTTCAAAATCTCGTAATAATAAACTTTCTCATAAAAAGTAACTTTTAACAACCATTCATTTCAATTTAAAGAATTTACTAATTTCTCCCATCCATGATCATCCCGATTGTTGGAAAAGAAAAATCAGTTGCTTCCTTTCATAAATGACAAATCTATAGGCCAGCATTGCACAGGGCTGTGCCAGAAAACATTATTTTAAGAGCAAATATATGTGCGTTTCCGGCGACTTCATTGAGGTAACAATTTTTCTCTTTTTTTATTTAGAATGATCTTTCAGGGCCATGACGCAACACTGCTGACGTCCAAAATTTACCAGGTTAAATTCATAGTCAATTATTGAAAAGTCATAAGTGAGTGACAATTTAATTGAGAGGTTAGTTACATTGTATTATTACCAGGTTACTGAATTTTTTTTTTTTTTTTTTTTTGTTGGGACATTACACATGAATGTGAACGACATAATTATAATTTTTACTGTTGAGAGGTTTAGGAATTTTTCTGTTTTGAGCTTACACTAAATGTGAATGAATCTTGTGCGGAGGTTAAATGGGAACGAATTTTGTTGGGAGGTTACGGTAAAATTTTCTGTGGGGAGGTTACACTAAATTAGAATCATATTCATATTATTTACAAAATTTTGTGGGGAGGTTACATCACCCTGCCCAAACACATTTCGTAGAGTCAAAACAATACTGATTTGCTTTATTGAAGACAAAGGCATAGTTCATTCAGTGTTGGTTCTCCCATGTGAAACAGTCAATCAACCCTTTCATTCGGAAATTTTAAGAAGACTGTGAAACTGTGTTCATCAAAAAAGACCTGATTTGGGCAGACATGAGACTGGTTCTTCCACCACATAAACGCACCTGCATACACAACCATCTCTGTTAAACAGTTTTTGGCTACAAACGGCATTGTTACGCATCCTCACACACCTTACTTGCCTAAACTGGCTCTGTGCGAGTTTTTCTTATTTCCGTGCATGAAAATGTGCAAGAGAGGAAATCAGTTGGACAACTTTGGAGAAGTCAAAATAAAAAATACGAGAGAGGACCTGTCAGCCATTTGTAAAGATGATTACAAAGAATATTTTGAACAGTCGGAGACACGGTGGGCCAAATGTATTAGCTATAATAGAGAAAGGGAAAAGGTTGTTCTGTAAACAATTTGAAAATATATATAGCATTTAAACATAATTGCAGTTTCTTCGTTACCTCCTCGTACTATGAACTTCTAGTCCAATACAACGTTACTTGTATTTTGTTTGCAGAGGAAATAGGTGGTTTATATGGGCAAGCAGTTGAGATGTAATTAAAAACTACAATATATACTACTTCATAACATTTTTCCGATTAATTTAGAGAGTAAATGTAGCCTGAGTGAGAAAATTATGAGTTTCTTGGTAGTTGTAAAATTCTTTACGAAATTCAATGAAGTTGTGAGAAATAATATCTTCCTTACCTTTTATATTGCTATTCCTTGGGTTCAGTCCGGATAATTCTTTAAGCTTGACTTTCCACACGATATTCTTAGTAAACTGTCATGTTGAAAGAGAGTTTGAGATTAACTGATAATTTAAGAAAACATTTTTTTATTATCAGGTTGTGTTTCTCCCAGTTCTACTTTTTTTTTTTTTTTTTTGCCCCATGACTACCATAGAGCAATGATAATTTTGTGGCACTGAATCTCTCTTAATCATATAATTAACTTCAAAACGGGGGGACATTACATAGTTACTTTAAATCAAATCAGTGGGCAGTTACATATTGTATTCAGAACATTGAAGCGTACAGAAACATGCAACCAGACTAAATCCTTATGGGTAACAACTCACATTTGAAGATTTAATCGCACTTAAACGGTGTATGTGCTTGTTCCTATTTTCGTACTGTCTGTAACCCTAATACACTCCTGGAAATTGAAATAAGAACACCGTGAATTCATTGTCCCAGGAAGGAGAAACTTTATTGACACATTCCTGGGGTCAGATACATCACATGATCACACTGACAGAACCACAGGCACATAGACACAGGCAACAGAGCATGCACAATGTCGGCACTAGTACAGTGTATATCCACCTTTCGCAGCAATGCAGGCTGCTATTCTCCCATGGAGACGATCGTAGAGATGCTGGATGTAGTCCTGTGGAACGGCTTGCCATGCCATTTCCACCTGGCGCCTCAGTTGGACCAGCGTTCGTGCTGGACGTGCAGACCGCGTGAGACGACGCTTCATCCAGTCCCAAACATGCTCAATGGGGGACAGATCCGGAGATCTTGCTGGACAGGGTAGTTGACTTACACCTTCTAGAGCACGTTGGGTGGCACGGGATACATGCGGACGTGCATTGTCCTGTTGGAACAGCAAGTTCCCTTGCCGATCTAGGAATGGTAGAACGATGGGTTCGATGACGGTTTGGATGTACCGTGCACTATTCAGTGTCCCCTCGACGATCACCAGTGGTGTACGGCCAGTGTAGGAGATCGCTCCCCACACCATGATGC
Organism: Schistocerca cancellata; assembly: GCF_023864275.1. Classification (NCBI taxonomy): domain Eukaryota; kingdom Metazoa; phylum Arthropoda; class Insecta; order Orthoptera; family Acrididae; genus Schistocerca; species Schistocerca cancellata. The sequence continues at coordinate 416,538,611 of NC_064628.1, forward strand.
CGGGTGTTGGCCCTGTGTGCCTCGGTCGTATGCAGTCCTGATTGTGGCGCTCACCTGCACGGCGCCAAACACGCATACGACCATCATTGGCACCAAGGCAGAAGCGACTCTCATCGCTGAAGACGACACGTCTCCATTCGTCCCTCCATTCACGCCTGTCGGGACACCACTGGTGGCGGGCTGCACGATGTTGGGACGTGAGCGGAAGACGGCCTAACGGTGTGCAGGACCGTAGCCCAGCTTCATGGAGACGGTTGCGAACGGTCCTCGCCGATACCCCAGGAGCAAGTGTCCCTAATTTGCTGGGAAGTGGCGGTGTGGTCCCCTACGGCACTGCGTAGGATCCTACGGTCTTGGCGTGCATCCGTGCGTCGCTGCGGTCCGATCCCAGGTCGACGGGCACGTGCACCTTCCGCCGACCACTGGCGACAACATCGATGTACTGTGGAGACCTCACGCCCCACGTGTTGAGCAATTCGGCGGTACGTCCACCCGGCTCCCGCATGCCCACTATACGCCCTCGCTCAAAGTCCGTCAACTGCACATACGGTTCACGTCCACGCTGTCGCGGCATGCTACCAGTGTTAAAGACTGCGATGGAGCTCCGTATGCCACGGCAAACTGGCTGACACCGACGGCGGCGGTGCACAAATGCTGCGCAGCTAGCGCCATTCGACGGCCAACACCGCGGTTCCTGGTGTGTCCGCTGTGCCGTGCGTGTGATTTGTAGTATTAGTAAACTGTCTTCCTGCCTTTTTCGAGGTGTATTAGATGATTCAGTACTGCGAAAAACGAACGTTTCTTGTTTAGAAAGAAAGCCTAAATAGCTACGTTTTCACAGAAAGAGAGAAGATAGAAAGACAGAGAATAACGAATGTAATTACCTATGTCAGCTATGACAGCATCAGTTTTGACTCTTGAAGTTAACCTCAGCAATTAGCGGGAAGACCATTATTGTGTTTGGAGTGGTGCCATGACAAGAAAGCATGAACAGCTGACGAATGATGTTCGAGTAAGTTCAGCGATGAGTCGCTGTTTCCCGGTACGCTAATGGATCATCGTCGTCTGGTTTGGTAGCGACCTGGGGCGTGCTCTAAGTGTTCCAAAGTTTTTTTTTTTTTTGGGTTGGGGGCTGAGAAGTCGTGGCTGGTAGTAACTTGGGGAACTCTCACGGCGCAACCGTACGTCATGTACATCCTACATCCTCATGAGTTGAATCTCAAGACAAGCGGGACCATTGACGCTGCATCACAGACAGGAGCGCCTGCGATGGTGTACTCAACGATGAACCTGGGCGCACGAATGGCGAAAGTCACTTATTCGGGTGAAACCAGGTTCTGTTTAGAGCATCATGATCGTCGCATCCGTGTTTGGCGACATCGCGGTAAACGCACATCGGATGCGCGTATCCGTCATCGCCATACTGGCGTATCACCTGGCGTGATGGTATGGGGTGCTATTGGTGACACGTCTCGGTCACCTCTTGTTCGCACTGACAGCACTTTGAACAGTGGACGTTACATTTCAGTTGTGTTACGACCCGTGGTTCTAACCTTCATTCGATGCCTGCGAAACCCTACATTTCAGCAGGATAATGCACGACCGCATGTTGTAGGTCCTGTACGGGCGTTTCTGGATACAGAAAATGTTCGACTACTGCCCTGGCCAGCACATTCTCCAGATGTCTCACCAATTGAAAACGTCTGGCCAATGGGGGCCGAGCAACTCGCTCGTCACAATACGCCAGTCACTACTCTTGATGAACTGTGGTATCGTGTTGAAGCTGCTAGGGCATCTGTACCTGTACACGCCATCCAAGCTCTGTTTGACTCAATGCCCAGGCGTATCAAGGCTCTTATTACGGCCAGTTTTGGTTATTTTTTTTCCTTTATTGGGTTTCGATTCCCCCTTAAAGGGGGCGGGCTGGCAGCAGCTTATTACGCCGCTCTTCAGCCTACAGAATTTTTTAAATAGATGAAGATAATAAAAAATAATAACAGTTGGCGATAAAATCGGTGACTTAAAGGAAAAATATCAGAAAATTCTGGAGCGTAAAACATAAAACACAGGGTCGATGAAGCTAATAAAACACGCAGGAAGCAGAAAAACAATAGACAGACAATTAAAAAAACACGGTGACAATCTGGGTTCTGTTCGCAAGAGATATAAAAAGCACACCCAGCGACAGCATGATTTCTGTGCGCAACACTGTGGAAGGACGCACAACACCGAACACTCACTTAAACACAGCGCTAAAAGTTGGCACAAATACGACATACCACACCCGAGAGCAGGTGGGGGAAACTGGTCAGATGACGGGAAAAAAGGGGGGGAAGGAGGAAAAGCGAAGGGGGAGGGGGGAAATGAGCCAATGGAAGAGGAGGATCCATAAGAGGGGTGGGGGGTGCTGAGCAGGCGGGCCAGGGATTGGGGAAGGCAGAGGAGGGGAGTACAAAAGGACTCGGTGGGGGGGGGAGAGAAAGGAGATGATAGGCGGGGTGAAAACACAGGATGGAAGGGGGGAGGAAGAGGGAGCCCAGGGAAAGGAAGGAGGAAAGGAGGGTGGGTTGAGGATCAGAGTTGATAGGAAGGATAAATGGAGGGAGAGAGGGCATCATCCGGGAGGGGGAGCTGATGGAAGCCACCTTGGGAAAGGAGATGTAGGGTGTAGAGATGGAGGGTAGGGGGCACAACGGTGAAGACGTGGCAGGGGGCGGGGATGGGAGAGGAGAGGAGCAACCAGGGGGTGGGGGGGTTCAGAACGGCGGGAGGTGTAGAGGATGCGGATATGTTCGAGGAATAGGAGCAGATGGGGGAAAGGAATGAGATCATAGAGGATCCGCGTGGGGAACTGGAGGCGTATACGGAAGGCGAGGCGGAGTGCATGACGCTCAAGGATTTGGAGGGACTTATAGAATTTGGGGGGGGGGGACAGATATCCAGGCAGGACTGGCATAACAGAGGATGGGACGGATTAAGGATTTGTAGGTGTGGAGGATGGTAGAGGGGTGCAACCCCCACGTCCGGCCAGAGAGGAGTTTGAGGAGTCGGAGGCGGTTGTGGGCTTTGGATTGGATGGAGCGGAGATGAGGGATCCAGGTGAGGTGACGGTCAATGGTGAGGCCAAGGTAGGTGAGGGTGGGGGTGAGGTGGACAGGACGTGTGCAGACAGTAAGGGAGAAATCCAGGAGCTGGAAGGAGTGAGTGGTACGACCTACGATGACTGCCTGGGTCTTGGAAGGATTGAGTTTCAGGAGCCACTGGTTACACCATGCAGCAAAAAGGTCCAGGTGATTCTGGAGAAGGCGTTGGGACCGTTGGATGGTAGGAGCGAGGGCGAGGAATGCGGTGTCATCAGCATATTGCAAGAGGTGTACTGGAGGGGGGGGGCTGGGGCATATCTGCCGTGTACAGGAGGTAGAGGAGAGGGGAGAGGACAGAGCCCTGGGGCACACCTGCAGAGGGGTAGAAGGTGTGGGAATTGGCATTATGAATGGTAACATAGGCGGGGCGGTGGGAGAGGAAGGAGGCCATCAGTTGAATGTAGCTGATAGGAAGGGCGTAGGTTTGGAGTTTAAACAGGAGACCGGGATGCCAGACACGGTCGTAGGCCTTTTCGAGGTCAAGTGAGACAAAAATGGCGGAGCGACGGGAGTTAAGCTGGAGGGAGAGGAGATGAGTGAGGCGGAGGAGTTGGTCATCAGCAGAGAAGGAAGGTCGAAAGCCACATTGGGTGTTTCGGAGGAGGTGGTTTTGGCAGAGGTGGAGATGGATGCGCCAGGAAAGGATGGATTCCAAGAGCTTGCTGAACACCGATGTGAGACAGATAGGACGATAGGAAGAGGCATCAGATGGAGGCTTGTTGGGTTTGGAGAACATCAGGATACGGGAGGTTTTCCACAGGTCGGGATAGAAGCCAGTGGCAAGGATGACATTGTAGAGGGTGGCAAGGAGGGAAAGGAAGGAGGGAGGGCAGTGTTTGAGGTGGCGGTAGGTAACGCAGTCGTGGCCGGGAGCAGTGTTGCGTTTAGTGCGGAGTGTGAGGCTGATGTCCTGTGTTGTGATGGGAGTGTTAAGTGCAGATGGTGGGGTGTGGCCCAAGTACTGGAAGCTAGGAGCAAGGGGAGGAACAGAGGTATTCGTACGGTCCATGACATCAGGGAAGAGGGAATAATCAAAGTGGGGATCATCTGGGATGGAAAAAACATCAGAGAGGTGGGAGGCAAAGTGGTTGGCCTTACTGAGGTTGTCAGGAAAGGGACGGTCATTAAGGAGGTGAGGGTACTGGAGGGTGGGGCGGTTTCCAGTAAGGCGGTGGAAAGAAGACCAATACTTGGAAGAGTTTATGGGGAGCGTGGTGTTGAGTTGTGTACATGTCTGGCGCCAGGCACGGCGTTTCTTCGCAATAAGCAGGTTGCGGATGTGTCGTTGTAATTGCCGGTGGTGGGTAAGTGTATCCCGGTCACGAGTGCGGAGAAAAGAGCGGTAGAGGCGGCGGGACTCTCGAAGGAGAAGGACGGCCTGTGGGGCCAGTTGTGATTGTTCTGGGTACTGATTTCTCAGGATCAATGCACCCAAATTGCGTGAGAATGTAACCACATGTCAGTTCTAGTATAATATATTTGTCTAATGAATACCCGTTTATCATCTGCATTTCTTCTTGGTGTAGCAATTTTAATGGCCAGTAGTGTACTTTGCCGGCTCTTCAAGTTGGAATATGCAAATTATTGGTAGTTGAGAACAACCGTACAGAGTACGTGGGAGTAGCGGCATCTACATGCTGTGTATATAGAAAAATTACGATTTATCGTATCGCGACATTACTGCTCACTTTGGTTGAGATCCTATGACTGTTTCAGAAAATGGAATCGGTGGCTTCAGGAGGGTAATACGGAACACCGTGCTGGATACCAACGGCCTCGTATCACTAGCAATCGAGATGACAGGCATCTTATCCGCATGACTGTAACGGATCGTGCAGCCACGTCTCGATTCCTGAGTCCACAGATGCGGACTTTGCAAGACAACAACCATCTGCACGAACAGTTCGACGATCTTTGAAGCAGCATGGACTATCAGCTCGGAGACCGTGGCTGCGGTTACCATTGACGCTGCATCACAGACAGGTGCGCCTGCGATGGTGTACTCAACGACGAACCTGGGTGCACCAATGGCAAAACGTCACTTTTTCGGATGAATCCACGTTCTGTTTATAGCATCATGATTGTCGCATCCGTGTTTGGCGACATCACGGTGAACGCACATTGGAAGCGTGTATTCGTCATCGCCATACTGGCGTATCACCCGGCTTGATGGTATGGGATGCCATTGATTACACGTCTCGGTCACCTCTTGTTCGCATTGACGGCCCTTTGAACAGTTGCGTTACATTTCAGATGTGTTACGACCCGTGGCTCTTCCCTTCCCTGCGAAACCCTTCATTTGAGAAGGATAATGCACGACCGCATATTGCAGGTCCTGTACGGGCGTTTCTGGTGACAGAAAACGTTCGACTGCTGCCCTGGCCAGCACATTCTCCAGATCTCTCAGCAATTGAAAACGTATGTCAATGGTGGCCGAGCCACTGACTCGTCACAATAAGCGAGTCACTACTCTTGATGAACTGTGATATCGTGTTGAAGCTACATGTGCAGATGTAACTGTACACGCCATCCATGCTCTGTTTGACTCAAGACCCAGGCGTATCAAGGCCGTTATTACGGCGGGAGGTGAATGTTCTGGGTACTGATTTCTCAGGATCTGTGCACCCAAATTGCGTGAAAATGTAATCACATGTCAGTCCTAGTATGGCCGGCCGGTGTGGCCGTGCGGTTCTAGGCGCTACAGTCTTGAGCCGAGTGACCGCTACGGTCGCAGGTTCGAATCTTGCCTCGGGCATGGATGTGTGTGATGTCCTTAGGTTAGTTAGGTTTAAGTAGTTCTAAGTTCTAGGCGACTGATGACCTCAGAAGATAAGTCGCATAGTGCTCAGAACCATTTGAACCATCAGTTATAGTATAATATATTTGTCCAATGAATGCCAGTTTATCATCTGCATTTCTTGTTGGCGTAGCAATTTTAATGGCCAGTAGTGTATTTTATGTCCTTCGCTATCTCTGGGTGCTTCGCTTCTTAGTCAGACTGTGTATTTCTGTTTCTCTCTTCCCCTACAGTTTGCGCCCTTTACAGTTTCTTCTACTATCATGGAAGGTTTTCCCAGATGTCTTAACACATGTCCAATCACCCTGTCCCATGCTTTGGTGAGTGTTTCCCATATGATCATGTCTTCACTGATTGTGTACAGAACCTCTTCATTAATTATCAATTCATCTTCTATTGAACATATTTCTACAGCATCACACCTTAAACGCTTTGATTCTCTTGTTCTGCGGCTTCTCGACATTTCATGACTACCCTATAATACTGTGCTACAAACGTGCTTTTGCTAGTTTTAGACCTGGCAGACTTTCTCTAAATTTCACTTGGTTTTATAAGCCTTAGAGTAACATCACACGCCCTCTGAATCTCTGGAATTTCATTTTGTTTGTTCCTCCCTTATGGGTGCTTCCTATTTTCTTGGTCAAGCAGAGGTGACTTATTCAAATGGTTCAAATGGCTCTGAGCACTATGGGACTCAACATCTGAGGTCATAAGTCCCCTAGAACTTAGAACTACTTAAACCTAACTAACCTAAGGACATCACACACACCCATGCCCGAGGCAGGATTCGAACCTGCGACCGTAGCAGTCCCGCGGTTCCGGACTGCAGCGCCAGAACCGCTAGACCACCGCGGCCGGCCGAGGTGACTTATTATAATTCTGTCAGATTTCATGAACACTTTTATTTGTAAAAGAAAAGCCTTTACCTTGGGGTGACTGTTAGAAAATATTGTAGTTATGTTCCTATAACATCGTCACCTTATTTTCGACAACTACTGCATTATCACAACTCTTTGTTACGATTTTCCTGCACGCAGAAACTCTCCATACATTTCACTGCCACTCCCTCGGAAAGCCACTCCGCCTTCTATATTGGAATTCCTGGCTTTCGCCAGCGACAATGTTTCTGTCTTTCTCGCCAGAGCAGGGGCCATTATTTAGGAAACGAGGGCGCGAATGGGCCCGTACGTCCGCCGCTCGGCCAGTTTCCCGACTGGAGTGGATTCTCTTATCGTGCTTAGGCGCATGGCGCGCCCTAGCCGCGAGCCGGCGCTGCACGGCCTACTCAGTGATGAAGCCACGTCCTCAGCTGCTGGTGGCGCTAAGCGGGTGTCCGGTGTGCCGCTCGCTTCAGGGCAGTTGGAACGCCCTATCCCGACAATGTTAAATTTAGTGGCTTGGCTTCCCTGTATTTCAGGAGCCACTGTAGCCATTGACATGAAACTTTTACAGGACTTTAAAATGTATGTTCTGGGTCTATTGAACCACAGTAATTGCATTTCAGCCACTGCTTTCGGAGAAGCAATTTTTTAATTAGACGGTTAACATTTTGTGTACTTTTTTATACGTTATCCCAAATAATTTTAAATATACGTAACATTAAGTTCTTCTTTTAATTCAGTAGACTCAGGACATGTATGTTATTAGTCCCTGAACATTTGAATACTCTAATCGAAGTGGTTTCTGAGATTTAGGGGAAAATGCAATAGAAAATATAAATTTTGAGGAACAGCTTCTAAAGTTTCAAAAGACTGTAACTAACTTAATTATGCTTAATTTTTTTATATTTTTATTCACTCAGAAGCACATTTCAACATAACTTTATATCATCCTCTAAATCTTTTACCAAGTTTTTTCTTCTTTTCTTCTTTCTGGACTCCTTAGTGGTCAACTGTGCTGCATACTCTGCTTTATCAATGCGAACCTTGTCCATGTCTTCAAGTTTTCTGGTGCAGTTTACTCCAGGATTAACTCACATATGCTGTGGCACTTTCACTCTACCAATGTTGCTACCATTAAAAGCAATAGCAGCATCACTAACACCCCACTTTAGTGTCTTCATTCCAACTTGGTAAGCGAGTCCATATAAGATTATTGAACGACTCATTGGGATTTTGAGTCTGACTGTACAGACACTTCTTCAATAATTCACAATTTGCCAGGTCTCTGTAAATGGGTTTTATGATATCCATGACTGCTGCTATGATGGAATGTTTATGGTTGTATGAACTGGGAACTGGTCGTTACCGTAATTGCACTATGACTCAGGTCCAGGAGTGCAAAGGTGGTGTACTGGTTTTTCATCAGTTCACAGTCTGTGGAAGCAGGTAGCCCATACTTCCTGCTTCATTTCTAACAAATCCTCAGTATTATTTCTAATGGCCATCCCATAATACTCCTGTAGTTCATCAATCATTTTGTCTGTCAGCCTGCGTCTTATGGTTTTACCGACAGAAATCTTCTTGTCTCTCAAATTTTGTTTCAGCTTCCTCAAACTGGTGCCCATTCTCTTGTGGACATGACCTTTATAACATAGCAATCCACAGCTGTCTATATAATAAAATAACCGATTTTATTAGATCTTCAAGTAATGCACGTAAAATTTTTAACATTTTCAACCGGTGTAGATTACATTTAAAAAAAAATTTAAAAGCTGCTTCCCATGTGAGTTTATAAGTTTATTCGCAAAATTGAACGTTTTACAATGAGATAAAAATCCGGAAATGTGAAAACAAATTTTTTTCTTCCTAACTCCCCTTAAAGACGCACCACCTTGTACGCATGGTGCTTGGAAAGATTTTATCTGCGAATAGTACGAGAAGTTTCTGACGTAGTAGTACTTTTTTTTCATTATTCACGGTGTTTCAAAGTGATTCGTCATATTTCACCAGTCTACTTCTTCTACGTCATTACAGATAATATAGATGTAGTTCAAAGAGCGTTCAATAAATAATCTAGCACTTTTTTTCTGAAAGCAAGTCGGCTTTATTCACGATTCCCACACACCGTGTTATTCCCCACTCTTTTGGCTACAAAACCCTACACTCAGTGCTATGGGGTTACGCGACCTTACTCGGAGGGGCCTGTATGCCCGCATGGTGCCACTCTTCTGGTTGACGTCGGAGCCAACATTTTGCTGCATTAATAACCTCCCAACAACCGTGTACTACTTCCCATAGAATGTATCCTTTACGGTCTTTTCTTAGATAGCGAAGAATCCAGTGGAGACACACCTTTGAGTACCCGAACTGGAGGACGAATGTGTTAGCAGTACCTACGTTGTCAAACGCTTCCCCCTCTGACTGGTACTGGCTCCCACAAGATGTGGTATATTCGGTTTTGGACGTCAGACCGCCATCGGCTTTGCCTGGAAGCTCGTTCTCCCTTCCGTACGCTGCTGCAATCGGAGATCAGCCAATATGCAAGCTCTTGGGTGCGCCAGGACCGCATGAGGCGTGCTGTCGCGAACTGTTGCGCAGGGTGGGTGTTCAAATGTGCGGTGAAACTGTTAATTAAAAGGAGGAGGAGATTAGTGTTTAGCGGTCCGTCCATAGCGAGGTCATTAGCGACGCAGCAAACGATTCAATTTGGGAAGGGTGGGGAAGGAAATCGTCCGTGACCTTTCAAGGGAACCGTCCTGGCATTTGCCTGAAACGATTTAGAGAAATCACGGAAAACCTAAATCAGGACTGCTGAAAGCGGGTTTGAACCGTCGTCCTTCCGAATGCGACTCCAGTGTGCTAACTACTGCGCCACCTCGCTCGGTGAAACTGTACTTTCGTGGCACATCATACTGTGTTTATTAATGTGTTACTTGCACTATTACTGGAATTATTTTAATACATTCTTCATACAGTGAGATTCAGCTGCCCTTACGGAGGACGTTTTATGAAATCCGCAATGCAAAAAATCACGTGCGAGATTTTCATTTTCTCTCGTTCGCTGCGTGCGAACCATTAGTCGTACAGAAAAAAAAAATGTACAGCGCCAGTTTGTAGCAAATTTAATGTAGTTAAATTTTGTACAGGAATACGTTTCCGTCAGAGGTCGAAGTTTCCGAGATATTCAAAAGAAATTTACTGAAGTTATCTTCAGATGCACCACCATTCCAATATTCAGCCCCACCGGTCGAGATTTATAGCATGTAGTTCAGGGCAATCACTCCTACCACTGCACAGAAACTTGCAACTGCACAAGTTTTTTCCATCATTAGGCGTCTGGCCTTGTTAAGCCACAGCTTACTCGAGCATTTACAGACTGTGAAATTTAGGGTTTTGTAAATTTTACCTAACACTTTTGTGAACTTTAACAACATAAAATAAACGATTACACCGTCATATTCGTCAGCCTTTCTGATTACGAAACTATTGTACTTGTATGAGTTAAGTTTGGATCTAACTGTGAACGTAATTACTTTTAGCTTAACATTTACAAAATTCGCTTTTCTTTAGTTACCCTGATGGATGCTTTTGATTAATAGCGTTAACGAAATACCCGAACATGAATTTAGAATAAGATTAGAGACCACATGACTGAAATTACATAGTAATAGATGCAATTTGGGGAACACAGGTGTGATAAAGCAGATATGTAGTGGTTTCGGGTGATAAGCATCTAGATTATTAGAGCGTGTTGTAGACAACATGTTTATCGGCAGGTGGAAGGGCGAGACAACTACACTCCTGGAAATTGAAATAAGAACACCGTGAATTCATTGTCCTAGGAAGGGGAAACTTTATTGACACATTCCTGGGGTCAGATACATCACATGATCACACTGACAGAATCACAGGCACATAGACACAGGCAACAAAGCATGCACAATGTCGGCACTAGTACAGTGTATATCCACCTTTCGCAGCAATGCAGGCTGCTATTCTCCCATGGAGACGATCGTAGAGATGCTGGATGTAGTCCTGTGGAACGGCTTGCCATGTCATTTCCACCTGGTGCCTCAGTTGGACCAGCGTTCGTGCTGGACGTGCAGACCGCGTGAGACGACGCTTCATCCAGTCTCAAACATGCTCAATGGGGAACAGATCCGGAGATCTTGCTGGCCAGGGTAGTTGACTTACACCTTCTAGAGCACGTTGGGTGGTACGGGATACATGCGGACGTGCATTGTCCTGTTGGAACAGCAAGTTCCCTTGCCGGTCTAGGAATGGTAGAACGATGGGTTCGATGACGTTTTGGATGTACCGTGCACTATTCAGTGTCCCCTCGACGATCACCAGTGGTGTACGGCCAGTGTAGGAGATCGCTCCCCACACCATGATGCCGGGTGTTGGCCCTGTGTGCCTCGGTCGTATGCAGTCCTGATTGTGGCGCTCACCTGCACGGCGCCAAACACGCATACGACCATCATTGGCACCAAGGCAGAAGCGACTCTCATCGCTGAAGACGACACGTCTCCATTCGTCCCTCCATTCACGCCTGTCGCGACACCACTGGAGGCGGGCTGCACGATGTTGGGGCGTGAGCGGAAGACGGCCTAACGGTGTGCGGGACCGTAGCACAGCTTCATGGAGACGGTTGCCAATGGTCCTCGCCGATACCCCAGGAGCAACAGTGTCCCTAATTTGCTGGGAAGTGGCGGTGCGGTCCCCTACGGCACTGCGTAGGATCCTACGGTCTTGGCGTGCATCCGTGCGTCGCTGCGGTCCGGTCCCAGGTCGACGGGCACGTGCACCTTCCGCCGACCACTGGCGACAACATCGATGTACTGTGGAGACCTCACGCCCCACGTGTTGAGCAATTCGGCGGTACGTCCACCCGGCCTCCCGCATGCCCACTATACGCCCTCGCTCAAAGTCCGTCAACTGCACATACGGTTCACGTCCACGCTGTCGCGGCATGCTACCAGTGTTAAAGACTGCGATGGAGCTCCGTATGCCACGGCAAACTGGCTGACACTGACGGCGGCGGTGCACAAATGCTGCGCAGCTAGCGCCATTCGACGGCCAACACCGCGGTTCCTGGTGTGTCCGCTGTGCCGTGCGTGTGATCATTGCTTGTACAGCCCTCTCGCAGTGTCCGGAGCAAGTATGGTGGGTCTGAAACACCGGTGTCAATGTGTTCTTTTTTCCATTTCCAGGAGTGTATATGGAAAGAGGTGTAATGAGGGCAACGAAACGGGGCGTAGAATACCCTCGATGTACTGCTTGGTTGCAGGGGTACCGGGGATAATAAGCGAAGGGGTCCTGCTATGAAAACAAATGGCACCCCAGACCATCACCCCCAGCTGCCAGGCCGCATGGTGGGCGAGAGTCAAGTTGAAGACCCACCACTCCCCAGGTCATCTCCTGACACGACTTCGCTGGTCATCGAGGCTCATTTCGAGACGAGACTCATCACTGAAGACAAATCCACTCTAGTTAATGACATCCTAAGCCGAAGACATATCTGGAGAGAACACAGACAGGCGTGGGGTATCAGCCTGAATTTCGGCTACCATATGGCATGACGTGAGGGAGTGATGTTCTGAGGTGCCATTTGTTTCCGTAGCAGGACCACTCTGGCTGTCATCCACGGCACCCTTACAGCACAGCGGTACACAAACGGTATCTAAGCCCCTTTACGTTGCCCCTCATGGCAAGCTACCCTTGGATTACATTTCAGCAAGACAATGGCCGCCTGCACACGAATACGGTTTCTACTGCTCGTCTTCGTGCTTGCCAAACCCTATCTTGGCCAACAAGGTAGCCAGATCTCCCCCCCCCCCCCCCCCCAGCTGAGAACTTTGGGGCATTATGGACGGGTCTCTCCAACCATCTCGGATTTTGATGATCTAATGCGCCAATTGGACAGAATTTGGCATGATATCCTTTACGAGGACATCCAACAACTCTAACAATCAATGCCAAACCGAATAATTGCTTGCACAAGGGCCAGAGGACGACCAACAAGTTATTGACTGGCTCAATTTGTAAGGCTATTTGGCTTGAACTAATGATCCACTTTTTCTGAATGTAATCATTTGTTGGACTGATGATGTACATCGCATCTGCCATATTCCATCCTCTTCAGAGATTCTTTTCTTCATTTTTGTCTTAGAGCGCTTATTAAGTCGCGCTTAAATAGTGTCAAATATAGCTCATATCGACTTATCGACTTCGACTTTTATCGTCCTTGTATAGAGGAAAATCGTGCACTATCGGTCCGCTGATTTGTTGCTCTGAGTGTTCGGTGGTGTTGCTGTAGCTCTTAGCACTAGGAACATATTTTGTGCCCTGTGGTACACGTCTCCAAGGTAAGTGGTTAATATCGTTGGTGTATTTCGGTTATCTATATATGTGACAAACGCCTCCTGATAATTTCTACAAGAAGACGTAAGATATGACTAGATCCTACTGCTTGTTTGTTGTACAGTACAGGCCGCCCGATTGTCATTCAGCATGAGCCAGAAGCGATTTCAATTTTTAGTTTATATTTCCTTACTCTTACAGCTATTCAGACTCAAATTGTGGAAAACGAAGGAAAATAAGTGAAAAATGGAATGAAGAGTGCATGAAAACGGCTGTGAACAATGTTATGTCTAACAAAATGAGCAAAAGCGGGATGCATCTTAAGCGATTTCAACTATTACAAAAGAAAAACGAGCCGAAGAGAAGATAATAAAAGCAGAAGAAATAAAGTCTGAAAGAGGATTGAAGAAAGCTGAACTTTAGTCGTGTGTCCCACAATAAAATAAACACTCAAGGAATGGCCATGGAAACACAAAGTGCAAAGAAAGCTAGAACTTACTGAAAATAGTGTGTCAACAGAGGACACTGAAAAATAGGTTATGTGCCTGGTGGCATCTGAGGAAGACTGGATGTTTTGTACCAAGTGTAGAGGTTGGACACGTGTTGGAAGTATAGGTCAAGAGCACATTTTGTAGTACTGAGATCCGCAAAACCCTGCGCTAAACATTCGTGAACTGAGCTGAAACAGTAGCATTAAGCTCCAATGCTTATGTGTTCTATTATTATTCAATAATTGTCAGTGCATTGTATCACCAACAGCCGATATTATCACAGAAATGACAATGGCTGATACTCTAAGACACTTTCTGCAAGCCTTGTAATTTTAGCTCTTTTACTTTCGATGTAATTAAGAGCTATAAATATCAAATCAAATTCATTACACTCCAACATTCATAGAACATGTTTTGAGATAACAGGAAGTATATTAATATTTCGATTAACCCAGACAGCTACACAATAAAGTGGAAAAATTTAAACCGGCCGTGACTCCACGACTCTCCCGTAACCACAATTAGGTTTGACTACAGGGAAGAATAATTTCAAGAGAAAATAGTATTTTTTGAAAGTTATTTGCTGTTTTATTTTCCTTCTGACTAATTTTCTTTCTCAATCAATATTGATATTTAAACTATACTCACAATTTTTTTTCATTGTAGTAAGAAGTGTCAGTGACTGCCACAGGCAGTTTGTGTCACCTGCTAGAGGACGGGTCAACTCAGAAGCAACCCGACGCTGCCGTCGCCGCAGAATGTCGAGGTCTCGGGTTGCCGCAGCCTACTGAACGTCCATTATGGTGTAGCTCGCCCGCCCTGCGGACGCACTTACCGCCCCCCGCTCCCCCTCATCACCACAATCCCTCACCCCTTGACCCTCTGCCGCGAGGGACCGACAGACCGCGAACCGTGTGGACAGCACTGAAGAAACTTGCCTTTCCCCGTGTAGATTGCGAGTAATGCGCATGAAACTTTCCAGAAAGCAGACAAGACGCAGTCTGCTCAGTTAGCTGTATCAAACTTCTCTCATAAGTAAAGTAGAGTCTTAATGGCACAATATCTGATCTTAGTTCACTGGAAGTAGAAACGTTGCTTTCTAGTAACGAAAGCTTGTGCATGTCTTTCAAGCTTTTTCCTCTTTATCTCCTCTCGGCAACTCTTGTTTCCTTACTTATTAAAATATAAGAATACACTTAGCCTGAAGCGTTTCCAAAGAACTTTTTCAAGTATAGTTAGCTTCCAAAGACGTTTCTCTCAAAGAATTAGCCTGGGTTCAGGAATTACTACTTATATGAAGCACACATCTTGTTTTTCCCACACGGTATTTAGAAAAGCTAGGTAAAATGGTAAATGTTTTCTTCCTTACTTCCCGAAATGTGATCAAGAGTGCACTACTTTGTAAACTGTCATGAGGCCTGGAATCAGCATTACTCACAGACTTCACGTAGCTGTAGCGGTAAAAACGTTGACAGGTTTGGAATGCAATAAACACATCAGAGCTATGCAAATGGAACACCTGTTATGTACAGTATATCGAAAAATTAATTCTATATTTCCTGTTTTTCCAACTTTTGGGCGTTAGCTGTATTTCTGTGACGCGGTATTTACTTTTGACATATTCGACTAATTTGTGTACATAACCCTTTATTATACTGTGTGATTGTGAGGTCCCGTATGTATGCCACTTTTATTCCAGTTTTCAGCAACCGACGATGGCAGCGCCCAAAGCACGTGATACGCAATAAACGTAAGTGATATAGAAGAAAATTGTTAATTAAAATTACAACAGCTTCTCTGGCTCTTATTCCGAATTTGTATCCCCAATAACAAAAATGAAAATATCCTTTCTGTCAGGAGAGTTCTGAGAAATTTCAGCGTGTCTGTGATATATGAAAGTTGCTTATGTCACCTGCTCCTAAATCACAAGTGAGCTGCTAGAACTGTAACATGGCAGTGCGGTCCATAAGAAAGCTATGTGGGAATTTCCGAAATGAAATCTACGCTTTACTAAGAAAACACTACTGATTAAATTCACAGAACAGATATTTGAAAATAGCGGAACTATATTTCCGTCGCCTCCGTCTCGTATTTTGCTGAAGTATCATTGTTGTTGCTGTTGTTGTTGTTCTTGTGGTCTTCAGTACGAAGACTGCTTTTATACAGCTCGTCATGCTGTTCTGTCTATTATTTACGAGATCGAACCATCCAATCATCAACATTCTTCAGCAGCACTACATTTCACAAGCTTCTATTCTCTTCTTCCCCAATCTGTTAATCGTGCACGTTTCACTTTCATACATGGCTACACTCCACACAAATACTTTCAGGAAAGACTCCGTATTACTTAAACCTATATTCCAGCTTAACTAAGTTCTCTTGTTCAGAAACGCTTTTCTTGCCATTGCCATCCTTCATCCATTGTCAGTTACTTTACTGCCCAAATAGAAAAACTAATCTAAAACTTTAACTGTCTAAGCTAATTCCCACACCATCACTGATTTAATTCGATTACATTCCATTATCCTTCTTTCCCTTTTGTTAATGTTCATCTTATATCCTCCTTCCCTAAGATTGCCCATGACTTTCAACTGCTCTTTCAAGTCGTTTGCTTTGTCTGGCAGAATTACGTCATAAGCAAATACCAAATTTTTGCTTCTTCTACCTGAACTATAATTCCTATTTCAATTTTTTCTCTTTGGTTTCCTTTACTGCTTTTTAGTGTACCTGTTGCATAACATCGCGGATAGGTTACAAACCTGGCTCACTCCCTTTTCAACCACTGCCACCCTCTCATGTCCCTCGACTCTTATAACTGTCGTCTGCTTTCTGTAGAATTTGTAAATACCCCTATACCACTTTGCCCCCTGTATTTTACTATCGCTATATTCAGAATTTCAAAGTCCATATTACATATTGTCAAAAGATTTCTCTAAGTCTACAAAGGATATTAACGTTGTTTTGCCTTTTCTTGACCTGTCTTCTGAGATACGTCGTAGGCACAGTGTGGCCTCACGTTTTCCTACATTTCTCCGGAATCTAATGTGAAATTTCCCTAAGTCGGTTTGTACCAGTTTTTCCATTCTTCTGTAAAGATTTCGTGTTAGTGATTTGCAATCATGACTTATTAAACTTATAGTTCGGTACAGTTCACACCTGTCAGCACCTACTTTCTTTGGAATTGGAATCATTATATTCTTCTTGAAGTCTGAGGCTATTTCTCCCCTAGCATACATCTTGCCAACCAGATGGAAGAGTTTTCTCATGGCTGGCTTCCCCATTGCTATCAGTAGTTCCTACGGAATGTTGCCAACTCTGGGGCCTTCTTTCGACTTCAGTGTCCTGACAAATTCTTCTCGCAGTATCGTATCTCCCATCTTATCTTCATCGACGTTCTCTTCTATTTCTGTAACATTGTCTTCAAGTTAATCTTTCTTGTGCAGGCTCTCTATATATACTCCTTCCAGCTTTCAGCTTTCCCTTCTCTGATTAGGACTGTTTTTTCATCTGAGCCTTTGATAGTCATACAGCTGCTTGTCGTTTCATCAAAGGCCTCTTCAGTTCTCCTGTGGGCGATATCTATCTAACCCCCATTAGACATTTTGTACTTTCTGTCAATCTCATTTTAAGACGTTTGTATTCCCTTTCCCTTATTTTGTTTGCTAAATCAATCTGAAACGTTCCTGTGTCTCCAGGTTTTCCACATGTAAAACCTCCTTTTATAAACCTCAAGAGAAGTGATGATTAATTTATGCTCAGCGAAAAATTCCACCAAGCGGCTTCCTCTTCAGTTCCTTTCTTCCAGTGCATTTTCACCTACTTATTTTCTTTCTGATCCTTTTACTACTATGAATTCCAGTCCAACATCACAATTAAATGTTCGTCTTCCTTAATTATGTAAATAATTTCCTTTATCACCTAATGCAGTTCTTCAATTTCTTCATCATATGCGGAGCTATTTGGCACTTAAACTTGTACTACTTTGGATGGTCTAGGCATTAGGTCTCTCTTCGCTACAATATTGCGGTCACCATGCTGTTCATAGAACCTTACCCACATTCTTATTTTCTTATTAATTTTTAAACCTACTCCTGCATTACCCCTAATTATTTTGTATATCTAAGCCCGTATTTACCTGACCAGAAGTACTGTTGCTCCTACCACCTAACGTCACTAATTCGCACTATATCTGACTCCAACCTGTCCATTTACGTTTTAAAACTTTCTAAGCTACCTACCAGATTAACGGATGTAACATTCCATGCTCCGTCCCGTAGAATGCCAGTTTTCGTTTTTCTTGATGACGAAATCATTCTGAGTAGTCCATCCCCGGAGATCCGAATGGGGGACTATTTTACCTCCGGAATATTTTACCGTAGAGGATGCCATCATAATGTAACCGCACGGGAGAGCTGCATGCCGTCCGGAAAAATATGGCTATCATTTCCCTTTGCTTTCAACCGTTCTCAGCATCAGCACAGCAAGTTCGTGATGGTCTATGTTACAAGGCCAGATTAGACAGGCATCCATATTGTTGCCCCTGAAATTACTGAAAAGGCTGCTACCCTCTTCAGGTATCACACATTTGTCTGGCATCTCTATAGATACCCCTCTGCAATGGTTGCGCTTACAGTACGGCTACTGTATCGTTAAGGCACGCAAACCACCCAACTAAAGCAAAGGTGCTTTGTTCACGAGGAGGGGGATGGCGGTAAGTATTATTACAACAGGATAATGGAGAGCAGGTCGCGTTCTAGGCATGGAGAACATCATATTTCTTTCGCACTATGCGCAATTAGGACAGAAAGTAACATTTTTTTGCATGTATCACCATCTCCTTGCAAAGACTGCAAAAATTCGACCTCTGCGTTAGTGAATGTCGATTGCTGCACCGATCTTCAGTATTATACGATAGGATGCTGAAAAATAATGCCTTCAGATTTTTTCTGTGAAAATTCTTAAACCTTTTAAAATAAAACAAACGTTATTAATATTGTACATCTTTTATTTTTGTCATCTCATTTACAGTCCTGTGCCGCTATGACTCCGAATTGTTGCGTATAACACGACGGCGCTTAACGCAACTAAATCGACGTACGAGGAACAATATCCTGCAATCGAGTTTCCAGTTCTAAGAGTTGGTCCACACGTGGAACACCCTCTCCTTCAGCCGGTCGGGGTGGCAAAGCGGTTCTAGGCGCTACAGTCTGGAACCGCGCGATCGCTACGGTCGCAGGTTCGAATCCTGCCTCGGGCATGGATGTGTCTTAATCCTTAGGTCAGTTAGGTTTAAGTAGTTGTAAGTTCTAGGGGACTGAAGACGTCAGGGGTTAAGTCCCATAGTGCTCAGAGCCATTTGAACTATTTTGAACCTCTCCTTCAGCATGACAATGTCAGATCACACGGGGGCGCTGCCTGAACTGCAACAACCAGAGGCTTTGTGTTCACTGTCATCGATTATCCTCCACAATGTCCCGACATCACCCCACCCGATTTTTATCTGTTCACAAAACTTAAAGAACGCCTTCGGGGACTTCACTTTCGTAGTGGTGAGATGGTGCAAGCAGATGTGAGGTTGTAAAAAAAATGTTTCAAATGGCTCTGAGCACTATGGGACTTAACATCTGAGGTCATCAGTCCCCTAGCACTTAGACCTAGTTAAACCTAACTAACCCAAAGACATCACGCACATCACCGTAGCAGTCTCGCGGTTCCGGACTAAAGCGCCTAGAACCGCACGGCCACCGCGGCCGGTCGGGAGCCTGTAGCTCCGTCAACAAACACTCTATAGTAATGATATCAACTAATTAGCCTCTCATTGAGAGAAATGTGTTCGTCGCCAGAGTAAGAATGTTGAGAAATAAATGTTTAGGAATGAAGACTGTTAGTAAAGCTTGTTTTATTTAAGCAGCTTTAATTGTTTTGACACAAAAATTTGGAACCATAAGTTTTCAACACGCTCTCGAACACCAAAGATTTTCAGTCACTGTACAGGCACTTCCAAAGCCCTGGGAAAAGCGTAGGGCCAGTTCTCAAGATGTGATGCGCCGTTCTGTAATAAATGAGTATTCCAGGAAGGTTGAAATTTTGAAATTGTAGCTCGTGTAAGGCATGTGGTTGTAAGCCGATTATGTTGAACAATTAATTGTAAGAAGTCTCTGCAGTGTCGCTGCTGGTGGTGTTAATTTGAAAGATCCTATGAGGTGTGGCGAACAGGACCGATCTGAAGCCCAAGAGACACAAGCTGCTACTATTTACGTCGAACGAATAAGGGCACCACAGGTGTCAAGGCGCAAAATTTTGTATCATAATTAGTAGGAGAAACTGATAAGAATGAAAAATGTTGCAGTAGAAGCAAAATCATTCCAGGAAGACTGGGTCCACGAACAAGTGAGATAACTGCAAATGCGTGGTCGCGTGCCGCAGCTGCCCTGAGTATCAGATGTGGTCTTATTGGTATATAGATTTGAAACGTAAGCTTTTCGGCTAATTTCATAATTATTTGGGTTCATATTTCACCCATGGCCTACGATTCCTTATCTTACGTAGTCAGCGTTGGAAGTAGTTTATAAAAACTCAAGTTGGTGAATGTGTAGCTAAGGTCAACTCAACTTTAGTTGTTTGATGGGAAACTTTTAAGTCAATAGATTTCTGAAACATGTTGATAAGTTAAAGGCTAGAAAAACATCAATATAATGTTTTAACTGACGGAAAAATTTAATAGTAGGTACATATATTAAATAACTCTTAATCATGACTTAATTGAGAAAAGATTTCTCTTTCCTATCACACAAAAGTTTTTATTGTGTGCATAACAATTTTGACCACATTTAACTACTTCCAAATACTTACATAACACATTTTCTAAAATTTATCTTCTTACGAGTTTTCATCACATGTGATAACGACTTACTCCGTGAAACAGCGCCTTACGTTTCAAACACTAATATAAACTTAGATGATATTTTTGCATCTCTACCCTACTGTTTTCGACGGAAAGTTAAATGATTCGTACATTACAGTATTAATCCGTTTCAGGGTTAAACTTGATAAATATCTGACAGTTTATATTTTCATTGTTTTCATTCTGTGTAATGAATAACAACTTTTTCCTGGAGCTAGCTCAACTTTCACTGAAAACTATTAAATATTCCAGGCATTACGTTGAATAAAATTTGTCTTGGTCTTTTTTAATATTTATCAGTGCCATAAGATTCAGGAATTTTGAGTTACAGAGGAATATCTGCGTTGTATATACGTTTTAAAAAATCATGCCACTTCCCTGATCCCTAGATTTAGATGTATTTTCAACTGTTTCTAGCTACCACTCTGTTTAGATAACAGTATCTTGGTGGAGAATGCAAATACATGATCGTATTTACCTTAACTGATTTTGACCCATCACTCATTCTTCTAGTCTACAAACAAATTGCAGCTGCAGAGCAGTTGGCTGTTAGGAAACTTGTTAGCTGCTATATAAAGAAATGACTGTAGCTAAGGTCAATTGCATCAAATGAATTAGGTGGCAAACGAGGTACCTTTGAAATTTATCAGCGTATTCTTCAAAACATAAATCTGCTGTAGTGGCACTACTTATCTCAGCAGTTGCAGCATGCAGCCAAGTTCGTAAATACCAATCTCGAAGTGCCCCTTGCAATTCATGGATAACTGACCAGACTGTTACATCTGCAATGCTTATTAACACACTCACAAACGAAAACTTTAGAGTTCCCATGTGGTCTGGTATTCCGGTCATTTTGCAGTACATGACCACTTGTTTCCCAGAAGATATATCGCACATGGTCTATGAAATCGCATCTGGGTCACCAGCCCTCACCCTTTCGACTCTAAAACGAAACGACCTCCAGTCTCGATACCCAAGACCAGCTTCATCTCCGTTAGCCCCGCTATTTTTCTTAGCATTTTTCTTATTGATTGTCACTATTGTCTCTTCCCTATCATGCCGCTCAGTTCTACTGAACCGCAATACATCACAATTCAGTACGTCTTTTCGACCAATCGGCAAACAACGATAAGAAGAGTTTCATAATAAATCGTGTTCAAAGTCGGAGCAAAAGTATATCAAAAATTATTTAATTAATAATAATTGCCTCTCATGAAATATTGCATTAAAATGAATACACTCTTGTTAATGTTAGAGATAAATAATCTGCACATTTTGATTTTTACGTAAGGATTGGACCTAGTTATTCATGCTATGGCGTGTGCATTAAACGTTCGCTAGTATGATTAGGTGTAAATTCGGCATACAGGTAGATCGCTCATGAGGACTGTTCCATCTGTACACCAGTGAAGGTGCACCGGTGCCTGCCAGCGAAGGGCCTTCGGCCGGGCCGGTTTGACTCGTCGTTTAACAGCTTCATACGTTAAACGTCTCCACCACTGTAAATGACGCACCAGAGTCCGTTCGCTAAAGCTCCACTGTTTTGGTTGGATGACCAAAGGTGAAACTTTCCTCACCACAAGGGATATATGACGAGACCATTAGACTAAACTCACCTTCTCGCCTCAAACAGCGCCTCTGCATTGAACTCAAACGTTTGTATAAATGTAATAAGCTGAACTACTTGTACGTCATTCTGAAAATTTTGGTCACTACGCATGCATCATTTGTGTAACAAAATATACACCTACGTACAGAATTGCCATTTTTCACTAAAAAATATAATATATCTATCCCTCAAGTACACTCCTGGAAATTGACACAGGCAACAGAGCATGCACAATGTCGGCACTAGTACAGTGTATATCCACCTTTCGCAGCAACGCAGGCTGCTATTCTCCCATGGAGACGATCGTAGAGATGCTGGATGTAGTCCTGTGGAACGGCTTGCCATGCCATTTCCACCTGGCGCCTCAGTTGGACCAGCGTTCGTGCTGGACGTGCAGACCGCGTGAGACGACGCTTCATCCAGTCCCAAACATGCTCAATGGGGGACAGATCCGGAGATCTTGCTGGCCAGGGTAGTTGACTTACACCTTCTAGAGCACGTTGGGTGGCACGGGATACATGCGGACGTGCATTGTCCTGTTGGAACAGCAAGTTCCCTTGCCGGTCTAGGAATGGTAGAACGATGGGTTCGATGACGGTTTGGATGTACCGTGCACTATTCAGTGTCCCCTCGACGATCACCAGTGGTGTACGGCCAGTGTAGGAGATCGCTCCCCACACCATGATGCCGGGTGTTGGCCCTGTGTGCCTCGGTCGTATGCAGTCCTGATTGTGGCGCTCACCTGCACGGCGCCAGACACGCATACGACCATCATTGGCACCAAGGCAGAAGCGACTCTCATCGCTGAAGACGACACGTCTCCATTCGTCCCTCCATTCACGCCTGTCGCGACACCACTGGAGGCGGGCTGCACGATGTTGGGGCGTGAGCGGAAGACGGCCTAACGGTGTGCGGGACCGTAGCCCAGCTTCATGGAGACGGTTGCGAATGGTCCTCGCTGATACCCCAGGAGCAACAGTGTCCCTAATTTGCTGGGAAGTGGCGGTGCGGTCCCCTACGGCACTGCATAGGATCCTACGGTCTTGGCGTGCATCCGTGCGTCGCTGCGGTCCGGTCCCGGGTCGACGGGCACGTGCGCCTTCCGCCGACCACTGGCGACAACATCGATGTACTGTGGAGACCTCACGCCCCACGTGCTGAGCAATTCGGCGGTACGTCCACCCGGCCTCCCGCATGCCCACTATACGCCCTCGCTCAAAGTCCGTCAACTGCACATACGGTTCACGTCCACGCTGTCGCGGCATGCTACCAGTGTTAAAGACTGCGATGGAGCTCCGTATGCCACGGCAAACTGGCTGACACTGACGGCGGCGGTGCACAAATGCTGCGCAGCTAGCGCCATTCGACGGCCAACACCGCGGTTCCTGGTGTGTTCGCTGTGCCGTGCGTGTGATCATTGCTTGTACAGCCCTCTCGCAGTGTCCGGAGCAAGTATGGTGGGTCTGACACTTCGGTGTCAATGTGTTCTTTTTTCCATTTCCAGGAGTGTATACCAAATTGTTCAGAATCAAAGTCACAAAAAACCTATCAGAATTAAAATTAAGAAACGAAATAACCAGGTTTCTAACTTGTTACAAATCAAATAACAATAAAATAACCTTAACTCTAGTCAGAGTTTTAAGAAAAATCAACATTTGACATTTACTATGCTTACTGTTTTCATCAACTACGAAAAAAAACCTGTTTGAAATAGTAATTTCTTGTGACAAAAGTGGCCTATTAGTTCTATGTACTGATGTGTTAATGAGACTCGGAATAAATTTATCGTTGCATTTTTCAAGACAAAGCGCAAAAATGCACTTCACGAAAACATTCTTTCATGTTGTATGATGGACAAAATCGATTTCCGACACCTGTTGGTGTCTTTCCTTACGTAGAGAACGTTGATGGATTTGCTCCTTCTCACTTTGTACCGTTGTACTGAAATCCAAGCATATGGTACACTTCATGACTATTTTACTTTTTGCATGAATTCTTCATAGTGTTTCAATTTCAGTGACCAGAAACGTAGAGAACCATCTTAACGAAGCACAATATTTTCAACTCCTCCGTTACCGGTTGCTAAAACGGCAATAAGAACTGTTATCCACATTCGGCAAGATGGAGCTCTTGAAATTCCTTACGGCCGGTGCTAAAGTGAGAAAACTACTGAGCGTTGGGTAGGCAGAAGTGTTGTCAAATAACTAATCCGTTCTGTGTTTATTATGGAAGACTGCACAAATCAAATATTATTAGCAAAACATCTATATTAGATATAAATTGTATTGAGGTTGGAAGTACCAGTTTTTTAACTAAGTCTTACAGACAATTTGACTGTTGATTGCTATCACCGTTACTGCTCTTATTCTTGACAATGTCTACAACCAGTATCTCGAAAACGATTCATAACGAAGTACAGTTTTCCTATAGTTCTCAGTGAGAATGGTCTTTCCCTTCAGCTCGTGCACTACCACGAGGCTCGGTAAATGAAAAACCGCTATAACTATTTTGTGTTATTCAGTCGAAAACTGACATTTTGATCCCATGACTGTGTAAAGATATAAGTTGATTCTTGCAGAGTAGATAACAGAAACCAGCCTCTTTTCACAACGCTGTTTATTTACATCAACAGCGCCGTTATCGGTTTCGAACGGACAGATTCATCATCACACGGCGCGTTCAAGTTATGAGAAATGTATCTTAACGTAAACAAGCCGTCTGATAATGAACCTGTCGGTTCTAAACCTGTAACGGCGCTATTTATGTCAGTAAATAGCGTAAAAAGTGTCTGGTTACTGTTATCTTCTCTGCAAAATATAACCTGCATAATCACTTTGAAATTAAAAGTTAATTGGTCGTTGTAAAAGATTAGAAGGATTAATTTCCTGTAAGAACGGTGATTGGTAGTTTTGATTTGAGAACAACGAACTGTTGAGCTCCATTTGGTGGATATTTCCCTGGCAGCTGATAACAGATGAAAGCGAACTCGCAATACAAATATGTGGTCAATAATTGCTTGTATTGCAGGTTTCAAAGGCACCTTACAATAAATTACTGAGCTTCTAGGTGAGGGATTGGAGTTTTTGTTTTGTCTTGAGGTGATGAAAGAGAAAGTACGGTACAATGCTGAAAAATATTTGATATCAATTGCTTTTATTGTTTTACTGAAACACTGAAGGTTTTTTTTACAAAAATACATCGATCCAAATAATAAATTGTTCTTACTCTAGTAATTCGGTACAAGTATGCTTTGAACACACGTACAATCCAGTGCACCATATAACCACACGGAAATAACTGGATGTAAAATTAAAATCAAAAAACTTGACACTTAATGATTTCTTTGTTTGTCATTATTTACCCTCTGATATAAATATCTTTTACACATATTTTCATCTACAGGATATTTTACAGAAGGAACATTTAATTGGACCAATTTATATTTCTCCATTTGTACTTTACGTTATCGGCACTCTTCAAAAACAGGCAGACCAAGCATATCTTACAACAACGTCCTTAACAGTTTCTCTTTACGCTGAGTAAAGATTTGAACGAGACGAACGTACGAAGATCTCAGTAAACGGTGTAGTGTTTTCTCCTTGATTTCCACGATAGTATAAACAAGCATGAATTGCAAGTATTTTATGTCCAATTCCGTCAGCTGACCTCCTCAAAATAAAAACAAATTTAAATGTAATTAAGATTACACATTTCGTTCTTGACAAACTTATAAGCAATGTTACGTAAGGAGAACAAAACCTTTGCATGAACGTCACTGATGCGTAATTCTACACATTCATTGAGTAATATCCATTGAATCTAGTGAAGATTGTCATTTTTATTTTTTATCATCACAGTGGAATTATTTCTACGCTTCACAATCCTAAATCCTTTCGTACAAACTGTTTTATTGGTCATTTTTACTTCGTTCACATTATGAAAGGAATATTTAATGTTACAATGAAGAATAAAATTAGATTTTTTCCTCACTCGTATTTATAGCCACAACTATGCTGCCGTCTGGGCTCAGCGTATTAAAAGTAGAGAAGAGCTGCAGTAAGAAACTAATGACATTACGGTACATTTCAACATTTCTTTAGTACGACGCTATTTTATCATTTCTCTTGAATCGCATACATACTGGATCGAAGATTACTTCATTCCCCATCAGGATCATTTTTATGGGAGCAGTCTGTCCTGCAGGTCAGGTGGCGACAAAGCCAAGTATACTGACTTCTTAAAAAGCGCTAAGCTTGCAATACTCAGGAGCTCTGTGTATCTTGTTCTTTCGGTTGTGTAACGGTCGCAAATAATGGAATGATGATTTGCTGTGGAAAGTAGACATCAATATCAGAAGCTACACGAATGCACAATCCAGGAAACGACGTATCTGTATAATGCCGTCAAAACGGCGGTCGTCTCAGCACCCTTCTCGTGATCGTTAAGAGAAAATCTGAGAACCGGACATTATATATATATATATATATATATATATATATATATATATATATATATATATATATATATATATATGTCTAATTAATATTTTCAATGATTTGACTGATAAGCGATGATCCATCATGATTTGAGAATTATTATATGTCTGACGTACCATAGGCATGACTTTATCATGACCTGGTTCTGGAGCTCATGTGATGTGTGCAACTATATCGCATGACCATTTCCTTTCTTTATGACATCTTACTGTAAGATGTATTTAACTAACTAGCATCTTGCAAAGTAGGCCATTTCATACGCATTATTGACACATCAGTGTGACTTTCACAATTACACACTCGCACATACAGTCGAACACGCAAGTGGCAATTTCCACACTTGAAGAAGTCTGTTTGCAATTAAATATTACATGTCATAAAACAAATGCTGTTATCGTAATGCATACAGAGATCATTACATGTAGAACGTTTAGCTGGATGCGAAATATGGAACAAATAAATGGAAGTGAGCAAATCTTGGTTATTAAAATCACAAGAAGAGACAAACAGAAGCTGTAGTACTGTGATGTAATTTACTAGAGAGGTACAGAAGAATAGTTTTAGGAATACATTCCGTTATAATCAAGGAATTTATAAAGCAAATAAACGAAAGCAAGGAAATCTGGTAAGAAATGTTTTAAAGTGATGAATCTGTTACGCAGAAGTATTACTGATGTACCGTACCCATTTTTTCTAAATACATGAGACGTGAGTGATAAATTTGGTTCTTAGCAAAATTTTTACTTGAATGATAGAGAAGATAAGCTAAAAGAGAATATTCTAACACGTTATTCATGGAAAAGTCCAAGATAGAACTGACGAGTAAGAAAATAAAAAATAGAAATAAATAAACTAAACTGAACGAGAAATATACAACAAAGACATCGCTAAGAGTCGATGTGTTTCAGACCTGCCCACAATCTCTGTTTACCATTGGATGCTAACTTCAAAATTAAGGCATACTATCTTGTCAGAGAGGATGTTGGTTTTGGATACGACAAAGAGAGGGACACTTCTAAAGATCTTCGAAGATTTCAGTAGAATTTCATATACATTCTCCAGCTATATTTTACTGTAGGTAACAGGTCCTGAATAGGAATATGTTCTTGAAATATTGCTTGCAATTGTTAAGACATCCCAAATTTCCAGAAAGCAGACGAACAGGAAGCATGTTTACAGTTTAATATCCCACTGACGACGACAACCATACACATGTGAAAGAAAAGCAGTTGGGAACGGTAGCGAATGATGACAGAAATTGGAGAAACATGATGAATGTGGCACTCATGGAATTTATTCCACAGGCGTCTGTAGAACATAGTGAGGCTGAAACGAAATGTAGAAGAAGGTTCTGCTAGAGTTTTGGCAGTGGTAGGAAAAACTTTAAATTTTATGATCTGATGATAGGATACCTATAAGTAGAATAAAACAAGATCAAATATAATATAGTACAACTATCAGGGCAATGCAGAAAATGAATCAAATACAAATAAAGTCAGGATATCTGTTGTATTTCAGTGGAACAGAAAATGGAGTGACTTTTGATGAAGCTTTAGTGTAAACCCTGGAATTAAAGATTATATTACAGAGTCTGAAAAAAATATATAACTTCAGAGCAAGATCCGAATTTATTATTTGTAAAAGATATTGCATCAAAATCATTCAGGTCTACGCTTCAAGACATTCTCAGGTTATTGAGGAGATGGAATACTTCTAGGAAGAGTTACAGAAGCTGAGGTCAGCAAACATCACTACTGAATCACAACAGAAATAAATTTCAGAGTAGAATAAAAACTAAAATTTATTCTTCACTGAAGTAGTTTATATATGGTACCTGACTCTATAGAAACCAGAATTTAGTAGAATTTGTCACAAAGAACAATGCAATATCCCTAACAGAATTCCTACAAATAACTAAATATATATGGAACTGGAGCTGATCAAATGGAATACAAAACGGAATCTACAGATTTCTGAAGGAGACAACACGAACTGAAAAGGTTTATTTCACTTCATACACCTTCAGATGAAGGTTCTTTGTAAAAAAAAAAAAAAAGGATTTCTAGCTATTTGAATATTTATTGGCAATTTTTATTAGAATAATATCCTCTCATTTCAACAAAACCTATCATAGATAAGAAACTGAAACTGAATGTTTCTTTCAAATAAAAACAGACTGTAGAAAGCTAATTTATAATATCATGAGATAGTATACTAGTTAGATACACTGAAAAGGAAGTGTAGTGATAGAAAGAAACAAATTGGCAAGTGATCAGATATTATCTAAGAATAGCTGTGGATAAATTTAGTGTTTGGCAAAATGAGGGTTATAAGAACACAAACAAAGGGGAAAATTCTTTAACAAACATACTTATGCAAACAGGAAAAGACACCACAGGATGAAGAAAAGGGCAAAGAAAGATGTGGATTTCTTGTATTAAAGAGAATACACAATTTCCAAGCAAACAGTGGAATTACATACTGAATCAGGAAAAACTCAGAGAAGTATCTTCGAGAGGTACGACGAAAATTTTGTAAGAAGAAAAAATGAAAACAATGAAATATGACGAAACGAAAAGAGAAACATGTTGTGTGGAGATCACATTTTATATGTAAAGATAGCAGCGAGAACAGAAAGAAATTTATTCAAAAATCTCGACAGTTCTTTACATGTTTGTGTAGTTCAAGAGATGAATCATAAACTGAGGCACTTGATAATAACAGTAACAACGTTTCAGAATTAATGTCATATGAAGTGTGTCGAGTCATTCGGGTTATTAAGGAAGGAAAAGGTCTAGAGATGATGATGTTTCAGTAGAGCTGACGAAAGCGGGAGCAATAAGCAACTCAAAACTAAGATAGAAAGTATTCTAGCGAATATCATGAAATAAGGCGACTCCCGAAACCCGGAACAATGATGCACTTTATTACAATGAAAGTCAGTTTCCTTGAAACTGTACTTTCCTTTTATTTTGATGCTTATCTGATGTTTGTAAATCGACTTCAAGATATTATTGTCTGATGTTTAAGTAGCTGTTAGAGAGCAGAGAGTGTTTGACACGAATGATCAAATAGTGTCCCTTGAAGGAACAACAGTTACAGTATTTATGACACTCGATTCATGAAACAAGCGTAACAAATACCTGAAGATGAGGCAATGCTGTATTGGAACTGATTGCACAGTAATGAGATAAACATCGAAGTAAAATAAAAAATACAGCCATAAAGCAACTGATTTTCTCTCTAGTAAATAAATAACAAATGGAACTCATACGAATACTAAGTGGGAAGCTGATTCCACGAAAGACGAAAATGCTACTCCGTTCTTCGTCACAAAACCGGGGATATATGAGAAAAAAAACAATCAAACATATTAACCTCTTCCCTATGGTATAAGAGATATTCAGTAACATTGTACCAGTAGTATGGCAAAAGCAAAAGATGTGAATCAAAGCAATAAGTTTGGTTTTGATGGTCGTAGCACAATTTACGTTTCTTTATTCCTTAATGAAACTGCAGGAAGAAATAAGGTATACAAACTAAATGTTTGTTTTGGATTCCTAGAGACTGAGAATGGTTTCTACTCGGTGACAGAGAAATATCAAACCTTCAAAAGCCAGAAGCTGGATCAACGCATTTTAGTGTACTGAAGAATAGTGTAAAGTGGTTGTCAGAGGGGAAAGAAGAAGGGACTGTAAGAGTAATTCTTCATATGCTTAAAATGGTAGATTAAAGAAATAAAACATGTTAGCGAAACGTATCTGAACCATTTTCGGACAACTCATGCCACGGATGTGTGTAATCAATGACAAATAAAGAAACTTACTACAGCAAGTTTTAAGGTGGGCTTCAAAATTACAGTAAGACTAAAATAATTCGATGTTAACACAAAGCAGAACTATAAAGAATGACAATGAAGCCACAGAAAGTTTATACCTTTTTTTTAAATTTTGATGGGGGCTTGAAGACAATGGCTTCATGGGAAATAAAAGAAATACACAGAAGGATGAAAATGGCACGGAGCGTAGTTGTTAAATTAAATAGAATTTTCAAAATAATCCATCGATGTGTGGCTAACAGGAAGGTTTGCTACAGTATAGTATCAGGATTTCACTGTGATACTGAGACTTGATATCTACTGTAAAAACCACACAACAAATGGAGAGATACTGATCGAACAACGGAGATACATATGTTAGGAATTACTAGCAGGAAAGGAAGTACTAATGGATCAGCCTGCAAATTTATATGGAAAACAGTTGTAGCATAATCAGAATGAAATGGAGGGGGTGGGGTTCGTATGCAGCGAAGGAACAAAGAAACTCTTTATCAGATTTCAGGAACTGAGGAAAGGTCACGAAAATGACGTCATGGGAGGTGAATGGACGTCAGAAATCGTGGAGGAGCTACTTATATGCGTAAATCTAAAAACCTTACAGCATGGAAGAGTGTAGAGGATGTCACAGCGGATGTCAAATGGCTGACGATGATGGTGATGATAAGGACTGAAGAAAGTTACTCAACATAAGTTCTTCAGAGGATTCCGTATTTTAAGACGCAATCAACACTAAATTCATTGTAAGATGAACTGAAGATGAGGAAAACGTGTTTGACGAAATGGGATACGAAAAGGCGGCAATCGTATTTTGTGGAAAGAGGGCTACCTGTAGCAGTGAACGGTTTCAACAATTATGTAAAAATATTGTTCTTTTCCCTATCGCTTAGATACTGTAGGTAGAATTAATGAATAATATACTGACTCTCTGGTAGGATATATTCTGAGGAATCAAGGGATCAGCAATTTAGTATTGGAGGGCAGTGTGGAGGGTAAAAATCGTAGAGGGAGACGAAGGGATGAATACACTAAACAGATTCATAAGGATGTAGGTTACAGTAGGTACTGGGAGATGAAGAAGCTTGCACAGGATACAGTAGCATGGAGAGCTGAATCAAACCAGTCTCTGGACTGAAGACCACAACAACATACTGACTGTCTTGGCACTACATGTGGCATGTTCAGTTTAGTTCAAGTATATGTGGTTCTGTCATTTATATTTTGTTCTTCACGCTGTGAGTTAGTGTAATCGTAGAAGCAACTGCAATTTCTTTTGTACTGCACCATTTTCCCGGAAAGGGAGCTTCGAATTTCCATCATTAGATTCCCTTTAGGTTCTCCGTCTTCACACTATGCGCAAATTTGTTAATTAATTTGTTAGTGGCCCGTTTCGTATCCCATCCTTAATCTATCTGAGTTTGTACTCCGTTTGTTGTGGCATTCTAGTTCTCATGAGCTAAAACTTGTAATTTATATCGTTATTTCTGGGTACCATTGCACCAGTACAGTTTAGTATCACTAATAGCTCTGACAACTTTTCTTGGGATATCATCTCCCGTGTAGCAAGCAGCTTTACATGCGTTAAACTGGTATTAATTACTGAAATATCCAATGAGTTGCAGAAATTCACTTTTAACATATTCTTGATTAAAGCTGTATTCTTCGGGTATCGGCAGAAGTGTAATGTCGTAAACATTGACGTAGGCGAAGACAATTTGTTGAACTGTTGCCAACTAATTACTGACATTACGAGGGCATTTATTACCTCAGAGACGTGATGAAGAAATGTAGTAGGTTTACTTAGGCTCATACTTCACTCAAGGTCCCGGGCACACACATGAGAAACATTTCTACTGCAACTGCAAAGTAGGTCACTCATTTATTACTCGGTACACAATCAATTGAATGAGTAAAAAAGATTAATTCCCTCAGTTCGTTTTTTAAAGTCAATTACATTATCAGTCTTTGGTATTAAATACTGATGCACTGTACAAAATATAACGACATCTAATATCATCAATATTAAGAGACACCAATTTACAGACTAATTTTGATTTTGGATCTTATAGGAGGGATGTGTTGTTGCTACCTTCATGCACAAGATCAAGGTCAGTTTTTCCTGCACGGATTATAATGCCATACAGAGCTCGTACGTCGTTCCCAAATGGGACAGCACCAGGAAATTACTATACAACACCTGGTCTCAAGTGTTTCCTTGTTCTGCTGTAAAATTATAGAGCACAAGCTGGACAGCATTGCGTCCTCGAGTATTCTGTTACGCTACAAACCTTGTGAACTCCAGAGTACCTGGAAGACCTGGAATGTATTTCAGCAGTAGAAAGACCTCGAACTGATACATTATGACACTGTGGCGGGTGGGGGTGTGGCGGAGGGGAATAATGATACAGAAATGAGCTTTTCCTCGTTTTAATCGCGTGTATTGTAACGAAATGTCGAGGTCAGTTCCACAGAAGAGTTATACATTGCCGAAAGTATACATGGGAAGTAGCACACACCAGATTCTAAAATGGTGGAACCCCTTTCGTTTCCAGCCACTCACTGCGTTATTTTAGGGCAGTTAGAAAGATGTACACTGTTGTTTGGTGGTTATTCCACTACTACACTTGATTTTCATAATTGTAAGTCCTGCCAACCAAAAACTTGACGTCAACTATATGTACTAGTTGGCTCCCAAATAGGACAACACCAGCAAATTACTATTCGCCTCCATTGTCCCAGAGAGGCAGCACGAACCACGTCTGCAGGGCACCGCAGGAACACTTCCTCGCCACGTAGTGATGAAGCAGGGAGATAGCGCACCAGGCGCTGTAGGCAGTGATCCGGAGTCGCGAAGACGCTCAGTTCCAGCCGGTGCGTGTGGACAGCCAGGCTATGGCCGGAGTGACGGCGCCGCCACCGCCGCCGTTGAGGTGGCTGGGGCGGGAGGCCGCCGCGCCGTCCGGCAGGTCGCAGCCGGCGATCACCGACACCCTGGACGCCATCCTGCCTCCGGGCGGTGCGGGGGCGGCGGCACAGTTACGGGAGGGCACACGGGACAGCACAGCAGGACGCACAGCGCAACGAGCACGTAGGCAAGTGGAAGAAGGCAGGAAAGAGAGACAGAGAGAGAGAGAGACCTGAAGAACACTTAGATCACACAGTACATTCACAACACGAATAGATAATTATTTTAAAAAACAGTTGTGAAGGAAGGCGCTAGAAGTAATGCTCACAGATTTGGCGTATGCACTGATAATGACAAAAATGAGATACGCAAGATGTCTCAGTCATTGTGACCACCCCAAATGCCTTTCTGTGCAGATAAAAACAGAAAAAAATAAGAAAAACATGGATATAGGAAATTATATGTTTTCGCTGACAAGGGGGCATAAAGATAATCTGAGGCACAAACTGGAGTTTCTATTAGGGAGGGAGACGTACTAGGGTAATGCATGCAGCTGTGTTAGCCACAGAACGGGGGTGGCGCAGTAGTTAGTGCGTCTGTCTAGCAAGCGAGAGACCTGATTCAAAACGTGGCCTTGGTACAAATTTTAAT
The DNA here is from genome assembly GCF_023864275.1 of Schistocerca cancellata. Classification (NCBI taxonomy): domain Eukaryota; kingdom Metazoa; phylum Arthropoda; class Insecta; order Orthoptera; family Acrididae; genus Schistocerca; species Schistocerca cancellata. The sequence goes on from NC_064628.1 coordinate 416,572,686, forward strand.
TCATTGCTTTGGCCAGTATTCATTGACAAGAAAAACAGGTTATCGTGCAAAAGTTGTTTACCTACAAGACAGTCATCGACAAACGTGACTACCCTCCTTGTAATTTTCCCGTTACCAAGACTATAGATACTGCGATAATGACTACTTCAGTTCGAGAGGAATGGACCCGTCTAAAAAGAGCAAACACAGCAGATAGACGGACAGACATGGGTTTAAGGATGGTAACTAGGAACAAATCTTGGGTAACAAAAGAAATACATCGATTAATAAACGAAAGAATCAAGTAGAAAATTTGTTCAGAGATATTTATGAACACAGCAATACAAGTCACACAGGAACGAAAAAAAACTGGAAGTGCAGGGAAGCTAAGATGAAATGCAAGAAAAAAGTGAAGAAATCGTAGAAGAAAACATCGTAGGAAAGACTACTACATCAAATAAAAAAAATAAAAACATACTCCTGTGAAATTGAAAGTAAAGAGTATCAGCGTTAAGAGTGCATTGAGAATACCATTGTTACATATAGAGTGTATAGGCGGAAAAATACACATTTAAGAATTCTACCCGAACGAGGCCTTGCCTGGTGAAGAAACTGAGGAAGAAGTGGGAGTCGATACGGGACACGTGGGAGAGTCAAAGTTTCATAGAGCTGCGGAAGTCCTGCCATTAAATAAGGCGGAAGAGATGTATACCATTCCATCTACATTCCTGAAATAATTAGGCGAAATGGCAGCCCAGAGACTATTCTAGTTCGTGTGTAGAATCTATGAGTCTGGAAACACATCATCAGACGTTCGCAAAAATATGTTCCATGCAATCCCAAAGATAACAAGGGCCAGTAAGTTCGAGAACTACGACACTATCACCATAACGGCTCGTGCTCCATGTTATCGACAAGAATAACATACAGACGAATAAGTATTAAAACTGAGGATCTGTCTGTTGCCGATCAGTTTGGTTTTGAGAAAGTAAAATGCACCGGATAGATAGTTCTGATGTAGCGCTTGATAATGGCAGCAATACTGAAGGAGACTCAAGATGCGCTCATAGAATTTCTTCAGTAGGGAAAACGTTCTATAGTGTCAAATGGTGCAAGATACTCGGAATTCTGAGACAGATATAGGGAAAGAAGAATAATAAGCTGTATGTCCAAGAGACAAGATGGAACAAGAAGAATGGAAGACCAAGAATGACTTAACTTACATTAAAATAATAGTATCGACGGCTATTGAGAAATTTATTGGAAATCAAATAATAAGAGACGGAACTAATACCCCAGAACACAGTTGGCTAACTGAAACGAACCTAAGGTCGCCAGGACTGGCGATGTTTTACTGAAGATGAAAACTTAGTACGTACTTCAATGAGAGATGCTATTAATAGCTTAAAAACGAAATAGTCTCGAAATCGGCCAGAAAATCCAAAGAGATTATTGTCGTCTGGAAGTAAAACAGTGGCAAGACACAATCAATAACAATGACAGTGCTGCCAAAGCCTGGTTGCTAAAGGTGGTCTTCCGCAGCTCATTCACCAAAGAGGAGGAAGTAAATATTCCAAAACTCGAATTAAGAACAGCTGACAACATGAGTAACTTGAGGGTAGATATCCTAGATGCTGCGAAGCAGATTAAATCACTTAATAAAGGCAAGTCTTCCAGTACACACTGTATACCAATTATGTTCTTTTCAGATTATACTGATATATTAGGTCTACAACTTTGCTTCCGCCGTTTTTCAATAGACACCAGTAGCGGCAAATGTGGTTTAGGTGGTTGGTCATAGGTGTAATACAATAAGCTTAGACATCTGTAAACATAATGCCATAAAAATATTAGTCGATTTGTGATTGCATCATAAGGCTATTCTCGATTAAGTACGTCAACTTACGTACCCATATCTCGCCATTTGCGGGAAGTTTTAATTTTCTGCTTTAGCATGTAGAAATCTGCGGCTGTGGCTCTTAAAATGCTGGGTAAGACCAATGGCGAGGGAAATATTAGTGGAAGAACGTGCAGAGAATGTTTTCAACGCCTTAAGAACGGTGATTTTTGACGTCGAAGACCGGCATGGCGGTGGAAGACAGAACGTTTTCGTAGCTACTGAAACAGACGAAGACAGTCACAGGACGTTATTATTGAAAGCAACTGAGGCGTTAGATCCCAGCACAGAAATACAAACGGCCTGAATACAGCGATAGTCATATAAAGGTAATTTTTCAGCTGGTCAGCGCTCGACCCCATGTCGCAAAATCCATCAAAACATACATCGAAACGTTGAAATGAGAAGTCCTATCCCTTCCGCTGTATTCTCCATAAGTTGCTCTCTCTGACTGCCACCTTTTTTGATCAGTGGCATATAGTATGGCTGACCAGCACTTCTGATCATATGAACAAGTGTAGAATTGAATCGATTCATGGTTCACCACAAAAGACGCCCAGTTCTTCTGCCACGAAATTCATATGCTATCCGAAAGATGGGAGAATGTAGAGGCCAGCGATGGGCAATACAATGAATAATAATTTTTTTGTAACTTCTTCACAATAAAGCCCCGAACGTCAATAAAAAACGGCGGAAGCCAAGTTGTAGGCCTTGTAATATCGCCTTACTTAGCAATCGTATAGCCAACAACAGCAAGCCCGACGAAAGATCCATATCTAAAAACTGTAAAGTTTCGCAAGTATCGTCAATACTTAAGAACGAAAATAAAAGTAATGCAATGAACTACAGAGTCGTATCACTAACATCGATTTACAGTAAGATTCTGGAACGTATAATGTGTTCGAACACTACGGATTGTCTCGAAGAAAACGAATTATTGATACACAGTCAACAGCAAATCAGAAAGTGTTGTTCTTGTGAAACGCAACTATCTCATTATTCATACGAAGTAATCAGTGCTGTCGACAGGGGCTCTCAAATTGATTCCACGTTTCTAGGTTTCCAGGAAGCTTTTGACGCCATTCCTCCACACTTCCAATCAAACTGCATGATTACGGAGTATCGTCAAAGCTATGTGACTGGATTTGTGATTTCCTATCAGAAAGGTCACAGTTCGTAATAATCAACAAAAACCCATCAAGTAAGACAGAAATCATATCTATTATTCCCAACTGAAGGGTTATAGGCCCTCCAGTGTTCCTATTCTGTACAAACGATTTAGGAGACAATGTGAGCAGCACTCTTAGATTGGTTAGAGATGATGCTGTCACTTATCGTCTGTCAGAGTCATCAGAAGATGAAAAGTAATTACAAAATTATTTAGGTAAGATATCTTTAGGGTGCGAGAAGTGACAGTTGACTCTAAATAATGAGAAGTGTGAAGTCGTGCACATGAGAATTAAAAGTTATCCGTTAAATTTCTGGTAGACAATAATTCACACAAGTCTAAAGGCTGTCAATACAACTAAATACCTATGAATTACAGTTAATAATACTTTAGATTGGAATTATCCCATAGAAAATGTTATGTGAAGACAAAACAAAGACTGCGTTTTATTGGCTTTGACATTGAAGATGCAACAGGTATACTGAAGAGACTGCCTGCACTATGCTTGTCCATCCCCTGGTGAAGTACTGGTGTGCAGTATACGTCCTTACCAGAAAGGAGTGACTGAGGATATCGAAAAAGTTGAAAGAAGAGGTCAAAAACATAACAAGCGAATGGAAGCGACAATCATTAAAACGAAGACTATTTCGTAGCGGCGGGATCTTTTCACGAAATTATAGTCACCAACTTCTTTTCTCTGAGAGCAAAAACATTTTGTTGATGTCAACCTACACTGCTCAACAAAAGTTTGGAATACTATCGTAAAATATCTACTATACTAGAGGCCCACTGACTTAGGCACTTGATGCATTACCCAGTTAGAGTCCATGCAATGGACGGTGCTTACCACGGGCATATTTGTTGCCGTTTGTCAGTCATGTGGAAACACCACTGCCACAGCGGCACACCGCGAGCAGTCCAGTACCAACAACAGCTTCATTCAGTTTGTTTCCAGCACTGCAGTAACATTCCACGTAGAGGCATACAACACTTTGATAGAGTCAGGATAGTGGCTGTACTTTCAGCAAGTCATACGAAGCAAGATGTTTCCGACAATTTACATGTCACTCAAAGTGATGCGTCTAAGGTGTAGAGAAAGTACAGAGAGACGGAAAAGGTGAACAATATACCACGCAGTGGTCGTCCTCGTATGACAAGATCAACGCAGGATCGTTTCGTACAACTGTCGACTCGCAGGCGACCAACATCATCTGCCAGAAATAATGGAATTCTCCCGGGCAACAGTGATTCGTACATCAGACCATACTGGGCGTAGGAAACTGCATCAGGGTTGTCTTTATTCCAGAAGGCCAAAGAGAAGTTTTGCATTGAGGCAAAGGAACCGATGCAGTCGAAGGACTTGGGCTCTTGCACATCGACACTGGATCATTGCAGCATGTAGTAATGTCACGTTTGTTGATGAGACCAGGATTGATATGCGACCTGACTCAAGACGTGACAGGGTTTGGAGAAGCGCTAGACGATACCAGGAAAGCCGATACGTTCGGGAAGTGCAACCGTTTGCAGGTCGAAGGGTAATGTTGAGGGCGGCAATAATGATGGGATGGCGGGATTCTCTAATTCCCGTCTACGGCCATCTGACTGGTTCCCCAATCTTCCAAGAGGTCCTACAAACGACAGACGTGAAGCAGGTGACAACTTCAATCTAGTCGATGACAATGGAAGACCGCACCGTACTCTAGAAGTGTTTCGGTATCTTCATTGATGCAACATCATCCGAAAGCATTGGCCAGCACATTTCCTATACGTGAATGCAGTTGAGCATGCATGGAGCCTGTTGAAGGTGGCCATTGTACAGGATCCGAATCCGCCTGACAATCTTCAGGACCTCACTGAAGCTGTTACTGAAGCGTGGCGCCTCATACCTCAAGATAAACTAGGTGGTCACATCTTGAGACAGCATCGCAGAGTGGAAGAAATCTTTCGTGTGCAGAGAGGTACTCACTACTAAAGACGGATAATCATCGTCATGAGCTAAATATTTTCACTGTTTTTGTTTTCAAGATATACACTTAGGAGAGAGCTAGCTGTGTTTTGTAATGATTTTTTGTGACTAACTAAAATCGTTCTTGCTTTCAGAAGCAATTATGTTTCTTTTATTAATAAGGTATTGTGCAAACCTTAATGGGTGTACTATAAGAAGCCACGGTAGTAAACCCTATGATATTCCAAACTTGTGTTGAGGCGTGAAGAAATGATCATCGTAATAAATTCAGAGAGGCTAGAGCTCAGGCGGAAATATTGTTTGTTTTTCCTGCGCGCTATTCGAGAGTGGAAAGTTAGAGAAATAGTCCGAAAGTGGTTCGATGAACTCTCTGCCAGGCAGTTTGGTGTGGATTGCAGAGTAGATAAGCAGTGTAGACGTGGTCGGCCTAAATAGTATGTAGTCCGTCACCCTTACATTTAAATCTATACATCGGGTACGCACTGACGGAAACAAGAAAACGTTCAAGGGTGAAATTAAAATTCAGGGTCAAAGCATATCAATGATAACAATGATAACAATGATGACATTACTGTTTTCAGTCAAAGGGAAGAAGAATTAAGAGCAGAGGAGATGTTGAATAGAATGAACAGTCTAGTGAGTAAAGATTATGAACTGAGGGTAAATTGAAGAAAGACGGAACTAATGTGGAGTAGCGGAAACGAGATTATCGATAAACCATAACATCAAAATCGGGGACCACGAAATAGACGGAATTAGGAAATGCACTTACGTTGGAAGGGAAATGAGACATAAGAGACAAAGCAAGGATATGAAAAGCAGGCTAGCATAGACGAAGAGGGCATTCCTAGCCAAGAGAAGTTTCCTAGTATGAAATGTCCGTTTGGAGCATGGTATTATATGGTAATGCACCACGAACTTCGGAGAAGCTGGGAACGACAGTAGAAGCATTTGAGATGTGGTACTACGAAAGGTTGTTGACCGTTAGGTGACTGATACATCCAACAGTTAATTGAGGATGTCGGGTGTAAGAGAAGAAATCGTGGCAGGCCGCATCGAACCAGGCAGGAAGGAAAAGAAAAATACAACGTACACGAACGAAGAGAATGTAAAAATGCTACCCGTGTATGGAAAATGTAAGTTAGCAGAACATTAACTGCAATAATATTTTATCATTTACAGTACGAGTACCTGTAGTATGGTCTACAGTGCTGTAGTCGTTTAAACGAAGTATGGCATTTCTATCTTCTCTTCGATAGTGCCTATTGTTCTCATCAAAATTTCTACTGTTGACTGCTCTCACTGTATATCATGTGTTATATTTTCATCTTCTTCACTCGTTTCAGTATGCTGTGGATGTAAAACTTGTTTTATATCGGACAATGTCCTATGTAACTGCGTACCCACGGTACGACTTAAACTATGTATGCTCTGTATTGTCAAATCAAACGATTTACGATGCAGAGGTGGCTGTGTGTGTGTATGTGGGTTTATGGACAAGTTCTGAAAGCCAATAAATTAAAAAAGAACTGATGACTCATTTTACGCTGTGCATGTTTTGTGTCTGCATTTGTTTACTGTCAGTTTCAGCAAGTGAACGAACATGTTTCCGAGGGCTGCTGCACTGTGTGCTAGAACAAGAGAGTCAAAGGCAATTTTGTGTTACGTATGTAATAATTTCATGTTTACGGGAATGACTTGCACGGCTGCTGCACGGTATGTTGCCCTGAGAAATAATTGTTAGCAAAAAATACGATACTTTGCGCTCTTTACTATTTAGTTAGCATTACTGTTGGCCATCAGGTCCTTGCGCGCAAGTTCAAGAACTCACATGCAATAAAGTGCTGTAAGAACGGAGTCCCTGGGACCGTGATTAACTAAATATTCACATTCTCATTAACAATTACAATTTACCCGTTTTGGAAGTGATGAGAAAAATCTACATCTGTTCGGTTTGAAAAATAAACGAAATAAAAGTGTGGCGATTACGTCTCTTTCAGGCTGCTTGATTTGCACAAATATCTATCTGACTGGGTGAATTCAGTGTTAATCAAATCGGAAACGGCGCATCGAATTTTTTTCTTAACAATCATATCTCAGCACATACTACCCTGCAGCGCCCTTACAAGGTTTTCAGACCGTTCCTGACCATGCTGTGTAGGCTGTAGACGATAACACTTTACAGCGTGCCACAGTGGTTTAGGGGAAGTCGAAACGAACAATTTGATATAAGATACTTTTGATCCATCAAGCCACGATATAAATTTCAAACTGGCCTACAGAAACCACCTAAGCTATAGCGCATTCGCGCCATGCGAGATTTCGATTATCATCTCATACTCTTACGCTGCCGGTTTAGTTGGCTATTTCGTTAACAGCATTGATTTAAGCTTCTCTGTGAAAATAATGAAAGAGAAAAAACTTTCGTAAATGTTGCACAAACACTGAAAAGGTGTATAATTCGATCCTAAGTTGTCACAAGCATACTAGTTTCATATTAAGAAGGCCAGACCGAGAAAACGATGTTACTGCTAATTTTATACTGTGACATCTGACAATATTTTGAGATAAAATTTACACAAAAGTTAATTTTAAATTTTGTAAGGGCAAGAACAAAGGGTTTACAATATTCATGGGCGTCTAGGGTGAGAAAAAGTGAATGAACTAGCATGGCCCGCATGCGCTTTAGCTCAGTTGGCATTTGTACTACAGTTTTAGGCTGTTTCCCGGCTTCATAGCTCTCAGGTGTCCCGTATCAGTTTGTTCGGCTCGACTACAGCTACTTTACCATCGTACATTGTAAACAGTTATCGTTGGAACTCTGTATGAGAAGTCGAAAAGCTAGAAAATTTAGGCAATATGCACAACGACCTGCAGTGAATCGACGCTTACTGAGAGACTGGCAACTTATATTCAGCGAAAACGTATGTACTCTACTGCACTCAAAAAAATGGAAATACCCGTTATTACCTGATTACACGTTTCAAGAACAATCACTCGAAGCTATCACAGTCCTAAATATCTGGGAGTATGTGTACAGAACGATCAATTAAAACTATCGTAAGAAAGCAGATGCAAAATCATAGGTTACTGGGAGAATCCTCAGGATGTGTATTATACCCACGTAGGATACGGCTCACAAAACCCTTTGCCCGGGTTCCCGGGTTCGATTCCCATCGGGGTCAGGGATTTTCTCTGCCTCCTGATGACTGGGTGTTGTTGTCTGCCCTTAGGTTAGTCAGGTTTAAGTAGTTCTAAGTACTAGGGGACTGATGACCATAGATGTTAAGTCCCGTAGTGCTCAGAGCCAAAACCCTTTCTCGACGGTTGCTTTGTTATTGTCACTCAGTGACTCTTACCAGATGTATTTCAAAGTTGGGAGGATCCAAAGAAGAGCAGCACGTTTCGCAACATGGTGCTGCGGTAAGCGCCAAAGTGTCACGGAGATATATGCTCATCCAACTCCTTTGGCAGACGCTGCAAGAGACGCGTCGGACATCAAAGTGTGGTTTACTGTTAAAATACTGAGAGCGTACGTTCCTAGAAGAAACAACCAGTATTTTATTTCCTGTTATGTGTATGACCATGATGTTAAAATTGAGGGAATCGAGCTCATACAGACGTCTATCAAACATCTTTCTTCCTGAGTACCGTTGTCAACTGGAACTTGAAAGGTACGGAATTGACACTGGTACACAAAGTAACCCCCACCTCATACTACAAGGTGAGTTGAAGGTCCTTACTCGCTAAGCCATCAAAAAATGATTCAAATGGCTTTGAGCACTATGGGACTCAACTTCTGAGGTCATCAGTCCGCTAGAACTTAGAACTACTTAAACCTAACTAACCTAAGGACATCACACACATCCATGCCCGAGGCAGGATTCGAACCTGCGACCGTAGCGGTCTCGCGGTTCCAGCCTGTAGCGCCTAGAACCGCACGGCCACTCCGGCCGGCTGCTTAGCCATCAAACTGACACTATAACTCAACAGGAGAATGTTTATCTCTATTGTTTCGGACGAGAGATTATACTGTGTACAAACCTGGAATTTGAGCCATGAGCTTTACATATAGCTGTACTAAGTGAATCATCCGATGCCACCTCACAATTTCAGTCTCTAGAAGAAGTTGATGGATAAAACACGAAACGAAGAAGCATTAAAAGAAACAGGGGGAAGAAATCTGTTCAAAACATCTCAGATGGAAAAGTAAAAACGAGCTTACGGGCAAACTGAAATGTAAAGGTGGTAGAGCGGTTCCCACGTAGATCACACCGTTTTCTTCTGTGGAGTAGATCAAAATTAAGGTTCAGAGGCCAGAGGCATTGTCTGCTGAAAGTTCCGTGAAAGCGTTATGATTTAGGAGAGGCTTCAAATATTTTTCTAAACAAAAAGGACCGCTTTTCTTAAACGCAATTTATTAGTCCCCGTAAAACTGTTTCTGGATGTCTTTCACAATTGTTTAATAAGCAAACAGTTCGTTTAATGTATCGCTAAAAGAAATTATAAACCGTCTCCATAGTTTTTGAAACATCACACACATTTAAATACTTTTACTTCCTCACCTCTACAATATGAAAGGGTTTCATATGTCTGGTTAAGTGATCTGACGGAGCCATTACTGTGCAACGCTAAGGTAGAAGACAAATAGGGAAGAAAGACAAGATATTTCTAATGTGTATATTTATGTTTCTGATACTCATTAACAACAGAGAACATTACCACGTTCAGTTTTGCTGGTAGTTGCCTCAGTACTAGCCGCAGGCTATAATGTTGTACTGGATGTCACTTCTTTCAGAGAAGAGCATTGTAAATTTTGCGAGTTAACAGCACCCTAAGCAGCTTCTACAGCATTATTATACAACATCATTACAGAAAGAAAAAAATCAGACAAGAAAACAAGCATTTAAAAAGAAATTGAAGATAGAAACAAATTCGGAAGAAGCTGATTACAAGAATAATGAATGTTAGTTGCATAGCGTATATTAAGTGTAGCACAGTACACAACGATACAATAAAGAGTTCCACAACCAGGAAATGAGACTTATCAATAAATGTAGTTTTATCATCACTGCGCTTAGTGGTACGGAAGAATTTATAGTATGCCTATAACAGGAAGGAAGAAGAAAAGAAATTGTCACTGTGAACCCCACATCAAAACCATAGATATATGACAAATGATTTAGAACTGCAAGACACTTCAGGCTGACTTCAAGTCAAAGGAATTTTTGATTTACAATGTTTTCGCTTCTGAATAGTATAATGTGACCAACGCCATATGTACAAAATGCATTATTCAGTCATTGTCACAAGCCAGTTAGAAGCGAGGACACCACCAATGAAAACGCATAGGTCGTCCTTTATCATGGGCGCATTTTCGTCACGTCATCAGTAAGAACTAAAGGGTTCTGAACAATTATCTGCTACGTGTTACTAACTATTAACATCACAGTTTAAAATACTATACATTTACTAGCTACCTAACTAGCACTATAAGATAGGTGGAATTTCCAGAGAAACATCTCTTACCTGAAAGTGAATTATATAAATTTATGGCAAGCAAAGGCAACAATAAAGCACAGTACGTAAGCATTTCGTGACACAGGCAGAGATGGACATTCAGTGGCCTCAAGAAGGTATTACTTAGCGCCCTAAGTATAGCTCACACGATTTAGTGTAAGAGTATTAACGGGGTATATGTGGACGGTCTCGCCTCCACCATGTTTTTAAGGGTCGGAGCCGTCTGTCAACCTGCAAAACGATAAACGAGTTCACAGAGGAGAAACTCTATAAAATATTTCAATTGAATGATGATAAAAATAAGTACCAGTTATCACTGAATGTTGGCATTTCATTTTAAGATCATATATCATATTCCTACATCTTAATTTCTCTAAATATATTTCAGGATATTTTTTATTGTTAGTCGCTCTTTCTCTTCTGAAATATTCATCTATACGCTCCATCTCTCACTGCATTAAGCATTTGTAGCTATATGGAACTGAGGTTCGTAGCCAAAACGCGTGTAGGAGGTTGAAACACAAAGGTTTTACTCGTCCTCTATAGGGCATGGGTAAAACAGAATTCAACTTCAACAAAAGATATATCTTCAGGCCAGGATGCTGAGAAAGAAAATACCTCACATAGAGTATCTCTCGAAAATGCATTGAAAAAGTAGACTATTTTGATTGCATACTACCTCTTATTGCAGTAGACTACTCCTTTTAAATATTAGAACTGTGTGTCACGTTATTCAAATGTATTATATGTAACATCATTATTTACTTTAGTTACACTTTTATATGATCTTATATGTCTTCCCTGCTGCTGACACAACAGCTTGAATGCACATAGATGTGATTCATTTAGTGTAAATTATCAATATGTCAATCTGTGTTTACAATTATCTCGTACAACATGTACAGTTTTTGACACATCATGGCATCTGCTACAACAATACTAAACCAGTTTTTCTAATACATTTCTTATACATAACATAAATGTATGGCCATGGTCTAATAATATATAGTCTTCCTAATTTTTAGGCTTCTGAAAACGACAAATTAATTTCTGGAAACTGATGAAGCGAAATAAACATACCTGTGCAATTAACGATTGAATGAAATGTATACTACAGTTGCTGAAAAATTGACGGATGTAAATAAAATGATGGAGAACTGATTGGAAATAGACCTGTGGCCGAACATTCATGTCACATAAGAAATCGTGTACTCTCACTAGGTTACAATCCACGACGTTAACGGCAGTGATCTGCTATTATAGAGACGTGTTACACTACTGGCCATTAAAATTGCTACACCACGAAGATGACGTGCTACAGACGCGATGCCTGAGTCAACAGATGGGGACGTTCGCAAGACAATAACCATCTCCACGAACAGTTCGACGACGTTTGCAGCAGCACGGACTATCAGTTCGGAGACCATGGCTGCAGTTACCGTTGATGCTGCATCACAGACAGGAGCGCCTGCGATGGTGTACTCAACGACGAACCTGGGTGCACGAATGGTAAAACGTCATTTTTTCGGATGAATCCAGGTTCTGTTTACAGCATCATGATGGTCGCATCCGTGTTTGGCGACATCGCGGAGAACGCACATTGGAAGCGTGTATTCGTCATCGCCATACTGGCGTATCACCCGGAGTGATGGTATGGTGTGCCACTCGTTACACGTTTCGGTCACCTCTTGTTCGCATTAATGGCACCTTGAACAGTGGACGTTACATTTCTGATGTGTTACGATCCGTGGCTCTTTCCTTCATTCGATCCCTGCGAAGCCCTACATTTAAGCAGGATAATGCACGACCGCATGTTGCAGGTCCTGTACGAGCCTTTCTCGATACAGAAAATGTTCGACTGCTGCCCTGGCCAGAACATTCTCCGGATCTCTCACCAACTGAAAACGTCTGGTCAATGGTGGCCGAGCAACTGGCTCGTCACAATACGCCAGTCACTACTCTTGATGAGCTGTGGTATCGTGTTGAAGCTGCATGGGCAGCTGTACCTGTAGACGCCATCCAAGCTCTGTTTGACTCAATGCCCAGGCGTATCAAGGCCGTTATTACAGCCAGAGGTGGTTGTTCTGTGTACTGATTTCTCAGGATCTATGCACCCAAATTGCGTGAAAATGTAATCACATGTCAGTTCTAGTATAATATATTTGTCCAATGAATACCCGTTTATCATCTACATTTCTTTTTGGTATAGCAACTTTAATGGCCAGTAGTGTAATTACTGCACATTGTTGAGTGTGGAGTTACGTGTAAAAATTCCTACAACGGCTCCTTGTTGAGCCTTAACCAGGAGAATGCCGAAAATGTGAAAATCATTATAGATAGAAGTAATATTGAAAACCGTTTCCCTGCTGATAAGAATCACGCGTCATATTACAGCACGTGGAAGGTGGTGTAACGATAGGTCATCTTAGGGCGTCTGCTTGAAATACATACTGTGTGATCCGACTAGACTGGCGGTGGCAAGCTAATGCCATGGTGGATATTTATATGTGCGCTATGGAACCTGTTTGCTTGTTACACAAACCACAGTGAGACCTGTGAATCTCTTGAGTATTATTACTTCCCCCTAATCCCCCCTTTCATGGTTCATATTGGTCTCGGCTGACATTAAATTTACCGCTGGTTGAATTTTCCACGAAAAAGAGCATTATTGTCGTACAATGATCTTGGCACTATTGTTATGACTAACTGCAAAGAATCCCGTAAAACGTTAACCGATTTGTCCTGTACTACAGTTCTGCCGAACAGGAAGCCTCTTCAGTACATTAGGGATGTAGCACAGTATCATCTGACGGATGAGAGACTACCAGATCGTGATATAAACTCTAGGAAAAAAAAAATCGACGCAACACGAACGAATCATACGAATGGGGCTCAAATCAGCGAATGTGATGTACATATAGAGAGACAAATGATTACAATTTCGGAAAAATTACATAATTATTTTAAAAGATAGAGCTGGACAGATAGAGCCAATGAATAACGCGTTGATCTACTTCTGGTTTTTATACTAGCGGTTGTTCGGCTTGGCATTGATTGACAGGGTCGTTGGATGTCGTCCTGGCGGATACCGTGCCAAATTCTGTCCAACGGACACGATAGATCGTCAAAATTACGAGATGGTTGCAGGACCCTGCCATAATGCCCCAACCGTTCCTAATTGTGGAAAGATGCGTCGACCTCGGTGGCCAAGGTAGGGTTTGGCAAGCACGAGGACAAGCGGTACAAATTCTTCCGATGCTCTGATGGGCATTAGCTTGCCGAAAATGTAAGCCCAGGATGGCCTGCCGTGAAGGGCAACAAAACGGGACACAGAATGTCGTTGACCTATCGCTGTGCTGTAAGGGTGCCGCAGATGAAAACCAAAGGGGTCCTGCTATGAAATAAAACGGCACCCTAGACCATCAGTACTGGCTGTCGAGCCCTATGGCGTGTGACAGTCAGGCTGGTGTTCCGCCGTTGTCCGGGGTATCTTTAGACACGTTTTTGCTCGTCATCTGAGCTCAGTTCGTAGCGGGCCTCATCACTGGAGGCAGTTCTACTCCATTCAATGAGATTCCATGCCGAACGTGCCTGCCATCTCTGAACACTGGTTTGTTGGTCTACAGAGGTCAGTGATAGTTGGCGTAAGGGATGCCGTCAGCTTAGCCCCTTTTCTTTTAATAGTCCTGGTGATCACTGAAGCACCAGTTGTACGTCGGATTGATGATGATGATGAATCCGGAGCTCGCTGACCATTTCTCGGTCCTGAGGTTGTGTCGTCTCTCTACGTCGACCGCCTCCTTCTTGGCGCTGTGTTCGGCCATGGTTCACCCATTCCTGCCAACATTGTCGAACAGAGGCATCGTCACTCCTTTGCAACTGTCGACCGATTTACCGATAATTCCAACCGGCTCCTTGCAGCCCAATTACACGTCCTCTCTCAAACGCTGACATCTGCGTATGTAACTCAAACGCCTATTTGCGAGGCATACGCAGTTACAGTCAGACTGAGTACACGGAATGAAATTTGATAAAACCTTACGCCCTGGTATCGACGTGCCCCCTGTTTAATATCCTTGCAAGCTGCAGTCTGAAACTGAGCTGTAGCATCACACCATCATCCATCGGCCGCTACCGTCTACAATCTTACATTTTTGTTGTTGATCCCTGTATGAATATAAATTTGTGACCAATTTGCATAACTCTTTCGTGGTGCTTCGTTTTTTGTCTTAGGCTGAACTTCCACAAGATATGCTTGGACATCTGATGCCATCTACTGTATGCCATGTCGCATTCGCAGAAATTGTAGAGCTCATTACCGACAAATTACAGTTTTCTTTCAAGCGAAATTTAAACCAAGAGGGAGAAGCCAGTAACAAGGGGGGACGGGAGCTCTGTGCTGTCACTAGGGAAGCAATAACGGCAGAATTGGTCGTTCAGGAGGGCTCGGTTACTTCAGCTTGAACTAGCCATCGGATGCAATATGAGTAACAACACTCAGGGATCTTTCAATCCTAAAGCTGCCAAAGTCGTCTGTTGATGGTGTGACTGGTTCGTTGATTGGTTTGGAGAGTAAAGGGACTAAATTGAAGGTCATCAGTCCCTTGTTGGTGATGTGATTGTGAAGGGGAAATCCGAGCTAAATAAGACAAGGCATGTACTAATCATTGTAGAGGGTAGTAGTTCAAAATCGCCTGATATGAGGAGAAGGAATCACACGTGAGCTAGAAACTTCTGGCTGCAGTCTTGCTACGACAAAAACTGTGAGTAGAGAGTTAAGAAGAATGAAATTCATGGGGTACAATGATCGGGCAACTCTTCACAAACCACACATTTCCGTAGTATTTGTTACGCAACTCCTGATTTGGCGTAAAGAGCGCCACACTGGCCAGTGTGTGACTGGAAACGAATGATGTGGAATAATGAATCGCGCTATACGCTGTGGCAGTCCGATTGAAGGGTTTGCAAATTCCTGGAGAGCGCTACCAACCGCCATATGCTGTGCTCGCAGCAAAATACAGAGGAGGTGGTGTTAGGGTTCGGAGTACTTTTTTATGGTTAGGGTATGGTACCAATATTGCTTTGAGGAAATTATAAATGTGGGAGGATGTGAACAAATGTTACTGCATTGTGTACTGCATAGAGTAGAGGAACTGTTCGGAGACGATGATGATTGTATTAGTACAACAATGCAGCTTTTGATAAATCATATTGTGTACAAATCATTCTTGAAATGGCCTTGCCTGCCCAGATCGCGACCTAAACCCAATGAAATAGTTTTGGGATGAGTAAGTACGTCAGCTTCGCTCCAGATTCCAGGATCCAATGTCACACTACCTTCCACGGTTTTCCCTCATGAGGAAGAATGGGCTACGTCTCCTTCACAGACATTCCAACATCTCACTGAATGAGTCCCTTGTAGAGTTCGACCAATCATGAAGGTGAAGGTTCATTCCACCCCATTTTAACGTCCGCTAATAAATGCCAGGATACGTTTGATCAGAAAGTGTAAATAAGAAATCTCAAGACACTGGCTTCATGTCAGCAGAAAATGTCTGGAAAAACCAAGATTTTAAACGAGGAAAATCTAGACCGTTAGGAATGTCTCTGGGAGTAAATCCCAGAAAATGTTTGCGCCATTTAGGGCCTCAAACTGGAGCGTCAGTAGCTTCATTTCACAGAGCTGCGTTTGAGCTTCTCACATACTGTTGCTCGACGACGGGAGTGCAACCAGATGTTGCAGTCAGTGCGTGATGGAGGGGCTATTCTTCTGTTAAGGCATAGTTCATTAACAATGGTACGTGACCGCACAAAACAAGGAATATTGGAGTTCTGAATGTCCTCATTAGTTACATGATGTGAAAAATAGAATGTGGCGTGCAGTTAGTGAATTTAGAACTATTGGACCGTTCTTCCATCAAGCCGTAAATTTTCAAATTGCTGGAAGTAAGTGAAAAAATGGTTCAAATGGCTCTAATCACTATTGGACTTAATATATGTGGTCATCAATCCCCTAGACTTAGATCTACTTAAACCTAACTAACCTAAGAAGATCACACACATCCATGCCCGAGGCAGGATTCGAACCTGCGATCGAAGCATCCACGTGGTTCCGGACTGAAGCGCCTAGAACCACCCGACCACAGCGGCCGGCCAAGTAAGTGAACAATGTTCTGCAACATTTTCTGTTTCAGAGAATTAACAATCGGAGAAAAGACCTGCGGTTATTTAATGCAAGATAATGCAGGGGTACAAGCCGTCCATACCTCTGCGATAGTATTCTGCTATATTTTTGATGAGAGAATAGTTCACTGGCCTCCTCGTCACTCAAGCATAAACCCACGTGATTTTAGTTTTTAGGAAATTTTCAGAGATAAAGTACACACAAATAAGCTTTATACGCTTCATCATCTGCAAGACTATTAAGCTTGTAATTTCTAAGACTTAGACGTCGAAATTTGACGAGAGTTTGACAATGTGTCCAAGACATATCAGGCAGATTTTGCCGTAAAAGAATATCGTTTTTTGAACCTATTCTAAATAAAGGTAGTTATAGTGTAGAGGCACTGTGTTTCAGTTTAGGCTCAATTAAGGGAAGACGAGCCGAACCATCAAGCAGGAACTAGCCGATGTGCATCCCGTACGGTCTGTGAGAATGTTCTTGTGTCCTCCGTGAGAAATCTTGTAGCAGTCCTACACTGTTTTGTTGCACTGGGAGGCGAAAAATGTAGAGGATAAAAATTCAAAATTCTACAATTTTAACGCTGAAAAGGCCACCGCTGTTCCGTTATTGATGTGGATTGAAAAACTATAAACATACAGTGGCACCCGCCATGATAAAAAGGACGTATGAAGAAATGAAACAACATTTTGTCACACTTAAGACTGGTGCAGCCACAACGGAAGGTTCAACACAAAACAGCGATATCAGTGTTTCTAGTGACAACAGTGAAATGTCGTCTGTCAAACATTCAGCAAACATCGGTAACAACAATAACTGCTGCAGTAACAACAATTTCAGCAACTGGTGGCACTTCCCCACTTTTTCCCTCCCCATCTCTCAGAAGCTTTCGCCGGTGTAAAATCAGCGATTCAAATTTACGTATTAATGGTTGTATTAGAAGTCTTAGAGCTTGATTTTGTGAAATCTGATAACAAATCATTATCTTCTTCAACGCACCAGATAAAAAGTATAAGAGAAGCGAGTCACGTAGAAAGACAGCAACAAAATTTTAATATTGCAAAGGCTATGGCAATTTCTAGATCAATTTCTTTTACCTATTGTAGTTAAGAATACTATAAAAATACTCCTTTCTTACCCGAATGGAAGCGCGAGTCTGGTTTCAGATCAAGATTTTAGATTCAAGGGTAAAGTGATAAATTATCAGACAATTTATCCTATAAATAGCAAAGCTGGGTCGAAAACAATTTCCAAAGATATGTGGTACTTCGTTACTGATACTATAATATGCCTCGGTCGTTATTTAATGATGAAGCTTCTCCGTCTTTGTCAAGTGGTGACTGTCGTGTCGTAGCCGCTGCCATCTTTAAACAGCGGCTCTACCGCAATACCTTAATAGACCCTGTAGTGCGTATATTACAGCTCCAAGAGCGATGAAGATCCAAGAGCGGTTAAATAAAATTTCGCGCAAGTTATGCCGTAGGCAGAAGTAGGTGAAGAAGAAAAAATCAACTGAAGAGATATATTTTGCATCCTGCTTTATAAACAATTGGTTCTCATCCTCTGAAACAACTGATAAAAAACGTTCCTCAGGAGATTTTCCGTCAGCGCCGAATTCGACGAAGGCACTTCGACATGGAGGGATGATCCTGTTTACTAAAATGGAGCTGAAAAAATCGATATCTCAGTTGTAAACGACTTTGTGAACGAGGTATCAGACTATTTCATCATAACTATCTGGGAAAAGATGAATATGAGAAACAAATAAACAGACTTCTCTCCGGATTTCAGCAGACCCAGGTAGTTTAAAACCTACAACCTTTGGATGGAGTACTCCTCAATCGCTGTCAAGTGGTGACTGTTGCATGGTTGCTGCTACCGTTCCCATATAGCGGCGCTACCATATGTGTAAGCAGTGGTACCCAGTGCAGTGTCTTTTAAGGTATTGCGGTAGCGCCGCTGCATAAGGGTGGTAGCAGCAATCACACGACACTCACAACTAGATAAAGACCGAGGAGTACTCGGCAAAGAGATAAAGGATTGGAAATCATTTTATGTGGCTGAAAATCTGAGAGAATTTTACTAGTGTACTCGTCTTTCACCGACGGCTTCGCCTGTGGACACGTACAGCACGTATATTGTGCACACCTCCCAGTTTCCCTTCTGTCCATCTCCACCTCTTCCATCTCTCTTTCCAACTCTTCTTCGCCCATCTCTTTGTCTGTCTCCACTACCCTGTATATCTTTCCATCTCCCCTTTCTGTCCATCTTAACATGCCCCTCCCTCTGTCCATCGCCCCCTCCATTCATCTCCTTCTCCTCCCGCTACATCCATCGATCCCCTCCTCCCCCACTCTTCTGTCCAACTTCTTCTCCATCTCTCTGTCACTTCCTCTTCATCTTCCCTCTACCCATACCATCCATATCCCCACTTGGGCCATCTCCATCTCCTCCTCGTCCTCCTCCTTCCCTTCCTCCTCTACCTCGGCCCATCTCTGGCTCCCCTCCCTCTGCCCATCTGTACCTCCCCTCCCTCTGCCCATCTCTTCATCCCCCTCCCGCAGTCCATCTATTCCCCCCCCCCCCTACATCCATACAATTTCTCCACCTTGCCTTTTTACCAACTTCTCCTGTCCCTCACCCTGTTCATCACAAACTCCTCCTCTCTCAGTCCACCTTCTCCTCGCCCTCTCTTTATACATGTCCTTCTCTTCCCAGCCCCATATCTGCCCATCTCCTCCTTTCTCTCTTTCTTTGTCAAATTGCTCCTCCCCTCACTCTTAGTTCATCACCTCTTCCCCATTCTCCTTGTCCATTTATTCCTATCTTCCTCTAGGTGTTTTTCCTCATCCCATCTTTCCCCCAGTCACCTGCCTCTATCGCCTCCTACCCACTCTCTAACTGTCCGTCTCCCCCTCTCTCTCCATCTCTTACTCACACTTCTCTCAATGTCCTCGTCCCCCTTTTATCATCTCATCCTGCTGCTCTTCATAATCATTTCCTACCCTTCCTCTCTCTGCTCAGCTATGCCACTCTGCATGTACACCCCCTAGTATTTATTCTGATACTACCTCCATGACACACCAGTCATGCAGGGCAGTGTAGATGTCAGAGGTTAGCAACGCTTTTTGACCCACAACACCACTCTTGTCTGAGCTAGCTTGGACTTACCCCAAAAGTTCTTCTTTGCACACAATAAGTAGCTTGTCTACCAAATGTGGATGGAATCTATCGACTGCTTTAGGGGGAGATGTGGAATACACATTCATATACGCATACACACAAGATCAATTTTTGTACGTATAGATATTGCTGCGAAACCATGCTTTTGAGAAACAATTTATTTTGCAGGAGGTAAAAGTGCTCAGCTGACGCCAAATCTAATATCAGAAGAAAACTTAACTTCTGTGTGTGTTCAGCATGTTTTAGTTAAGTAATAGTTGTAAATATTGTTTTTAGTTTTTCAGGAATGTTTGCAAAATATGGTGGCAGAGTGGCCTGAAAAGGTCTCCCTTAATTTTTTCTCGGAATAAAAAAACAAGTGGAGGAGTTTGGGAAGAGTATACCACTTCTGTTCGAAACTAACCATTTTGAATATTATGTTCGTACATCAAGTATTTTGTAGGTGGCCTATTAGGAGTCTGAACAAAATAATGTAAGCTCTATATCACTTCACGAGAACAAGAGGGTGCGAAGAGGAAAATTTTATCTTTCGGAAAATTACCTACAGAAAAGGGCCACTTTAGTGCGCATAGAGTGCGTGTGCGCGTGGGTGTATGCGAGCTTTGCGACCAGCGGTCACTAGACTTGCCGGCAGAGCGGCCGCGCCGCCTCCTCCTCCGGCCCAGCCGCCGCTGCGCACCTGAGGCTCTCGGTGCGCGACCGCGGCGACCAGTCTTTGCTGGGGCGGCCGCCGCTGCTGCTGCGGTGCCGCCTCCGTGAGTCCCGCCCCCGCGTCCGCAGCGAGCGAGCCGTCTGCCAGCTGTCCAGCCGGTGCCGCACCGCCGTCTGCACCTCCGAGTTCAGGAAGCAGTAGAACAGCGCCACCATGAAGCCCTGCCCAACACAATAGCCTGGCTCCGGGTCACTGCCGCTGGCTGCAAGGATGTAACATTCCAAAAGTAGGTTAACATAATAAGATCGTGTCCACCCTATTGCTAGTATAGAGGCGTTGTTTATAAGATGGAATCCTAGAGTTCATAACCATTAAAGAGAACTGGTAGTTGAGAAGGGACTGAGACATGTTTGAAGCACTACCTCAATGTTATTCGACCCGAACAATGATTAAGCAGTAAAGGAATCCATGGAGAAATTTGGAATGGGAATTACAGTTCAGCAACACGAAGAAAAACTTTTTAAGTTTTGCCAGTGACATTGTAAATCTGTCAGAGAGCAAAGGGCTTGGAGGAGTACTTGCACAGAATGGACAGTATCTTAAAAAATGCTGTAGATGTCCAGCAAACAAAAGTAGGATCAGAATGATGGAATATCGTCAAACTAAAGCAGATGATGCGGCAAACTAGGCAAATGCCACACTAAAAGTAATAGATGAATCTTGATGCTCGGGCAGCAAAATAACCGCTAACAGACGAGGCAGTGAAGATACTAAATGCAAACTGGCAGTAGCAGGAATAGCGATTCTTTAAATAAAAAATCGGCTAAGGAAATCTCCAATTACATCCTTATTGAATCCATAGCACATTCCAAAAAGAGATCCACAGATATATCCTAAAAATAACAGAGCTTCAGGAGAAGAAGATACCTCCGTGAAACTGCTGAAAATTCTTAGATTAAATTCATTCAAAAATCTTACGCAAACTATGAGAGAGATGTGGCAGACATAAATATGTCCCGAAGACTGGAAATGTGCTCTGATTGATCCTCTGCACAAAAAAGACAAAACGGATTCAAATAACTATCGAGTAACTTCTCTTCTGAAAATTACATACAAAATTCTGTCAGCATGTCTTCTCCAAATAGTCCAGGAGAACCTCGATTACAAAATTAGAGAATACCAAGCAGGCTTCCTCACTGATCTAAATTGCACAGGAAAAATATTGTTTTTAAAAAATAATATTAAAGTACAGTGCGCTCAGTATCAGCCACATCCCATGTTCCTTTAAGGACTTCAACACGTCGCATGATTCCATCAATAGACAAAAGTTTTTATCACCGTCGGAGAGCAACGATTCGACCCGAAAACCTAAATCTCACCAAGAAAACGGTCACCAACACAACTTCGGAAGAAAATTCATGTTTCAGATAACAGAACCACTTAAATGCGGTGTTAGGTAGGACGACGGTCTATCTTCTATACTCTTTAATCTGGTTTTGAACAAAATCATCCAGGCGTGGGAAAAAGAACTTGAAAAATATCCAAAAACACTGGAAGCCCATAGGACTACGAAGATCCAGAAATGACATCCATATTTCTTCCTTAGCTTTCGCAGATAATCTGGAAATACTAGCAGATGACGAGTCGACTATAGTTAAGAAGCTAAAGGCTCTGAAGAACAAGCTGAAAAGTCAACAAACAAATATTCTTCCAAAAAAAACGAAGTACATATCCTTAAAACATCCAAGTCAAAAACTGATCACAAGATATGAATAAATCGAGAGAGTTCCCTACCTGATGTATTTGGGCGAAATCGATGAAACAACAGGTGGAGAGAAAATGGCACAGAAAATTCGCATGCAAAAACTTAAAGTAGCTTACTATGACATCTACGCCTGCAACAAATTGTAGGACCAAATACGTTAAAATCAGATACTATAACACACTTATCGAGATTGAAGTCTTGTACACTAGCGAAACCTTTAAACTATACAGAAAATCTGAAGACATCCTAAAAATGAAGCAAACTTCTAAGAAAGATACTGCGCCCAGAAAGAACAGAAAGTCGATACACATTGGAATCCCGAAAACTATGGAATCTCGTAGTATACATCAGAAAAACAAGACTGAAACCATATGGGCATATCCACAGGTTCCCATCAACAAGACTCACCCACAAAACTGCCACATACTTTGTCATTTTTCCCAGCTATCAGTATTCTGCCTGTAAGCTGTGTAAGCTCAGGGACTGATGACCTTAGCAGTTAAGTCCCATAAGATTTCACACCCATTTGAACCTTTTTTTTTTATAATTAAACTGCTATTGGTCATGTGTTTGCTGCATGGTACCCTCAAAGGTGCCATCCAGATAACGATATTTTTAGTCGCTTGGAGCAAGGCCTTTGGAAAACTGATAATCTTCGTCCACAAGTAATGGACATAGGTCGCCCAAGAATAAGACATACTCTACAAACATACGACGCGATTCTTTCAACTGTTTACCAGTCACCTCGGATAAGTACCCGTGATATCGCAAGGCAGTTCCAGATCTCTCAAAGACTGGTTTCTGAAGCGTTACAGTATGAAGAAATGCATCCACGTCGTTACACGTTAAGGCAATACCAATGGACAGAAGATCGCATTCAACGAGTATAATTCTGTGAACGGCTTTTACTCCAAGAGTAAGACAACGAACATATTATAAATAACTTGATATGGACTGACGAATCTACCTTTACTCGTGAACGTATTTTAAACGTCCGCTACAATCACTATTTGTCGGAATACAACCCGTACTTCATCGGCGAACGTGGCTTTCAGGCTCGCTTTGGTATGAGTGCTTTTTGGCGTTTACCTGTTGCCAGACTAGTTGAATTATCCCTTGAATCGTGCGCTTTCCTTGCAATACTTAGCCTGACGCATTAGAAAACGTTCCACTTGGTGTTCGGCGAAAGCTGTGGTTTCAGAATGATGGTGCGCCGCCACACTTTGGAATGAATGTGCGTAATTGTTTAAATTAAGTAATGAAGTCGTTGAAGTCCAGTGTTCTGGCATCCACGTTTGCCGGACCTTGATCCATTAAATTTTTATTTGTGGCGACACTTAGAGGTAAACATTTATAGTACTCCACCAATGGATGTACAAGTCCTAATAACTCGCGTGCATGCTGCTTCAGCAATGGCGGATACAGGTGTGTTGCGTAGAGTCCCGAAAAGTATGATACAGTTAGTGGCGAAGTGATCGCAAATGTTAAGTGATCGCTTTGAACAACTTCTCTAAAGTGAACGTTGCTCGTACGTGAACGTACTGGCTCTGTGAAGATAAGCCTGGACGTCAAACGTATTGAATAGAATCATTATGAATAGCCTAGTGTGCTCTCTCGTGTAGCCTACCTACTGCGTATTTTGTATCACATCGGATAGAGACGGTGTTAACGTATCCACAGTTATTTAACATCGGCTTTATTTGGGTCATGGACGAAAAAAAAGTAATCGTTTACGTCTGTAAGAAGTTCATGTTATGTCTTAATGTTTAAATAAAGGTAACAGTAAAAGAAAGAAGTACGTAAGATACCACAATGTGGAGGTATAAATTGGATAAAATTTGATACTTCAACCTAAGAAAAGGGGAAAAAAATATTTGCGCGGAAGCTACTCGAACATCAGCAAGACTGCATATATCTTCCTCACGGCGTTGGCTCGTCTCACTAAGCTAATGGGTTCATGCTACCTGTTATTGGCCACGATAAACGCAGACAAGCACACACAGAGTTGCCAGAGCCTAGTTTTTTAAATGTCATTTCTATTAAACCTATTGGCGGGACTTGGTTTTGCAAGATACATTTTTGTCTCGGACCGGGATGGGGTATCGCATGCCGACCGCCAAGTGCAGCATTTCTTTTTCACTCTTTACATTTGTAATACAATATTTTCAAGAATACTTACAATGTAAATATAATTTTTACACATAAACATTACGTTAGGATAAATTATAATCTTTGTGTCCATCTTTAGGTGTGACTTATTCAGGAAGAAATAAAAAAAAGACACCTAAACGAAGATATAGTTAACAATAATAGAAAATATACTGCCGTGAGCAAATTTCTATTAGGGAAATACCTGCAAGTCTAAAATTGTTAGTTTTGCGTAGCTTGATAGTTTTGAAAGCATTGTGATAGATGTAACATACGTTTACACTCTATGCAATTTCACGTCGTTTGAAATTGGAAATTTGTGGTAAGGTCTTAAGGGACCAAACTGCTGAGGTCATTGGTTCCTAAGCCTACGCACTACTTAATCTAACTTAGACCAACTTACTCTATGGACAACACACACACCCATGCTCGAGGGAGGAGTCGAACCTCCGACGGGGGGAACAGCACGGACCGTGATTCATGCAAACTTGGCATCCTTGGTTTAATCCATATGTTTTTGGAAATGGGCCCGAAATTGTGCTATTGGAATCAGAGTCATCTCTTGGCTGCATGTAGAAGGAACCCCTTAGCAATTCGGGAGGACGACGGTTCAATCCCGCGTCCGGCCATCCTGATTTAGGTTTTCCGTGATTTCCCTAAATCGCTCCAGGCAAATGCCGGGATGGTTCCTTTCAAAGGGCACGGCCGACTTCCTTCCCCGTCCTTCCCTAATCCGATGAGACCGATGACCTCGCTGTCTGGTCTCCTTCCCCGAAACAACCAACCCCTTAGCACGTCGGAAATTAAACCGATTTCAATGTCTCAATTAAGGACCTTTGACATTATTTACGTCGATGGGCGGCCACCAAGAGTTTCCTTGTGTCATCACTCTGAGAGACGAAATTACAGTTGAGAGATCGTGCAAAATAACTTGGCTCATACGATGACGTGCATTTTCATTCTCAGTGATGGGCGATCCACTCTGAAGGGGCGGGGTTGAGAAGTGAGCATCGTCCACTATGAACGAAACATTATCTGCATGCCTTGGCTACAAAGCGAGAATGGATGTACGCAGAAGCCTGACAGTCTGCAATCTTTATCATACAAATTAAAAAAAAATGTTTGGAAAAAAAATTATGATGTGGCATCTCATAGTATCATTCGTGAACTTCATGATGAACTTCGTATCATTTCGTTAATTGTCACAGTTACTGTGATATTCCTCTATCAGGGAAGGTGCTCTGCGAAATTTCTGCATGTTCAGTCATACATCGCTGCATACGAAATGTAGCCAAAACGTTGAACTTTTATTTAAACTTGAGACCTGCACGTTTCTGCTGTCTCGAGAAAACGTATTGTATGCAGTGAATACGCTTCCGATCGTGCGCTCATACAACAGAGTGAACGTGAAACATTCAGAACATCCTCAAATCCCAAAAACGGTTCCGGACACCGAAAGAAGTTTTAGGAAAATGACGGTAAGCAAACTGAAGAGCATTTTCACATACAGTTAACACGTAAAACTTTCTTATCTACTGCGATTTATGAGCAAGTACAGTTGTTTTAAATGAAATACTATAGTTATTTTAAGGGCCATCGATTACAGTTGTAATGAGAATTATTGTGGATGTGTAACAACAAATGGGAATGCATCAGGCTTTTATTTTTATACAGTACATGCGCTTTTGATAAACTATTGACCTGACTTGTCCTCAGTTGTTCGTTTGATAATAGACTGTTAGAGGATCCTGTCGTAATTGCAACTGAATTACCATGTTATTGTGGTTAAATTGTGTAATGTGTTTTCGTGAAAGAAGTTAATTTTAACTTGGCAACTAGAGAAAGGAAAAAAGGTTTACAGCTGACGCAAAAATAAATCGCTCCTTCTGTGGCAATTATTGCGTAATCCTGTAACCCACTTTCTTTTCAGTAGTAAACAGTCTACTTGTCGAAATTCCTGTCGTACTGGCATAATCTGTTAATACCATCGTTTGCAGACTCGCTAGCTGCTGCTTAGAACTCCTCCAAGATCGGTGTTTGTGTGACTGCTTCAGTTGTAGAACTACATTTCCCCTAGCGCGGGGTCGAGTCCAGAATCGTGCGACTGGCTACGGCCGCAGGTTAGAATCCTGCCTCGGGCATGGATGTGTGAGACGTCCTTATGTTAGTTGGGTTTAGGTAGTTCTACGTTCTAGGGGACTGACGACCTCAGATGTTAAGTACCATAGTGCTCAGAGCCATTTGAACCCGAGCGCGGTGGGCCACCGGGAAAGGAGTCCTCCGCGCACTACTTTTGTCTCCCAAGACAAATAACATTGTGTACACTCTACTTTATTGCGTATTACCCAGCTCGAGCCCTTGTTCGACAGACGTTTTCCGTCGAGACAAGCAACTGACAATATTTGTTCATGTGCAGGAGTATGCAGAGTGTTTAAAGAGGCATGTTTGTCACTTTAATCTTAACTTGGGTATGTGTTAACTACAAGGAGGTTATTATTGAACTATATGAAAAAAACGTAAATTAGTTACGAACCATGGCGTGCACACACTTTATTCAACATGTGAACGTCACTACATGTATTCACATTTTCGTTATGACATGCTCCGTATGCCTGCCGTGATTGGCGACGATGTGGTGCAGACGAATAGCGAAATCCTGCATGACCCGATGTAGTGTCGGAACGTCCATGATGTCGATGACCTCCTGAATGGCTTTTTCAGCTCAACAATGGTTTTGGGGTTATTGCTTGTAACATCCACGAGACGAATTTTAGCTACAGTGCGACGAGAGGAAATTATGCCTGTAACAGTTATAAACATTATCTATTCGACATATCAAAAAAATAATGAAAACGATGATAAATATAAATTATTTATATAATATTCTATGATGTAATTGGAAATATCGATGTGTATCATACAAAGACAATGATAATTGTAAATTCTTTTTATGATCTGCGTTTGTCTTCCTTGGTATTATCCGTTTTATGGTTGGCTTTTGTAGGTTGCGGAGGCTTATCAAACTGAGGTCTGTTAAGAAATTGTAATTATTTGTTAATTATTACTTGACAACAGAGTTCATTATTATTATAAATGTGAGTGAATAATTATTTGTAACTTTAATTCCTCTCTCAGTAAGCATTATCTGTGTTAATTATTTCTTTCCGCTGCAACGAGCGCAGCCATTGACGATAGCGATTTGTATCGCGTTTTTGTCTGTGTTTTCCTTAGAAACAAATCAAATGTTTGCTTGATGAAGTCTAAATAGTGCACAATACGAAAGTAGAGTTTATAGAGTTTTAATAAGCTTTTCAAATACTTACTTATTTGGCCTAACAATAGAGAGTCTCTATCAATTGTCTGCCGCCATCTTAACAATTATCTCAGCGGCAAATTCAAATTACGCAAATCTGCAGACATACATGCCGAACGTAACACAAATGTGTAAAAATAAATGTGCACCGGTGGTCCCGAACTCATTTTAATGAAAATAATTCGAACCAGATTGGTTCCTTAAAAACAGTGCTCATACCACGATACTTACAACGAACTTTTCTAGCTGATGTATGGAACCGAAATTAATTACGCACGAGTTGCGAAGAATATTGTTTCAGGTAACATACGTCAGTGTTGTGCGCGGCTGATATTCGGTGTTTCAATGATCATTTTGCTGAAGATAACTATTTCCATCATAATCAATAGTTGTATAGAATCTGTTGTATGAACTATGATTTAGTGACACTTATACAACTTACAGACCACACTTTAACACAACGTTAACTTGGAGTTATTTAACAACTCGACCAAATCTTTAGCCGGGAGAAAATTTATATAGTAATTACTCAATGTAATAATAGAAGATTATCATTTTCATTTACAAATTTGTTAAACACCAAACCACTGAACAAAACAGCGAACGCCACACTGGCGCCCAACAAGGGGCCACCAATGTACATTTATTCATTTTAATAATTGAAATTGTGATCTATTACAGGTACGGGGTACCAAAGCTAACTATAAATCATTGTTTATTTACTTGTTTCATGAGCATTGACATCTTCCTACCGAACTGCAGTGCGAATCTGTATCTGCGCCGGTGCTACAGTAACTTCATATAAGCATTGCAGATCACAATTCTCAATCAACTCAGGTAGGAGCAAATATTGATATTCAGTAATTAAATTGCAACACACAAACAACATTCGCTCTGTGTGCAATTTAAAATTAAACTTTTTTTTCTGTGATATGTTACAATACAGCATCACCGGTCACTGCAATTCACTTTGGAGGTGTGGCGGTGGGACTTGTAGTCCCGTACCACCCTCTGACGGTGGCAGTACTACATGAGTCAGGCAGAGAAATTTAGCCTAACGTTGGCAGGTATGATTGGAAAGTATTGGACGTAGAATGGGGGCTAGTCCCGCCAAATGATGCGTCCGTGGTGGGCGTGCCAGGCCTATCGTTAGCCATGGTCGGAATCCGATTCCTCTAGGATGGTTAGGGGAACCTGATGTCGATGCCAGCGGCGTGGAAGTGTGGTCCCAACGTGGCGTAACCCATGGACAGTGTCCCGCAAGGCATCCACTTTCTCATAGAGCCGCCGCGCGTTGTTGCGTATGGTCGTCTTTAGGGGGACGATATCCGCTTCCTCGTGGAGAGTGACAATCCTCGTGAGTGGCGGGGCGTCAGGCTCCACCTGAGCACCTTGTTCTGCAGGCGCTGAATGTCCGCATCCTGGTGACACTAATCGTGGCCCATGCAGCAGAGCCATACGTGAGGGCAGGCAGGATAACTGTTCGGTAAATGCGGAGCTTGGTATGCAGGTTAAGTTCCCTACTGCGAAAGAGCGGGTACAAAGCCCTGGTTAGCTTTTGCCCCTTGTTGGTGACATACTTCGCATGACAGTGGAAGAGCAACTTGTGGTCCATCTGGACCCCGAGATAGGTGGTTGTCGGGGACCAGGGCACCTGCACACCTGCAATCGAGATATTGCGGCGGAGGACTGGGCGCCGTTTCGTTAAGTAAACTGCCGTAGTTTTGGCGGCATTGAGAGCTATTTTGTTTGTCCGGCACCAGGTGATAGTGGCGTCCACCTGTCGCTGGAGGCGGGCGACGACGGCGTCAGTAATGCGGCCAGTGGTGTATAGTGCTGTGTCGTCAGCGTATTGTGCAAGGTGGCACTCGGGGATGACCGGCATATCATTGACATCGATATTAAAAGGGATGGGAGATAGCACCGATCCTTGCGGAGTGCCTGCCGACAATTGGCGAATGCCAGAACGCATTCCCCGTTGAGCCACTAGGAAGGTCCTGCCACGGAGAAAGTCATCCACAATCTTGACATAAATATCCGGTATAGGGGTCTGTGTCAGCATCTTGTGTACGAGGTTGTCTTGCCAGATCTTGCCGAAAGCGATTCGCAAGTCCAGAAAAACGGCAGTTGTCGACTTGGCGGTGGTGAAGCCTTCGCTGATGTGTTCAGAAAATTAATATCAGTACCTCCAGCTATAAGTAGTAATAATTGAATATTCTGGCTGCGAGAATAATATTTTTTAGTGTTATTTGTGTATATGTGTTAGTTATAAGATTATTTTGTGTCAATTGGTGCTTGTCAGTGATTTATATATTTGTTGTGCTGTATTGGTGATAGAACGGTAAATCAAAAGAAACAAAATTAAGCGAATGAGCATACTGATGCAGAGATGACATCAGAGTGTCAGGTAGAACAATCTACCCATATTTCCGTCGAATTATTAGAAAATTTAATTATGAATGATAATTTCGTAACTGATGTCCCGAGTGATAGTAAAACTGAGGAGCTGCCAAAACAAACTGACACTCCTGCATTCAACCAGTTAGGAATTAATGACAATATTTGTTCTGGGCAAGGGGTATAAGTTAGCAATGCTCAAGCTATGTCCATACAGGATATGCTAACAGCATTTTTTGAAAAGTTTACTATTAAAGAGCAGGAGTGTGAAAGACAACGTCAGAAGGAAAAGGAAAAACGTAGACAGGAAAAGCTTGTAGAAAAACAGCAACAGGAGCTCAGGGACCAAGAAAAGGAAAAGATATTTATGGAAAATATAAACAATATTTTTCTAGAAAGAGATAAAAAAAATTGTCCGTAGGATAAATCAAGTGTTGGTCGATCGTGATAATGCTATTGCTACCCATTCTAAGCAGGAGATCGATGCAGTAAAAACCACTACTGAACCCTTAACAAACATTCCAGTTCAGGTCAATAGTCTTCAAACAGAAGTAGATAGACTAGAGAACCAATTCAAAGCCTTGGCTACCGCTGTGGAAACAATGCTGGAGGACATTCCCTCGGAAATTCGAAAGGAAGTCCGAACAGAAGTAGCCAGGGTGCTGAGCTCCGAAAATCAAAACTTTGAAAATCTGACAGTATGCAGTAATGACAACACTGATACTGACAGGCAAAATATCGCAGATAATCTAACGGCGAATTTTAATGCACCACAAGAAAGACCAAATTTTTGTAATCAACCGATATTACCAAAGCAATATGTGACACCAAGGAACAATAATAGTGGAATAGAATGTACTTGTAATAAAGTAACCACACCACCTGCGAATTATAGCAATTCCATGCACTTAACTTCTTTGATGCATGAAGAAAGACAGTTGCAAATATTTAACGAAGAAAGTAAGAAAAACATACATCCAGTAGTTTTCATTCGAAACTTCAAGTGTTCTTCCAAAATCATGGTCGGAAGAACAGAAAATACAGTTTTTTGTTTCACATATTTCTGGTGATGCGTCGCTCTGGGCATTAAATGCAACAGAAACTCGCAAGACTTTCCACGACTTTGAGAAGGCGTTCCTTGAGCAATTCTGGTCAGCGTCTACTCAAGAGCGACTCCGTAAAATTGTTTACAATGCAGAAATGTACAATCCGAAGTCAGGTTCCTTAAGAAAGTACTTTGAAAAATATATTAACATGACCCGGTACTGGGATGAGCCAGTAACCACCAGAGACTTATTGCGAGTGTTAAAAGCTAGATTACCCATACATATTAGAGAAAAATTATTTAATGTTACAGACACCGATCTGAAAGAATTTCTGTCTGTAATTGATTCTCTGGATCTAGTGCAAGAAGACGCCAGAAAAAATTCAGACGTGATCAGTAATAATAATAGTCCTAACAGAAAAATTCATGGAATGGAAATAGGGGCGAAGGTAGTCCAAAGAAAAATAAAAGTAAGGCTTATAGTAACGGAAAATACAATAATAATAATAGTAGTAGGAATCAATACAACCAAAATTTTGGTTATCCTAATAATAATAACAGTAATTATCAAAAGGCCGAAGAAAGCCAACAACCGAATGGTAATCAGAGGTAGTACCACAATGAAAACCAAAACAATAACAATAGCAACTGAAAGAGACGAAATGACAATGGTCAGACAGTCCACATAAAGACAAGCCTAAAAATATGCGGGGTGACAGTGAATATTGGCGACAGCCAGGGCCAAGTCATTGGCAGCCGCAGCAAAATTCTATCTATTCAGGTCAGCCAATAAATTATGTACAGGCAATACCTATACCAAGCAAATCAATATCCACCGTGGTGGGATCCAAGCAGGCCTCCTCCGACTGAAAACTCACAAAATGTTAGAATAGTGGAGGTACCTTCGGAAGCAAAACAAAACACTCAGAAGCCAACAAACTAATTTCGGTCCCCGTAGGCCTTCGCCAGGTGACCGAGGCCAACAATGAAGGCAATAGGTCGACAGAACAAAAAATAAACACGATACGGTATCAGGATCGCAACAGGATCAAAGATGAGCTATATCAGGAACCTGCTGTCTCTGATAAGCCACAAAGGGAAAATATCCAAGCAAGTGTCACCGGAGCTGTAAATGGTGTAACAACTACTATTCTGCTTGACACAGGTGCGAATGTATCAGTCATGAACACGCAGTTTTTCAAGAAGGTATCGGAGATAAGGAGATTGCCGATTTTGCCGGTTGCAAGTTGTAAGGTTATAGGGGCATTGGGAAAAAAGGCACAGAGTATAAAATACCAGACACAGGTGGAAGTTTCCTTGGGAAATGATCGCTTATTATGCACGTTCCTACTAATGGATAACTTGTCAGTACCGGTGCTTCTAGGTCTTGAGTACCTTCGGAAAAGGGAAGCTGTAATTGATCTCACCCGTGGGACATGTGCAGTTAAGTACCAACAGCGACCCATTACATTAATGTTGAATCGGGAGATCGGTGCGGACCTTCCGCTGATGAGAAAAATGAATCTTTCTGTCAGCAAAAAGAAGTTGTTAGTGTTGGATCGTAAGCACCCACAGATGTGTCATAAAAATCGAAATAACGATGCACCCAGCAACGTGAGTGACATCGTCACAACAATAGAAGAGAAAGTACAGGAGGCAACTTGCATTAATGCTTCAGAGGCTAGACAATTAACAGAATTATTATCCGGATACCTCGAAATATTCACTGAACGCCCTGGAATCATAAAAGATTACCAGTATAATATGAAAGTATATCCGCCCAAGACCTATTGCAGAGCATCTTACTCGGTCCCCTGGACTAAGAAAAACGAAGTGATACAAAGGACCAATCAGAAGTGCAAGTGCACTACCCCATAACTGTAAATATAATATTTATGGTAAAATAATTAGCAGTAATAATTTGATAATATTATGTATGTATTATTTTATAAGCTTTTATGTATTACATTGTAATGTTCTTGAATTATTTGAACAAGGAGTAGAGAATCTTCATAATAAATGTATTTTTACTCTAAAAGGGATCAATAACTTGATAAAAGTCCACTTGAGTGGTATTGCATTAAATGTGAGGAATTTTACCTTTGTATACGTAGCATAGAAACGATTAAAATGGTTAAATAATTTATTTGTTCCTGTGTGAGAATGGAATAACAAAAATATTTTCATCAGATTAAGTCATGTAGTCCCATACACGTAGCGAGTGTTGGTGGTATGTGAGCTGTGTGACTGAAATAAAAAAAAATTAAAATAAAATAAAATAAAACAACGACTTTCACCACTAGTGAAGCGGAATCTGAATGTGTACTGATTTACATACACGGTTTCATTACGAAGTCATTTAAAATGCTCTTATGAGCAACATTCCAGTTAGGTAAACCGAACATGGACGTCTGTCATAAAAACATGGTAAATAACAATCCGAATAAAAATGTAATAAAAATATAAATATATAAATATATGTATCTGTAATAAAAATGGAAATATACTGTTATCTGGACAGTTCAGTAATGATCTCATGGTCAAGATAATGTAGCATATTCTGAAAGTTTTATATTGTCTCATGTTTATATGACAGTGTAAAATTTTGAATTTTGTTATTCAGTCATGGCAATATGATCTTACGTGCAAGTGTACCAGACCTCATTATTTGAAAAGTGTCATTTGCATATAGATTGTCTGTTAAGTACTCTGTAAGACTACTGACAGCAATCAGAACAGTGAAACGTGTTTCGCAGGAACTGGTGCACGCGTGAAGAACTAATTTATATTGTGAATAATGATGAACAGTGATAAAAACTGTGATCACGTAACCTTATGAACGCTCTTGGAGTGTCAAAGTTAGCAGCATCGCTATGAACGTTGATTACTGTTGACTGTATTAATAATTAACTTGAACTGATGACCTTAAGTAGTTTGATACGAAGCGTCTCCGCGTGCCAAATTTAATGTGACAGACTGTACAGCCAGCCGCGCGGCAAAACAATAATGCAACGTTGGCTACGCAGCGCGTCGCGAAAATATTTACATTCCGCTTAAGTAAACGAAGCACACTACGGACACATGTATGATTAACGGTGCGGCGTTCAAAATGTGCATATTGTGATAAACTTAAATGTGAATCACGACATTGTGTTGAACAGTGTCAAAATACATAACATACTCCAAAAACCATCTAATTCCATCCGTGTGAATGCGAGTGAAATGGACACTAATAAACTTTTCCACAGGATGAGAATAGTAATTATCTTGTCACTGATGCTTGTATTTTGACATTTCATGTACCCATCTTAAACTGAGGGACGTGGGAAAGGAGATGCAAGACCTGCTGCAGCGCGACTTCTAGCCAGCAGCAGATCCAAACCACGATGCAGCCGACGGCAACCGACGCCCCACCGACTAGGCCGGGGGCGGTCCAGCAGCAGCCACTACCTGTCTGCGTTCCAACGGCTCGACACGGAGGCGGTCTTACGACATCAGTGGCAAATTGTTATGACATTCGATAAATGAGTGACTTTGGAAATTGTTATGATATACCACCATGAAAAAAAATTCATTATCTCAGATGCTTACAACAAACTCATAAATTTGCATTTTCCAGCATATTTTATTACATTCATGTCAAGCCTGACTGTTAAAAGTAGGTGTCTGTATTTTCTTGAAGCCCCTTGGACGGTTTTATTCCCGGTTTTCCGAGTCCAGTGAACCCATATTGGGGGAGGGGGGGGGGGGATAAGTTAATCCGGGAAGTATCCGCAGCAATTTCCGAGATAATACAGTCACTGAAGTCATTTAAAATACTCGATTCAACTACAATTTTATCATGTATAAAACAACATTGAAACTAAAAATTTGCATCTTGAGAATAGCAAATCTTCGTCGATTACGCGGACTGATAAAAAAAATATACAATAGATAAACTAATTTTTTTTTCTCAGCCCAAGGGGCATTGTAACATCCACGAGATAAATTTTAGCTACAGTGCGACGAGAGGAAATCATGCTTGTAACAGTTATAAACATTATCTATTCGACATATGAAAAAAATAGTGAAAACGATGATAAATATTAATTATTTATATAATATTCTATGATGTAATTGGACATATCAAAGTGTATCATACAAAGAGAATGACAATTGTTAATTCATTTTGTGATTTCCTGTCAGGAAGGTCGCAGTTAGTAATAATAGACGGCAAATCATCGAGTAAAACTGAAGTGATATCAGGTGTCCCCCAGGGAAGCGTCCTGGGACCTCTCTTGTTCCTGATCTATATAAATGACCTGGGTGACAATCTGAGCAGTTCTCTTAGGTTGTTCGCAGATGATGCTGTAATTTACCGTTTAGTAAGGTTATCCGAAGGCGAGTATCAGTTGCAAAGCGATTTAGAAAAGATTGCTGTATGGTGTGGCAGTTAGCAGTTGACGCTAAATAACGAAAAGTGTGAGGTGATCCACATGAGTTCCAAAAGAAATCCGTTGGAATTCGATTAGTCAACAAATAGTACAGTTCTCAAGGCTGTCAATTCAACTAAGTACCTGGGTGTAAAAATTACGAACAACTTCAGTTGGAAAGACCACATAGACAATATTGTGGGGAAGGTGAGCCAAAGGTTGCGTTTCATTGGCAGGACACTTAGAAGATGCAACAAGTCCACTAAAGAGACAGCTTACACTACACTCGTTCGTCCTCTGTTAGAATATTGCTGCGCGGTGTGGGATCCTTACCAGGTGGGACTGAAGGAGGACATCGAAAGGGTGCAAAAAAGGACAGCTCGTTTTGTATTATCACGTAATAGGGGAGAGGGTGTGGCAGATATGATACGCGAGTTGGGATGGAAGTCATTAAAGCAAAGACGTTTTTCGTCGCGGCGAGATCTATTTACAAAATTTCAGTCACTAACTTTCTCTTCCTAATGCGAAAATATTTTGTTGAGCCCAACCTACATAGGTAGGAATGATCATCGATATAAAATAAGAGAAATCAGAGCTCGAACAGAAAGTTTTAGGTGTTCGTTTTTCCCGCGCGCTGTTCGGGAGTGGAAAGGTAGGGAGATAGTATTATTGTGATTCGATGAACCCTCTGCCAAGCACTTAAATGTGAATTGCAGAGTAATCATGTAGATAGATGTAGATCTGTGTTTGTCTTCCTTTGTTTTTAACTTTTGTTGGTTGGCTTTTGTAGGTTGTGGACGCTTATCAAACTGAGGTCTGTTAAGAAATTGTAATTATTTGTTAATTATTACTTGACAATAGAGTTCATTATTTGAATAATTATTTGTAACTTTAATTCCTCTCTCAGTAAGCATTATCTGTGTTAATTATTTCTTTCCGCTGCAACGAGCGCAGCCATTGATGATAGCAATTTGTATCGCGTTTTTGTCTGTGTTTTCCTTAGAAACAAATCAAATGTTTGCTTGATGAAGTCAAAATAGTGCACAATACGAAAGTAGAATTTATAGAGTGTAATAAGCATTTCAAATACTTACTTATTTGGCCTAACAATAGAGAGTCTCTATCAATTGTCTGCCGCCATCTTAACAATTATCTCAGCGGCAAATTCAAATTACGTAAATCTGCAGACATAAATGCCGAACGTAATACAAATGTGTAAAAATAAATGTGCACCGGTGGTCCCGAGCCCATTTTAATGAAATAATTCGAACCAGATTGGTTCTTTAAAAACAGTGCTCATAGCACGATACTTACAACGAACTTTTCTAGCTGATGTATGGAACCGAAATTAATTACGCACGAGTTGCGAAGAATATTGTTTCAGATAACATACGTCAGTGTTGTGCGCGGCTGATATTCATTTTGCTGAAGATAACTATTTCCATCATAATCAATAGTTGTATAGAATCTGTTGTATGAACTATGGTTTAGTGACACTTACACAACTTACAGACAACACTTTAACACAACGTTAACTTGGAGTTCTTTAGCAACTTGACCAAGTCCTCAGCCGGGAGAAATTTTATTTACTAATTACTCAATGTAATAAAATAAGAATATCATTTTCATTAACAATTTAGGTAAATACCGAACCACTGAATAAAGCAGCGAACGCCACATGCTGTACACCTTGTCTTTAATATTGCCCCGCAAAAAGGGGTCGAAGGTGTTCAGACCCGGAGAGTATGATGCACAATCGAGTTATACCCAGAGTCATAATGCGGGCCCTAGAGTGACACCAAACACTCTTCTGCTCCGATGAGATCGAGCTCCGTCATCCATGGACCACATCTTGTCGTTATCAGGGTCATTTTGGATAATGGGAATGAAATCATCTTCCAAAACCCTCACCTACCCTTCGGTAGTCACAGTGCCATCAAAGAGTAGCTCATAGATTATTCCATGACTGGATATTACTCATCACACAGTCACCCATCGAGGGTGAAGAGACTTCTCGATGGCGAAATGCAGATTCTCAGTCCCCCAAATGCGCCAGTTTTGCTTATTAACGAACCCATCCAAATGGAAGTGAGCTTCGTCACTAAACCAAACCATACCGCTCATACTAATTCTCATCGTGGCCCGCGGCCAACCGTACAGTCTGAACTTCCAAACGCAAACCGTTTGTCAGTACAATATTACTGACAAACCTTAAAATCTCTTGTATGCTGGCCGGAAATTGAAACAGAAGACCTGCCGCGGCCCCTACTGCGGCGATAACCAGAACGGAGGCAGAAGTAGTTACCGCATGCGTGGTTCTTGCAAGCTTTGTGAGCTGTGACGAGGACACTCTAAAACCGCTGCTCATAGCCACGCACCATCAGGATTTCAACAACAGCAATACCGAGGTCCTTGGTGACTCATCCAATGTCCCCGTGAAGACTACGTTAAGCACGTAAGAAATTCGTGTGGCTGTTATAGACCCTGTCATGTGGAGCGAGATACATTGCAGCGAAATACGGCCTTCATGTCAGCCGATATGGCTACAGTTAATCACCTCGCTTGGATCATAAAGAATTGGACTGGATTCTGCATCTCTTCGGGACTGTACGAACCTTTCTTTGTTCATGGACTATTGTTGGATTCTATTACTGGTTGATCACAGTGATCAACTCTGGTCCTGACTTGTATTGTGGTTATATTTGGATCTCATTTTCTTTTAGTTTCAACGGAATAACCATCTTAGAAAAGAGAACCAGACATAGTTTCAAGCTCTACTAAATAGATGCGTGGTTTAAAAAATATTTAGTATCGGTAGTTCTCTAGTTCTCTAAAACCAGGAAATAATTAGTAGTCGTGAGATCATTACAACAACCCTATTTAACAAAAAGATAGACTACATGAGTTTGAGGTTCGTGTGTACGTACAGACGAATATCTTAGATCACCAGACGTATAAATAAATTTTAATGTGATATGATTTCATCAAGAATAAGTTCGAAAGATGGCATAAAAGCTGTAACTGGATATTTCTGTCAACCATCACTCACATCTGTTGAAAAAGTATTTATCAACTAATGACTAGAATGTAGTGACAGTTAAGAATTGAAACACATTAGTGTTTACCTAATCATAAAATATCAAAGCGAGGAGAAAAAGTAACTGACTTCTTTTTAGCTGTTGTTCGAAACAAAAGGCCCTCCTCAGAACAATAGTAACATATGGACTGTTCTATTGCTACCAAGGATAATCTGTACCGAATGCGCACACTCTGAAGTCACAATATTTTCCTGCTGCGACGACTACAAGTCATCAATAGCTTCACCCTTCGTGTAAATGATGGTGCGTCATGTATGGCACGATGATTTGTCGTAGGTTGGCACTTACCGGTCTTCTGGGTTATGCTTACTGCCCTGACTATGCATGTGGAACTCTGGGCAGAAAGGGGTTTATCTGTGGAGCAGCAGGCAGGCTGTGAAAGGAGGAAGAACGGTGGATGTAGAGAGAGAGAGAGAGAGAGAGAGAGAGAGAGGACGGACGCACGCAAGCACGGAGACGGGAGAAACCGAGGCGTGTGCGGAAAGCAAGGGCGCCAAGAAACTGCTCCGGTGTTTACTTGACGGAAGATACCCTGGCTAGAGTGGTTAGCTTCGAGCACGAAGGAAGTAAAAGGCACGGTTACTAAAGACACACACTGTTGCATGTAACGTGTCTCAAGTGGCCAGATATGCGTTGTCTTAATGCAGTCGCTGAGTTAATCGTAAGTTTAGAACAGGTACTATTATTCGCTAATATTATAGGCTTAGTCGAAGGTTAACTTAGGGTGAGTCGGTATCACATTGCTCACCATTGTGGACCAACCCTGACTCCCGAGAATATTTCAGTCTTTGACTTAGAGGCTAAACGACTGGTTACGCTGTGTTGCAGTGGGTCAGGAAGGGGGCGGGGGGAGTTCACTAGTTATGGAATTGCTCACTTGTGTCTGGTTGTTTATTAATCACACTGATGAGGACTGTAGTATCAAGTGACTGCAGTTTAAGCTATTTGCCTTCTAAGAATTGTTGTTATTTCTGGTCTGTGCCACTTAAATGTTTGAGGTGTAATAGCTTATATTAGGCTGAGGTATCTGGATGGGGTATATCACAGGACAAAGTATGTGCTGGAGAAGCGGTTGTGACACAAGAAAGAATACAGAAAAGGAAACAATGTACTGTTTCTCTGTGTATCAAATTAAGTTACTGAGAATTAAGGTCAAGCATTAAGGTCAATTGGTCATCATTGAGTCTGCTATAGGTCGTAAACAACATTTATATAGTCACTTGCATATTCTCGGAAATTCAGACATTTAATAGTTGATTTGGCTACACTTGTCGTGCTTCGTAAGTTTGGAAAGGAGGCAGTTGATTACTGGTTTAAATGAGATTAAGGTAGCTCATATTTCTGAGGAAGAATAATAATTGAAAGATTTGCATAAAAGTTTCAGTTTTTTAGATGTCAAATTGTAAATTTTGTTGGTTCGGCTGTAATATGGTTTCTTAAATATTGGCTTCCTTTAGGAAATAATTTTGTGGAAAGTGTTCAAGCTGTATTGACTAACTATATTGAGTGTTGTTACTGGGTTGTCAGTGATTAATTTGGTGCGACTTTTTAATTTTAAAATAAATGTGTAAACTGTTAATGTTGTCCCTACTCAGTCAATCGTTCCACCCTTTTCCAATGTTGCCCAGTTACCTCTCACAACGGTTACTTTGAATAAATGGGTACGAGTAGTACATTTTGCTTTATGACGCTCTCCACCGATTGACTTTCTCATTTTCATTTATTCATTTAACTACATTAATAAATGTCATGCAATAATTATCATAGTTTCTCAGCGCAGCTGCTTTTTGAATGAATTCAAGATCTTTCGCTGTGCTTGTACTTCATAATTTCACTCGAGTAAAACTTCATACCCTTTTCTTCTGTAGTATACTGCTTTTCTACAACGTGGTGGAGAGTAAATTACATGTATCTATAACATGTTGTTACACGAAATTGATAATAGAGGGTTACTTGAATATGGGATGAAAACCGTTCGTCATACTTAGCAGAAGACGTATGACGGGGCATCAGTTAAGAAATAGCGTGTTATGTATGTTTTCAATCATAGGTATGGCAAAGGGATGAACTGCTTGACACAAGCAAGACAATACTTGTAAGGGACTATGTGACCATAAACTGATAAGTTGGGGATGAATGAAATGAGAATTGGTATCAAAACAACAAAACGTGTTTGCTGTGAGCCAGTAACAATCCACAAGAGAACAGCTTTCTTCAGTCTTACTTATGTCCCCTGTTTTCTGTTTCCTTGTTTCAAAGAAAAGAAGCATAATATAATATTTTGCAGCATGTCGTCCGCATCGAGGTTTTTAGATTAATCACAGGACAGATTATGTGGCGTAAGGGAAGTAAGCTGTCACTGTGTGTAAAAGGAGCCATTCGATTAGCCACTATGGTAAAGCCTACCCACGGTGTCTTCATGAGGACGTAACTCCACTACTACCGCATTCTTCACTGTATCGCCGTGATTTGTTGATTTATTCCCCTTCTATTTCTTTTACTCTTTCTCCCTTTGTACAGCAAAAACTCATTCCTGATCTTTATTTTTCAAAATCCCATGTTAGTGTAACAGCATGAAGCACAGAGTTAATACTGGAATAACAGAGTGTTTATGTGCAGAAATGTAAAATATGGTTTGTCAATGCCGTTTGCTTCTTATTCTGACGTGGCTAAATGATAGAAGCGTAATGACTGTAAGTTAATTTGGCAGAGCTCTGCTACTAACTATTGGAATTCGCTACCTCTTCTATTAGAGCCCTGTTGTCACCGTGTCTGGAATACCTCCGTGGGCGGTATTGATATTTCACAGCGCATACCAGGATGAAACTATGTAAAATTAATAACCGGCGGGGAGTAAACGCTGAACTCAGTACCGACGCTGTGAGTTCATAGCAAGAAGAACCGCATAGCAACATGCAGAGCGTGACAGCCATAGAGATACGAGCGATACTGCTTTGTAGAAGCAGTGTGTGAACCAACAAAGGGACCGTGTCTACTCGTCATCACCGACTTCTTCCAAATTTATGGTATATGCAGAGAGTTGAAAGAAACGGATGTGACCAACGTGCGAGCAGTATTAAAGTGATTCCAGCCCAAATGCACCGCGCTAGTGCACCCTACGGTGTCTAATTTTATCGACAGGTAAAGAATTTGATCAGAAACCTTCAAAACTACACTTACTTCATCGAGAGAGGAAACGAAATGAAATCCCGTGAAGACTGTAACGAAACACATTCCATTGCACATCACCAGTTCTCCTTGCCTATATGCGGCGAAATGATGCGTTACGCATGGTTTTCTGCCAAACAGTGCAACAAAGAGAACGTTTTATTAACAGAAGCCAAGTTTGTTTTTCTATAGAAACTTTGAAGTAACCATGTAGTTATAAAATAGGGCATATGTAACATGTGCCAGATGAGAAAATTACTCCATCCCTGCTTTTATTATAAGTATCATCCATGTACTCGTGTATCATTCACTGCAAAATAATAAAAGTACCCAATTTTGTATGCTAAGTTCTTGTACACGCCGTAAAATCGCTTCCTGCACATTTTTTTGCAGTTTCAAGCTATCCTCTGCTTTCTCAAACTATCCTTTGCTTTTCCTTTTCATACCTTTTACGAAAAGTTCAATCAATACAATAAACTCAACATTATTTCAGTTCTTTTCTTATAAGGTTGAATAACAAGTAAACGGTTCTTGTTATATTGATATTTGTTTATTTCTAGCTAGTGTTCGACTTGCTGGGACATCTACATGAGACTACTGACCAGCCTCTATAAGGAACACTTCCTCTTAAGTAACCAGAGGTAACCAGAGGCCGAGCGGTTCTAGGCGCTTCAGTCTGGAACCGCGCGACCGCTACGGTCACGGGTTCGAATCCTGCCTCGGGCGTAGAAGTGTGTGATGTCTTTAGGTTAGTTAGGTTTAAGTAGTTCTAAGTTCTATGGGACTGATGACCTCAGATGCCAAGTCCCATAGTGCTCAGAGCCATTTGAACCATTTAAATGTTGGCTAACTGAGATCTCGAGTCCCATGTAGACGCTAGGCAGTTGTTTCCTGAACATGACCCAGTAAGTCGAAAACTAATTACAAATAAGCATACACGAGTGGAACAAAACCAGTGTACTTGTTATTCAACCTTAAGTATGGAACTGTTCGACCACGAAGTAACGGAGGAGTCGATAAATAAGATATTTTCAGTTTATCTGCAGTGTAAGGAACGCAAAAATTAGAAATGAAAAAAAAGTTTTGTTATGTGGACTCGTACCGACGACACTGTGAATACTGTTCTGTAATCTTTCTGCAGCGTCAGCCGCCGCCTCGAAACTACGCTTACGTAAGTAGGTCACGCCCCACCTGACCCGCGCCAGAAATCCATTTTTCTCTAAACGCTACAGTCTTCTGAAGCCCCCACGTACGTCACTTTCATTTCTGGCCATGATCTGCGTAAGCCATATGTCTCAACTAAGTCAGTGATGAGAAGAAGTCGTAGCCCCTTTCTAAGCGAAGGAAGAGCA
The DNA here is from genome assembly GCF_023864275.1 of Schistocerca cancellata. Lineage (NCBI taxonomy): Eukaryota > Metazoa > Arthropoda > Insecta > Orthoptera > Acrididae > Schistocerca > Schistocerca cancellata. The sequence goes on from NC_064628.1 coordinate 416,615,930, forward strand.
ACGCTCACATCTTCAGCTTCTCACAACACCTTTGCGAGCGAACATGTTCATTTAAACACATGTTTAGGGAAGCGACGACAGTAAAAGTACTGCCTGAATGCAGAACTAAAAAGGCGTTGGATTCCAATTACCGCACTACATGTCGTGTACTCTTGTGTGGTCCGTACTGTGACTTTCGCGTCTTACAACTGTATATGCTGGAACAATCATAGTTTTTATGCGTATAACGCATTTCAGTTAGACTCATAATCACGTGAGCTACCCATAAGTTCAATGAAATGCGAGGATTTACTAACTTTAATATCCTACCGCAATGTACAATTCACAGTATTACATGTATACTATGTACAGTTTACCGTATTTGACAATAAAGTCTCTCATAATCTTACTAGAGGATCAGGGAACTTCAGCCTATGAACTTATACTATGCCTAGCATCCTACACATTATGTTAATTGCACCAGGCGTAGATTATCTTGACCTTTAACTTTACAGTAAACAGCCTTCACTTAATTAATTGTTGTTGTGGGCTTCAGTTCAAAGACTAGTTTATGCAGCTTTCCACCTAAGATTATTCTGTACAGACCTCTTCATATCTGTATGACTACTGCAAACTACATCCGTTGAAACCTGCTTGCTGTAGCCAAGACTTAGTTTTCCTGTGCATTTTTGCTAACTATTTCTGACACTCCGCTCCATTATGCAAGCGGCCTTACTTTGATGCCTCAGGAACGTTCTATCAACCGACCGCTAATTTTAGTCACGCTATGCTACAAATTTAATGTTTCCCTATTCGCTTCCAGACCTCTTCATTAGTTGTTTGATCTTCCAATCTAATCTTCATCACCCATCTATAAGCCACTGGTCCAAAAGCTTCTTCCCATTCTTCTCTGCAATGAATGTCTTGCAAATTACACATCTGTACAAAGCTACACTGCAGACAAACAGCCAGCCGCTGTGGCCGAGTGGTTCTAGACGCTTCAGTCTTTAGTTAGGTTTAAGATGTTCTATGTCTAGGGGACTGATGACCTCAGATGTTAAGTCCCATAGTGCTTAGAGCCATTTGAACCATTTTTGAGCAGACAACTACCTTTCAAAAAGGTATTCTAAGTACTGAGGAAAAAGAGAGCTGGTGCAGCCTGCATCGTTGCTAGATCTCCTGCATAGGTTAAAGTCAAGGTCAAGATCAAAGTCACAAACCTCTTCCCCCTAACACCCTCTCACCTCACCATCCTCCATTCTATCATAACTACCATACATATAAGTGGTGGGACACTCAGATTGGGAAATGGGGAATTCTCCTATTGGCTGAAGCATATGAGCTCAACCTGCTTGGTCGCCAGATTTCCTGTGCTTTTTTTAGGATCTAATGTATTAGCTCGTGAATGTGCAGAGTGTTCGGAAATTCCCATTAGAAACCTCTAGGGCTTGTAGAGTATATATTTTTAATTGGAACCAGCGTCCTAAAATACACCATTTCCATACTAGAACCATTTGAAAACGTATTGGTAATGCGACCACTTTTACAATTAACTGGTTAGGTGTTACTCAGTACATCACTTGTTTTACAGTTCCACTCATTAATAGCCAACTAAACTACTTGTGCATTCCTCTTCAATGTAAAGCAGTACCGCCTCTTCCAATTCAGGTTGAAGTGTCTCCTTGAAGCACCACAGTCATGCCTGCTGATAGTGAAGGTATCCTTTCTCAAAGCCCTTGCTTAAGGGTAGGGGATGGAGTGGGACATTATGCAGAACGATCTTGATAAAGTGAGGAGCAGCTCTTCCATTACTGTCATCTTCGTCATTCAGAAGGATGATGTTGACGTATTCTGCAAACGTTTACTCCACCATGTTGGTCTAACACTCATACGCATGTGAATGAGGTTCAAAACATGTCAGAGAGGTAGGATGGACATCAAATAACATGAGCTGATCTGACGTGGCCACAGCTGGCTGCAGCTCCTAGAGGTGGAACCCAAGTCAGAGCAGTCCCAGCTGCACTTATCAATACACCCTTATGTGTAGGGTCTATATCCTACGCTATAGCCATGCTGTGCAAGGATGGAGGCATACACATAAAGCCAGAGTTCAGCAGAGTGATGAGCACTGTAAAAAACATAAACTGTTTAGTGAACACATCACAGATGCATTTTCAATACACGTCTCTTTTGTTTTGCTGTGCATTTAATCCATAAGACCTGTGGATCATTTGTTATATCTCAATTTTTTTTTGCTTGGAAAGCAATAGGTAAGGACAACTCATTTTGCATTCGAGACAAAAACTAACCATTATTTCTAAAATAAAGTCGATTTCACCTTCCACTACTGGAGTTACTGTATACCTATCAATGCTTGAAATGTTCCCAAATTTTTCCCTCTTAAATGAACGAATAATCTCTTGGTTTTGACGTATTGAGAATAATTTGCAAGTGATGTAAGGTCTCTTGCGTATATTTATGGCGCCAGTGGACATGTTGCAGAATGCTGTTAGATTAAACATTCATTCTTTTAGCACTCTGATCGCAGGATGCTGAGCTGTGTGTAGCAGTATGTCAGAGTAGTATTTATTTCAACAAACACGCTACAGGTGGTGGGCTAGGCCACTGAAGGCAGTGCTGGCTGTTCAAGGCAATGCAAGCCACAGGGGCTGGCCTTCCATTGCTCACGGCAAGCGCTACTGTGTGTGTTGGGGCCAGAGGAAAGCAATCCCTGCAATGGAAACACACTCCCCCACCTCATCCCTCATGGAGGTTGCAATCCCCTACCATACACCACCCTTCATCAGTGCCAAGGGCTCAGGTTTTTGCCACCATATACAAAAGCAGCGTCTCGGATGACAGAATGAAGTGCACTATTTTTCATATGTTTGTTTTGGCTCGGTTCTGTGGATAACTTTCTCCTCTTATAGTGCTAATGTGCATAAAGAGAAAGATATATTTACATATTATTTAAACGTGTGCCCTGCTGCTCATCATGGACAAGAAGATAGGGTTTGGTAAGGTTGAGATGCACAGTCTCCTGCATAGGTCAGCCTGATAACTGTTTTGATTGGTTTCTGACATCTGTATATGCAATTCCCTTGCTGTTTTCTCATCTCTACATAGTAAGTATTATTTCATTACTTTACTTTGTTATAAAAGTGAAACCACTTCGTTGGCAAACTCTCTTTAAGCCACATGTTATATCATCTGGAGCTCTGTGTAACCTAAATACACTCCTGGAAATTGAAATAAGAACACCGTGAATTCATTCTCCCAGGAAGGGGAAACTTTATTGACACATTCCTGGGGTCAGATACATCACATGATCACACTGACAGAACCACAGGCACATAGACACAGGCAACAGAGCATGCACAATGTCGGCACTAGTACAGTGTATATCCACCTTTCGCAGCAATGCAGGCTGCTATTCTCCCATGGAGACGATCGTAGAGATGCTGGATGTAGTCCTGTGGAACGGCTTGCCATGCCACTTCCACCTGGCGCCTCAGTTGGACCAGCGTTCGTGCTGGACGTGCAGACCGCGTGAGACGACGCTTCATCCAGTCCCAAACATGCTCAAAGGGGGACAGATCCGGAGATCTTGCTGGCCAGGGTAGTTGACTTACACCTTCTAGAGCACGTTGGGTGGCACGGGATACATGCGGACGTGCACTGTCCTGTTGGAACAGCAAGTTCCCTTGCCGGTCTAGGAATGGTAGAACGATGGGTTCGATGACGGTTTGGATGTACCGTGCACTATTCAGTGTCCCCTCGACGATCACCAGTGGTGTACTGCCAGTGTAGGAGATCGCTCCCCACACCATGATGCCGGGTGTTGGCCCTGTGTGCCTCGGCCGTATGCAGTCCTGATTGTGGCGCTCACCTGCACGGCGTCAACCAAGGCAGAAGCGACTCTCATCGCTGAAGACGACACGTCTCCATTCGTCCCTCCATTCACGCCTGTCGCGACACCACTGGAGGCGGGCTGCACGATGTTGGGGCGTGAGCGGAAGACGGCCTAACGGTGTGCGGGACCGTAGCCCAGCTTCATGGAGACGGTTGCGAAAGGTCCTCGCCGATACCCCAGGAGCAACAGTGTCCCTAATTTGCTGGGAAGTGGCGGTGTGGTCCCCTACGGCACTGCGTAGGATCCTACGGTCTTGGCGTGCATCCGTGCGTCGCTGCGGTCCGGTCCCAAGTCGACGGGCACGTGCACCTTCCGCCGACCACTGGCGACAACATCGATGTACTGTGGAGACCTCACGCCCCACGTGTTGAGCAATTCGGCGGTACGTCCACCCGGCCTCCCGCATGCCCACTATACGCCCTCGCTCAAAGTCCGTCAACTGCACATACGGTTCACGTCCACGCTGTCGCGGCATGCTACCAGTGTTAAAGACTGCGATGGAGCTCCGTATGCCACGGCAAACTGGCTGACACTAACTGCGGCGGTGCACAAATGCTGCGCAGCTAGCGCCATTCGACGGCCAACACCGCGGTTCCTGGTGTGACCGCTGTGCCGTGCGTGTGATCATTGATTGTACAGTCCTCTCGCAGTGTCCGGAGCAAGTATGGTGGGTCTGACACACCGGTGTCAATGTGTTCTTTTTTCCATTTCCCGGAGTGTATGTTCTGCAAGGACTTAAATGAGATTTCATGGGTGAAGCTACGTTAGGAAAATTTTGAAAACCTTTAGGTGAGGAAGATAATGTGGAATGCGCATAACTAGTAGCAGAAGAGAGTTTTTTTTTATAAACAAACCAATTTCAGCAGGTTCATTAACCTAAATATTTTACATATCACTAACACACACATTGAGCAGCAAGTGCTATTATGCTCAATTTAATTGTTTCAAGTAAGTCTAGCATAATATTCAATGCTATTTACTGTCACATTATTGTTTCCATTTAGGAAATACGGTACTTTTGCCTTGACACCTTGTCTCACAGAGCTGAATTTAGAGAATTTACCACATAAATAATAGCTATATGCAGCACAAATTTCCTTTCCTAAGCAATTCTATTGCATGTGTAACATCTGCAAGCCATTTCACGATATATGGTGGTTAGTGCTTCCATCATGTAACCCTCGTCCCTGCTCCATTCAAGAATGGAGTGTGGAAAGAATCCCAGTTTCTCGTAATTTCTCTTTGTGGTCATTTTGTAAGACCTATTGGGAAGAAGCTGGATCTTACACAGTTCTCCACGGAACTCATCCTAGCATACCACTGGAGTTTCTTTAGCACCTCCATAATATATTAAAGTGACATCATCCCCACTTAAATTTTAGCTTGACAGCTACACTGAATACTTGTGTAGTAAAGCGGAATATACCGCATAGTACAGGTCTATTTCCAATGTCTTCGATGACTGTGATCCCTTACAGAAATCATTTTCTGAATGGTGAAGCACCTCATTACAAAACGGATAATATGTAGTGTTCTGGGTCACTGATCCATGTTCTGGGATTTAAAACATACTGACAATAATCCAGGTAAGCCATTCTCAATTATATCATTTGGAGAGTATTGCCCTCATGCCACAGATTCCTACACTTATAAAATAATTAATGACTCTATTTATAAAGAAAGACTGATGCTGACTTAAGTTTTTAAGAAATGCCTTCCATTTATCACTGCATTTCATACCAAGGTTGTAGAGCCAGCAGATCAGTTTGCTACAGTTCTGCTGTAACACTGCCATTTCATCACTCTCTTCCAAAATCAGTCAGCTCTATTTTCAGACCAGTCAATTTTGTGTCGAAATCGACGAATTCTGTACTAAAATGAATCAATTGTACATCTAAATTAACCGGTTTACAATGGAAATCAGCGAACTTTATGCTGATGTTAGTCAATGTTATGTCGAAAGCAGTGAATTTTCCGCCACTGACGCAACAGTGGTCCACAGCCGAAAAAAGTGACTGAAACTATGATAACTGACTTTTAGTCCAGCAAACGTCAAGCAATAGTATTAGTCATGGGAGTGTCAAGATGAAAAGTGTGTACCCACTACAGCCTAGTCATTACATACTACCTGGTTAGGGGAATGGAAACTTTTTTTTTTTATATGGGTTTAGATGTATGTGTTACCAGCAGTTCTGGTACTGTAATCGAAGTAACCTCTCTCTTTCTTAACAATCTAGGACATTACCAGTTAGCTATGGCTCCTATACGTCCTTATATCCCTTTATGATTGTGTTTTCTCTCCAGAGGTAAGCAGTGACCCAAGAGGAAATCCGCTACTGAGTCTATATCGATATCAACTTTCATCAATCGCTCATTACCCACGTGACATAGCATCTCGCAGAGATGAACCTTGAGAATTTTCCATTTCATTGCTCTACTAGATGTAGTTTGGTTTCCTTAGCATCCAGCCATAATACAGATTCCCCACCCAGCCAGAGCATCCATGAAGTACTTTCAGCACTTCTTCCTCCAATATTTCACCCAGAAATATCCATAGAAACACAACGATAACTGCCAAAGCTATCCCTTCTAGGTACTATATCACATGGACCTTGATGGAGGTTGAATTCATTACACAGAAATGCACTGTACATGATTGTGTTTGCTTAAGCTATTTTATATACAGCTTTATCCTTATTCTTGCAAAATCTCTCTCCATACGCATCATCGGAGATCTGAGGAAGGATTCAGAGATGAGTCCACTTGTGTTAGGTCTGGGATAAGACAAAGATAAACATATAGCTTCTTTAGGTCTGTGTCTGGCTAGGAAATGGATCCACCCTTGTTAAGTCCGAGACAGTGTTAGGACTACGCATGAAATACAGTCTCTCTCTCTGTCTTTCTCTCTCTCTCTCTCTCTCTCTCTCTCTCTCACACACACACACACACACACACACACACACACACACAAAACAGTGGAGTGGAAGTGGACTATCATCGCCACAATCCATGTGCTATATTGTATATAAGGGCTGGCTTTGGCAATTAGTATTTTGTGTTTACAGACGTTTCCATGGTGAATATTCAGAGAAGAAGAAGTGCTCCTGCAAACACTTTGCAGAGATTCTCGCTGGATGAAGAGTCTGTATTATGGTTGCATGCTAAATTAACGAACCCAATTCTGGTAATGTAACTGCATGGTAGATTCTCTAGGTTCATTACTGCAAAAAGCAGCGTCATGTGGGTTACAGTTGAATGAAAAAACGTAACGCTAATAACTGCATAGCAGTCACTTTCCTCTTACGTCATTAACCACCTGGGAAGACAAAAAGTACTATAAACTGTTACTTCTCCAAAAAATAATATTATTCCGCAGTTCATAAGAAGAAGAAGCAATGCATTGAATAAACTAAGCCAGTCTCTATTAACTAAATTACTTTTTTAAGTACAGCTAATGCGGAAATTACAGTGACCAATATCAAAAATACTGAGAGAACTGAACTACTTGACAAAAATAGTTCACCACCAAGAATGAAAACCGTCACTCAAAACGGAACACGTCATTGCTGATGTGAAACAAGGCTCACAAATTATTTTACGTGTGCTTTGATAAATATGCACCCCTAAATTTTCGCTTAGTATATGTTTCTTGAGGTAGAGTATATCAGTATACATATAAAGCACAAAAACGTTGCTTATTGTAATATGTATGATTGCAGATCTCAGACAGCGGATGAAAAAATACATTTCATATCTGTAGCTAAGTCGAAATTGTCTGTATTACTTCGTGAAAAAAATCATCTTAGTTCTGCTAAAATCAGTATCAATGTCATCTATATACAGGATGTTTGGAAATATGAAACGTGCATTTGTGAGTATCCAAGCCTGAACCCATTTAAGTGTATTGGAAAACACTTAGCAAGTCGAACAGAATGTTGTGCTAATCTTACACAACACACTTCACACACAAAGAATATCACTTGTTGGTCGGTTTATGTGTTAATAATACGTAAAATGATTATTTTTATTGATCTGTTGTGATGGTGTCATACATAAAATAACTTCTTTGTGCTAGCAGTCACTACCTCATTTTTTAAATAAGTTGCGCATTTCGACTAGCTCTTGATGGTTTTCATGCTCTCTACATCGTCTTCTTCATATACAGGCCCTTGAAGTTGCATAAAACCGCTTCAGAAAACTATGTTGTCTTTAGTACAAAAAGATCTTGGCTGTGAGCGAGCATTGACTGAAATCAGTGGGAAAGTTGAAAATTTGTGCCGGACTGGGTTTCGAAGATGAGTGTCCCGCTTACGAAGCAAATGCTCTGACTACTGAGTCGCCGAGCACAGCAGTCATTGAAAATGCACGGGCTACCCTAGCACACCTCCCATCAGACCCAAATTCTCAACTTATCCACACACTAGAAAAGTAGTGCCCCTTGCCCATTAACATTATTACTAGCAGCACAATAACTCGAGTGGAGAGGAAAATGGGCAAAGGGAACTATATTTGTGATGTGTGGATAAGCTGCAAATTTGCGTGTGACTGGAGGATAGTCAGTGAAGTTGCAATGAGCAGTGTCTCTAGATGGCATGGTGGTCAGCGCAACTGCCTAGCATGCAGGAGACCTGGGTATTAGTCCTCATCCAGCTCAAATTTTCAACTTTCAAATGGCTCTGAGCACTATGGGACTTAACATCTATGGTCATCAGTCCCCTAGAACTTAGAACTACTTAAACCTAACTAACCTAAGGACAGCACACAACACCCAGCCATCACGAGGCAGAGAAAATCCCTGACCCCGCCGGGAATCGAACCCGGGAACCCGGGCGTGGGAAGCGAGAACGCTACCACACGACCACGAGATGCGGGCTTTCAACTTTCCCCATTGATTTTAAACAACGCCCATTCACAGCCAAGGATTGTATGTCCTTTGTATATTAATTCGTAATGGCTGCTGGATCCACACTGGTGTCTTTTCTTTCGGACATGCCTGACGAAATGAAAACCATCTGTATATATACGTTATCTTTCTCAAATGTAATCCCATTTAAATTTCTACAAAATATCTGCAGGTTGCATTCTGCTAATGCTGAACTAACTTACGTCTCAAAGTGTGCTACTCGACGAGAACAGTTTGATCTTTGTAACAAATTAAAACAATGTAACATCAGTTAAAATGTAGAGATGAGAAACCAGCTTGGCAGTCACATATGTGGACTTCAAAAATCATCCATAACAATTCTCAAGTTGACCTGTGTACCAAACAAATGGACGTTGTTGTCGGTGGAGTGGCTCGTGTGCCTCAGCGATAAGGATACCTATACCGCAGGTAGAACTACAACGGAGAGATATCTCTTGCGAAACCATACAAACATGTGGTTTCTGAAGAGGGGCAGCAGCCTTTTCGGTAGCTGTAGGGGCTACAGTCCGGATGATTGACTGATCTGGCCTTGTAACAACAACCAAAACGGTCTTGTGCTGGTACTGCGAACGGCTGAAATCAAGGGGATTTTACAGCCATAACTTTTCCCCAAGGATACGCAGCTGTACTGTATGGTTAAATCTTAAAATATTGCGGAGGTATAATATTCCCCCTTTCGGATTTCCGGGCGGGGACTACTCAGGTGGATGCCGCCATCAGGAGAAACCAATCTGCATTGTACACATAGGAGCGTGGAATGTTAGATCCGTTAATCGGGCAGGTAGGTTAGAAAATTTAAGAGGGAAATGAATAGGTTAAAGTTTGATATATTGGAAATTAATGAAGTTAGTGGGCAGGAGGAACAGGGATTTTGGCCAGGTGAATACAGGATAAAAATACAAAATCAAATAGGGCAATACAGAAGTAGTTTTAATAATGAGTGCGGGAAAGCTACTACGAAAGAATAGTGAACGCATTATTGTAGCCAAGATAGACACGCAGCCCACGCTTACAACAGCAGTACATGTCTATATGCAAATTAGCTCCATGGATGATGAGTTGTTGAAGAAATGTATGACGAGATAAAAGAAATTATTCATATAGTTAAAGGAGACGAAAATTTAATCGTGATGGGGGGCTGGAATTCTATAATAGGAACACGAAGAGAAGGCAAAATAGTAAGTGAATATGGACTGGAATAATGGAATAAAAGAGGGAGACACCTGGTAGAATTTTTGCACAGAACATAATTTAATCATCGTTACACGTGACTTAAGTATCATCAGATTAGATTGGAAACGTGGAAGAGACCTAGATACACCGAAAGGTTTCAGATTGATTATATAATTGTTGGACAGAGATTTAGGAAACAGATGTTAAATTGTAAGACATTACCAGAGGCAGATGTGGACTCTGACCACATTTTATTGTTTAGGAAATATAGATTAATGGTTCAAATGGCTCTGAGCACTATGGGACTCAACTTCTCAGGTCATTAGTCCCCTAGAACTTAGAACTAGTTAAACCTAACTTACCTAAGGACTTCACACACATCCATGCCCGAGGCAGGATTCGAGCCTGCGACCGTAGCAGTCTCGCGGTTCCAGACTGCAGCGCCTAGAACCGCACGGCCACTTCGGCCGGCTATAGATTAATACTGAAGAAATGGGGAAAATGTAGAAAATTAAGGAGGTGGGGCCTGGATAAGTTGAAAGAACCAGAGGTTGTTGAGAGCTTCAGAGGGAGAATTATACAATGCTTGACTAGATGAGAGGAAAGGAATGCAGTAGAGGACGAATGGGTAGCTTTAAGGGATGAAATAGTGAAGGCAGTAAAGGATCAAATAGGTAAAAAGACTAGGTTTAATAGGAATCTTTGAATAACACGAGAGATATTGAATTTAATTGATGAAAGGAGAAAATTTAAAAGGCAGCAAATGAAGCAGGATCAACGGCCTTGCCGCAGTGGAAACAGCGGTTCCCATCAGATCACCGAAGTTAAGCGTTGTCAGGCGTGGCCGGCACATGGATGTGTGACCGTCCGGGCCGCCATGTGCTGTTGCCATTTTTCGGGGTGTACTCAGCTTCGTCATGCCAATTGAGGAGAAACTCGACCGAACAGTAGCGGCTCCGGTCAAAGAAAACCATCATAGCGACCGGGAGAGCGGTGCGCTGACTACACGCCCCTCCTATCCGCATCCTCATCTGAGGATGACACGGCGGTCAGATGGTCCCGGTGGGCCACATGTGGCCTTAAGACGGAGTGCTACATGTAAATGAAGCAGGAGAACACGAATACAAACGTTTAAAGAATGAGGAAGTGCAAAATTGCTAAACAGGAATGGCTACAGGACAAATGTAAGGTTCAGAAGCATATTTTAATGGGGGTAAGATAGATACCACCTACTGGAAACTTAAAGAGGCCTTTGGGGAGAAGAGAAGCAGCTGTATGAATATCAAGAGCTCAGATGTTAAAACTGTCCTAGGCAAAGAAGGGTAAGCGGAAGGATTGAAGGAATATATACAGGGTCTGTACAAGGGAGACGAACTTGAAATCAGTATTATAGAAAGGAAAGTGGACGTAGAGAAGGATGAGATGGGAGACATGATACTTGGAGAAGAATTTGACAAACCTCTGAAAGGTCTAATTCGAAAGAAGGCCCTGATAGTAGACGATATTCCATCAGAACTACTGATAGCCGTGGGAGAGCCAGCCATGACAAAACTCTTCCATTTTGTGCGCAACTTGAATGAATACCCTCAGACTTCAATAGCAAACTAGTAACTCCAGTTCCAAAGAAGTTGCTGACAAATGTGGAAATTACCGAATAGTCAGTTTAGTAAGTCATGGTTGCAAAATACTAACACGAATTCGTTACAGAACAATGGAAAAACTGATAGAATCAGACCTCGGGGAAGATCAGTTTGGATTCCGGAGGAACGTGGGAACTCGTGAGGCAATACTGACCCTAAGATTTGTCTTACAAGATGGGTTAAGGAAAGGCAAACTTACTTTTATGGCATTTGTGGACTTAGAGGAAGTTTTTGACAGTGTTGACTGAAATACTCTCTTTGAAATTCTTAAGCTAGAAGGGGTAAAATACAGGGAGCGGAAAGCTATTTACAATGTCTATAGAAACCAACCGGCAGTTATAAAGTCGAGGGGCATCAAGGGAAAGCAATGGTTCAGAAGGGAGTGAGATATGGTTGTAGTCTATCTCCTATGTTATTCAATATATACACTGAACAAGCAGTAAAGGAAACCAAAGGACAAAAATAGGAATTAAAGTTCTGGGAGAAGAAATAAAAACTTCGAGGTTTACCAATGACATTGTAATTCTGTGAGCGACATTAAAGGACTTGGAAGAGCAGCTGAACGGAATGACAGTGTCTTGGAAGGAGGATATATGGTGAACAATAACAAAAGCGAAACATCGATAAAGTACAGTCGAATTAAATCAGGTGATGCTAAGAGAGGTAGATTAGCAAACAAGACAGTTAAAGTAGTAGTTGAGTTCTGCTATTTGGGTAGAAAAGTAACTGATGATGGACGAAGTAGAGAAGATAATATTAATACTGAGCGCATGGCATTGGTGGTCGGGAGATCCCTCGCGGGGCGGTTCGGCCGCCGCTGCATAAGTTCTTTAACGCCACTACGGCGACTTGCTAGTAATGAGGATGAAAGACACACAACACTCAGTCATCTCGGGGCAGAGAAAATCCCTGACCCCGCCTGGAATCGACCCTGGAGCCCGTGAGCGGGAAGCGAGAACGCTACCCCAAGACCACGAGCCGCGGACGGTAGAGACGATGTAAAATGTAAACTGGGAATGGCACGAAAGACATTTCTAAAGAACAGAAATCTGTTAACATCGAATATAGATTTAAGCGTTACGAAGTCTTTTCTGAAGGTATTCGTTGGGAGTGTAGCCATGTACGGATGTGAAACATGGACGATAAACAGTTTAGATAAAAAGAGAATAGAAGCTTTCGAAATGTGGTGCTACAAAACAGTGGTGAAGATTAGATGGGGTCGGTGACGTTAATAATGACGATGTACTGAACAGAACTGGGGAGACAAGGAATTTTTGGCATAACTTGACCAAAAGAAGGGATCAGTTGATAGGACACATTCTGATATATCAAGGGATGTCCACTTTAGTACTGGACTGAAGTGTGGATGGTAAAAGTTGTAGACGGAGACCGGGGGGTATGAATACAGGAAGCAGATTCAGAAAGACGTAGCTTGCAGTAGTTATTCGCATATGAAGAGGCTCGCATCAAGCCAGAGCTGCATCAAACCAGACTTTGGACTGAAGACCACAACAAATATCACATCTTGTGAAACCGAAATGGGGGACTAGACCAGCATTTTCCTGGACGACTCTGGAAAACCGCCTAAAGACCAAAGTCACGTTGAGCAGTATTGCAGACCATCAGTAATTAATCCGATGTGCCAGTTCTTTTCGAAAACTCACTCTCACGCAAGCGCGCTGCGCATCAGGATTCAACCGCATCCGCCACTTGTCTGACTGACTTATTTGTGGTAATAATTTCCGCCATTCTGATAAAAAGAACGAGTGTGGAAAATCAGCAGCGTAACAGAAATAATTGCTGAAGGCATATCTTCTGTTAGCAATTAAGATGCATATTCCTGGAGGAGCACTTAAAAATTAGTTTTCAGTCTTTACTAAGTAAGAAGTTCGCGCTTTGCAGCTAAATTTTTCTTGGAGGAGGAAATTCTGAGAGCAGCTGCCCCTTCACTCTAGGCTGGTGGCAGACTGGCGGCCGAGCTCCACCGCTGCCAGAAGATGGTCCTTCCATACCATGCGATTGCGCCTAGTCCGTTGAGCAATACTGTAGCTGCACGGCAGTTGCACGTGTGAACTTCCAGTGGCGCAACTACAGAGACGCACCTTTTGTCATCCCACAAAAATTTCAATTTGGCTGTAGATTGTTATGCCACTTTCCTTCGTCTAAAGCGCCACAGGGGCTGCATTTCGAAATACGAGTATTCTGTCACAGTTTTCTTTGATTAATTGCTATATGCATTCCATCCGACTTAAGAGTATTTTCATTTTATTACTGAAAATCGTCAAAACAATGGTGGGCAGGTAGCCTACACTTTCGCAGTATCAGTGTGTGTGTGTGTGTGTGTGTGTGTGTGTGTGTGTGTGTGTGTGTGTGTGTGTGTGTACACGCGCGCGCGCGTACAATATTTGCCAATCAACGATGTAGGCCTATCCCACCATCCTGAGAGATTTTTGGATGAATACATTAACTTAAAATGTAACCAAAAATGCGAGTAGTATATCTTCATGATATGTGAGACGAAGCACTATATAAATTGTGGATTACATGCAGGAAATAGCACCTGTGTGCGATGCGGCAGCTGTTAAACTAGTAAGTAGTTCTTCCAAACGCCTAGAACAACGAACACATTAAGATTATAGAATGTCGGGAGAGTGGCGTGTCTACGTGTCTACAGATGATACATACGTGGCAGCTATTCTTGCATATCTGATTAAGTTCCCGTTGCATAGTACCTGACCAATACAATTTTCTCTGCACCTCTTGTAAATATAAATCTCAGCGATATACATAGAGACAATAACTTCCATTTTGTCTTATCAGTTCCCTGCGGCCCACTCACACGTGCTTAATCTACACTCCTGGAAATGGAAAAAAGAACACATTGACACCGGTGTGTCAGACCCACCATACTTGCTCCGGACACTGCGAGAGGGCTGTACAAGCAATGATCACACGCACGGCACAGCGGACACACCAGGAACCGCGGTGTTGGCCGTCGAATGGCGCTAGCTGCGCAGCATTTGTGCACCGCCGCCGTCAGTGTCAGCTAGTTTGCCGTGGCATACGGAGCTCCATCGCAGTCATTAAAACTGGTAGCATGCCGCGACAGCGTGGACGTGAATCGTATGTGCAGTTGACGGACTTTGAGCGAGGGCGTATCGTGGGAATGCGGGAGGCCGAGTGGACGTACCGCCGAATTGCTCAACACGTGGGGCGTGAGGTCTCCACAGTACATCGATGTAGTCGCCAGTGGTCGGCGGAAGGTGCACGTGCCCGTCGACCTGGGACCGGACCGCAGCGACGCACGGATGCACGCCAAGACCGTAGGATCCTACGCAGTGCCGTAGGGGACCGCACCGCCACTTCCCAGCAAATTAGGGACACTGTTGCTGCTGGGGTATCGGCGAGGACCATTCGCAACCGTCTCCATGAAGCTGGGCTACGGTCCCGCACACCGTTAGGCCGTCTTCTGCTCACACCCCAACATCGTGCAGCCCGCCTCCAGCGGTGTCGCGACAGGCGTGAATGGAGGGACGAATGGAGACGTGTCGTCTTCAGCGATGAGAGTCGCTTCTGCCTTGGTGCCAATGATGGTCGTATGCGTGTTTGGCGCCGTGCAGGTGAGCGCCACAATCAGGACTGCATACGACCGAGGCACACAGGGCCAACACCCGGCATCATGGTGTGGGGAGCGATCTCCTACACTGGCCGTGCACCACTGGTGATCGTCGAGGGGACACTGAATAGTGTACGGTACATCCAAACCGTCATCGAACCCATCGTTCTACCATTCCTAGACCGGCAAGGGAATTTGCTGTTCCAACAGGACAGTGCACGTCCACATGTATCCCGTGCCACCCAACGTGCTCTAGAAGGTGTAAGTCAACTACCCTGGCCAGCAAGATCTCCGGATCTGTCCCCCATTGAGCATGTTTGGGACTGGATGAAGCGTCGTCTCACACGGTCTGCACGTCCAGCACGAACGCTGGTCCAACTGAGGCGCCAGGTGGAAATGGCATGGCAAGCCGTTCCACAGGACTACATCCAGCATCTCTACGATCGTCTCCATGGGAGAATAGCAGCCTGCATTGCTGCGAAAGGTGGATATACACTGTACTAGTGCCGACATTGTGCATGCTCTGTTGCCTGTGTCTATGTGCCTGTGGTTCTGTCAGTGTGATCATGTGATGTATCTGACCCCAGGAATGTGTCAATAAAGTTTCCCCTTCCTGGGACAATGAATTCACGGTGTTCTTATTTCAATTTCCAGGAGTGTATAATCAAAGTAAGTCTTTCCTAAGATTATCAATGTTTAGCTTCCGTTTTTGGAAATGTCCTGACTGACTCATCATCGCCCAGTTCAAAGTGCTGAGGATAGAAACTTGAAACTTGGAAAGGCTGCTTATCTTATACCGCAGGCACCATTTAAAAAGATATTTTTCGAAATTCTACCCCTAAGGGGATGAAATAGGGATAAAAGATTTACTGAAAATTATGTCGCTGCTAAGGCAATTTTTAACTTAGAGCTACGAAGGTTGGTATCTCGTTTCTCAGTCAGATATAAAAAAACACGTGTTTCAGCATTTTTGGAAATTCAGATGCTAAGTGGACGAAACATTGTTCCAAAAATGTTTTTTAAAAATAAATCATTGTTAAAGAAGAGCTAAAGCATTTTAAAGCTGCATCTCTAAAAATCGGTATTCACTTCTCGGTTGGAAAAAAATAATTATTTCAGTTTTTTTAGAATTATAACCCATGAGGGGGTGAAGATGGGGATGGAAAGTTTTATGAAAGTATTTCATTATAAAAGCAGAATCGCCTTTTGGTCAGAAGAACATTCGTAAAAGAACACGCTTCTGTGGCATTAATTGCGGTGAAAAGCTTAGAAGGTGTTGCAGTTTGTGAACTAAATCAAGGAACACCATTTAATAGTCACCTTGATAAATCGGCTTTGTCAGAATTGCATAGAAAAAGAAACGCATCTTTAATACATGTTTTTCTAAAATTTATTTTTATTGTAGTTTCTACACAAACGTATCATTACTGATGACAAAGTACATTCCACGTTTAAATCCGATTCCATGTACAGTAATACACGTCTGAGATGAGAGAATTCAGTATCTAATTAAGACTGCCGTTAGTAACTGTAAAACCACTTATCCAATTTGTCTCTTTCTTTTTTTGACTCGCTATGTGGAATTAAACACTTGTTGGAGCAGTTTCATTATGCAAAGGCCGGTAGCCTTCTATAATGTCACTATCTCTTTTATAGTGTGTACATTTACACATTAGCAGCGGGCGTGACAACACAAATCCGATTGAAGACAAAGAAAGAAAGAAAAGATCTGTGTAGTCAACACAGTCTACGCGAGTGAAGCAACAGGCGCTAAGCTTACCATTTATACTTCCTTTCTCATTTTTGTGCTGATGAGAGCCAATAAAATGGGCAAATCCGGCCATCTCGTATCTGTTTCGTAATTGCACAGTCCCTAACACTAGCTTTTAGTAATTAATTTGTGCAAAACTGACATCCATGTTTCATTTACGAGGATCTTTCTGTCTCATCGGTTGCACGAAATTTTTCATGTTTGAAAACATGGGGATCATTCTGACTTCCGGGAAGGCCAGGCTGATCCAGGCAATAATCCGATAAGTTAAGGTGAGTCTCACTACCAGCCACTTGCAACCTATATGCTAAAGTGATAAAAGACATGCGAAAGCTCGTATCGTGTCGGATCTCTTTTTGATGGGCGTAGTGCAGCAGTTCGACGCACCCCGGACTCAACAAGTCATTGGATATCCCCTTCAGAAAGAATGACCAATGTAGCCTGTATAGCTGTCCGTAATTGCAAAAATGTTACCGATGCAGGATTTTATGGACGATCTGACTCCTCTATTACATCACATAAACGTTCGATGGTTTTTATGTCGGACGATCTGGGTGACCAAATCATTTGCACGAGCTGTCCAGAATGTTTTCCAAACCATCCTTGAACAACTGTGGCCAGTCGACATGGAGCACTGTCATCAACGAAAATTTCATCGTTTATTAGTAACATGAAGTCCATGAATGGCTGCAAATGTTCTACCAGTAGCTGAACGTAGTCATTTCGAGTCAATGATCCATTCAAACACAGCCAACTCCGTTATAGAGTTACCATCAGCTTGTACGGTGCCTTTTCGACAACTTGGGTACACCGATTCGTGGGACAAATGCCACACTGGAACTCTTCCATAAGCTCTTACCAACTCAAATCGGGAGTCATCTGACCAGGCCACGGTTGTCCAGTCGTATAGGATCCAACCGATATGGTCACGAACCCAGGAGAGGCGCTGCGAGCGATGTCGTTTTGCTAGCAAAGACAATCGCGACGGTCCTCTGCTTCCAAAGGTCACGAAAGCCAAATTTTTCCACACTGTTCTAACGAATATGTTCGTCATACGTCCCACATTCTTTCCTGCTGCTATTTCACGCAGTGTTGCTTGTCTGTTAGCACTGACATCTCTTTGCAAGCGCATCTGCTCTCGGTCGTTAACTGAAGGCTGTCGGTTACTGCGTTATCCGCGTTGAGAGGTAGTACCTGAAGTGTGGTATCCTCGAAACACTCTTGATGTTGTTGATCTCGGAACGTTGGATTCCCTAGCTGTTTTAGAAATGGATAGTCCCATGCTCCTCGCTCCAACTATCATTCAGCGTTCAAAGTCTGCTAATTCCCGTCTTTCGGCGAAAATCACGTTGGAAACATTTTCACATGCATGAGCTGAGCACAAATGAGATTACCGCCAATGAACTGCTCTTTTATACCTAGTGAACGTGAAACTACCGCCCTCTGTATACTCTACTGACCATTGAAATTGGTACACCACGAAGATGACGTGCTACAGACGCGAAATTTAACCGACAGGAAGAAGATGCTGTGATATGCAAATGATTAGCTTTTCAGAGTATTCACACAAGGTTGGCCCCGGTGCCGACACCTACAACGTACTGACATGAGGAAAGTTTCCAACCGATTTCTCATACACAAACAGCAGTTGACCGGCGTTGCCTGGTGTAACGTTGTTGTGATGCCTCATGTAAGGAGGAGAAATGGGTACCATCACGTTTCCGACTTTGATAAAGGTCGGATTGTAGTCTATCGCGATTGCGGTTTACCGTATCGCGACATTGCTGCTCGCGTTGGTCGAGATCTAATGACTGTTAGCAGAGTATGGAATCGGTGGGTTCAGGAGGGTAATACGGACCGCCATGCTTGAACCCAACGGCCTCGTATCACAAGCAGTCGAGATGACAGGCATCTTATCCGCATGGCTGTAGCGGATCGTGCAGCCACGTCTCGATCACTGAGTCAACAGATGGGGACGTTTGCAAGACAACAACGATCTGCACGAACAGTTCGAGCGACGTTTGCAGCAGCATGGACTATCAGCTCGGAGACCATGGCTGCGGCTACCCTTGACGCTGCATCACAGACAGGACCGCCTGCGATGGTGTACTCAACGACGAACCTGGGTGCACGAATGGCAAAACGTCATATTTCCGGATGAATCCAGTTTATGTTTACAGCATCATGATGGTCACATCCGTGTTTGGCGACATCGCGGTGAACGTACATTGGAAGCGCGTATTCGTCAACGCCATACTGAGGTATCACCCGGCGTGATGGTATGGAGTGCCATTGGTTACACGTCTCGGTCACCTCTTGTTCGCATTGACGTCACTTTGAACAGTGGACGTTACATTTCTGATGTGTTACGACCCGTGTCCCTACCCTTCATTCGATCCCTGCTGAACCCCACATTTCAGCAGGATAATGCACGACCGCATGTTACAGGTCCTGAACGGGCCTTTCTGGATACAGAAAATGTTCGACTGCTGCCCTGGCCAGTACATTCTCCAGATCTCTCATGAATTGAAAACGTCTGGTCATTGGTGGCCGAGCAACTGACTCGTCACAATACGCCAGTCACTATTCTTGTTGAACTGTGGTATCGTGTTGAAGCTGCATGGGCAGCTGTACCTGTACACGTCATTCAAGCTGTGTTTGACGCAATACCCAGGCGTATCAAGGCCGTTATTACGGCCAGAGGTGGTTATTCTGCGTACTGATTTCTCAGGATCTATGCACCCAAATTGCGTGAAAATGTAGTCACATGTCAGTTCTAGTATAATATATTTGTCCAATGAATACCTGTTTATCATCTGCATTTCTTCTTGGTGTAGCAATTTTAATGGCCAGTAGTGTAATTTTCTTATAATAGCACACCTGGGAGTAGAGTCAAGGCAGCGCTGTAGAAACAGTGGTAAACGGCAGTCAGAGAGAGCAGGAGGAACCAGGAACCGCACCTGAGTGGAGATGAGGATCGCTCTGACGTAGATGTAGCCGTCAGACGAGAGGCCCTCCCTCGGGCCGGCGATGACCAGGATGTAGGTGATGCCCAGCAGCGGGATCAGCACCAGCAGCGCCTTGCTGGCCTTTCGGTACTGCTGCGTCTCCACCGTGTTCGCCGACCGCAGCTTCGTGATCAGCACCTATGAACAGGCAGCGAGCACTGTGAAAACCACCTGTCGAATTACGAGCTGTGACGTGGTACATATCAACACACCGGTTCGCTATCCTGGGTGAAAGTCAGGAACATGTAGGTATGAGGGACGTCTGCTCGATCGCACATGTCCGACAGAACAGTCATCACTCGCTATGAAGCAGCTGGGACAATATACAGGAATAACTAGCGTGAATGGAATGGAAAGGAATCGAGATTGCAAAGAGATGGAAAGAAATAATGACTTCCAGCCACACAGGGCATTGCGGCAATGCAATGCTGAGATTTGAAAATTTGTGTCGGACCGCGATCGAACCCAGATGCTTCGCTTCTCTAGAACAGTTGTGGAGCGGCGAGCATGAAGCTGGAAGTTTGGGTCTGACAGGAAGTGTGTCCGGATGGCCGAGGCAGTTGAAGCAACTGTTCTAGAGGTGCTGAGTTTCAGCGTTCCAGCCTCGGTCCGGCACAAATTCTTTACTCTCGCCGTTGCTGCAGTGCCCTCGGCGGCTGGAATTAATTACTTCTTTTCTGTCTCTTTCACATCCAGTTTCCTTTTCCTGCCTTTAATCCCAATTATTCATCCAAAAGTCAGGAATAATTATAACACATGTTGAATCACGTTAACAGTCGAAAGGGCGCAAAAAATGGACTGTTAACAAAACGAAGAAAGGTCAGCTCGTTACAACACAATTGGGAACCACGTATTAGACGAAGTGAAGCAATTTTCGTACCGTGGAAGCAAAGTAACGCACGATGGGCTGATCAGATTAGCAGAATGTTAGCTTCCACCCGGTATTTCGGTGGTTAGTAGCGGCTGCAAATTTAATCACATGCAGTCGGAAAATTTTCAGGCTTTTAATTTTTTTATTTTCTATTAACGGGGAATCGTCGGCAGAGAGAGGAAGACTCTCACGTAAACGGTGTAAGGTTCAAATGGCTCTGAGCACTATGGGACTCAACTGCTGAGGTCTTAAGTCCCCTAGAACTTAGAACTACTTAAACGTAACTAACCTATGGACATCACACACATTCAAGCCCGAGGCAGGATTCGAACCTGCGACCGTAGCGGTCGCGCGTTTCCAGACTGTAGCGCCTAGAACCGCTCGGCCACTCCGGCCGGCGAAAATGGTGTACGGTTTACAGCTTTGAACGTATGTCTAGAATGAGTTCTATGCCCCTTTTTTGATGAAAATACACGCTTATTATATTCAGTAGTTAAAAGAAGAACTATAAATGTAATCACTGTGTATTAGACAAGAATTTCAGTCCTATTAAGATTCAGTTCGCATCTGCTCGCTTCGCTGTTTTCACTATGTTTACTGCTGTTCTGGAAAATTCGTTGCTAAATATTAGAGGAAATCTCTTATTGGACCACTACTATTTCTCAACATGCACTTTTCTTCTTTCTTTTCTCTTTTCATTTCCAGCAGTGTATTTCCTAACGTAATGAAAAGAGTTACGAATGAACTTATTGGTTCAAATGGCTCTGAGCACTATGGGACTTAACATCTATGGTCATCAGTCCCCTAGAACTTAGAACTACTTAAACCTAACTAACCTAAGGACAGCACACAACACCCAGCCATCACGAGGCAGAGAAAATCCCCGACCCCGCCGGGAATCGAACCCGGGAACCCGGGCGTGGGAAGCGAGAACGCTACCGCACGACCACGAGATGCGGTCTAATGAACTTATTAAAATATTGTAAGATTCTAATAACTTTTCTTAGATATGTAACAGCGTGAGCATGGACTGCCGAAAGATGCTGTTATTAGACAATGCAGTAGTGCTCGAGGAACACTGTGTTGAAACAGAGCAGGCAAGGAGTTAATAATAATTGCCAGCGGAGAGCAGAAGCGGGACCAGAATATATCTGGAAAGCCAAATTTTCGATTCTACGCAGAATACTGATGTACTCAAGGAATTTTCGTAAAGATTATATTTTTCTTGTAAGACGGAAGTGAACTTGTAGAAGTAGAGATAGACCTACTGTAAATAAGACTGAAAACATAGACTGAAAGATAATGAGTACTGTGAAATGTCAAAATTAAATCCTAGCTACATTTTATTTACTTTTAAGCGAAAATTTTAAATAGTTATATACGTAATAAATGTTATATGCAATATGTCAATTTTTGTTTTAATTAAGATCTATATAGTAGGCTACTTAACGCATCCAGTACGATGAAATTTTACACTTTTTCTATTACGTCCGCAAACTGTTTTCATACCAAGACATTGAATGAATAAGTGTAAGCCTTATTTAAGAACAAGCACATGACATACGACGTCTCCCTGATGCCATGCAAGTGGACTATAAATAGACCACGGTCACGGGACAAATTCGTGACTGAGTCCATCCGTGATTTTATAAATCGTATGCGCGAACACGAAAAGACTTGATATGATGTTTACGTCGAAATGCGAGAGGCTATAGTTCACAGAAACTCGGTAATAGTGTTGCCAATTCATTTTAACACTCTTTCCCCTACATGTGCGTAACTATAACCAATGAAAATTCATCAAAGAAAATTTCACAGTGATAGAGTCGCAAAGAAAGCCACTCACGCTCGTTAGCACACGTGGAAAGCTGCCCACACTAAAAGAAGATATTCTTGTTTCGAAAGTTAATATTCACGGCTGCTGAAGTTACGCCTCTCCGAAACCGTCGTCTAATAATTTATTAAGCAATGGGGAACAGGCTGTCGGCAAAGAATAGTTCTGGACCCTATAGCGGTTCTTATTTTTAGGCATGCTCTAGTTCTGGAGGTAATTATGTCTTAGATAAAAAATATACATTGTTTCGACATAACCAGTTGTTAGACAATGAACTATATCCAGCGTATTTCCGGTCATTAAATACCAACACTCAAATATTACTCTGGAACTTCCATAAAATAGCCAACTACAGCTGCCACCAGTTTTTAATTTAACTGAAGCCGTTTCCCAGCACAAACTGCCTTAGGTGTGTAGTAAGTAGAAGTCAGATGGCGGCAAACATACTGAATTCCATTAATTTGTAACTCATGTCTCCAGTGCCACGTTAACCCATGTGGAGGCCCGGGGCAAGAAGACATCTGTGGCCGCTGCTTCCTTCATGTAGGCCTAATACGTTTCTGTGGAAGTACAACAGGAAAGGTACGGGAATACACGTATTTCCACGACATCAACCATGCCGTATTAGATGATGTTACTATGCCAGTGGCATATAATAAAACACAAAAAGGTATCCTATTATGTAAATACAACAAATAAAAAA
Source organism: Schistocerca cancellata (assembly GCF_023864275.1). Classification (NCBI taxonomy): domain Eukaryota; kingdom Metazoa; phylum Arthropoda; class Insecta; order Orthoptera; family Acrididae; genus Schistocerca; species Schistocerca cancellata. The sequence goes on from NC_064628.1 coordinate 416,639,362, forward strand.
TGAGTACATCCAAAATGTCTTTCCCTCACTAGAGAAGTCTATTACACCCTGATAGTCAAGACAATTGGTTACCTCATGACCAACTGATAACAAGGTACCCCATCGACCCAATTAATTTTCCGTATTCTTCTGTAGTACGTCCGCCTTTGACCTTCATACAAGGCTACACTGGAGCCAAATATCTTCAAAAAAACACTTCCTAGAACTTAAATTTATATTCGGTGATAGCAAATTTCTCCTTTCTATAAAATCTTTTCATTCTATTGCCAATCTGCTTTTGAATCATTTCTACTTCGGCCGTCGTCAGTCATCTCGCTGTTCAAACAGTCTTAACCGAGTTCATGTATTTTAGATGTTTAGGTTTTTGAAGAAATTTAATAATATTGTGCATTCTTTTATTCATCAATCTTGCTTCCCTGTTACTTTATATACTATTTTATTGGTGTGTTTTTACGTAATTTCAGTAAAGTGTACGACTGTTAATACTCAGTATTGTACTCTGCTTATCACATAATTATTTAATGGCCACTTCTTTGGATTAGGACAAGACTGCCATTTTTGACTTGGAAGTTCATTGACTTTGTATGCTGTACGTCACTTGTGGTCCTTTTGTCAATGTACCATCATATGTTTATCTTGTTACAACTTTTGATTTTATATTATCTTTTCAGGTGTGGTATTCTGTGGGAACTTACATTAAAACATGTATGACATGTGATACATCTGTGATGATTTTCGTGAGTATTTTGATCGCTTTAACGTTTTTTGCCACTTTTCTTATTTCGTTTGGCATTGTCACATTGACAGCTTTTGTATTTTGTACAGCTGCCGTTGATGATGGTTTAGAACTGAAACTGGTAGCAAAGTAAAATAACATTACAGACAGCACAGTGTTGCGCATATTTGAAAATTTGTAGACGTTGTTGGCCGTCACCTAAGCATGATTACCCTTACTTTACTGTTTTTGATGTTAAAATTTCAAGGTGACATCTTTTCCGTTCAACTGACCTTCGAAGTACTTTTTCGTGACTGACATAATTATAAAATCATCAGCAGATGAGGTTTTCCTTCTCGGCTTCCGTTACTGCTTGTGTTGCAGAATGAGAGATCGGTAACGAGTAGGAGATTATCTGTTTATTCTTTGGAGGTGGATCTCTGACTTGTTAACATTTGTTGATATATGTAGTTCTGTGACGTGAAACAGATTTTGTTGTCGATCTAATACACACCATAATAATATATATTCACGACGCAACATCTTTTTTTCTTTTTTTTATCGAAATCCGGGACGGAGCGAGCCGATAAGGAAAGGTCAGAACAACAAAGGCGATCTGGACGACAAGGAAAGGCAAGCGTTTCTCCTGCAACACAGGTAAGTACAGCTATATCATCGTAATACATTCATAGTCCTACGGAGGCTCTATGGCAGTAATAAAGTAATTTGATTCTCAGGCTATAAGCACAGTCTGCTTTAGTAGGTTACCGAGAGGTATGAACAGTCGTGAAATAAATCTATAAAATAGACGAATCTCATTGATTCAGCGCCATAAAGGGTGACTTATTCAAGAAGAAATACTTTGCAACGTTTATAACTGCGGCTTGTACCAATGAAATCAAGAGAATGTAAACACATATTTAATGCACGAGGAGCATATATTTCGATTCTTAACTGTTATTATGAAAGCCACTTCCCTTCTTACATTCTTACACTGCACTCGACTTTCCAGCGCACAAATAGTTTTGTACGGAGAATTTTTTTAAGATTCTTGCCGCTTGTGGGCCAGATGTAGTAACAGTGGTGGTTAGTTTCTTCTGTGTGCGGAAAAAGCTTTTTTTTCGCGTCTGCGTGATTTTCTCTTCAGCTACAGTTTTGATGGCTTGTTTTGTACATTAAATAATTAGACATTGAACTCCATTCAAGTTTCCTATGTTTCGCATGTAGCGATTTGACTGGAAGTGTAATAAACAAAACTTCAAGTTGTTAAGACGATAAACAATTTGTTTCTGCAAAGGCCAGGTCTTCTGCTGTTTGCTAGCCATTTTTGGTTCTTAAAAGAAACAGATATCCTTCAGGAAATATCTGTAGGTTACAAGAGCATCGTACACGTACTGTTGTGTAACGTACCATTTCATACTCCCAGGAACTGAAGAAAGAGAAATACGGTGTCATATTTAAGTTACTGTCGATTTTTTATAGTACTACGTACACTACCCATTACAAAAACTATGTTACTATACACGAACTGTTACTTGACGTCTCCTAGCGTGGGGTGCGGGAAGCGGACAGCGAGCTGCTGAGGGAAGTGGCGCGGTGAGGAGGAGAACAAGCTCCGCCTAGTTGTACTGCAAGCGCGCAGTGCAGGCAACACACACAAAAGAAGCTATGTGTAGAACAGACTTAATCGTCAGTTAAATACTTCGTGCTATCGAAATTGAGATCACTGTTTGTATTGACATATTAAATAAAGACATTAACGTTCTACGATATCAGTTAAGGTATCAAAATAAATGCGAAATTAGAAGTAGGTTAAAGATTAGCTAACGACACTCGAAATGGAAGATACTAACTTACTGTTTATTTTTTAAATTTACTGGATGCCACACATTTCAGCAAAGCTATAATAACAGTCAACACAAATGTATAATAAAACAAGAATGAAACAGGCCAATTTTGCTGAACCTTCTGATAATTGCGCTGCACTAACAGTTTCACTTTCTTACGCAATAGTTTTCTCTTATTTGTCACTGGTATCTGAAGTACATACGTCGACATTGAGGTTGTCAGTGGCTATTTCCATCACACCACCATGCCTCCAGTACTCCTGCTCAAGCTGGTGTACCTTTTTGCAGTAACCTTTTCAGTCTTCCTCAGTAACAGCCTGAAATCAAGCGCTTGCTAAAACGTTCAAATGTGTGTGAAATCTTATGGGACTTAACTGCTAAGGTCATCAGTCCATAGGCTTACGCACTACTTAACCTAAATTATCCTAAGGACAAACACACACACCCATGCGCGAGGGAGGACTCGAACCTCCGCCGGGACCAGCCGCACCCAAGCTCTTGCAAGAGTCAACAGATTTTCAGATGACATGTCATCTATAATGTGGCCCTCCGAAAGAGTCGAATTGCATTTGAATATTTTCAGAAATGGGTTAAAGTGTACGATTAGTCATTACTATAAGCATCTGTCTTTCTACTGGCTCTATCAGTAAAATAGTACACATTTTAGATTAATTACAGCCAAATGTGGAGCTATTTAGAAATATTCTCTAATAGGATTATAACTGAAACTAAGCCCTTCTTCCCAGGAGTTCCTGGAGTCTGATTCCTGGAAAATTCTGTAACTCCCGCAATACTACGCAGGCTCTTCCCTGTGTGCGTCGCAGCTCTGAGGGAAGACAGCCAAATCGGGCACGACAGCGATTTTTGTATTTTTTCATCTTCGCAGCACTTCATTACATTCATCATCAATTTACGATAAGCGGTCCTTATAGCCGGATTCTTTTTCCGAAATGGAGTCGACGATAAAGCCCGCGATGGGCCGGCAACCGGATCATCACTCATTTTCGAAGCAGTCAAAGCACAGCTACTATACACTGATAGCAACAGCACAGCTAAATGACCGACATAGCAGGCAACAAAGCAGACGACAAATGCAGTCTACGCGGCACAGTTGGCAACAGGTACAAATCGCCATGCCACGCCACGAAATCTCCCGACTGCTGCCGATAGTTTCCGATCCGGAACAAGGCGGCCCACATGCCAAGTTATAGTTCCCATACAGTACAAATCATTAGAAATGACACTATTCGCTGTCAGATAGGCACTTTCGCAAAGTATGACAATAATGAGCACGTGTCGTGATTGTATATGTTAAACTGTGATATAAGTGCAACGACGCACATTCTTTGTTCTTCCGTTGCTGTTTAAATTAAAGCTTTCCTTCGCTTGTAACGATAATACGCGCTATTCGTGAATGCTACTGCGAATGCTCCAGCGCCTGTAGCTAGTGCTGCCATCGGCCGGTTGTTCATTGTACTACTCAGACTAGCGATCTTCAGATTAGCCCATTCGTGGTAGCTGCTAGCTGATCGCGTGCCGACGGCGGATTGGATGTGGCGGACAATATGGTAGCACAATTACATGGCCTAAAGAGGAAATGTACGAGCGCAAACATTGCGGTTTTCGTCGCTGAAGTTGAAAAGTTGGCAGACACTACGGAACTCGAGGATCATAAATACCGTATAAGGAGACTACAAGGTGTCTTGCACCGGCTCACCAACCTATATGTGGGGATCCGTTAAATGTTAGACGATAACGAATACGAGGCAGACGTTGGAGAATGCGAAGAGTGTAAAGACGCCGTAAAAAGCGCTACTTCTTGAATGTCGCACGAGATAGAGAACAGCTCGAAAAATCTGCAGCAAACTTAAAACATTTCAGTTAATCCCACAGTACAGTCTGTAGCAACGAGTGTTCCTTCAATCTCAATAAGACCTCCACCGATCAAGTTTCAGTCCTTTTCAGGTTATCTGGAGAAATGGGCGCTTTTCTGGGAGCAGTTTGAATAGTTCGCCGACAAGGACCCGTCAGTAACTATATTCGACATATACTTACTTCTTCGCGGCTAACATGCAGGAGAGCAAAAGCATTTACTTGAATATGTCGCGGTGACGACTGAGACGAACGCAGAAACTAAGAGGATCCTCCAATTTCGTTACGGTGACTCAGGGCCACTTACATTACCTAGAAGCCATAACACCCATTCGATTGGCCGCCCCAGAGTAACTCAATTCGACATTCATTGAGTAACAGGACGTATTCAATCTCTACGGGCTCTTGGGGAAGACTTGAGCCGATATGGCCGAGTTCTCGCGTTGAGAATTCTCCGCCCTTTTCCGGATTTATATGCAGCCGTTGGATAATTCATGCAAAGCGTACGGCACTATCCGAAGGGAATGCCCTTACCACGCAGAACATAGGCGGTGATATTTCTACCGCCTCTAGTGTTGCCCCCACGTCTGCCCCCGGTAGCTGAGTGGACAGCCGATACGGTAGCACAGCGTGTTCGGTCAGAGGGCTGCGTGCTCTCTGTAATAAAAAAACTGAGTCATGGAATCAACAATCAACTTGAACGGATGTGTTGTGACGTCCGCCCAGACCAAACGTAATGAATTATATCGAACAAAACGGAAAAAAAGTGGTCAGCACGACAGGATGTCAATCCTAAGGGCCCGGGTTCGATTGCAGGCTGGGTCGAAGATTTTCTCCGCTCACGGAATGGGTGTTGTGTTGTCCTAATCCTCATCTTTTCATCGACGCGCAAGTCGCCGAAGTGGTGTCACATCGAAAGACTTGCACCCGGCGAAAGGTCTCCCGGCGGGAGGCCCTAGCCACACGACATATTTTATTGCCCCCACGGCTCCCACACTCCACATATACGCGAAATCTAAAAGACCAACCCAGAAGTATACTACAGTACAAAAACCATTCTGCGTCTTTTTTAAGTGTCGCGACCACTCGGCGCAGGCCCGTAAGATGTGTCAGTGATCGAATATATAAAGTGAAACGGGCAAACGAATGTTTTCTTTGTCCGCAGTGTGGACAAATAGTTTCAGATTGTAGGAAGAAGGAAAAGACTTGTGTGCTAAGTCTAGACAGGTCCATCGTAAGTCGATTTGTGATAAAGGAAGGGGTGCTAAGATTCTTGCGGTTCAGACAAACGTTACTTCTGTGTAAAAAAGCTGTTGCTTCCCACGGATTCACGTATCTTCAGACGGCGCAAGTATGCTTTTCTTCGTCTACAGGACTGAGTAGGACTGGTAGATGTGTCCTGGATGCTGAAGTTAATCCAACTTCATAGTAAAATCGCTGACTGACGATTTGAAAATGCGGACTGTAAATCGATGAGAATTAACTGTTAATTTATTAGAATTATAGCTACACCCCCACACCACGACAATTTTTTTTCAGTTTAATATGAAAAGACTTTGAAAAATTCTTCGCTGTCACTCCCTGCTTTTGAAAAGTCTTCATGTTCTTTCACACCAGCCACCTGTTCTACAACTTCTAAAGAAATTTTATCATACGCCCATTGATTACACTAGCACATCCAAAAATCAGTTCAGCGGAAGTTACTCCGTGGACATTCACATAGCAGGTGATTTTATTGGAAAATGGTGAAAGACAGTTTGCCAGTACGTGTTTCAGAATCTTTCTTGTTGGTCCCTTCCAAATTTCGACGGGTATTTAGTGAGACCAAGCCAGGATCCAGTGTGCTTGCAACTGTTGTTGTCTCCTTTGCCATCTGCTAACAACTTCAGACACTTCTCGGACGTTGAGACTACAGGGATTGCGACCCGTCCTCACAGCTTTAATTCCGCCAGTACCTCGTCTCTTATCTTCCAAACTTCACAGAAACTCTCCTGCGAAACTTGCAGAACTAGCACTCCTGGAAGAAAGGATACTGCGGAGACATGGCTTTGCCACAGCCTGGGGGGAGGGTAGGGGGTTCCAGAATGAAATTTTCACTCTGCAGTGGAATGTGCGATGATACGAAACTTCCTGGCTGATTAAAACTGTGTAAAGTTCCCGAGTTCGAGTCTCGGTCCGGCACACAGTTTTTAATCTGCCAGGAAGTTTCATCTGAGGATACGATTTCATCGCCAAGAAGCATTTAAGGAAATGTACTACGACGTAATACTTGACTACTTTACAAATGGGTACGTTGAGCTCGCTCCCACTCAACTCTCAGGGAGGGTACTATTTTATTTCATTCATCATACAGTGAGGAAAGATAAACATGGGAAGTCTAAGTGGAGGGTAGACATCGACGCGACATCTCACGAAAGCAATGCACATTCTCCGAACGAGGCGCTAGATCCCCACCTGAGATACTAGAGATTTTACTGCGACTCACACTAAATTCCACTGCTGCTGTCAACATTACGCACACGTTCCTTCATCTGATCATGATTGAAGAAGACAGACTTTTCGAAATTCTTCTGGTTCTGAACTAATCGGAACAAAACGGGAGATTTTCAGACGACATAATACAATACTGCGTCAACCCCTTATCTAAATTCACTACCAACTGCTAGTAACTTAAAATTATGTGCAAGGCATAAGGGCAAGAATCCCACGCACACACTCATATTTTAGCTGTAGACTGAGACACCGAGGATGACTCCTATTGCATCCTTCACACTGAAATCACTAGAAAGTCATCAGAAGAGCCAGCCACCAAACTATAACTCTTCTACATCTGCATCTACGTGATTACTCTGCTATTCACAATAAAGTGCCTGGCAGAGGGTTCAATGAACCATCTTCATGCTACCTCTCTACTGTTCTACTCTCTAACGGCGCGCGGGAAAAAAGGAGCACTTAAATTTTTCTGTGCGAGCCCTGATTCCTCTTATTTTATCGTCATGATCATTTCTCCTTATGTAGGTGGATGCCAAAAGAAAGTTTTCTCAATCGGAGAAGAAAACTGGTGACTGAAATTTCATGAGAAGATCCCGTCGCAACGGAAAACGCCTTTGTTTTAATGACTGCCACTCCAATTCACGTATCATGCCTGTGGCACTATCCCCCTGTTTCGCGATAACACAAAACGAGCCGCCGTTCTTTGAACTGTTTCGATGTCATCCATCAGTCAGAGCTGATGCGCATGCCACACCAAACAGCAATACTCCAGAATAGGGCGTACAACCGTGGTGTAAGCAGTCTCTTTAGTAGACCTGTTACATTTTCTAAGTGCTCTGCCAGTGAATCGCAGTCTTTGGTTTGCTCTACGCACAACATTGTCTATGTGATCGTTCCAATTTAGGCTATTTGTGATTGTAATCCCTAAATATTTAGTTGAATTTACAGCCTTAAGATTTGTGGGACTTACCGTGTAATCGAAATTTAGTGGATTTCTTTTAGTACTCATGTGAATAACTTCACAATATTCTTTATTTAGGGTCAATTGCCACTTTTTGCACCATAGAGATATTTTATCTAAATCATTTTGCAATTCTTTTTGGTCGTCTGATGACTTCACAAGACGATAAATGACAGCATCATCTGCAGACAATCTAAGAGGGCTACTCAGATTGTCTCCTATGTCGTTAAAATAGATCAGTACAATAGAGGGCCTATAACACTTCCTTGGAAAACGCCGGATATTACTTCTGTTATGCTCGATGACTTTTCGTCTGTTACTACGAACTGTGAACTTTCTGACAGGAAATAACGAATCCAGTCACACAACTGAGGCGATATTCCATAGGCACGCAGTTTGGTTCGAAGACGCTTGTGAGGAACGGTGTCGAAAGCCTTCTGGAAATCTAAAAATATGGAATCAATTTTACATCCCCTGTTGATAGCACCCATTACTTCATGAGTATAAAGAGCTAGTTGTTTTTCACAAGAACGATGTTTCCTGAATCCATGCTGACTATGTGTCAATAAATCGTTTTCTTCGAGGTTATTCAGAATGTTCGCATACAGTATATGTTCCAAAACCCTACTGAAAATCGACGGTAGTGATGTGGGCCTGTAATTCAGCGTATTACTCCTGTTTCCCTTCTTGCGTATTGATGTGACTTGAGAAATTTTCTAGTCTTTAGGTACGGAACTTTCTGTGAGGGATCAGTCGTATATAATTGCTAAATATGGAGCTATTGTAACAGCATCCTCTGAAAGGAACGTGACTGGCATACAATCTGGACCCGAGGCCTTGCCTGTATTAACTGATTTTAGCTGCTTTGCTATACGGACGATATCTATTTCATGTTTCTCGTCTTGGCAGTTGTCCTTGACTGGAATTCAGGAATATTTACTTCGTCTTCTTTGGTGAAGGAGTTTCGGAAAACCATGTATTATAACTCTGCTTTAGTGGCAATGGCATCAGTGACTTCACCGTTGTTATCGCGCAGTGAAGATATTGGTTGCGTCTTGCCACTGGTGTGCTTTACTCATGACCAGAATCTCTTTGGGTTTTCTGCCAGATTCCGAGACAGAATTTCGTTGTGGAAATTATTAAAAGCATCACGCAATGAAGTACGCTCTATATTTCGAACTCCTGCAAAACTTTACCAATCTTGGAGATTTTGCGTTCTTTTAAATTTGGCACGCTTTTTTCGGTGCCTCTGCAACAGCGATCTGACACGTTTTGTGTACCACGGGGGATCAGTAACATCACTTGTTAATTTACGTGGTATGTATCTCTCAATTGCCGTCTATACTACCTCTTTGAAATCAATCCACGTCTTTTCCACGCTTACTTGATCAGATCGGAAGGAGTGGAGACTGTCTCTTAAAAATGCGTTAAGAGCATTTTTATCCGCTTTTTTAAATAGATGTACATTGCGTTTCTTTTTGATGGTTGTGGGTGTTATGGTGTCCAGCCTAGCAGCAACTGCCTTGTGGTCGCTAATCCCTGTATTCGTCATTATAGTCCCAATTTTCCCAGGCTTATTTGTTGCTAAGAGGTCAAGTAAGCTTTCGCAACCATTTACGCTTCGAATGTGCTCATGAACGAATTGTTCAAAATAATTTTCTGAGAAAGCATTCAGTAAAATTTCTGACTGCGGTTTAAGCCTTCCGGCGGCTTTAAACGTATAATTTTTCCAGCATATCTAGGGTAGACTGAGGTCGCCACCAACTATAATTGTATGAGTGGGGCACCTATTTGAAATGAGACTCAACTTTTCTTTGAACTGTTCAGCAACTATATCTTCTGAGTCGGAAGGCCGGTAAAACGATCCAATTAATAGTTTAGTCCGATTGTCAAGTAGAACCTCTACCCATACTATTTCGCAATAGCTATCTACTTCAATTTCACTACAAGGTAAACTACTTCTGACAGCAATACTCTGTCTTTTCTGAATACTGTTAGCTCGTTTCAAATAATTTCGGCTGAACTTATTTCCGGCTTTAGCCAGCTTTTCGTACCTGCAACTATTTGAGATTCAGTGCTTTCTATTAGGGTTTGGAGCTCTGGTTCTTTCCCAATACTGCCACGACTGTTTGTAACTACAATACTGATTGTTTCTACAACTACCTTACTGTGTTTTACCTGCCCCCTTTAAGACGGACGCCCTTTCTGTGGTTTCCTGATACCCTCTAACGTAAAAAACCGCCCAGTCCCTTCCACACAGCCCCCGCTACCCGTGTAGCCGCTTCCTGCGTGTAGTGGATTCCTGACCTATTAAGCAGATCCCGGAAACCCACCACTCGATGCCGCAAGTCAAGGAATCAGCAGCCTACACGGTCACAGAACCGCCTGAGCCTCTGATTCAGACCCACCACTTGGCTCTGCACCAAAGAACCACAGTCGGTTCTGTCGACGATGCTGCAGGTGGTGAGCTCCTCCTTAATCTCGCAAGCAAGACTGGCAGCCTTTACCATTTCCGCTAGCCGCCCAAAACCGGAGAGAATCTCCTCCGGTCCAAAGCGACACACGTCATTAGTACCGACATGGGCCACCACCTGTAGTTGGCTGCACCCTGTATTCTTCATGGCATCCGGAAGCACCAATTCCACATCCGGAATGACTCCCCCTGGTATGCACACGGAGTACACACTGGCTTCCATCGCCTCCTTGGCAGCCATGTTGCTAAGGAGCCCCATTACGCACCTAACGTTGGATCTCCCAACAACCAGCAAACCCACCCTCTGTGAAAGCCCAGACCATGCAGACGAGAAGCTTCCTCTTGAGCAGGGTGGACCATTGCATCCAGCTTAGAGACTTCCCCAGTCACAGATAACACCCAAAACCTGTTTGTAAAACGAACTAGGAGACCCTACAATCGGCCCCTCGGAAAGTCTTTTGCTGCTTGCCAGACTTTGGAATGATCTCCCATCTGTCCACAGGTGAGGGGTGAACCTCAGTGCAGGCAGCAACCAGAGCGGCCACGGCAGTGGACCTACCAGGGGACACATGGACATGCTCGACGTCCCTCGAATCTCTGCGTACGACTCCCACTCCTTGTCAGCATCCTCAAGCTGTGTGATGAAAGCTAACACTGCCTGGAGCTGTGAGCAAAGGGTCAACAACTCAGCCTTTTACAATGTAGGGCTGTGTTCTATGATACATTTGGACTGTTCTCCCCTGTCCTGTTGGAAAACTGTAAACTGTTACTGCAGGACACATGGTATAAGGGAATTCACTGTGATGAACTGATGTGGCACTGTGGCACCTATTATAAACAAGAATACAAACAAGGATAACTTTGCAATCGAAATAGAAAATTTTAGCTTGGCAATCTTCATGTACTACCAACATGAAGGCCTAATGTTATTGATCAGCCCACCCCCTTATCGAAACTTACTACCAACTCGTAACAACTAAAAGCTATAGTTCTCTGAAAATCGTGAAAAAACGCACTACAATCAGTTTTGTATAACATATAGAGTCATACCAACAACTGATGTATCACATCAGCACGAGTCACTAAACAGAACGCAATGCTCCAAAGTTTTGGGCGTACATATTGATGAAAACTTGAACTGGAAGAGGCATATTATTGAAGATCTCAAACAATTAAGTTCAGTTCTTTTTGCTCTTCCTATAATTTATTGATCTTAGAATCAATCTTAACTAATTCTTCACATATTTTGCGTATTTCCAGTCAATAATGTCTTGCGGAATGATTTTATAGGGTAACTCCTCATTTAGAAAGGTAGTGTTGATTTCACAAAAGCGAGCGGTAAGAGTAATATCTGATGTTTACCCACAGAAGTAATCTCAGTACATCCTCAAGGAGCTAGGCATTTTAAATGCGATACATACATTCTCTAATGAAATTCGTCATAAATCATCCATAACAGTTTCATATGAACAGTGTCCGCCCCCGGTAGCTGAGTGGTCAGCGCGGTAGAATGTCAATCCTAAGGGCGTGGCTTTGATTCCCACCTGGGTCGGAGATTTGATCCGCTCATGAACTGGGTGTTGTGTTGTCCAAATCATCAACATTTCATCCTCATCGACGCCAAAATCATGGAAATGGCGTCAAATCGAAAGATTAGCACCCGGAGAACGGTCTATCCGACGGGAGGCCTTAGTCACACGACATTTTTATTTAGAAAGGTGATGTATATCAACATGAAACTAAAGGGAGAGATTGCCTTTATTACCCATTGCTAAAGCTGCCAGTGTGGCACAGAAAGAAGAATGCAGCAACAAAAATTTTTGTTCATTTTCCCAATAACTTAAAATGTCTGACAGATAGCGAAGTAAGTTTTAAATCTAGTTTAAAATCACTTCTCTTGGTCTGATCCTCCTCTTCCATTAGAAAACCGGTAGCCAGTTTAAAAAAATGTAGTTGTGACAGTAGGACTAAAAATAACAATGCGTTCATTAATATTAACGCTAATCATGTGTACATATCCTGTAAATTGATTCATTTCACATCATTTCAATAAAACAATCGTCCAAATGACCTATGGAACACCTAACCAGCTGTCGACTGATTACGTCCTGGGAAAAAAATAACGAAGGAAACCGATAGCCAAGTTCTGTCAATATCTATACCGTCCAGCCTCATGAACCTATCTAAATTCAGCTCATACTGGAGGCTCGCTCGTACTACAGCAAGGACTCTCCATTTTTTTCCATAACATTCGTCAGACGGAGAAATCTTCACGACTGGTTACAGCTACTGTACTATCAACTGCCAGAATGTCTTAGATATGGGTAGTCCAGCGAGAATCCTTCGCTGGTGAACTACAAGCACTGCAAAATAACTTACCACAAACACGGTTGATCTTCTGATTACAGAAGTTTATTCGTCCAGGTCACACAAAAATACACAATGATTACTAGTTCCGGCGAATTTAAATAGCCATCTTTAGAACATTTCTACAGAAAAAATTGACAGGGGCGATCCATTCCGTTGACTGTTAACATCAATTGAATACAACTATGATGTACGAGTACATAACGGTACAATTGTGGAAAATTCTAGCGCCATATCAACATAAATTGCATTCATATTCACAGTAAACATATCTTATAGAGACGACATTCCATATTACCATCTTTCATCATACGTCAAAAGATTATTACAAACATTTTGTTACTGTATCTTACATCAGTGCTATAGTCATTGTTATCAGATGCATAAAGTGGTAAGTATTAACGTTGCTCTAATAAATTATTGATACATAGAGCTTAAAAATATGAAAACGGTGCTGAATGACTTTAGTACATGCGAGTGTAGAGTCTCATATAATAATGGTATATCTTCACTGATCAGCTGATATGAGCTGAATAGGCAGAGGTCTAGGTTATGGCCCAATGTAATCAGCCTGTTATCTAAGTCATGGTCTAGGTTATGTTAAGTTGGTAAGTGTTAAATATTGACTCATTATATAAAAGTTTTGGTCCAGACTCCACCTTTAAACTTAAAAAGGGAGAGGAGCGCTACTAAGCGTAGCCATAAAAACATCGGACATGGCATATCGTTATTATCTATAATATACAATGTTGAGCTCAGTTTTAATCTACTGCAGCACCTTCCAGCGTAATGTCACGTATAATTATGTGACAGATAAAATATATAAACAACTAACAATGCAGTACATAATTACAAAGCATACAATACCATATATCAGATCGCATGAATATCAATATAAGTAGTAACTTCATAGAATGTGGTGTTAATAGTGATATACGAGTATATAACGGTACAATTATGGAAAATTTTAAAGCCAAACCAACATGAGAAGGAGTATTACCATTTCACAAAGTGTGCCTCATACGACGTGGTAGCAGTGAAGTAGGCCATTTAATGTGAACAGTCGACGAAATGGCTTGGCCCCGTAAAATATTTTTTCCAGAATGAAATTTTCACTCTGCAGCGGAGTGTGCGCTGATATGAAACTTCCTGGCAGATTAAAACTGTGTGCCCGACCGAGACTCGAACTCGGGACCTTTGCCTTTCGCGTGCAAGTGCTCTACCAACTGAACTACCGAAGCACGACTCACGTCCGGTACTCACAGCTTTACTTCTGCCAGGTTCGCAGGAGGGCTTCTGTAAAGTTTGGAAGGTAGGAGACGAGATACTGGCAGAAGTAAAGCTGTGAGTACCGGACGTGAGTCGTGCTTCGGTAGCTCAGTTGGTAGAGCACTTGCCCGCGAAAGGCGAAGGTCCCGAGTTCGAGTCTCGGTCAGGCAGACAGTTTTAATCTGCCAGGAAGTTTCAAAATATTTTTTGTTAGGAAATGATCTGAGGTTGGCGATTTAATTTCGCTGAACCTACTAATCGTTATGTACTTTTGTGCTATGTGGACGAATAAAATTCAAAGGACAATCGTGTTTAGATTCTGAGATCGCTTCCAATACATCTATACTGTCCAAACTCCAAAACGAATGTTGGATCCTCAGGGCTCGTCAAGCAATCAAAACAATCCTACAGTCCTGCATTAGGCGTAAGATCTGAGGTACCCACGAGGGCAAGAAACTGAAGCACCGCCGCCATCCGAAAGAGTTCAGCCTGCCAAATCTTTTGCTGGACTCTGCTGGACCACTATTCATCAAATTCATCACAGCGGGAAGAGAAATGTGCAAGTCACGTATCTCTCTGTTTACGTGTGCTACCACACGAGCAGTGTACCTCAAACTCTGTACAGACTTGTCAATCGATAATTTTCTCACGGTGCTCCAGCGATTCGGCGCAAGACATGGACTACCTCGTACGATTTACACACATAAAGCGAAAACACTTCACGGTCCAAACAGGAAATTAGCACAAGTTCGTAAGTCGTTAGTCATCACAAAGACTTATCAATTTCTTGCCGCCACGGTACCACATGGAAATTCGTTACCTCATGAGCAGCCTAGTGGGAAGATGGTGGAGAAAAATGGCGGGCATTATAAAGTATTGTCTGCGGAATGTACTGGGATTCGCAAGGCTCAGTGAGGTACAACTGAATATTAATTTGACTAGTACTGAAGCCCCCTCTCAACTTAAGGTCCATCACACCAGAAGGCGATGCTGATGCACTGACTCTCTGCCCATTTTCTGCCTGGAGATAAATATGTAATGAACCCAATAGTACCAGAGCCAGTGTCAAACATGAACATGGCGAAAAAATTCCGACTGTTACAGCAACACTCCTACAGCTTTTGGAAACGCGCACATGGTTTTTTTTTTTTTTTTAGGCAAGGCAGTAGTGTGAGGTGTCCTGATGAACACTCACCAGTCGACGTGCAGGCAGGGGAATCAGGACGCGCTCAGTGTAATGGCACTTCAGCTATTAAGATATTAGCAGTAAATTTTCAGAGTGTTCGGAAGAAAGTTCCTGAATTTACTGCCCTCCAGGAAGCTTGTGGCGCGCAAATTATTCTCGGGTCTGAGACCTGGCTGAACCCTGAGATAGGAAGTTCTGAAATATTTAGTGATGGTTGGAACGTGTATCGGAAAGACAGATTAGACACCGTAGGAGGTGGTGTGGTCATTGCAGTTGACAAAATTATTGTGTCTATTGAGGTCGAAGTAGAGTGTGAATGTGAAGTTATCTGGACACGTTTAACAGGGCTATGGGAAATAAAGTTAATTGTGGGGTGTTATTACCTGACACCAGGTTCCACCGTGACAGTTCTAGAATCATTCAAAGGGAGTCTACATTCTGTATCGCAGAAGTACCCGGATCATGCTCAATTAGTCGGAGCCGACTTCAACCTACCTAGTATAGACTCGGTTGCCTATGGATTCATTACATGTGGTACAGACAAGCCGTCGTGTGAATTACTTTTAAAAACATTATCCGAAAACTGTCTTGAGCAGCTAAATCGACAGCCAACACGTAATGGAAATATTTTAGGTCTCGTAGCCACGAACAGACCAGACCTCATCGACGGTGTCAGTGTTGAGACAGGGATTAGTGATCATGATGTTGTCATTACGACTATGTTTACGAAAGTTAAAAAGTTGGTCAAGAAGGCTAGGAGAGTATTCTTACTAGAAAGAGCAGAGAAGCAGTTGTTAGCTCCCCACTTAGTAAATGAATTGACTTCATTTACTTCCGGTACGATGGATGTGGAAGAATTATGGGCATATTTTAAACACATTGTAAATCACTCATTGGACAAGTATGTGCCGAAAAAGTGGGCTATGGACGGAAAAGACCCACCGTGGTTTAACAGCGCAATTTGGAGAATGCTCAGGAAGCAAAGGCAGTTGCACTCGCGGTACAAGAAAGATCGGGAGAATGAGGGCAGGCAAAAGTTAGTAGAGATTCGTGATGCTGTAATAAGAGCGATGCGCGAAGAATTCAACCACTACCACCGTCATATCTTAGCAAAAGATCTTGTTGAAAACCCAAGAAAATTCTGGTCTTACGTAAAACAGGTAAGCGGGTCAAAGGCTTCCATTCAGTCACTCACTGATCAGTCTGGCCTGGCAACGGAAGACAGCAAAACGAAAGCTGAAATTTTAAATTTAGCATGTGAGAAATCTTTCACGCAGGAGGATCGTACAAACATACCGCCGTTTGAATCTCGTACAGATTCCCGTATGGAGGACATAGTGATAGACATACGTGGGGTTGTGAAGCAGCTGAATGGGTTGAAAATAAATAAAACGCCAGGTCCTGATGGGATTCCAATTCCGTTTTACAGAGACTACTCTACTGCATTAGCTCCTTACTTAGCTTGCATTTATCGCGAATCTCTTGCCCAACGTAAAGTGCCGAGCGACTGGAAAAAAGCGCGGGTGACGCCTGTATATAAGAAGGGTAGAAGGACGGATCCTCAAAATTACAGACCAATATCCTTAACATCGGTCTGTTGCAGGTTTCTCGAACATATTCTCAGTTCGAATATAATGAATTTTCTTGAGACACAGAAGTTGCTGTCCATGCATCAACACGGCTTTAGAAAGCATCGCTCCTGCGAAACGCAACTAGCCCTTTTTTCTCATGATACCTTGCGAACCATGGATGAAGGGTATCAGACGGATGCCATATTCCTTGACTTCCGGAGAGCGTTTGACTCGGTGCCCCACTGCAGACTCCTAACTAAGGTACGAGCATATGAGATTGGTTCCCAAGTATGTGAGTGGCTCGAAGACCTCTTAAGTAATAGAACCCAGTACGTTGTCCTCGATGGTGAGTGTTCATCGGAGGTGAGGGTATCAGTGCCCCAGGGAAATGTGGTAGGTCCGCTGTTGTTTTCTATCTACATAAATGATCTTTTGGATAGGGTGGATAGCAATGTGCGGCTGTTTGCTGATGATGCTGCGGTGTACGGGAAGGTGTCGTCGTTAAGTGACTGTAGGAGGATACGACTTGGACGGGATTTGCGATTGGTGTAAAGAATGGCAGCTAACTCTAAATATAGATAAATGTAAATTAATGCAGATGAATAGGAAAAAGAATCCTGTAATGTTTGAATACTCCATTAGTAGTATAGCGATTGACACAGTCACGTCGGTTAAATATTTGGGCGTAACATTGCAGAGCGATATGAAGTGGGACAAGCATGTAATGGCAGTTGTGGGGAAGGCGGATAGTCGTCTTCGGTTTATTGGTAGAATTTTGGGATGATGTAGTTCATCTGTAAAGGAGACCGCTTATAAAAATTTATACGACCTATTCTTGAGTACATCTACATCTACATCTACATTTATACTCCGCAAGCCACCCAACGGTGTGTATGGCGGAGGGCACTTTACGTGCCACTGTCATTACCTCCCTTTCCTGTTCCAGTCGCGTATGGTTCGCGGGAAGAACGACTGTCTGAAAGCCTCTGTGCGCGCTCTAATCTCTCTAATTTTACATTCGTGATCTCCTCGGGAGGTATAAGTAGGGGGAAGCAATATATTCGATACCTCATCCAGAAACGCACCCTCTCGAAACCTGGCGAGCAAGCTACACCGCGATGCAGAACGCCTCTCTTGCAGAGTCTGCCACTTGAGTTAGCTAAATATCTCCGTAACGCTATCACGCTTACCAAATAA
Source organism: Schistocerca cancellata (assembly GCF_023864275.1). NCBI lineage: Eukaryota > Metazoa > Arthropoda > Insecta > Orthoptera > Acrididae > Schistocerca > Schistocerca cancellata. The sequence continues at coordinate 416,657,313 of NC_064628.1, forward strand.
CCCTGTGACGAAACGCGCCGCTCTTCTTTGGATCTTCTCTATCTCCTCCGTCAACCCGATCTGGTACGGATCCCACACTGATGAGCAATACTCAAGTTTAGGTCGAACGAGTGTTTTGTAAGCCACCTCCTTTGTTGATGGACTACATTTTCTAAGGACTCTCCCAATGAATCTCAACCTGGTACCCGCCTTACCAACAATTAATTTTATATGATCATTCCACTTTAAATCGTTCCGCACGCATACTCCCAGATATTTTACAGAAGTAACTGCTACCAGTGTTTGTTCCGCTATCATATAATCATACAATAAAGGATCATTCTTTCTATGTATTCGCAATACATCACATTTGTCTATGTTAAGGGTCAGTTGCCACTCCCTGCACCAAGTGCCTATCCGCTGCAGATCTTCCTGCATTTCGCTACAATTTTCTAATGCTGCAACTTCTCTGTATACTACAGCATCATCCGCGAAAAGCCGCATGGAACTTCTGACACTATCTACTAGGTCATTTATATATATTGTGAAAAGCAATGGTCCCATAACACTACCCTGTGGCACGCCAGACGTTACTTTAATGTACTGCTCGAGCGTTTGGGATCCCCATCAGGATGGATTGAGGGAGGACATAGAAGCAATTCAGAGGCGGGCTGCTAGATTTGTTACTGGTAGGTTTGATCATCACGCGAGTGTTACGGAAATGCTTCAGGAATTCGGGTAGGAGTCTCTAGAGGAAAGGAGGCGTTCTTTTCGTGAACCGCTACTGACGAAATTTAGAGAACCAGCATTTGAGGCTGACTGCAGTACAATTTTACTGCCGCCAACTTACATTTCACGGAAAGACCACAAAGATAAGATAAGAGAGATTGGGGCTCGTACAGAGGCATATAGGCAGTCATATTTCCCTTGTTCTGATTGGGAGTGGAGTGGAACAGGGAGAGAAGATGCTAGTTGTGGTACGAGGTACCCTCCACCACGCACCGTATGGTGGATTGCGGAGTATGTATGTAGATGTAGACGAAAGAGCTGAGGAACTTCCATTAAATGAAACGCCCACCAGGATAGCTCATCAGATTCTGCCCTGCAGACGTCGGTCTGATACAAGAGGACATGCACCCACAACACTTGTGGAGGAAGGCCAGACTAGAGAGAGCACAACCAGGGAGGGATGAGTAGGTAGGAACAATGATCCTCCGCACACCAGAAGGTCACACGGTTCTGCGCCGTGTAAGATACCTTGTATTGCGGAGGGTCAACAAAATGTCATTCAGATTACTTGGATTTATTTGCATGTCAAAAGTTTGATAATTAAGATAATTAACAATGAAACAAACACAATACTCATATAATCTTACCGATAATTAATTCTTCATACACAATAAAGGGAACCTGTGCAAGTTCTTAATTAACATTTCACTATGGTAAACGGTGATATACAAAAATGATGAATGTACCATGAGAGTCAGGGTGGAAAGCTGAGAATAAATTATGCGAGTACTTAGTGATTCTCGTCAAACTGGTTGCACAGAATAGAACTGCTGAAGGTAATACTTCGAAGTCCTGAACGTAATGTGTCACGCATGTTGTTTGTATTGGTAGCAAACTATAAATGGCTTTGCAAGGCAAATATTCAGAGTGAGGCTCTGAGATTGTACGGTTATACTTGACTTGAAATCTACTACATCTCACGTAGTAGTAGCTCTATGGCACCACAGTCTAGCTGTCTGTGACTGATGTACTGAAATATTAGTCACTGGGACCACTAGTGCCACTCTCCTGTGTCTAAATGTTGGATAGCAGAAAAATTTTCTAAATCCTCCCACCCTCCCCAAATGCATCAGATCTACTTGTGACTGAATCTCAAGAAGATAGCAGAATGGCAGCAGTTCTCCAAGATGAGAGGTAATATGACAAAATCTGAAGTTGACTACCAAGCAATAAGAAGAAAAAGAAGAAGAAGAAGTGAAGTGAAGTTATCCCTGCGTGATAGCATCCAACAAGGAAACCTCGCTTTGTCGCATTTTTCGATAAACGCTCAGTTTGATTGGGTGGGCTACGAATCTGCTTAGTCCTCAGATAGTAGGAGATCCTTTCTCTGACTATGTTTAATTTGGCTAACTAATGGTTTCTTTCCTACCATTATCCTCTGCAAAAAGTTGTTCCTCACGATTCCCGTCTCTCTCCTCAGCCAGTGAGGCAGCTTCCTCTGGCAGTGTTTGCTTCTGGTCACTCTGGAAACATTTAGATGAACCAATTTTCGTATGTCTTATGTCCTTAACGTTGTTTGTAGGACCTATCCATTTGGTGGCACGTCACGGTTTTCAAAGACCTAGCTTCCGGCTCTCTTTTCGCCTGCAAGATGGCAATCTCCGGAGTCCTAAAATCCTTTTTCCTGGGTGCCATTCGATAAAAATTCTTCCTCACTCCATCTATTACAAACATCTCCATAAGCGGTCGCGACAGGATGTTCTGACTGTTCTTCATGTAGAAGGTGCTTCCATGGGGTGTCACGAAAGTGTAGAAGGACTCTGCAGGGTCGCTGATTATTCTGGCGCTTGGCTCTGCACCCATGTTGATCAGCGTGCTTCCAAAACATTATCTTATTTCCACTACCAGCATGCAAATCTGTTTTCGATCACGACATAAACTGACAATAACTAATACATTTAATACCAATTCATTTCCCTGATTGTAATTAAATATCAAGGTTGAGGGTGGATCTCTACAATGATTTTATACGAATTTACATGTGTAGCGTGACTGTTCTGTAAAACGGTCCCATAACAGCAGCTGGTCATACCGTTAGAGGTCGACCAGAATGGGGGGAGGGGTTGTGGAATCAGATACCTGTTATGAGTGGAGACTATCTGTTTAATTTTTCGAGGAGTATCTCTGACATTTTGATACACACACAGGTGACAAAAACCATGGGATACCTTCCAGTATGGTATCGGACCTCCATTTTATCAGGCGTAGCGCAGCAACTCGACGTGGCATTGACTCAAAAGCCGTCCATAATTGCGAAAGTGAAGCCGGTGCAGGATTCTGAGCACGAACAGTGATAAATGTGCAGTGGGATATATGTCGGGCGATCTGCGTTGCCAAATGATTCGCTCGAATTGTCCACAATATTGTTCAAACCAAACGCGAACAATTGTGGCCTGGTGACATGGCGCACTTCGGAACCACAACCAGCTTTCACGCTGTCCTGTTAACAACTTTGGTCCATGGATTCGTGAGGTCTTCGCCACACTTGAACCCTAACATCAGCTCTTACCAACTGAAATTGGGACTCGTGTGATCAGGCAACGTTTTTCCTGTCGTCTGGCGTCCAACCGACGTAGTCACGAGTTCACGAGAGACACTGCAAGCGATGTCCTCATGTTAGCAAAGACATTAGCATCGGTAGTCTGCTGCCATAGGCCATTAACGCCAAATCTTGCTGCAGTGTCCTAAGGGGTACTATCGTCGTACGTCCCACATTGATTTCTGCGGTTATTTCATGCAGTGTTGCTTATCTGTTAGCAACGACAACTCTACGCAAGGGCCGCTGTTCACGGTAGTTAAATGAAGGCCGTCGGCCACTGTGTTGTCCGTGGTGAGATGTAATGGCCGAAATATGGTGCTACCGGCACACTCTTATCACTGTCGATCACGGAATATTGAATTTCCTACAGATTTCCGAAGTCGAATGTCCCATGCGTCTAGCTCCAACAACCATTCCGTGTACAAAGAATGTTAATTCCCCTCGTATGACCACAATGACGTCGGAAACCGTTTCACAAGAATCATCTGAGTCCAAATGACAGCTGCCCAAATACCCTATGATGTTATAGCGTGTGTACTCGATGCTACCGCCTTCTGTGTATGTGCGTATCGCTATCCCAAGACTTTTGTCACCTCAGTGTATGTCGTTCTGTAACGAGAAATAATGTTTTTTGTGGATCTAATACTCCCTGTCATTACTACATTTTAACGACAGAACAGGTTTGTCAATGCAGAGTTTCAGTAACATCGGAGGTAGGCTGCAATCCTGTGTTACTCACATCTCACCTACTGCCGCCCTTGTGTTTACACATTCAGAATGGTAGTGACGCAATAATACCTTAATCGAGGCCTACGAGAAAGACGGGCCACGGCGCGTGCGTCACGTAGGTAGTCCAGCGCTCGCTCGCTCGTTCGGTCAAATCAGCAGACAAACTACATTTCTACACCTGTTAACTCGTAACTAGGCGTGTCTGTACAAACGAGAACTGAATCATCCACTGGAATGCGCTATTATGGAATCTTACTGTTATTAGTCCTGTAATGATGGGAAGTCCATCGGCCTACTTATAATTTGTTACGGCTCTACTGGCGTACAATCAAATGAAATCATGCTAAGATGATTAGCAGTTACATAAGGCTCCATTTACAGCATGTAATGTGTACTGTTAAGCAGAAGAGACTAAATTATATAAACACGCCGTTATACCACCTATCTCGAGTATTGGTCTTAAATTAAATTTTGCTGTAGTACTGTTAATCAGTAAGACTTCATAATAGAAGATTACAGTGGAAGATGCAATTCTCGTTAGTACTTACATGCCCAACTGCGAGTTAACAGTTTTATAAACGCATTTTGTCTGCTGAGCTGAGCGAGCGAGCGAGTTTCGGACTACGTGACGTACGCGCCGCGGCCTGCCTTTCTCGTGGGCCTCGACCTTAATACTGATGGCATAGTGGAGTTGCAGACAATCCAGGGTGTCCCACAAATGGGTTTACAGTTTTTCAACTTCCATAATTCCCACAAAAAATTATGAATTTTTAACTCACATGCATCGCCACGACATTACTGATGACGTTTTACTGATTAAGACGTTCAAAATGCCCTCCATCAGCAGCAAATACCATTTGCGATGCCTATTGATACAAATGTGTACGGTTGCTGTTGGAGTGGATTCACAGGCAGTCACAGTGGCCTCTCTCATGTCCAACAGCGTTCGTTTCTTCCTGGCATTGATGGTGTCCTCCACAGTTCCCCACAGAGAGATGTCTAACGGCGTTAGATCGGGAGATCTGCATGAAAACTCGACACCTCCTCATCGGCCTATGCATCTCTCAGCAAATGTTTAATCCAGAAATTGCCACACGCCACGATGGTAATGTGATGCTGCACCGTCTTGTTGGACAATAAAAAAAATCTTCATTGCAGTACAATTCATGAACACCCGGTACAGTTCTTTCCTGCAACATGGTAAGGTACTTTAGACCTGTCACTGTTTCTTAAAAAGTGAATACCACTACAAGTCTTCTGACAGACAGAAGACACGACACTGACAAAACAGGAAGACTAACAGGTCGTTCTTCCGTAACATCTGGCTTATCTCTTGCCCAGTGCACACAGTTACGGTAATTGATGCTTCCATTCAGTTTAAAAGTCGAGTCATCAGATCAAATCATGTCATCCGTCAACTGTTCTTTATTGCAAACCCATTTAAGAAATTCGAGGTGCCTTTCCAGATCGTTGTCATTCCCCGCGTGAAGCAACCCGGGATAGTAGCTTTCCCACTTTGCTTGTTTCAAAATGTAGGTGAATATTTACTTACACCAGACTCCCGCGCAGCTTTGCCGTATGGACTTCTTCGGGGATCTTGTGAAACCTTGTACCGCTGCGTCCAACCCTCTTTCACCCGGTACTGCTTTCCTCCCGCCACACTGTCCGTTCTCCAGATCACACACAGCTAAATCCCTCAGAAATTAGTCACATAATTTAATTTTTGTCATGGGTGACGGAAGTCACATACACTACTGGCCATAAAAAGTGCTACGCTAAAAAGAAATGCAGATGATACACGGGTATTCAGTGGACAAATATATTATACTAGAACTGACATGTCATTAGATTTTCACGTAGTTTGGGTCCATAGTTCCTGAGAAATCAGTACCCAGAACAACCACCTCTTGCCGTAATAACGGCCTTGATACGCCTGGGCATTGAGTCAAACACAGCTTGGATAGCGTGTACAGGCACAGCTGCCCATGCAGCTTCAACACAATTCCACAGTTCATCAAGAGTAGTGACGGGCGTATTTTGACGAGCCAGTTGCTCGGTCACCATTGACCAGAAGTATTTAGTTGGTGAGAGATCTGGAGAATGTGCTGGCCAGGGCAGCAGTCGAACATTTTCTGTATCCAGAACGGCCCGTACAGGACCTGCAACATGCGGCTGTGCATTATCCTGCTGAAACGTAGGGTTTCGCAGCGATCGAATGAAGGGTAGAGCCACGGGTCGTAATACATCTGAAATGTAACGTCCACTGTTCAAAGTGCCGTCAGTGCGAACAAGAGGCGGCCGAGACGTGTAACCAATGGCACCCCATACCATCATGCCGGGTGATACGCCAGTATGGCGGTGACGAATACACGCTTTCAATGTGCGTTCACTGCGATGTCGCCAAAAACGGATTCGACCATCATGATGCTGTTAACAGAACCTGAATTGATCCGAAAAAATTACATTTTGCTATTCGTGCACCCAGGTTCGTCGTTGAGTACACCATCGCAGGCGTTCCTGTCTGTGATGCAGCGTCAAGCGTAACCGCAGTCATGGTCTCCGAGCTGATAGTCGATGCTGCTACAAATGCCGTCGAACTGTTCGTGCAGATGGTTGTTGTCTTGCAAACGTCCCCATCTGTTGACTCAGCGATTGAGATGTGGCTGCACGATCCGTTACAGTTATGCGGATAAGGTGCGTCATCTCGACTGCTAGTGATACGAGGCCGTTTCGGTCCAACAAGGCGTTCCGTATTACCCTCCTGAACCCACCGATTCCATATTCTGCTAACTGTCATTGGGTCTCGACCAACGCAAGCAGCAATGTCGCGATACGATAAACCGCAATCGCTATAGGCTACAATCCGACCTTTATCAAAGTCGGAAACGTGATGGTTCGCATTTCTCCTCCTTACACGAGGCATCACAATAACGTTTTACGAGGCAACGCCGGTAAACTTCTGTTTGTGTATGAGAAATCGGTTGGAAACTTTTCTCATGTCAGCACGTTGTGTGAATACTCTGAGAAGCCAATCATTTGCATATCACAGTATCTTCTTCCTGTCGGTTAAATTTCGCGTCTGTAGCACGTCATCTTCGTGGTGTAGCACTTTTAATGGCCAGTAGTGTCATTCCGTTGTGGTCACAAGTGACGGAAACACAGTATCCAACTCTGGCTGCCATCGTCGCTTTACATCTTTTGTGTTCTCACATATGCAATAACACTTAAATCCACTTTCGTTGGTCTAGGAACACGTTTCCTGCCACCTTGCTATTTATGTGTAGTTACCAACAGCTGAAAGTAAACTAACTAAATGTTTGACAAACTAGTCATGAGAGCACCATATAATCACAGTTGGATAAGTTTGTACTAATACCCCCTCAGCTATTAAAGTTCAAACAGCGTAAACTCCTTTGTGAGACACTGTGTCTCTTTCCAACATAGTGTTCATTTATTTGGACACGGTAAGGGCCCGTTGATATGAATGTGTCAGTCAGAGGAGGCAGGAGCAGCGGCCACTCACCCACATAATCCTGGCGAGGAAGCCGAGGTTCGCGAACAGCACGAGCATGATGGGGCCCATGTGGATCGAGTCGTACGCGTCAACGTCCATCCACGGGCAGTGCAGGCGCAGCGGTTCGGCGCTCGGCACCTGTCACACAGACAAACCATGAGCGGTCGTGTCTCCGCCAACTGTCGCCCCCTCCCCTCGCCCTGTCTCTTTATACCTCTCCTCCTCCGTTACTCTTTTTCTCTCTCCCACCCGCACCCCCCCCCCCTCACTCTCCATTTCTAGCCCAGCTATAATGAACATAATTACACGTAGAGTAAAAAATTAACAAAAGGTTTATATACTGTATTTTAATGTAACGACAGCGGCGATCATCTGTTTACTGCAACTGTAGTTTCTCATTGCAGTGAAGAGTTGTATTATGTACCCATCTGCGCCGTTAGGCAATCTGGTAAAACCATCCGGACACCTGTAAGTGGACACTGATATGGTTCTGTCCAACTTCCGCATTTTTCGCGGCTTCAACTCTGCTGGGGACGCTTTTAATGATGTGTCTAAATGACAGTGGACGAATGCGAGCCCATTCTTCCTCAAAAGCTGAAACGGGAGATGGTGGTGATGTTGAACGCTGGGGTCTGGGCAGGCCAGTCCATTTGAAAAAGTCATTGTCCACAAATCATTGCCTCAAAGATGCTACTTCATGACATGTGTACATTGTCATGATGAAATAATCATTGTCTTTCTACTGTTGCTGTACTGTACTCCGTATCCAATGCTGAAAAATGTGTTCATTTCTTAATGCATTTAGCATCATCTTAAGTGCAAATTATGGGACCACAGCCTAACCACGTAAAACACCCCCATGCCCGTCATTCACTATCCAGTTCAAATCAGTCTTTTCCAGTCGTTCACTGTTCACTGAGGTCGCTGTTTCCACCACCGCTAGCGTCGTTTGATACTGACTACGTCAATGAGTGGTTGATGAGTAGCTGCTACAGCATTCTATACCATTATGTAAACTCCATATATCACACTCCGCAATTCTCGATAGTCTCTGTCCACCAGTACATGAGTTTTGGTTTATCAGTGGCTTTTCCCGTTCGTTTCCTCTTTACAACGACTTGGGCAGCTTCAGAAGGATTACAGTGTCCCTGATGGATTTGTTACTTAGCAGACATTCATTGACCATACCACGTCCGAAATCACTGAGCTCTTTTCACCGTCCGATTTTGCTGTTACTGCTTCTTCTACTGACAACACAGTATTTCACGCTTTGTTTTCTATTGGAGGTTCCGCTTTTCGTCTCATCTATCCGTCAGCTTCAAATTGCGTAGGGAGCCCGGGTACTTCTGATGAGACAGCATATGTGAAGTAACGTAAAACAAACAGCCTATGCCCGCATCTCGTGGTCGTGCGGTAGCGTTCTCGCTTCCCACGCCCGGGTTCCCTGGTTCGATTCCCGGCGGGGTCAGGGATTTTCTCTGCCTCGTGATGGCTGGGTGTTGTGTTCTGTCCTTAGGTTAGTTAGGTTTAAGTAGTTCTAAGTTCTAGGGGACTGATGACCATAGCTGTTAAGTCCCATAGTGCTCAGAGCCATTTGCACCATTTGAACCAAACAGCCTATTGGCTTCTGTCTCGGGTTCTTCGGCCGACGTTCATCTAGTGATTTTACCGACGTTTCGCTAGCACGAGTGGCTGGCATTGTCAAAGCTTCACCCTCCATTTCCGGGCGTGAACTGGAGCCGAGCTCGCAGCCGCAAACTGTATGTACCTGGCGCGCCCACATCCGAGGGCTTCTCCTTGGTCATTTTCGGTGCGGTTCTCCTCTTGCTACCTGCGACAGTCGTTCGCTGTAGTACGGGAAGCCAGGATCCGTTATCTTAAGACTTTCCTCTTTCTTGTTGAAACTGTTCGCGTGTTTTTTGTATTCCTACAGCTTCTCTGAACAAGCGCGTGTGATAGTGCTTCTTTACAGTCAGAACTTCGGTGTCGGCGAATTTTATTATGTGATCGGTCTCACTCAGTGCGTGCTCTGCCGCGGCCGATTTCTCTGCCTGCCCCAACCTGCTATGTCGCTGATGTTCTTTGGGCAGGTTGGGGCAGGCAGAAAAATCGGCCGTGGCAGAGCACGCACTGAGTGAGACCGATCACGTAATAAAATTCGCTCACAGGAAAGTTCTGGCTGTGGAGAAGCACTATCACACGCGCTTGTTCAGAGAAGCTATAGAAACACAAAAACACACGAACAGTTTCAACAAGAAAGGCGGAAAGCCATAAGGTAAACGGATCCTGGCTTCTCGTACTGCAGAAAACTACCGTCGCAGGTAGCAAGAGGAGAACCGCACCGGAACGAGGAGAAGCTTTCGGATGTGGGCGCGCCAGGTACATACAGTCTGCAGCCACGAGCTCGGCTCCAGTTCACGACCGGCAATGGAGGGTGAAGCTTTGACAATGCCAGGCACTCGTGCTGGCAAAACGTCAGTGAAATCATTAGATATCCGAGACAGAGCATAAAGGCAGTTTGTCAACAAGTGGCCACGAAAGCCTTAACAGTTTTGTAACACAAATAAACTCTCGCCTTTAGTGTCGGCTGATTGTTGAACGTACATAGGTAACGTACATGTAAGCCAGCTGCTGATTTGTGGTATAACATGCAATAAAATGAGCTAAAATGCTATACTACAAACATAAAAGTACAGTCATACTCAAAAGTATCAGAACGACCTGAATTGCATTTCGCCTGATTCGCATTCAACCGGCATAACGCAGCTGTCTAGCAGGTCCTCTAATCGCTCCTTGGTACAGTCGTTTGACTATTGAAAATGGTTCCAACAAGTCACCACCAGAAAACACTGCTCTGTATCGCAGACACTTACCATTACGCTACTAGCTGACACATAGCTCCAATAGCTCCAGAGCTGAACAACAATTCCTCCAGAACTTCTGCATACCACAGAGCTGCGAGATAATGCAAATGGCCGGGTCTAGACTTCTGACAATGAGAGAAACAGTTACAGCTTTTCTTTTGCGCTGCAGGACGTTTTTTACAAACAGATAGCGCAATGGAATAGCTCAAGTGGATAGGAACACTTCCTATTTAAATTTCTGCATCCTACACTGTTGGCAGTTCTGTGTAGGTGGCAGTTACGTGATTTTATTTCGGTGATTACAAAAGTAGAGTCGAATGTATGCACTGGGCAGCCGAGGCAGCTAGTTCATGGTGATTTGGTCAACCAAGTAAATGAATTTACTGAACATGCTGCAATTTACTACAGGGAGCCTGTGTGTCAGAATTCTCATCCAGTGTGGCGCAACGGCGTTACAATAGAAAAATGAGTCACGGAAAAGAGGGTTTGGTGGTCTGTTGGACTGATGATAGGTTCTTATACCTATGGTCTCGGTTCGATTCCCACTTCTGTCAATAATTTTAGATAGGGAGAGAAAGATTCCATTCTCTTCTGACTACACCAAGTGAAGAAGATATAATGGCAGTGTGGTCTGAAATTCACATTACAGATGACATTCCTTCTCTGCCAAGTAGACGTTAGGTTGAACCACAATAAAGTCTAGAGTGGCGACATGTAGAAATTCTATCACCAGTAACCTTTCTTACACTAGTTATTTATTTCTAGTGACGAAACAAACGCTATGTAGATTGGGTAGTTTGGGGGAAGAGACCAAACAGCGAGGTCATCGGTCTCATCGGATTAGGGAAGGAAGTCGGCCGTGCCCTTTCAAAGGAACCATCACAGCATTTACCTGGAGCGATTTAGGGAAATCACGGAAAACCTAAATCAGGATGGCAGCACGCGGGATTGAACCGTCGTCCTCCCGAGTGCGAGTCCATGTGCTAACGACTGCGCCGCCTCGCTCGGTGCTATGTAGAGTCACAGGACACTTATTCCGTCTTTTATCTGAGCTTCTGTATGTCGATAAAATTGGTTATGAACTGAGAATGCAACTCAGACCGCCCTTAACGCGGAATTTGATCCCTTCGTGGCAATACAGCTCGGTTACAATTTCTTGTTTGTTCAAAACTGCAGGTTCCTCAACATCTCCACATATTACGTGTGAATGGGTTCGAATCCTGGCTCGGCACTAAAGATTTCATTATCTATTATCAAGCTCTAGCATGAGAACACCTATCTGCTGGTGGATAATAATTTTGATTTTTAAATGTTTTTTCATTCGTTGTCAACACTAACGATATCTGACATTTTTGACTCCCAGTGGGACACAGAACTGTTTGCGAGATCACTGTAAGTTCAAGATGTTATTCTGAGCTGCTGGTGGAGAAAAATTCGGTAGCTGACGTCTCTTTGTGTGTAGTCAACAACGATATGCGTGGGGCTCTATTCCCAGTGAGCACTGAACTCTTCATCATATTATTTCTAGTTCTAACATGCTCACATGTCGCTGCTGGTGCAACAAACCCATATTTATCGTTCGTTTTCTCTAGAATATAACAGCGATAGGTGCCGGGTTGGAGTCCTGGGAAGGAAAAAATTAATGTTTCTTCTCGTCATTTCAGTTAAAACATCTAGCTACTGGCAAGGAAATCAGATATGTCACAGTTGGTTGTGTTTCGATATCAATCCGATTAGGTTCTGGGTTCGGATCCCTGTCCAACACAAAGCTTTACGTCACGGCATTTCAAGTAAGTTACTTGTGAAGAAGCAATATTTAACATCTCTCCTAGTTCGTTAACAGGGACAAGAGAAGCTGGGGAGGAATTCGCGTCCGTTAAAAATATTTTTGTTATGTCATTTAAAGTTGATATTTGCTAACTGATACTGTCTAAAATCGAGGTATATCACTCTCTGTATGCCTAATCAGTAATGACTGTTAGTGTGTGTCAGTCACGAAATCTTTGCTTAGTCTGCCTAACCTGGGTTGAATCCATATGCAGAACGAGATGGTTCGTCGTGTCATTTGAAGTTCATACATATTCTCAACAAGCTGCTCGTGGATAACTTAAATTTTTAATATCATTTTGTGTTAAATAATAAGTACTGTATGTTACTTTGAAGAGGAAATCATGAATACGACGAACTTACTACGTGCATTACTTACCTGACGTAATAATGAGAGTGGTAACACTTCAGGTATGTCATTTATTGTAATAAATGTGAGCTTACAAGCCTTAAGGACAGTCTTATCTGTGATAAGATGTTCCCTGATATTTGTAGCATCGTGGTATTACTTTACATCATGAGTTACTGCGATACAGAGCAGTGTTTTCTAGTGGTGACTTGTGGGAACCATTTTCAATAGTCAAACGACTGTACCAAGGAGCGATTAGAGGACCTGCTAGACAGCTGCGTTATGCCGGTTGCATGCGAATCAGGCGAAATGCAATTTAGGTCGTTCGGATACTTTTGAGTATGACTGTGCATACTGCTCTCGGTAGATGGTCAGAGTTATTATTTATTACTACCCGCGAAGGAATTAGTACCTAGTACACATTCCATTTAAACCAATTTCCAGATTGACAGTGCCTGAAAATGACAATGCAAACTCTGTTTAGGTCTGCTACACTGTGTTGCCCGAACGTTCCTTTTCATGAATGAGTACCAGTTTCAATCTTCGTTGAAGATCATCTTCAGGGCTGGCTCCGAAAAATGCAGTTTGTCAACAGCTCTGTTATTCACTCGGAACCAGCTAACGCAAATAACCGAGTGGCTTATAAGAGCCCACATGTTTAACCATATAGCCAAAGAAGTGTACCAGATGTAATATTTGCTAGTATTCTCCTAGTTCCACAGCTAGAGACATTGTCAGGTGAAGTGTAAAAATTCGGCAAAAGAAATAATCAGTATTCTGTTAAACTGACACCTGTAATAATTGTATGCGAAACTAAGTACAAATATTCATTAATTTCTTTCAGATAGCTTTTTCTGAAAGCGACATTCACAGTCACATTGATGAAAAATTTCAGTTGCTTGTAAATAAGGAAGTAGAAAGCCAATAAGCATGAAAACTTCTTTTGCTTAAGAACAGCAATAATACTGTCCACAAAACTAACATCATTCCGTCATTTTTGGCCAAATAATACCTAAGATGTCTGCTTAAAGATTCGATCATTCGGAGTAACAGTGTAAATACTATGGCAAACACTAAAATCTGCTGTAGTAGGAAAAATTACCATGCTCTCTTGATTTTCTGACTGGCGTGACTGAAATTTACAGTAAACAGCATGTAAAATACGTGCAGTTTCTAAATATTCACTTTTCCGTTCCCCTCCACACACCCGCTGGATGTAAGGAACCGATGACTCCCGTATGCAGAATGTGTAGTCTTGAATAATTCAATCAGTGTCATGAATGGTGTCTGTCTACCTTACCTGTAGAATATCATTATAATGTCGATGGCTTCGTATTATTCATTAACGTTTACAGCACCAATCAAGATACAAGTAGTAGGCAAGTTAGTACCAAAGATTAGGTACATTAGAGATGGTAGAATTGTTGTGCATGATCTCTGAGTTTGCCAATTTAACACGGTATAAAGTCTTCTCGCGTAACATCGCAGGCCTCTAAATGTCGTGGTGCATAACCTTGAAGGTTCTCGAGGTTTACCCTCTAGCCGAGTCCCAAAATGTAGAATAAAATTAAATGCAACCAACGACATCTCAGACATTTATTGACGGAGACTTGTAGAACTGCATCAAACATAGGCACTAAAATACAGCTGCAATGACAGTGCTGTCAAAATTTATCTGCACTCACATGTTTTATCTAATGGAGGCCCTGATTATTTCATTACTCCGCTCAACAATTCAGGTCAGCCTGTGCACGAAACTGTACGGTCCGTTAAAGTGGCAGACATCCCATGTCGTAGTCTCCAGAGAAATAATTACAAGATTCACTTAAGGAGATTTACGGAAATAACGGAAAACCTACATTTCTATGGGTAGGCAATAATTTCACTACTAACTAGAGGCCAGTGTTTCTAATCATTTAGCCACGTTTCTCGGTAGGTCATGCAACAGTCTGCCACTAAACCCTACTGAAAAGTTTTCATATCGCATTGCAATAAAATACATAAGCCATAGTGAGATTTAGGAAGTTCCACAAATAGCAGTACAGCTGCTGTCTCGAATACTCACCGTGGGGTCTCCAGTTCCCGTAGTGAGTCCCTTCGCGATGCCCCACGCGGTTATGATTACTAGTGGCACCCCTGGAAAAGAGAACAGTTCTGACAGCTTTGATTGGCCCATTACATTGTACAGCGAAACCTGTGTGGTAATGATGGCTAAATTTTAGATAGTAGTTTCTCTGGTAGTAACGATTTAAGGAAAACACAGACATCAAATTGTACGAAGATGATCACTGTGCAAAATACGAAACATAAACAATTGACAAAGAATCGTAGCACATTATGAACTATAAAAATTTCATTTAGGTTCGGTTCGTATTAGTTAATTTTAAACTTCTACACCATCACGATTTGCAGTGACGTTTTCTTCGGCTATAATGTTCCAAATCAGCTGACAGAGGTAACACTTTAATGAGGTCAGATCTGCACTCCAAGACTGTTTATGTCTAGACAGCGACTGACTCCATGTCAGTAGACTGTGTTTACACATGACGTTTAACAATAACGAACTATTCTGTTCATTACTTGCTGTAAATAATACAGTAATTTTCTTGATAATCAAGTGTCTTGGTAATAGTTGATTTTAGCGAGAGAAAGTCATACCGTTGCAGACTTCAATAATCGTAATAAACAGCTTTTTCTTATAGAAGCCTGAATTCTGACGAAATAATGTTTAGGTAACTTTTAAGTGAAGGTATTCCACAACCATGAATGTTTTACAAAATGTGATTTCGTCCCTTCTGGTGAGAACAGAAGTTCTTAAGCCGGAATACTTTTACCTTCATTTGTTTTCTGCGTCTCAAGTCTATTATAGACAATGCTACACTTTCTGATGTTATATTCGGAAGTGATCAAGATTACAGTTGTCGGTGAAATCATTTTATAGTGAGTTTACGAACCTACTTGTATAACAATGCATAGATAAACTTTTCCCAACCAAAAAGGGTAATAGCAATGGTCAAGTTGTTCGCTGTGATTTCTATTGTATTCGACCTCTCCAAAGTTGCGAGTTTTTTTTTTTTGCATCATTTACCTACACCTACACATTCCAGCAGCTGCAGATTCTTGTCGTAGCCTGGTACCAACTTCCCAAATTCCCTTCTCTGGTATGCCAAAATACTGCCGTCATAGCCAGCGGTTCGTATAAGCAAACAGATGAAAATCAAAGGGAACTAAGTTCGAGATACATGGAGGGCTATCAAAAGTTCCCATTGAAAATGCACCTGAGCATCTTCGTTGTGTTTGCATTGTGCAACTGACAATTATCATGAAGAAGATATCACATGACAGTTACATTATTTCGGCTGCACGAAATCAGGCGACATTCCTAGCCTCTTAATTCTACCACACAATTAACGTCCCTTCGCGAAATTTCATAATTCAGCATTTACAATTATGTCAATACTGTAACTCCTCCATTCCTCGATCACCGAGCTGTTGTTAGCACAGTGGAGATGCATTCGGGAGGATGATGGTTCAAATCTGCATCTGGTCATCCACATTTAGGTTGTCCGTGATATCCCTAAAGCGCTTAGCACAAATGACAGGGTGGTTCCATTGAAAAGGGCAAGGACAATTTCTTTCCCCATCCTTCCATAATATGAGTTTGTGCTCCGTTTCTAAATATCCCATTGTCAATCGGCCGCTATACTCTATCTTCCTCCCTTCCTTTCATTTGATCAAGCAAATGAGGAAGTGATCCTCATCTAGGTCTATCAACAGACTTTCAGATTATCCGCTGACTGCGTAATACACATAAAGAGATCATTGTTGTACCAAACAGCCGAAATTATTTTAGCAGTAGGTAAGTGGCAAATACAGGACGTGCCTGGATCAAGGAACAGTCGGAATTGTAGTTGTAAATTGTTGTAGTTGTGCTGAGAAAGTCCCTGAGCTTCAAGCGCTAATAGAAAGCACAGAAGCTGAAATCGTTATAGGTACAGAAAGCTGGCTAAAGCCTGAAATAAGTTCTGCAGAAATTTTTACGAAGTCTCAGACCGTGTTCAGGATAGATAGATTAGGCAGAATTGATGGTGGAGTGTTTGTGTCTGTCAGTGGTGGTTTATCTTGCACTGAAGTCGAAGTAGATACTCTGTGCGAATTGGTATGGGTGGAGGTTATACTTAACAGCCGAACTAAGTTAATAATTGGCTCCTTCTATCGACCCCCAGACTCCGATGATATAGTTGCTGAACAGTTCAGAGAAAATTTGAGTCTCGTAACAAATAAATACCCCACTCATGCGACTAAAGCCTTCCCTCGATATGTTGGCAAAAATACTTGTTCAAAACCGGTGGTAGGCAGAAAACATCTTCCGATATTATCCTAAATGCTTCCTCCGAAAATTATTTCGAGCTGTTAGTCCACGAACCCACGCGAATTGTAAATGGTTGCGAAAACACACTTGACCTCTTAGCCACAAACAATCCAGAGCTAATAGAGGGCATCATAACTGATACAGGGATTAGTGATCACAAGGTCGTTGTAGCTAGGCTCAATACCGTTTCTTCCAAATCCACCAGAAACAAACGCAAAATAATTTTATTTAAAAAAGCGGATAAAGTGTCACTAGAAGCCTTCCTAAGAGACAATCTCCATTCCTTGCGATCTGATTATGCAAATGTAGACGAGATGTGGCTCAAATTCAAAAATATAGTAGCAACAGCAATTGAGAGATTCATACCTCATAAATTCGTAAGACATGGAACTGATCCCCCATGGTACACAAAACAGGTCCGAACGCTGTTGCAGAGGCAACGGAAAAAGCATGCGAAGTTCAGAAGAACGCGAAATCCCGAAGATTGGCTAAAATTTACAGAGGCGCGAAATCTGGCACGGACTTCAATGCGAGATGCCTTTAATAGGTTCCACAACGAAACATTGTCTCGAAATGTGGTAGAAAATCCAAAGAAATTCTGGTCGTATGTAAAGTACACAAGCGGCAAGACGCAGTCAATACCTTCGCTGCGCAGTGCCGATGGCACTGTTACCGACGACTGTGCCACTAAAGCGGAGTTATTGAACGCAGTTTCCCGAAATTCCTTCACCAGGGAGGACGAATGGAATATTCCAGAATTTGAAACACGAACAGCTGCTAGCATGAGTTTCTTAGAAGTAGATACTTTAGGGGTTGCGAAACAACTCAAATCGCTTGATACGGGCAAGTCTTCAGGTGCAGATTGTATACCGATTAGGTTCCTTTCAGATTACGCTGATACAATAGCTCCCTACTTAGCAATCATATACAACCGCTCGCTCACCGATAGATCTGTACCTACAGATTGGAAAATTGCGCAGGTCGCACCAGTGTTTAAGAAGGGTAGTAGGAGTAATCCATCCACCTACAGACCTATATCATTGACGTCGGTTTGCAGTAGGGTTTTGGAGCATATACTGTATTCAAACATTATGAATCACCTCGAAGGGAACGATCTATTGATACGTAATCAGCATGGTTTCAGAAAACATCGTTCTTGTGCAACGCAGCTAGCTCTTTATTCGCACGAAGTAATGGCCGCTATCGACAGGGGATCCCAAGTTGATTCCGTATTTCTGGATTTCCGGAAAGCTTTTGACACCGTTCCTCACAAGCGACTTCTAACCAAGCTGCGGGCCTATGGGGTATCGTCTCAGTTGGATTCGTGATTTCCTGTCAGGAAGGTCGCAGTTCGTAGTAATAGACGGCAAATAATCGAGTAAAACTGAAGTGATATCAGGTGTTCCCCAGGGAAGCGTCCTGGGACCTCTGCTGTTCCTGATCTATATAAATGACCTGGGTGACAATGTGAGCAGTTCTCTTAGGTTGTTCGCGGATGATGCTGTAATTTACCGTCTAGTAAGGTCATCCGAAGACCAGTATCAGTTGCAAAGCGATTTAGAAAAGATTGCTGTATGGTGTGGCAGGTGGCAGTTTACGCTAAATAACGAAAAGTGTGAGGTGATCCACATGAGTTCCAAATGAAATCCGTTAGAATTCGATTACTCGATAAATAGTACAATTCTCAAGGCTGTCAATTCAACTAAGTACCTGGGTGTTAAAATTACGAACAACTTCAGTTGGAAAGACCACATAGATAATATTGTGGGGAAGGCGAGCCGAAGGTTGCGTTTCATTGGCAGGATGCTTAGAAGATGCAACAAGTCCACTAAAGAGACAGCTTGCACTACACTCGTTCGTCCTCTGTTAGAATATTGCTGCGCGGTGTGGGATCTTTACCAGGTGGGACTGACGGAGGACATCGAAAGGGTGCAAAGAAGGGCAGCTCGTTTTGTATTATCACGTAATAGGGGAGAGAGTGTGGCAGATATGATACGCGAATTGGGATGGAAGTCATTAAAGCAAAGACGTTTTTCGTCGGGGCGAGATCTATTTACGAAATCTCAGTCGCCAACTTTCTCTTCTGAATGTCAAAATATTGTGTTGAGCCCAACCTACATAGGTACGAATGCTCATCAAAATAAAATAAGAGAAATCAGAGCACGAACAGAAAGGTTTAGGTGTTCGTTTTTCCCGCGCGCTGTTCGGGAGTGGAATGGTAGAGAGATAGTACGATTGTGGTTCGATGAACCCTCTGCCAAGTACTTAAATGTGAATTGCAGAGTAGTCATGTAGATGTAGATGAAAAGGAACTAAGACAGCAAAAGTAACCAGTAATAAATTAACGAAACTGACGAATGCAGGAACAACAGTAAATAAGAAAACATCTCTGAGTATGAATTTAGCCTAGATACTATGTACAGAGCCAAATAGTCACAGATCCGTCGTGGAAGTGTGACGTATAATTTGATATTTTGATATATATATATATATATATATATATATATATATATATATATATATATATATATATATATATATATATATTCCGTGCCTAACGTGTCACGTCTTTCTGTGTCACACAAACACACAAATTTTTATTTTTAAAGGGGATCACTTAAGACTTTTTCCATGGGTTCGCCCCTCATACTGCTGCCTCATATCACAAAATTGCCGTCTGATGTAGTACAAACTGAAAAAATAAATTCATTTTAAAGCACAGTTTCGTATATAAATTATATTCAAAACCTTACACCTGTGTCACAGAACAAATCCTACATGGAGAATACTTTACACACGTTTAAGGGAAGAAATGCCTCCGATAATTATCACAGTATTTAAAGAACATCAAAATATAAACAGGCTGAAGTGAACAAACATTACATCAGACTATGTTAATCAATTTAACTGTAAAAAGCTAAGGAGCATATTATTAACAAAATGAGAAATATGCAAAAGTGAAATGCCAAAATGAGCACTTCTCAGTGGGGAGTAAATCAAAACAATCAGAATGGCTGAAAGAGAGCACAGTAACATGAGCCATAAACGAATAAGAGCTAAGCAAATAAGAGACTAGGCAAGAATGAGATGCCAACAAAATGAGAGCTGGCCGAACTCCGTCGGCACTTATACTCGTATACAGTTGCGTTCGTGGCGGCACCTCGCGGCCCTTACGCAACAAGCGCGACTGCGATCGCAATGCACTCTTAGCGCTCGCGGCGGCATCTAGCAGCGCGTACGCAAATTGTGTGATTGCTGTCGCAGGACGACCCTTAATCTATGATGTTACAGAAGGTAATGAGAGCTACCTAGAACGTCATAAAACATACTTACTTGACGTCCTTAGCCGAAAGGAGTTACGAAATCTAATGGTACTATATAAATATCTGGACAGCGCTGCAGTCAGGAAAATTGAAGAAACTTTCAAAAATGAATCGTTACAACGAAATCTACACGCGGTGTTTGAGTGTTGAACAAAGTGCGTGGTAGTTTGAAAGCTATAAGCGAGCACACTAACATTCTTAAAACGGAACTCTCGGTTTGGCTACTGATGTAATCAACTTGAAATTTAACTTTCACCCGTAGCTTATAACTATATTTTTCTCAGAATACCATTGAACATCTTCTGAAACACGTAGGATTAAGGAGAAAAAAGTTCATTCTTTAAAATACAGACTATAATAGACTCATAAAATACAGTACATTCTGTACATCCAGCCATTCAGTGCTAGAAATGATTTCGGTTACTTTTATGGATCTCAAATTCTAATAAATGAAGAAATTACAAAGAAAATTAGAGCCTTTCTAAAAGTTCTCCCTACGTTGTTACTATTACTACCATTTTTCATTGTTTCAAATATGTTGTAGGAAAAATGGTCTATGATTATTTCCTCGTTATGAACTAAAATATTTTGATTCGAAATTTATGGCAAAATTTAATATTACCGTTCAGTTGAATCACAGAAAACAGAAAACCTTTATCACGAATAATACGTCTATGAATTGAAGACTACTCACCCCATCCAATGAGAATGTAAGCACGCATCTGCATAAGCTTCCCCGTAAACGTTTGCACCACCAGCATATACAAATAAAGTCCTGGAAGCAGAACATTAGTTGTCTACAATTAATAATGTAATTACTGGCACAGATAAAAATATCAAAGCGATCATAAAATGTAGTAACATTAAAAAAAGTTCTTGTTATTTATTCTCACGACACTCTCCAGTTACACTGAACAGACATACAACAGACATAGAACCTCTGCATATACGTATAATGAGGGTTCAGTTCAGTAGGCACGGATACACTGCCGACTAGCAGTTTCATAGCAACATAGTAATGCTGTCGCAGTTTGACTTCCGTTTAAGTGAGAATATGAATACTTACTCTCGTGTCGCAGTACGGCGATGTTAGTTCTGAGCAAATGTTAAAGCGTTGATGCCACATGTGAAATGGTGCTTCCACTGGGAGAAGGATACATCGTAACTGCTGTCTGTCTCTAGTCTACAAGCCAAAGTTATTTGCTTTACTTCTCGTATGTCGCAAAGTTGACTTATGTAACATAATGTAATGCAGTTGTCAGAGAACAGGGAGTAACACTATTGGAAGTACAAGAAGAATCATGACGAAATTGTCGCCGCTTAACCTTTCGTCCTGTTAAGCTTTCGTTGGGCCCATCAATTACAAATAGTCCGTCAACAATTTTCTAGGGAACATTTTTCGGATGTTTGGTGGTGGGTTCAGAATGAACTACAAAGAGCTTTCAAGGATTAAGTATATAAAGAACAATAAAGCTGCAGACTAGGAACAATTACGATCAGAACAAGTTAAAATGGTTGGACATGCTACAAAACAGTGGATGTTAAATTTTACGACTACCTGAATTTTAAAATTGTAAATTCCCCAGATATGTGGAGTACTAGCACTGCTAAAGCCTGTGAAAGAGCCAATAGACCCAAAAGAATCTCTTCCAGTTTCACCTTTGTACAAGTTGCATAATGTTCTGGAAAGAATGATTTTAAATCTAATATCAGAGTACGTTGAGAAAGGTCTCATGAAAAAGCAGTCAGGCTTTTTTCCAGGAAGGTCTTACTGTGGACGTATCCTTAAGATGATCCAACATATTTCGGTTGCGTACGATTGTGGTCAAGTTACAGGTCTGCCTTCGATTGACCTCACAGCAGCTTAGGATACTGTCATCCAGAAACAGTTAATATGGCTTTTGATGTAAGAAACAAAAGAATCAGAGAAATAGATACACTACTACCCCATGTTGTTCCTCAAAGAAGCAATGAAAATATAAGACTGGCTTTTGTTGTTTTAAGATTATATAATTTTAATTATGAATACTATGTCATCTGAGCACAATTAAAAAATGTACAAAGGCAAATGTATATAACCAGAAATATTCACCAAAACAGCGAACAAATTTTAAGAATTAATTATGTGTCCAATTCAATAAATTTATATCAATGAATTAGAGAAAATTTGACAATTGTTTCCCATTGAAATTATTTCAATACTTTGGATAATTATACACAGGAAGAATTGGTTAATGACATAATGAATCTTCTTCATCAAATTGAATTAATGTAAGAATTCAAGGTGGGATGGTCACCCCATCAGTTGATCTAAAATAAATCTTTAAAGAATTTTATGCGATTTCTTAATGAAAGTTGACTTTTTACGTGAGTCAATTCAGTGTTCAATTATTTGGCCACTGTTTTTTAAAGTATTCATATACAATACATATTTCATGTGCTTTGAGATTGTGTAAATAATTCACACTTTCATCAGTTAATTGATTTATGAGTGCAGAGATTATATCTTCTTCTTCATCATCATCAGGATAACATACAGATAGAAACAATGAAAGTGTCAGTTTCCTCATTCACACACATTCACACACTTTTGGGTTGTTGACTGCGAAATCACTAAATTTAATTGTCGACATTTGCATTATTCCCACTTTTTCACCATGAATAATTGCTAATCTGTCAATTAATTGCTAAACATCGTCCATCCTATCATATTCAGTTGGTTTTTCTGTACATTTTTTAAAACTAAGCCGTTGCCTTTCTTCTCATGTGAACTAGAATCTATAGTTAGTCTTCTTAAGTTTGAAAAATAGTCATCAACAATTGGTTTTATCAGATATTTAAGTTTATTACCTTTACTTGATCTAATTTTATTCGGATTATTGTCATAATACAATGCTCCTGAACTGTATAATATACACTCCTGGAAATTGAAATAAGAACACCGTGAATTCATTGTCCCAGGAAGGGGAAACTTTATTGACACATTCCTGGGGTCAGATACATCACATGATCACACTGACAGAACCACAGGCACATAGACACAGGCAACAGAGCATGCACAATGTCGGCACTAGTACAGTGTATATCCACCTTTCGCAGCAATGCAGGCTGCTATTCTCCCATGGAGACGATCGTAGAGATGCTGGATGTAGTCCTGTGGAACGGCTTGCCATGCCATTTCCACCTGGCGCCTCAGTTGGACCAGCGTTCGTGCTGGACGTGCAGACCGCGTGAGACGACGCTTCATCCAGTCCCAAACATGCTCAATGGGGGACAGATCCGGAGATCTTGCTGGTTAGGGTAGTTGACTTACACCTTCTAGAGCACGTTGGGTGGCACGGGATACATGCGGACGTGCATTGTCCTGTTGGAACAGCAAGTTCCCTTGCCGGTCTAGGAATGGTAGAACGATGGGTTCGATGACGGTTTGGATGTACCGTGCACTATTCAGTGTCCCCTCGACGATCACCAGTGGTGTACGGCCAGTGTAGGAGATCGCTCCCCACACCATGATGCCGGGTGTTGGCCCTGTGTGCCTCGGTCGTATGCAGTCCTGATTGTGGCGCTCACCTGCACGGCGCCAAACACGCATACGACCATCATTGGCACCAAGGCAGAAGCGACTCTCATCGCTGAAGACGACACGTCTCCATTCGTCCCTCCATTCACGCCTGTCGCGACACCACTGGAGGCGGGCTGCACGATGTTGGGGCGTGAGCGGAAGACGGCCTAACGGTGTGCGGGACCGTAGCCCAGCTTCATGGAGACGGTTGCGAATGGTCCTCGCCGATACCCCAGGAGCAACAGTGTCCCTAATTTGCTGGGAAGTGGCGGTGCGGTCCCCTACGGCACTGCGTAGGATCCTACGGTCTTGGCGTGCATCCGTGCGTCGCTGCGGTCCGGTCCCAGGTCGACGGGCACGTGCACCTTCCGCCGACCACTGGCGTCAACATCGATGTACTGTGGGGACCTCACGCCCCACGTGTTGAGCAATTCGGCGGTACGTCCACCCGACCTCCCGCATGCCCACTATACGCCCTCGCTCACAGTCCGTCAACTGCACATACGGTTCACGTCCACGCTGTCGCGGCATGCTACCAGTGTTAAAGACTGCGATGGAGCTCCGTATGCCACGGCAAACTGGCTGACACTGACGGCGGCGGTGCACAAATGCTGCGCAGCTAGCGCCATTCGACGGCCAACACCGCGGTTCCTGGTGTGTCCGCTGTGCCGTGCGTGTGATCATTGCTTGTACAGCCCTCTCGCAGTGTCCGGAGCAAGTATGGTGGGTCTGACACACCGGTGTCAATGTGTTCTTTTTTCCATTTCCAGGAGTGTATCTGCATAATCTGATAAATATACTCCATCAAACTTTTCTCCCAAATCACTCATAGTAATTTGCTTGTCAGTTTTAGACTCATTAATCCATCAGTTCCTTCATATATTTTTCACCAATTTTTCATTTATCTCCTTCAAATGTTACTGGTAATCTTCCTATATATTTAAAGGTACCAACAGGCCTTAATCCACAAGTAGTATCTTCACATAGTTTGCATATTTTAGCATTCTTTCACTTATATTTATTTTTTAACATTGCTATCCTTTATAGGACATTGAGATTTTTTTCTCTTTTCATATTTATTCAATGCATCTTGAATTTCTGATTCACTTAGTGTGTAGTCATATTTTCCTGGAATATCATCAGACCAATGATGTAACTGTAAATACTCATGATTATGATTTCGAATCATTTGTTTTTCAACTTCTCTTTTTTCTGCAATAGCTTTCAGAACATTGTCACCTAATAATTCGATTCCTTGTTTGACGTGTTCAATGGCATCGATAACTGGCTATTATACTTTTTTAAATTTTCCATACTCTCTTCTTGGAGGTTTTTTCCATTTTTTAAACTCTTCTCTTAACTGTTCTTTTACTCTCCTATTCTGTCTAGCTTTTTTAACGGCTTCTGGGTCGTATTTTGCAAACATTTATTAAGAATAAAAAATGAATTAAAATATTTTTAAGTTTATGTTGTTATGAAACGTTGTATTTTATTTCTGAGGTTACCTTTATTTTGGTTTTCTAGTCATATCTGTCATAAGGAATATCATTCCAACATTTACTAGACATTTCTATTAAACTTTAAATCTTCCCCAAAAACCTCATGGTAAATATGATTTAAATTTGTTCATCTTGTCTAACAATATTTAAAAAAAAAGGGTTATCTCATACTAGTTGTTTTGGTATATTCGAGTAGGTTTGAGCTAAGTAAAAACAATCTATTCCTTTGTGTCTACCTCTAGTAAAATATTCTCTAACGATGTCTTGGTTCTCAAGAATGAAGTCATTGAAGACTGAATTGTCTTGACACTAAGCCAATGGAACAATTTCATCATTATTTTCGTCAAAGGTAGCTATTTTTTCATTATTGTTATCTTCAATTTTTTCACATCCTTTCATAAATTCCAAGTATTTTGGTTGATCTAAACTTTTTGAGTAAATGTACAAATGATTAATTTTGTTCTAGTTTAACCAGCCAGGTGGTTGAATTTAATTATCAATCATTACAGTAGTCTTTCCACATCCACTCAGCCCAATTATTTTACATTGAATAGAATTTGGTAGAAGTTTAGCATGTTTATTTTTCGACTTGTTTTCTGGAAGTCTTAATTTCGGTTCCCAATAAGTTTTGCTCATTTAGTAATAAAAATTTTTAATAGTAAATGAGTAAATTATTTCAGCTGAGTGGTAAGTCATCTGTTCTGAGATAACGATTGACTGTGCTAATACGAGACAGCTTTAGTAGTGTTGCACTGGTTGGATTTTATTCAACTTTACTAGCTCCAAATATTACTTCGAGAAATAATAAACTTTACTGTGATGGAGAAACGACAGAAATTCCTGTAGGTCAGTATAGTTTGAAAAACTTTGAAAAATATATTCATTTGAAGAAGCCAAATATTCGCATCACAGCAGATGAAATTTTAAACAGAATTGTTATCGAAAGTGATGTAAAAATTGTATATGGTCACAAAAGACAGCATTGGAAGTGTGCTTCGATTTAGTATTCAAATTGTTGAGGCTAATGAAAAGACTGTTGCTAAACATGTTCCTAAAATTATTCCATTCGAGTCAATCAATATAAATTTTATTCTTTCTGATGGAATGTTTGTAAAGTGTAGAGGTCAATTTCATGGCAAAACTAATACTAATGCTTTATTCAAGGCTAATGCAGTATTTGGTGGGCCAATAATTCACGAACCGAATTATCCTGAAAATATTCAAATTTTGATCCAATTCAAGACCTAGAAATTACTGTACCTGTAGAAAATGATAATTTAATTGACTTTAATGGTGCTTGTGTAACAGTTATTTTAGAAATTACTTAATATTTTTTATTCAAAAATAAATCATGAACAAACATGAAAGTTATCTGTTTTACTCATTCCCTGTGAATGAGAAAATAAAAATAATTTGAATCTCCCCAACACAGAACACGGAGATTAATATAAATATTGGAGATGGTTGGGTTTATCCACATCATGCTCAATTGTACAGGAATGTCAGTATTATTGGAACTGATGGGACAGATTATCCAACTTATGATGGAAAATCCAATAAAAAATTGGTCTTAATTATGTAACAAAACTGCTCAATGTTATCGCTATGAAGAAAGGTAACAATATTTTGTCTCGAATGGAATTTCCAATTATTTCTTCATCGGCTCTCACTCGATTGACTACGACTCTACCCAATGAGGTAACCTTGGAAGGTCATATCCTTAGTAATTGGAAGGTAAAAAGTAAGAAAAGTTAAGTATTTCATCCATTAGAATTAAATGGTGGAGTTTTAACGATTGTAAAGAAACTAGGTGGGAAGGAGATTTAACAGTAATTTTTACTTGCTCATCGAGTGCTGGAGATTCTATTCTTCGTTTGTTAGATCGTAACCAAGCTGGAGTTGAACTGTGACCACGCTTCCAATACAGGGAAAAATTCTTGTAGAATAGATGGAAATTCGTGTTCCTGTTGTTAAATTTGAACCAGAATATTTGCATGAATTAGAACAAGATAGACTTAAAAATCCAAAAATTCCCATATCTTTGTTTGAGCCACAAACTGTACAGATTGCTGGATTGGATGAAAAAAAATTTTTGAGTTAGATATAACAAATTTCCATAACTCTGCAGAATCTGATATGCCTTACTTCATCTTTGTTGTTTTCCAGATAAAAAGGAAAAATAACCAGTTAGTTGACTCTTCCTTATTCGATAATGTTAAATTACAGAATATCTATAATAAAAATGGAAGAAACGAGATTTTTCCTCAAGAAATGTGGAATCTAGATCCGCCAAATAATTATCTAGAAGCTTATAATGCTTTCCTAGATTTTAAGAGAACTACACAACTGAACGGTGATGTTAATGTGAGTCAATTAAATTTTATTCAAAATTATCCTATCTATGTAATATATAGGGTGAGTCACCTAACGTTACCGCTGGATATATTTCGTAAACCACATCAAATACTGACGAACCGATTCCACAGACGGAACGTGAGGAGAGGGGCTAGTGTAATAGTTTAATACAAACCATAAAAAAAACACGGAAGTATGTTTTTTAACACAAACCTACGTTTTTTTAAATGGAACCACGTTAGTTTTGTTAGCACATCTGAACATATAAGCAAATACGTAATCAGTGCCGTTTGTTGCACTGCAAAATGTTAATTACATCCGGATATATTGTAACCTAAAGTTGACGCTTGACAGGATGTTCGACGGGCGTTTCATAGGACGCATAAATTGGCCAGCCCGTTCTCCTGATCTTACACCTCTGGACTTCTTTCTGTGGGGTACGTTAAAGGAGAATGTGTACCGTGATGTGCCTACAACCCCAGAGGATATGAAACAACGTATTGTGGCAGCCTGCGGCGACATTACACCAGATGTTCTGCGGCGTGTACGACATTCATTAAGCCAGAGATTGCAATTGTGTGCAGCAAATGATGGCCACCTCATTGAACATCTATTGGCCTGACATGTAGGGACACACTCTATTCCACTCCGTAATTGAAAACGGAAACCACGTGTGTACGTGTACCTCACCCATCATGGTAATGTACATGTGCGTCAGTCAAAAAGACCAATAAAAAGGTGTTAGCATGTGGACGTAATGTGCTGTTCCAGTTTCTGCTGTACCTAAGGTCCATCACCGTTCCCTTTGGATCCCTACGTAATTCGGTGCTCTCCGATACACACGATCGAACAGCTGAGGAGTGGTACTCAAGCGCGAAGTTTAGGTTACAATATCTCCGGATGTAATTAACATTTTACAATGCAACAAACGGCACTGATTACGTATTTGTTTATATGTTCAGATGTGCTAACAAAACTAACGGGGTTCCATTTCAAAACACGTAGGTTTGTGTTAAAAAACATACTTCCGTGCATTTTTTTATGGTTTGTATTAACCAATTACACTAGCCCCTCTCCTCACGTTCGGTCTGTTTAATCGATTCGTCAGTATTTGTTGTGGTTTACGAAATATATCCAGCGCTAATGTTAGGTGACTCACCCTGTATATGTCTAGAAGAATGAATGTGTTAGCTATTCAGAAAACAACAATGAAATTGTGTGCAACTGTCAATGAAAAAATTCCGAAAGATACACTTACGTATGTAGTAATGTATGGTAAAAAGAAATTGACGTATGATTCGCACTATAGAATTTTGGTTGAAAATTACAGAAAATTTTTATTTTTGTGGGAGTGTTGGTTTGCAGCCGTTTATAAAAAAATGTTAGTTAGTAGGTGGTTAGTGTGCTCAGCCTAGTCGTTTATAAGAAAATAAAAACATCATTAAATTTTCTGGGAGTGCACTCAACCAACCCACTTACTAGTTATTTACATGTCTCCCTTCCAGATCGCGAGCTCTCTCTCCTAACCACTTCGTCATCTCTCTCAGTTAATTCAAAATTAGTTTCCTCATCTGAGATTTATACATTACCTATTCGCAACTTCGCTAAAAGGGTGCAAAAATATCACAGATAACTCCTCCACGTACACAAGAAAATTAGAAGGGAAGATCGTCACTGCCTTTGAAACAGTTCCGAAAACGCTTACACCAGTACATCTGCTCGGTGTGTCGTATTTATTCTATATTTAGTGCTTGACTCAGTGTCATAAATCGTATCGTGTCTCCCTTTCTAACATTAGATTTGAAAAACTGTTCAGAATTTCAGTGAGTCAGTATTGAGGATACATTTCAGGTTTCTATAACTCAGTTGAAAATTAAATGCTCTCACCTTCTACGAACATCCAGAAGAAGTTTGTCATCTGAAAATAGTAGAAAAGTAGCACCAGGACGACGCACACAGAGCTACTCACTTTCTCTGATACCTGTAAAAAAAGATAACAGTGTGTAAGTAATCATAAAGAGTGGTAATCCTTGCTACATAAACATCCAAAAATCAGATAAAGTGCAGTATCCTTATATTGTCCCTCCGGCTAGCCGGGCGGTCTAACGCGCAGCTTCCTGAGCGGGAAGGAGTGACGGATCCCAGCACGAATCCGACTGGCGGATTAGTGTCGAGGTCCGGTGCGCCGGTCAGCCTATGGATGGATTTTAAGATGGTTTTCCATCTGCCTCGGCGAATGTGGGCTGGTTCCCCTTATTCCGCCTCCGTTACACTATATCGGCGATTGCTGCGCAAACGCTGTCTCCACGTAAGCGTACACAATCATTACTCTACCACGCAAACATTTAGGGCTACACTCGTCTGGTATGTGACTTTCCCAGGGGTGAGGGGGTGGTGGTGATGGCGGGGGGGGGGGGGGGGAAGGGGGCGGACAATATTTCTGGGTTTGGTGTGGGCGGAGGTAAGGTGCGTGGACGGCTGTAGCCTGTTGTGGGGTTGTGGAACCATTGAGGACTACGGCGGGACGAAGCCTCTCCATCGTTTCTAGGTTCCCGGTTTAATACACAAAGCACATACAATCCTTATATTTGTTGATGTTTTGTTACTCTAAAGATATTTCTAAGTAAATACCACATATCTTTTGTTTTAAAATCATCCTGTTTTTCGCCACCTTAGCTCCGCAATTTTTCGGGTGATTACTTTTGTGTGCATACGATTAGCAGGAAGTTTAACTGTTTAAAACTGTAATATACACTTCAGCAGAGATTACTGTGTCTTAAATATTAATAAGATTAGTTGAATAGGCACCACATCTACATCTACATACATAATCCGCAAGCCACGGTATGGCGCGCGGTGGAGGGTACCCCGTACTGCACTAGTCACTTCCTTTACTGTTCCACACCCAAAAAGGACGAGCGAAAAAGGAATGTCTGTATGCTTCCTTATGAGCCCCAAATTCTCGTATTTTACTTTCGGGGTCCTTACACGCAATGTATGTCGGAGGCAACAGAATCGTTCTGCAGTCAGCTTCAAAATCCCGTTTCCTAAATTTTCTTAATAGTGCTCCTCGAGGTGAACGTCGTCTTCCTCCCAGGGATTCAGATTTGAGTTCCCGAAGCACATCCCTAACACTTGCATGTTGTTCAAACCTACCGGTAACAACTCTAGCAGTCCGTCTCTTACCTTTTCGATGTTTTCTTGTGTCCTCCTACGGTCACTCATAGACGACACATAGAACCGCAGATTTACGCCCACGCTGTCCGCTAGATCATTTATGCATGTAGTAAAAAATAGCGCTCGCATCACTTTTATCTGGGGCACTGCTGTCGATACCTTTGTCTCTGACTAACATCCGCCGTCGAGCATGACATACTGGGTTTCATCACTGACGAAATTTTCGAGCCACTGACATATGTCGGAACCTATTCCGTAAGCTCGTACCTTCGTTAACACACTACAGTTGGGTACCGTGTCAAATGTTTTCCAAAAATCTGGAAATATTTAATCTGCCTATTACCCTTCATCCATAGTTCGGAGTGTATTATGTGATTTAAGGACCAGCTGGGTATTGCATGAACGATGCTTTCAAAACCGTGTTGATTCGTGGACATAAGCTTTTCAGCCTCGAGGAAATTTATTATGTTCGAATTGAGAATTCTAGAATATTGCAAGAAACCGATGTTAAGGATATTGGTCTGTATTGTTGCAGGTTCATTCTTTTACCCCTCTTTTATAGAGGAGTCACTTGGGCTTTTTTCCAATCACTTGAGACTTTGCGACGGGAGAGAGATTCTTGATAGGCGCAAGCTACGTAAGGGGCCAATTCTGTAGCGAACTCTTCGTGAAACCGAATAGGGTTTCATCAGGACCTGCCGACTTATTTTTTAAACTCTTTTAGTTCTTTCTCTACGACAGGGATGCTTTTTGCTATGCCGCCCATACGGAACTCTGTGCGTTGTCAAGTGACGGTATGTTTGCACGATTCTCTTAAAAACCTCTTAAAAGCTGAGTTTATAGCTTTGGCTTTTGTTTTGCTGTCTTTAACTGTCACAACAGATTGGTCAAAGAGTGACTGGACGGAACCCTTAGACCCTCTTAGCTACTCTACATACGACCAGCATTTGCTCGTGTTCTGGGTCAGATCCTTTGCTACCGTATGACGGTGGCACTGTAGTTGCTGCATGCTTCGCGATATCTTTTCACATACCCAGGATAATTTACTATATTCTGCCTGTCGTTCCTTTGTGCCTTCTCTTTTGAACCGAGAGTGCAACAGCCTTTGCTTCCTGGGCATTTTCTAAATTTCGTTGCTAAAACACGTTGGTCTTTTCCGTCCTTAATCCACGTTCTAATCGCATATTTGCCCAGATCACGATTCACAATCTGTTTAAATTTTGCCCTTAATTCGTCCATGTTCATCATACTGGAACTAAATAATTGCAGTTCATTGTCTGCACAGATCCTAAGATGGCGTTTTTAAGCCGAAATTTGTAAACGTCATAAAAATTGTGCATTTGGGAAAGTGGAAAAAACAGATAATTTTAATATCAGACGTTGCAACTGACGCCTAAGAGGAATGATACTGTCCAGTGGGCTCTGCAGGATAGTACGAGGCCTGTTCAAAAAATTCCAGAACATTCGTAATTTCGCGCCATTGGTGTGTGAGAGCGAAAAGCGGTTGGCATCCTTGCACATATGTCTGCTGTTATTTTTCAGTGATGCACTGAGTAGAACGTTTTGTTGCACAGTTTGTGAATTTCGAGATCGCAGAGTTGAAGCAGGTGTCTTCACAGGGGGTTGGAAAGTGTTGTCCAGGCCCAAGAAAAGCTCGTCAGGCCAGGTCAAATATCAAAACCAAGGTGCTACGACGCCGACGAGAAAATATGAGAAGAAACGGCCTGAAGTGTGACGAAAGAATTCACGGCTCTTGCATCACGATAACGCACCCACACATTCATTTTTGTTGGTGTGTTACTATTGCACAAAAAACGAAATCAATGTGCTGCATTAACCTCCGTACTCTCCAGGCCGGGCCCCTGCGGACTTTGTAAATAATAAAAGTTGAAAACGCCGTTGAAAGGACGAAGATTTGCAACGTTAGACGAGATAAAAGAAAATTCGCAAACAGCTTTTCGGGCGATCCAGCAAGAGGCGTACCAGGACTGCTTCCGGAAGTGGAAACGGCGTAGGGAGCGTTTTATCAATTGTGGAGGGGAGTATTCCGGAGGAGACCATGCACAATAAGTAAAAGGTAAGCGTGGAAAATTTTTGTGGACAAAGTTCCGGAATTTTTTGACAAGACCTCGTACAGCCATGTCAAGTACTTTGCATCAGGTATTGGGCTTCCGCAAAAAATCAAGTATCCACGAAGCGTGCGACAACGTTTGGAACACCGTGAATTGTCGGCATAGACCCCCTGTCGCGGTTTCCCTTGATAGGGAAACAGAAAGAGACGCATACCGACCGTAGTGTGTACAAGAATACAAGAGACAGGAGTAGCACGACTTCGCCTTTTCAGGCAAGTCTCGGTCCCGCGTACAGCATCGCGATGGACTGTTTTGCGGTAACGAACGTTTCACTTTTGATTCGTCATGGTCATAGGCGCCTAGATGATGGCGTAATGATTTGGAGATCAACTGGGTACACAACCCCATCAACTCTTGTTCTCATAGCCGCTAGTTTTAAAGGCAAGCGTTACAGTTCTTGCGTGATAAGGGCAATGACTGTGCCCTATTTTCGAGGTTTACGTGACTATCTTTCAGTTCTATAACGCAGAAGCAGATCTTTCCCTCACAACCAGATATATGACGCATTTAAAACATCTGGTCATCGGTTGCCGTGAGTCTGGCATACCACCACTCAACATCCATTACGACTGATCAACTCTGCAATACTAGTGAAACAGCGTGCAATGGCTCACCCATACCCGACATCCAGTTTTACTCGACACCCAGCCAAGTCAGAGCCGTTGTTGCTGTCAGGGATGAAATAAATTTCGGTCCCTTTATACCCACAAGCAAGTTACTGACAGGAAAAATGCAAATATGAATGGAAAAGAATGTTGAGGATCTGTTTTGCTCAGTTTTCGATCAGTTCACGATCAGTTTTGCTCCAGGAATGGTAAAGGCACTAGAGAGCCAGTGTTGATGTTGCGCTTGATAATGAAAACAGGACTGAAGAAAAATCAAGACTCTCTCATACGACTTGTCGACCAACAAAACGCGTTCGACAATTGCTGCTGGATGATCGGGTAACATAAAATATGTACAGAAGCCAAGAGGGAAAAATAGGACTGAAGAACTAAGTGCTCCGAGTAAAGAGGAGCTAAGACAGATACGTAGTCTTTCTACCCTAGCATTCAATCTATCCATCGGAAATAAAAGATAAGTTCTAGAGAGGGATTAAAATCCAAAGTTAAAAGATATACATGATAAAATTTCCTTGTGACACTGCTGTCGTCAGTTAAAGCGAAGAAGAATTACACTATGTCGAATGCAATGAACAATGCCTAAAGAATATGGTTTGAGAGCGATCAGGCTAATTATTGAAGTAATGAAAAGTAACAGAAATGAGAATGTCGAGAAAGTTAACATGAAACATATGATCATGGACGAAAACACCTTATTCTACTACCTGACGGACGAAGCAAGGAGGACTTAAAAAGCAGTTTACCGCAACCAAGAGGGCATTCCTGGACAAAGGAAGGGTAGTGTCATCAAACTTGGGCCACAATTCCAGGAAGAAATTTCTGAGAATGTACGTTTGGAGCACAGTGGTATAAGCGGTACAGAGGAAAATCGAAACGTTGAAGTACGGTGCTACAGAAGAATTTCGTAAACTTAATGGGCTGATAAGGAATGGGGAGCTTTTGAGCAGAACGGGCGAAAAAAGCATCCTATCGGAAACGCTGACAAGAAGAAGGGACAGGATGATAGGACATACCTATAGACATCAGGTAATAACCTCCATGATACTGTAGGGAGCTGTAGAGGGTAAAGACTGTAGAGGAAGACAGAAAGTGAGAAAAAAAGGTACGAATAATCGAGGACGTAATGTGCAAGTGCTACTCTGAGACGAAGAGGGTAGCACACGAGAGGAACTCGTGGCGGGTGGCATCAAACCAGAGGACTGATAACAAATCATTTGCAAAATTCATCTTGTGTGCCTCCGACTATACTCTGTATTCAAAATATGTATTGTTTCCTTATATGCTAAGTTTTCTGGTGTTGCAATACATATTTATACACTCCTGGAAATTGAAATAAGAACACCGTGAATTCATTGTCCCAGGAAGGGGAAACTTTATTGACACATTCCTGGGGTCAGATACATCACATGATCACACTGACAGAACCACAGGCACATAGACACAGGCAACAGAGCATGCACAATGTCGGCACTAGTACAGTGTATATCCACCTTTCGCAGCAATGCAGGCTGCTATTCTCCCACGGAGACGATCGTAGAGATGCTGGATGTAGTCCTGTGGAACGGCTTGCCATGCCATTTCCACCTGGCGCCTCAGTTGGACCAGCGTTCGTGCTGGACGTGCAGACCGCGTGAGACGACGCTTCATCCAGTCCCAAACATGCTCAATGGGGGACAGATCCGGAGATCTTGCTGGCCAAGGTAGTTGACTTACACCTTCTAGAGCACGTTGGGTGGCACGGGATACATGCGGACGTGCATTGTCCTGTTGGAACAGCAAGTTCCCTTGCCGGTCTAGGAATGGTAGAACGATGGGTTCGATGACGGTTTGGATGTACCGTGCACTATTCAGTGTCCCCTCGACGATCACCAGTGGTGTACGGCCAGTGTAGGAGATCGCTCCCCACACCATGATGCCGGGTGTTGGCCCTGTGTGCCTCGGTCGTATGCAGTCCTGATTGTGGCGCTCACCTGCACGGCGCCAAACACGCATACGACCATCATTGGCACCAAGGCAGAAGCGACTCTCATCGCTGAAGACGACACGTCTCCATTCGTCCCTCCATTCACGCCTGTCGCGACACCACTGGAGGCGGGCTGCAATATGTTGGGGCGTGAGCGGAAGACGGCCTAACGGTGTGCGGGACCGTAGCCCAGCTTCATGGAGACGGTTGCGAATGGTCCTCGCCGATACCCCAGGAGCAACAGTGTCCCTAATTTGCTGGGAAGTGGCGGTGCGGTCCCCTACGGCACTGCGTAGGATCCTACGGTCTTGGCGTGCATCCGTGCGTCGCTGCGGTCCGGTCCCAGGTCGACGGGCACGTGCACCTTCCGCCGACCAGTGGCGACAACATCGATGTACTGTGGAGACCTCACGCCCCACGTGTTGAGCAATTCGGCGGTACGTCCACCCGGCCTCCCGCATGCCCACTATACGCCCTCGCTCAAAGTCCGTCAACTGCACATACGGTTCACGTCCACGCTGTCGCGGCATGCTACCAGTGTTAAAGACTGCGATGGAGCTCCGTATGCCACGGCAAACTGGCTGACACTGAGGGCGGCGGTGCACAAATGCTGCGCAGCTAGCGCCATTCGACGGCCAACACCGCGGTTCCTGGTGTGTCCGCTGTGCCGTGCGTGTGATCATTGCTTGTACAGCCTTCTAGCAGTGTCCGGAGCAAGTATGGTGGGTCTGACACACCGGTGTCAATGTGTTCTTTTTTCCATTTCCAGGAGTGTATTTATCAGTAGTGAGAACCACACACTGGAACAAATAACACCCTCTTACCTCTACAATACCAGTCAGAATCCACCAGAAGTCGGTGAGGATATACGCCCACATGAGATTCATGTGGATGGCATTTCGGAGGCATCGCAATTCTCTGAAACAAAATAGGTGGCATAAAACAGTGTTTAATATTTTGTACTAAAACACACAATAAATGCATAAAAGTCGCTATAAAGGTGATATTATGGACTAGCTATTAGAAAGAAATATCGTTGAATAATATGAGCCCTAGTATCCAGGCAGGCTGACTGCACGAATGTTGCTGAGCTTCTCCGAGGCTTGCGAGCAAATATGCCAGTAGGGCGCATCAATATTTACTTGTGCCGTTTCAAATGTTTCGCACTGGCCGAGGAACGAATGGGAAAGCTTCTGCCGCGATAAATCTCCCGGTTCTCCAGATGAGCCATTGGACGCAAATAGAAACTAAACGTATGTTTTCCTAAGGGTAATTTTCGTATCGAGAAATATATGTCAGTAAGGCACATAGGACTCACACAATGATGTCTAAAGGAATCTGTAAGTAGTAGGTGCTATTGTTTGAATGTATTCGTTATTCAAATTTGATTCACAAGAATATCCGAGAAAATTTTTGCCACATTACCAAGTCTTCAACGTACGTCGCAAAGTACCTCATACGTGATATTCTAAAGTGATATAAAACACCGAAGTATTGTTTTCAATAAGTTGTAGAACTCAAACCGTACAAATATTTTTTCCAGAGATAATATATGTAAGATTTGTATCTTCAGATATAACGAGGGGAATAAGTTCCTGTTCAGTAAAATGATGTAGTGTTCCAACAGCATTGAGTAGTTCTCGAAAGTATGTGCACTCTGATACAACGTTTGTTACAGTGATAGTAAAAAAGAGTAAAGCCGGAATAGTAAGTACACAATCTAATTACATTTGTTCAAACGGCTTACGGGAATGCAGCCGGATGACGTCTTCGACAACCGCTGACACTTCAGAAAGTGCTCATCCTGTTATTTTCAAGGCACAACATGCACGAAAGAGCTCTGTGGAGGCGTATGGTGCACGCATGTCGAAAGGCAACACGTGCACACGTGCCCACACACACACACACACACACACACACACACACACACACACACACAGTAGGCACACCACCTAATAACCAACTATGATCAACATCGGAAGCTGTCGACAG
The DNA here is from genome assembly GCF_023864275.1 of Schistocerca cancellata. Lineage (NCBI taxonomy): Eukaryota > Metazoa > Arthropoda > Insecta > Orthoptera > Acrididae > Schistocerca > Schistocerca cancellata. The sequence goes on from NC_064628.1 coordinate 416,694,901, forward strand.
TGAATATTATACCAAAGGCGAGCGATATAGCTCTAAATTTATGTTGTTTGGCTAGGCACAAACGTGTTTCTCAGCAGACTTTAGGCAACAACCTCCATCTCTATTTATAAGGGCGCTTGCTAATTTAACCTCAAGTGCTTCCTTAATAACACCGTCCCAATACTCAGAAATGTATGCCAGAATTTCTGTGTTGTTATATAGCATAAGAAGACTGTTGGAAAGGTAATGTTGTGCAATAGCAGATTCGCTCGGCCACTGTAAGCATGTGTGATGCTTATGCTCAAAAGACGGCTCCTCCGAGGAACTGATGGTCTGGCCAACACACGAATTGCCACAACTGCAAGGAGTACGATAAACACCTGCTTTACACATATCAAGATCTTCCTTTTCGGATGAACCTAAATTGATCCTAATGTTAGATCTTGGCCGAAAACTACATTTCACATGATGTTTCCGCACAATACGACCAATCCTATTGCAAACAATAGCTGTGTACGCCATAGAGGTAGTTGATACATCGTTGTTTTCCCCCAATTCACTGTTAGTCTATAGCGCAACGCTCGTCCAATCTGTCTTAGCCAAAAACCATTTTGGCGAAAGGTGACTTCTAAGAGGGCTAGCTAGCTCAGCTGACTAACTTTCAGGATCTGAGATGACATGTGCCCTATGAAACAAGGTACGGAAAAACACTTTACTCTGAGCCAGGTGGTGACAACTGTCAGGTTGAAGATATAAATCAGAGTGAGCTGGATTCCTATTCACAGCATTTCGCAACGTACCATCCACCTTCCTCATATCATACATCGTACGTACAGTGCATTTCTTACATTAAACACGTTTTTTGTAATAATTAGTAGACACTATGACACCATTTACATACCTCGGTTTTTAGTTGTGTAGGCTTAATATTTGTTAGGGTTATGCTACTACTGATGTACCTTAACGAGCAATGAGAGAAGAAAACTTAGCGTAGAACAAAGCTAATCGTAGAGTATCATTATGTTAAACTGATTTCAATCAGAATTTCTGTATCAGCAGTCACTTGAACTTGAGCAGCATAAAAGACCAGTAAGAGAAACTTCAAAAAAATATGAGTATCTATTGCTTTGTGATAAAAGGTATCATGTGGCATTGTTGGCTTGGAGACCTATCTCCGACTGTTCTGCTGCCTAGTCTAATTCTTTTTATTTGACGCCTCTTCGAAGACATACTCGTCGACGATGATGAAGTGATGGGGACAACACAACACCCAGTCCCCGAGCGGATAAAATCTCCGACTTGGCCGGGAATCGAATCCGAGCTACACGTACGGCATCTGCCGTACTAACCACTCTTTTATCTTCATTTTGTTCGTTATTGTTTTATGCATTTGTTCTCGGCGAACGTCACGTGACACCCCTTCAAGCTCATCGCTGAATACTTCACTCCGTTCTCTTATTACTGAGGGCAGCCAGACGTCTGATCGAATATTTTGAGCTACCTTGCCAGCTATGTTAACTACTCAGGCGGACTATGAGAAAAGAAACTTATTGTCATTGACGTGGACTGCTCCAGAACATTGCCGCAGTAATGTTGTACAGAACGATAACGAACTGACTCCAGGAAGTGCAGTTATTCACACAAATATCTAAATTACTCAGCTTCTAACAAACCAACGTTATGGGTGGTAGTTCTTAGTCATCAGGAGCTAAATTAGATGCCTCTTATAAAATTCCTTCATGTCACTGTGGATAGATTTCCGTAAAGGAAGGCTAACCATGTCACCAACTTGAAAAAATGCCTGGTAGAAGTGCATTCCATTCATTTTGAAGAGCTACTTACAGAAGAGGTGACACATTTCACATGTTTAGTTTCTTCCACGACAGCTATTTCTTTTTATTTCCTTATTGTTTTTTCCATCATCAGTCTTCTGACTGGACTGATGCACTACATCAAGAATTCCTCTGCTGTGATGACCTCTTCATCTCAGAGTAGCACTTGCATCCTACGTCCTAAATTACTTGTTGTACTTACACCAATCTCTGTATTACCGACAGATGTTGCCCACTGCAGCTCGCTCTAGTACCATGGGAGTTATTTACTGATGTATTACATTAACTACCATACTATCCCTTCTTCTTGTCAGTGTCCTCCATACATTCCTTTCTTCGCCGATATTACGGAGAATCCACACACTCCTCCATCAGTCCACCGAACTTCCAACATCCTTCTACAGCACTACGTCACAAACGCTTCGATTATCTTCCATTCCAATTTTTACACAGTCCGTGATTCCCTACCTTGCCTACAATACTGCGCTCGAAACGTACGTTGCGCAAAAATTTCTTTCTGAAATTAAGGCCTCGTCTGATACCAGTAGACTTCTCTTGGCCAGGGATGTCCTCTTATCATTGTGTTCGTCGGCACTTTGCCCTCCTTGTTTCGCCCCTCCACAACAGCAATGGAATATAAACCCTAGCTACAAATCCATCCACACATTCTGTTTTACCGTGTCGTAGAGTAGAACACAGTATGTCGTAGAGCAGATCACGTAACACCCATACTAAAGGACCACTGCATACCAGTTGCTACCTCCTAAGAAGAGATTAGAACAACACCTTTGTAAATCATACATAGAGCTCTAAATAATGATGGATGCTATGGTGTAACACTCACAACTTGCACAACTACATTGTGTAGGGAAGCAGCCTACTCACGCCATATAAAATTCACATCAGTCTTTCCATTGTGTGCCAGCCTAGTCTGCTGTAACTAGCTCTGACGTCATAAATGTTGCGCAATACTTTAACAATCAAGTAAATAACCTGAAACGTTTCTAGCATGTCAGGAGTAATACTAAATCAATATGTGTTGAATATCAGTTCAATAACTTTAACCATTTTCGAAATTTGGATGCTTTTCTGTAAAAATCATTGGCACAACAGAAAAGAGCTAGAAACTTAAAAATTTACATTTAGATTCCTTTTGCATAATAATTTAGTAGAAACAGTATTCTGGATCTCACAAATTAAAATTTTAGTTGAAATTCATGATTTTCTGGTTTTTGTCTTAGAAATTAAGGAAGAAAGATAGATTCAGTAGGCGAATAAATAAAGCTAGGATGTTTACATTTAAGTAGAAGGGAGATTCTCTATAATCATAAAGATGTGAGAAGTTTCAACTGAATAACTGTAAAACTATAGCGATAGCGTATCTCCAAAGGGCAAGTTCAGAGCTCGTCTACTGCGTGTAGTGTAATGAAATTAATTCTCTCGCCCAAAATATTTGACTTAGCCTCGACAGACTTTTATTATGATTACTTACCTGTGTGCTGATTGCACATTTAAATTGAGAGCTTCATCGGCCATCAGCAAAGGAAGCAATGATTTATTTGATAACTTAAAGTCTAGTCCAGTGGTTAGTCGGGAGAGCGGATTTGATCAGGCTTCCCTTAGCCGTCCGCACCGCGGCTTTATATATAAGAACGCTGCGCGAGAGAGGAAGGCCCCAGTTCTCTCCAGATGCTGATTAGCACACCAACTGTGCCGGGAGTCGCGTCCAATCGGTATCATTGCTATAAACAGACTCGGATGCCGTAATAAGTTACTCGGGATACGCGTAACCATGAAATCGTTTTCGAGTGAAGTGTTAATTCTGAGATGACTTCAATGATCTATCTTCAGTTTGTGTATGTCGTATTTTCACGTGCCGCCACGGGACAGACATTCTACCAT